>NC_136014.1:860000-2060000 GCF_048128805.1 Centroberyx gerrardi
TGATTGTCCGTACATTACGTCATTGGTTCCCACGTGTACAATCACAGTCTGCACCGTGGGATGGAGCTCAACGAGAGCGGGGATGAGTTCAATAAGTTCCAAAACTTTGCCACCAGATAAACAATAAGTGATAGCCCCGGGGAGCTCTACAAGTCTAACAATTGAGTCGCCAACAACCAGAATCTCCGGTTGGCCGCTGTTTCAGCCGCCACTGTACATGACGAGACGATGGGGAAACAGCTGGCTAGCGGTGGCCCCGCTGGCTAAGCTAGCAGGCCTCTTACCAGCCAGGAGAGTAATGGAATGGCAACTTTTCACCTGTGGAAGTGGTGGGCGGACTCGCTGCTAGTGAAAACGAGATGGATGAGGCTGAAGTGACAACAACAGATGGCCCGGAGTGCTGGACACTGTCTCGGAGGTCTGTTGAGGTTGAGGATTAGAGTCGGGAGCCGAGGAAGGACCAGAAACTCGGGACCGCTTCTTCACTGGGGAGCCCATCGGGGAGCTGGATCTGCTGGACGGAGGAATTATAACTGCTCATTTCCTGGTTGATGCTTTTTGACGATCGGCTACATTCACGGTTTGCCATGGTGGAAAGTCATCATTGGCCAGGTCAGCGAGAGGGGCAAAGTGGTTTGACAGCTGCAGAACCATATCTTCCTGTGGGTCAAAATATGGGAGAGAGACCCAAGAGGCTGAACAGCCAGGACTAGTAGGATCAAGTCTTGTCGCGTTGTTATCAGACACGACTGCTGAAGATAGCCGGTTCCTAGGCTGCTCAAAACAGGCTAACTGAGAATGGAGTCTAATATAAAGTCTATTTATTCTTAGACTTTAGCACAGCATTTGATCTAGTGGATCATGAGATATTATTAACAAAACTCTCTCACTATAACTTCGACCAGAAGGCTAAGCAGTGGATGAGATCTTATCTGTCTGACAGAACACAGGCTGTTTATATTAATGGTGCGTTCTCCCCACCTTTTCAGTTTCAGTGTGGGGTGCCTCAGGGCAGCTGCTTGGGTCCTTTGCTTTATGTATTATATATTAATAATATTTCCTATGTTGGGCTTTGATAGGGGCAGGTTTGGTTATTAGCAATTAATAATTAATAATCGTGAAATTATTAATATTCATAAAATTATTGACGGGAGTCAATATTAACGGGGCACCACCCTGGAATCAGGGACCAATAACCGAACCTTCAATGCAGTCTCAGAATGGCTGTTCACCCCCAAATGACAGTGTTTAAGTACCACTGTACATTTATGACTGAACAGTGAAGGGTGAATTCGTACACAGGCCCTCACAACCAGCCGTTATTGCAGCACATATGCACAAGGAATCACAGACAACTTCTCTTTAAAAGTATAATGGAGTTTATTTAACTTTGGCAATATCAATCAATAATCAATAACACTGCAGTTAATCAACAACTATTATACAACTATAACTATAGGTCTAACTAGCAAGCATAAAGGCACAAACAGCATATGGCACGTATGGATGCGTGCGTGTGTGTGTGTGTGTGGGTGTGTGTGTGTGTGTGTGTGTGTGAGAGAGAGGGATGAGAGAGAGAGAGGGAGAGAGAGAGAGAGAAGGCAAGATGGCGGACGTGACCACGTGAGTGGAACGTCTCGCGAGAGTTCAAGATGGCGGCTGTGACCGCGCAGTTTGAACAAA
The DNA here is from genome assembly GCF_048128805.1 of Centroberyx gerrardi. Taxonomy (NCBI): domain Eukaryota; kingdom Metazoa; phylum Chordata; class Actinopteri; order Beryciformes; family Berycidae; genus Centroberyx; species Centroberyx gerrardi. The sequence continues at coordinate 861,684 of NC_136014.1, forward strand.
AGGGGCTTTGGAACCAAGATGAAGTTGGAGTTAGGCAGCTAAACCAACACCATCTAATTCTTAGGTTGCAATGAATGTGTAATGAGATGTGGGTGTGTGTGTGTGTGTGTGTGTGGGTTAGTAAGAGAGAGAGAGAGAGAGTAAGGGGGGAACACTCAGGGTAAACCTAGAGATTCTACTCGCCGTCTAGAGACACAACAATAGCCTTTTACCACACAGGAACTCGGGGTACGACTTGGAAATAGTATGCCGGGTTACTGGTCTTTGAACTGGTAAAATGCAGTATGTTGGCTCTATACGGTGGCTACTAACATGGATGCAAGCTCAGCGACATGCAATTGAACACAAATCAGCTTTACATTAACACAATCAAATTAAGCAGCAAGCATAATGATTGAGGTATTATTCATACAGCATAATATGGACGCGGCGGTCCGATGCGCTTCCCAATACGCACAATTACAGCTTCTGATCAGTAAGCTTATTTAACACACCTATTCTAGTCTCTGCCCAGAACCAAAGCCTCTTACTTGGAAATCACTCTCGAGTGATTGGTGTGTGGTTGAGTCCGTCTTATCGATCCGAGGGGTTTTCCCAGGCGAATCTGCGGGACCGTTATCTCTCCGTGCACGGAACAACGGCCAGCTGGCTTTCCTCGTAGGCAGCGAAGATGTCAGCCAGGAGTCGACTTGGTTGAAGAAACGTATCCTTACGTTGTCTTCTTGGAGGGAAGGAGTGTCCTTAGCTGTATTCTCTTCCAGTCCACTTCTGCAGGTCTGCTACACACGGCAGTGCGTGTAAGGAATTAGGATGTCGGATACTCGAACAACTAGTCTAATCCTTCTGGATCCAACAGTGTTATGGCTAACACTAAACAGTCTGGTCTCGTCCCGCGAGTTGAAGACTGCGCCTCGGCTAAACAAAAGAACAGTTCAAACGTTTCAGGTACCACCTTGTTTAGCTACGGGGTCGCAATAAGGGGCGATGAGGAAAGGTATCTCTGGAATTTATACTCTTGGTGACGTCATGGGGACATCCCGGGGTTTGCCCGAGTCTCGTCCAATGAGAGGCCAGAGGTTGGGTTTCAGCCAGTTCGCACCTAGGTGTGAACTTCAGGGCCTGTTGGAATTTTGGCGCTGCTTTCCTTTGTTTAAGGTCCCAGCCCAGCGGGTGGGCTAGAGTTCAGGTTTTTGATTCCCTTGCTAGGCCGGTTTTAGGCTTTTAATCTTACATGTAGGCCTTTCCTTTGTTTGACCACATGGCCTGGCCCAACACCTATGTACTGACTGCCACTATATTTGCAGATGATATAACAGTGTATACTGCGGGACACTTGAAAGGTGAAATAGAAGAGGCATTGAAACTGGATCTTGTGAGAATCAGAGAGTGGGTTAGTTTGAACAGGCTGGTGCTTAACATGAGGAAAAACAAAGTGATAGTAATTAGTTCTAATAGGAAAAAGCAGATAGAACCTACTCTTCAACTCAGTGCAGAAGGTGTGACAATAGAGCAGGTGAGGGAGAACAAACTGTTGGGCATACAGCTGGATGAGTGTTTATCTTGAACATCTCATGTTTCTTATCTATGCAAGAAAATAACTGGAATAGCGGATCGAGGAGAGTGTCAAAATATCTCCCAAAGAGGACTTTAAATCTGCCTAATAAAATCTACTTTATTAATGCCTGCTAAAGTAGCAGGCATTAATAGGGAGTCAAATGACTTACTGTGCTGAGGTTTGGGGTAGTGCTGGGAGAGGTGAAATCAGGAGACTGCAGATAGCACAAAACAAAGCTGCTAGAATTATACTAAAATGTGTGTATGACACTCTAATTGCTAAGCGTCATAAGGCCCTCTGCTGGTCATCTGTGAGGAATACTATTGATAGGTGTTCATTTAATTTATTTTATAATATACAAAAGAAGAAGAGACCAAAATTGATAAATTCTGTGATTCACTTGGTGAGGGATAGACATTCAATTAGTACCAGAACTGCAATGACATCTGATTATGTGATTCCACATTTAGTGGAAAGTGGTAAGCGTAACTTTTCCTATCGAGCAATAATTCTATGGAACAGGATACCCGAATCTGTCTGAATCCTATCTAAAAAGGATTTTAAAAAGCATGTTAAGATGATTCTTAAAGATCACTGGGGCTGAATCGTAGAGTATGAGGGGAGGGTATGTGTAATTGATGATGTTGATGGCGGTTGTTTTGTTTTTGTTTTATTTAAATTGTTCTTATTTGTCAGAAGTGTAGTGTATCTATTTTATGTGTGCCTTATTTACTTGACTGTCTGTTGCTGGTGTTTTATCTTGTTGTATATTAATGTTCAGGACTCTTGGAAGAGTTGCCTTTCGGCTAAAAGAGGTCCTAATAAAACTCAAACTCAAACTCAACTCTCTCTCTCATTGTTAAAGAGGCTGTCTGGAAGAATTCTCTCAGCTCCAAGGCTACTGATGTAGAGATAGAAAAGTTCATCAAGCAATTGCTGGCCTCAGACCGAGATGGTGGGAGAAGAGAAAGAGGGCAGAGAGACCAACATTCATGAGTATTGTATTATATGGTTTATTAAACCTTTTAATTTCTATTGATCCTTTTTATGGTTTTTTGATTCCTAGGAATTTTGTATTGTTCATACACACTACACATACACATACATACATTGTTAATTTTCACGCCAATTAGCTCCACTGCTTTCTCTGCCTGTTTTTTTTGTTTGTTTGTTTTGTTTTGTTTTGTTTGTTTACAGTGTTTGGGACATCGAACATCCCAAAAAATGTTAAACATAAAACGGGCAAAGGAAGCAGTAGAGCAAGGAGAAGGTAATTGGTGTGCATCTACACAGTCTACCTATGCAGGACAGTTTTGATTGAAAATATATATCCAATACAGATTTTATTTTGAAAAATGCTGCATAGTTTCTTTTATTAGAGGCCAGTTCAGTACCTTTATGCAACACACTGTATGTATGCCTACAATTTTTCTGATGACTGGAGTTCAGTCAGGACCACTTTAGTCAAAAGAAAACTTTTATTGCGATTTGCAGTAGTTAAATTTGGCGGTATGGCTCTGTTCTGGCAGCAGCAAAGACCCCCCCATACAGAACAGAGCAGGCAACAATGACAACAGAAATGACATTGTTTAAATCAGACACAGCATGTAAGGAGGATCTGGGGTGGAGGCGGGTTGCAAGCGGCTTGCAGAGGAAGCAGCAAGGGTAGGCAGACTGAAGCAGCTTTAAATAAGGCGCCCTGTATGAGATTTGCCAATTGAATGCATAGAAGGGAATCAGCTGAGCCATGAGCTGATGTGGGCTGGCTTTCAGATTTGCCAATTGAATGCATAGAAGGAATCAACTGAGCCATCAGCTGATGTGGGCTGCCTTTGAGATCAGCTGCTATCAGCTGATGTAGGCTGGGTTTGTGACCTGAGCTTGACTTCGTGGCCTGCCTGAACTAACACTATGCTGAATTAATGGTTGGTAGATTTTACTGGGCAAGTGTGTGTTATTTCATGCCCTGTGTTGTTAATCTCTTTTGTACGTAAACCAAGAGTGGCCATTGTTGCTATTTTTTATTTTATTTTATTAGGGGTCTTTTTCTGTGACTTTTTCTCAATTGACTTTTTCTCAATTTTCTCAAAATCCTTTTTTTGACAACTTGTCAGAAACCATTGGGCCAATCATCCCAAAACTTTGTCAGGATCATCTATGGACTTAGCTGATCTAAAATTATCAAGGAAATTTTGATACGTCAATCTGTTTTGAAATTATACATTTTTAGACCTGTGTCTTTAAGTTCAATTTTACATAAACGCTCATAAATCAAAATTGGCTTAAGCGATTTTAACCAAACTTGGTGCACGTGTTCGGCTGCTAGGTCCGAGCTTCGCTACGCAGTCTTGGGATATTCTGCCATTAGGGGGCACCACAAATGCGAAAAGTTTATCGAATCTAAATTTCTAGACATTTCACATTCCAAAATTCAAAAAATCTAAATAAATCACCCGTACGTCCTACAGAGCTGAAATTTTTTCAGCACATCCACTGAATTGTGACAAAAGTTTGCCTCACTGCAACCTATGGTCAATTCAGAAGTCTGTCACTCTATATTTTTCTAAATATGCAAAATCAATTAACATCTATATCTCCACAAGTCTTCATTCATATGCTACCAAAATTGATACATTCTCTAGATGGTAGATATCAAGTGTTTCAAATGGTGTTCAGATCGGTCAAACGGTGAGTCCGCAGTGATATTCAATATCTTGCTGTAATTTGTACTGTATGCACAACATTTTCTATTTCATCTAATTTTTAAACAAATTTCACCAAAATATTTGACAATACACTCGAGAAAAGCAAGTTGATGTGTGCTTTTTTTCAGAATTGTATCCCCAACAGTTAAATTGTTGTGAATCTTTTAAGTTTTGTGACATCCCTCTCTCTGCCTTCCGCTTGTGAGGTTGGTTTGGCTTTCTGGCTCAGGAGCCAGGGGCGGGGTTGGAGAGGGCGTCAGGAAACTATCTGCACCTAGTCTTGAGACCTTCTGTAAGCTGAGCACAGTTTCAACTCATTTCAGCTTCTCCAGCACCAGTAATGTGTGATTATGCAGTTTTCACTGTTTCTCAGTCCAAATGACCTGAACAGGCTGGAAACAGCTTTTCAGCACATTTCAGCTTCTCCAGTACTACTAATGTGTGATTTTGGAGTTTTCACTGTTTCTCAGCCCAAATGAGCTGAAAATGCTGGAAACAGCTTTTCAGCATGGCAGGAGCCTGTCTTGAGGCCTTCTGTAAGGTCAGCATGGGCGTAGGAAGCACAGGGGACAGGCGGGACAAAATTGTGTTAATTTGCCTCCGCATTAAAAAATCAACCACGGGACTTTTATTTTGAAAAGCCTTTGACTTTGACAGTGCATTGTGCAATGAAGTTGAATGAAGAGAGCATCTCCGTATGAAAAAAGTGCGCCATAACAAATAGAGTTGATAGGGCTTCATTTAATCGGTGAGGACGAGACAGCAGCCTACAGACTGAAGGCAGCACTCCCCAGGTAGCAAAAATGACTCGGCCAGATTGCGGCCCGATTGCGGCACGCCAGAATGTGTTGATCGGCCTGACTTTGGCCACTGGAATCGGGCCGGATCTGGTTTGAATGATGCACCAGAATCGGCCCAAATAAACTGGCCCGATTTCAGGGTGCCGGAACTCAGCCACCACTGCCAGCATGAACCAGAATCATTCCATTCTCGGCATAAGTAAACTGGCCCAACTATGTGGGTGCCGGAAGTAAGCCGAATCGGGCCAGAATCATGCCAGCAGTGACCCATAGTTGGCCCAGCTGTGGGTATGATCAACTCAGCCGATTATACAGAAGTTAGGCCACAATTGGGCCAACAGAGGCCCAATTAAAATTAATCTTAAATCCTCATGTAAATACCCAATAATTATTTATAAATCATAGGATAATTTTTTAATTGTATAATAGCTATTGTATCTCTAGCATAAACAAATTTGAGGAACATCAACTGGAAAAAATACAAGGTGCTTCACTCTTTTCACATCTTTATTCTATACATTGCCATTATAAACAATTTGACAGCCAACCAGAGCAGTTATTGGGACCTGGCCACAAAAAATTACATACAAACAGGCCAACCCAGTTTAACCTCATTATCTCGAGATCACAAAAATAAATAGAAATATAGCTGCAAGCGGCAATAATCGAGGTCCAAGCAGATTGCGAAAAATTGCAAAATTTGACATTTTTAGAGCAGAAGACCAGATGCAGATGACTTGAGAGATTAAAATGATGAAAGAATTTTGACTCTAGGCCAAGCCGTTTTCGAGATAATTGCGAAAACGTAAACTTGATTATTACAGCGTCACCTTGAGGCCAATGAGTGTCATTATATGTGCCTGAGTAGTGGGTGGAATTTGCAACCCACCTGCCAATTTTTGGTGTTTCTAGGTCTTACGGTTTTTGCTGCACAAACACTTTTAGCAGAGAAAAATAATAATAAAAATAAATTTTCATGGGGTCACAATAGGCAACCTTCGACTTAATATGACCTCAATAAGCACTTGAAAACATACCACATGCATGAATTGCTACATTGTTGGCAAGTAGAACTTAGCCACCTGGGGATTCAAACCCTGCACCTTTGTATCCCCAGAGAAGGTGACTTACTGCCTGCGCCACTGAGGAGACATGGTTTCTACACACCTTCTCACAAGTTGAGGCAATGACATCACATGTGCAAAACTGGGGTATTTTTGTCTATTTAAACTTAAAACGCTTACAACAGTCAAAATGTTAGTGATAAAATTCTGAAAAAAATCACATCATTCTGCTGGTTTCGGGTGTATTAGAAAAGGATGTGCATACAGTACATACCTTTGTGCCAGACTGGATTGGAACAGGTGACCATACAGTTACAAGGCATCTGTTTAGACAACTAGATCATCAGGACAACACAGCTGTCACTGACAGCAGTTGACACTAAACATTAACTTAGTTCTGCATACAATTAGTAAATTACTGCTTTGAAGTCAATAACTTAATGATCTGTAACACTTAACCATGATGAAATATTTTGCTGGTGATCAGTACGTCATAGTGATTTTGTAAAATGGTGAGTTATTATAGCGGCCTCTTATGCCTTTAACTCCCAGTGTACAGCAGAGAGTCCCCCCTGGTATTGAGCCTGGGACCGTGTGGTTCATAGTCAGCACCTTAACCCCTGGACTATCGGCTCTGCTGGTGAATGTGCTGTCTTTTGTTTTCACAACCTCAAAGTTTAATACAATGGAGGTCTATGGGAATGAATGCAGCAAGTTAAAATATTCACCAAAATTACACATTTACAGATAAATAGCTGAAAGACTAATCACATGGTTGTTATCAAGTTTCTAAAATGACATTTATTGTGAACTTAAGATAAAATATAATAATAATGTCAGTCAGCTAGGTCAGTAATGAATGCAGTGTGTGGATCTAGCTGGTGGAGCTGGGAGGAGGAGAAGAGAAAGAGGTTAACAAGGAAGCCACAACTACCTCCTGGCATGCTGAAAAGCTGTTACTTTGATAGCTGCTGTAATGTTATTCCATGAAATGTCTTACAATTGTTGTTGTACTGGCCAGCGATCGGAAACAAATCCACATTATGTAGTTATTTAGTTTCAATTACATAAAATTGATATGAAGACGCAAAAGAAAAAATCATCTTCAGGGAATAGAAATATTGTCATGACACTGGCAAACCATATGGTTATGTCCCATGCTATCTACCGTTTGGACGTATGACTGTCGTAATTTATGCCAGTGTTATTCAGCTATAGCTCAACAGTTTGAGATCTAACGTATATGTACAACTATAGCTGAAATATTCAAACATTGCATCTCATGGAGGCCTGCTGGTCATTCCCCCTGTACATAACACTGCACATCTTACCAGTTTTGAGTTGACACCTTTATTGTTTATGTCCTAAATTACATGAATTTGTACAGTACTCACATCTACTCTAAATTGTCTGTGCTAAATAATAAACATATAATATAGATAAACGTAATTGTCAGTGTAATGTTCTTATAAACCTTGCAAAATAGTCTTTTGCATTCCTTAGGTTCAGGATCTACATGCATGGTGGATCATCCTGGTCTGGAGCCTGTATGTCTGAATGTGATCTAGGTACAGAATACATTTATAAAGCAGACTATGGACCCTTACAGCTTAGAGGTATAGAGCAGTAAGTTTCTTTTATGCATTCTGTGCATGAATTGATTTGCCAAATAATGATATGGCCAACATGTGACTTTTGATAATACTGTACATAACAATACATTTTAGTAAAATAACTGTGTTGTTATACTTTATTTCACATCCATGTAGAAAAACAACTTTAGCACACCTAAAAGTCTTTTGGTGACACAGGACAAAAAAGTTACTGAAAAAGTAATATAATCCCACACACTGTCTACACTTGCATGGTGCTTTATTACGTTTCAGTCATTGAAATGTAATAAAGCACCATGCAAGTGTAGATAGTGTGTGGGGTTATATATATATTTCCTTTACACACCAATGTAACTACAACACTGACTGTTCATACAGAATAAAATTATTTTATTATAGAAAAGGCATAAAAAAGGCACATGTTGTGTGCCTTTGTGTGCTTTGTATTGTTTGTCTTGTCTATATGTGTAGGCTGATTTTTAGGTGCTTTTTAGCACTTTGACTCTGATGAAGACCAGTTCTTGGTTGATACGCGTTAGTCGCTGTTTTTAATATGTAGCCATTATAATAAAGGCTTTTTAAATTTTTGACGGAGTGCCGTGGTTTTTCTTCGGGGAATTCATGCCTCTATTTTCTCATATGTATCTACGTGACTGGCAGGGAATATCCCTAGTATATTTATAATTTTTAAAAATATATTTGGCAACAAGCCAGCAGCACTTCCAGTAGCACTCTGAGCAAGCTCTTCTACTATATACAATCTAGCCTCCACATTATAAACTTATTTTAACTCAAACACTCCCATCTATTCAGCCTTGTGAAATTACAAGATAAACATTTCAACCTACACCACAACACCAGTTCTCAACATCGCTCTTGCTGTATACATCTGCTTAACTTGTCACAAATGTTGAAGAGGGCAATTCAGTGCCCCTTCCCATGGGAAGGTGGTACAGGGTAGATTAAGAAGAACAACCGCACACTCAGCTTCACATAAGTATTTAATAACCAACGTTTCGGCCAAGACCGGCCTTTGTCAAGGTACCTTTTCAGTGTCAAACACCCACACTTATAGGTCTATGTCTTGTGATCACCAACACCTGGTGGCAATTATGACATCACAAGTCCCAGTAGATTGATCATTGGTTGACTGACAGGGGATAACAAATGCATACAAAAATGTACAAAGCCCCATATAAGACCCACATAGACATCATAGCATTTTATGTAAGGTGGTACAGGTTAACATCTTCTGCCTTGACAATGTTTATACCAGGACACCTTGGACTCTATTCTGGTTTACCCCCTATAGGGATGACGTTAGGTTAAATCTCAGATGACCAGCCACTTCTCGGACCTCCAGGCTGATGTTCTTTACAGAACACCCAAAACTGTCTACTGGTCAATCCTCCAGAGTACAAGTCAGGGCAAACTCAGGGTGAACCTGCCACAGATCTAAGGGCCATAAAATCTGCAGGATTGTCCCAGACCATTTCAGGGTCTGTAAACCTCTGTTGATCAACTTATCCTCGGAGTTAGAGGATAAGTCCTACTGCAGGGCCATTTGTTCTCCATGGGCTTTGAGCCTACCATTTTATGGCAGGAGTAATGCTTTGTTTCCATTTTTGATCAATCACAGGAGCCACAACAGTACACTACACAGACTTATCTGTCACTCCCACTCTGTATTGTCATTTAGACTACCAGGAATGCATATTGTGAGTGAAAAGGCTAAACTGTCAGAGAAGGCCTTAAATGAGGTAAAACTGCATTGACCCTTCAAAAATAAGTTGCAACATTACAATGCGCTATTATCCTGGTTTTAGCTGGCTGGTACAATATACAGACTTATCTGTTACTCCTACTCTGTATTGTCATTTGGATTACCAGGAATGCATATTTTCAGTGAAAAGGTTCAACTTTGATAAAATTGACATGAAAGGCAAAAGAAGGCCTTAAATGAGCTAAAACTGCATTAACCTTTCACAACATATAGCTCCAACATCACAATATGCCATTATCCTGGTTTCAGGTGGTTGGTACAACATACATATTTATCTCTCACTCCCACTGTGTATTGTCATTTAGACTGGCAAGAAAGCATATTTTCAGTGAAAAAGTTCAACTATGATACAATTGACATAACTGGCCAGAGAGGGCCATAAAACAGCTAAAATTGTATTGATCTTTCAGAACAAAAAGAGCAGCGTATTCAGAATGTGTTATTACCCTGGTGTCAGCTGGTTTCAATTCGAGCCTGTAATGTCAGTTAGACTGGCAGGAAGGCATATTTTCAGTGAAAAGGTTCAACTTTGACAAAAATGACATAACTGGCAAGAGTGGGCCTTAAATGAGCTAAAACTGGATTGACCTTTCAAAACATAGAGTTGCAACTTCACAATGTGTCAATTTTATTTAAATGACAACGCAACCTAGGATTGAAGCATTAAGGCCCATTCACATAACTATAAAGATAACTATAACTATAAAAAGATTTAAATCGTTATAAGTAAATAGAATGTCTGTGTTCACACTACAACTGTAACTATAAAAACATCCAAAACAACAACTATAACTATATTCTTGGTTCCATCTCAGAGCGATTTTTCTGGCGTAGAGACAACGCTAAAACATTTTCAACCAATCAAACTAAAGTTCTACAAAGAAGGGGTGGGAGAATTCAGTAGTTCACTGCAGTGATGGCATTGCTTGCCAAGGAACTGATTACAGAAGTCCAGAGGAACCCAGCACTGTTTGACAAAGACCATCGCCTCTAAAAATGTTGAAAAGAAACGTGACATACCGGTCGGGATTGGAACAGCTCTTGGGATTAGCGGTAAGGCTGTTTACTTACCTGGAAGCTAGTTAAATTGCTACCTTTTGCTAGCATGATGCTAAGAAAATAGCATAATCTCTTGGCCAACCTGACCGCAAATGCGCTATTATCCTATGTTTATAATATGACTGGGAGGTAACAACATACCCCTCCAGTATCCTGTTGAAACCCGTTTATCCACAGTGACGTTACAGGTGTTTCTCTCAACATGGGCTACAGGGGACCTTACTCTTTGATCCACAGTAGATGTGGTGTGCAGAGTCACCTATTGGTAAAGAAATGAATAGTTCACTTGGTGACCATTAGTACCATTAGCTCTCATATAAACAAAGCACAATAATGTTATGAAAGCGCCATAAAAGAGCATTATTATCTGCCATCTCCTCTCTCTTTTGCGGCAAAGCATAAACCCTAATCCTTCGGCTATGTCGTTATTTACTTTAGCGAGCGAGTAAAATAAAAGAACGTCAGTAAAGTAATCATGCTCCATTTTTTCTCTGAATATTCGGCGCCAATATCGTTGTAGTGTGAACGCTTGAGCAACAGCATATCGTTATAGTTTATAGTTATGTTTATAGTTGTCGCTCTAAATGTGAATGGGCCTTGTCTGCATCTTCTTCCAACCAGCTGAAACCAGGAAAATAACACATTGTGAGGTTGTCACTCTTGTTACAATCCATGTTTTGAAAGGTTAATGCAGTTGTAGCTCATTTGTTCAGTTGTAGCTCATTTTATATTTTGTACCAACTAACACATTCTGAATATGCAGCTGTTTTTGTATTGAAAGATCAATACAATTTTAGCTCATTTAAGGCCCTCTGTTGCCAGTTATATCAATTTTAACTTGGCACACATATTCCCCTTTGTTTCCATCCAGGGGGTCTTGAGATACACTTTGTAACCATTTCCCCCCAAAAATTTGACAACCACGTGGCCACCATAAGTGATGGAACTTCACAATGGGTGTGGCAAAACAGCCATAACTCAAACACCATTGGTACAATCAACATAAAACTTGGTGAACTTGTTCATGAGAGGACAAGCATGTCTGCAATGGCATTTTCAAATAAACCAATAAGGGGTGCCACAAAGGCTACAAAACTGTATCTCCTAATTGCATGAAAATTGGTAATGTTCTAGTCAAAATCTGAAGGTTGGTCGTGACTGGCGAAAGTGGCTGGCCTATGATGTAATAACCATTTAATATGGAGATTTTTTCCTATCTTTATGCAAGAGCGTGGTCTTTCAATTTGAGAGCATGACTTATTGATTTCACGTTCAGATTTTGTAATGCTTTCCTTCAAACCTTGCCCTCGCACTCAAATATGTCCTGCTTGCACTTAGATTTGCTCTGCTTCTGCTCAAACTGTATGCTTGCACTCAGATAATGTTGCTTGCACACAGATTTCCTGCGCTCCAGCTTCAGCCCTTCTCCTCACACTCAGCCTGCTTCTGTGCGCTCGTGAAACTTCTGCTCTCGGATTTCTGCTCTGCTCTCGGATTTCTGCTCTGCTCTTGGATTTTTTTGTGCAACAACCCTGTCAAAATTCCCCAACCAATAGAATGCCAGGTGTAGTGTTGACCAATGAAATGATCCCTGCCTCGTTGCGGGCGCGTTCGCTTTACTTCTTAGAGCGTCCCGTACGGGCGGTTACTGTTGAACCGGGTTCATCCACTCCCGCCCTCCGGGGCTTTATTAAATACGACTTTTGGAATAAAAGGACAGTTAATGTATATACCAGCACCCGTACTTTTTCTCTTACTATAATAGCTACATAAAATAGTAGCCGTGTAGCACACCGGCCTCCCGTCGGTGTGCTAGAGGAGAAAACGACGTCACCTTCATGACTCAGGAGCGGGAGTCTTGCGGATCACTGGCCAATATGGACCGCCAAAGTCAAGGACCTCAAGTAAGTTTTTTATTTTAATGGTGCTATTACTTCCTTCAAATTGAATTGGTTAAGTCATATTTGCGGCACAAGAATGCATCCATGATAATATGCGTAAACACGTCCCCACAATTTAATTTAAGGATTTCCTCAGCTTTAACAGTAACAGACCCCTCGTTGTTCAACTGGAAAGCTAGTGCTTAATGTCTGCAATGTAACTGATTTAATTGTAGATATGTTACAGATATGAATATGATACCTGCAAGTGGGGACGTGTTTACCGTATTTCCAATATGTGAAACCTTTCTGATAGAGCAGAGTTTGACACAGCAACGGTAAACATCATTTGAAGAGAAGGATATATACACAACACACCAATTACGTTTTTAAAATGTAGTAGCTCAGTGAATTTACTTTTGTTTTCTACTGTCTTAATGTGTTAGCTGGTTACTTTTGCTGTTGGTACTTTCCCCATTCCTAAACACTAAAATACAGGAAAAAAAGAAACACGGCAGTGTCCATTTTGTTGTTAGTTGCCTAGCAACAATGTTCCCATAACGTACAACACTTGAAAGCCAAGCATATTATCATGGATGCATTCTTGTGCCGCAAATATGACTTAACCAATTCAATTTGAAGGAAGTAATAGCACCATTAAAATAAAAAACTTACTTGAGGTCCTTGACTTTGGCGGTCCATATTGGCCAGTGATCCGCAAGACTCCCGCTCCTGAGTCATGAAGGTGACGTCGTTTTCTCCTCTAGCACACCGACGGGAGGCCGGTGTGCTACACGGCTACTATTTTATGTAGCTATTATAGTAAGAGAAAAAGTACGGGTGCTGGTATATACATTAACTGTCCTTTTATTCCAAAAGTCGTATTTAATAAAGCCCCGGAGGGCGGGAGTGGATGAACCCGGTTCAACAGTAACCGCCCGTACGGGACGCTCTAAGAAGTAAAGCGAACGCGCCCGCAACGAGGCAGGGATCATTTCATTGGTCAACACTACACCTGGCATTCTATTGGTTGGGGAATTTTGACAGGGTTGTTGCACAAAAAAATCCAAGAGCAGAGCAGAAATCCGAGAGCAGAGCAGAAATCCGAGAGCAGAAGTTTCACGAGCGCACAGAAGCAGGCTGAGTGCGAGGAGAAGGGCTGAAGCTGGAGCGCAGGAAATCTGTGTGCAAGCAACATCATCTGAGTGCAAGCATACAGTTTGAGCAGAAGCAGAGCAAATCTAAGTGCAAGCAGGACATATTTGAGTGCGAGGGCAAGGTTTGAAGGAAAGCATTACAAAATCTGAACGTGAAATCAATAAGTCATGCTCTCAAATTGAAAGACCACGCTCTTGCATAAAGATAGGAAAAAATCTCCATAATTTAATAGCTTATAGATTGCGGTGTACTTGCACAATCAGTACCAAATTTGGCAGTCTTATCTGGAAAGTCATTTGAAACATACATACCAAATTGGCCAAAAGGGGCACTGTAGTGACATTTTGAAATTCTAAAAGGCTGTATCTCACAGAATGCAAGTCCGATTGACACCCAACTTGGTGACATGATCCAGCTGTCCTGGCTTTAAAAAGCTCAGTCCAGCATGACAATTTTCCTCCATTTTGAATATTGTGAAAAAAAAAGTTTTTCCTATGGCATTTTAAATTTTTGACCTATCATTACAGTTTAAACTCTTGACACTGATATATTATACTAGAGACAGAATTTAGAAATTTGACAGTAACAGTTCCGATAAATGCTAAAAGTGTAAAATATACAAGGATTCTTTGATGCATTCCTTTTGAGAATGCAATGAAATTATCAAACCCTGGGGGGAGCTAGAGAAATTGATCTCAATAACCTTAAGTAAAGAAATAAAACTTAGACCCTCAATGTGTCTAGTAAAAGTAATATGTTAATGCATAGGGGAAATTCCTTGAGGTAATAAAAAAGTAATACCAAAGTAATAATTTGATGAAAATATGAATGTATAGGTGTACAATTAGATGGACAGGGATGTATTGTTGTATGGTGATATTGATACCGGAGCACAGGAACAGACAGGAGTCGATCTGATCAGTTGGTAGACATTTAATGTCTACCAACTGACTGAGAGACCTGTGATCTATATAGTGGTCAATTATGTACATGACAGATAAAGTGGTAAGACATGGCTCCTGCATGTCTCCATATGCCTGATAGCTGACGTAACAATTGACGCCTGGAGCCGAATGTCCTTGTACTAGGAACATTAAGCACATCCCGAAATCAGGTCAACTTTGGTCAGCTAACAGGAACATGGTGTAAGTACCATAAACAATTCCACAATCCCCCCTAATTAACATTTTTAACACAAGTATGTTAATTCAATTGGATCTACACAAAAGTGATGAAGGTGATATGTATATATATGTGCATACGTAACATAATCAACAACAATCAATCAACAACAATCAATCTATAACATAGTCATAACAATAATCACCAGATCACCATTAATATGCCCATAACATATAACACAAGAGGATACCAACTGACTATCCTTTCCAGTATGTTCTGTGAGTTCCGTCCATCAGCCAAGGGACTGATAGTATTAATCTAAAAAAAAAAAAACCTTATGCTTACACAGACGGAGGTCACAGGACATAAAGTTCCACACCGGCCAAACATCTCCTCCCATCATTGACCAGGGAAGAGTAAAAGGCACAGTGGGTAACTACACTAGCCATACATTTAGGACAAAAACCCTCAAGATGACTGAAAGAGGGAAAAATCCTAAATGAGGCAATACAATCTACAATCACTCAAAAACACTCAATAATCAATGATCCCATTCAGTGGAATTTTAGTAATTCAATATGACCTAAAAGGATTTTAGAATTTTGTTATTTTAGATTTTAAATTTAGTCAAACCCAATGATTATAATAAACGATATAAATAACTTAAACTCAGAAAGATAAACATTTAAACCTAGAATGTAATCAATTAAAAACAAATCAATAATTCTACAAACTAAGACTAGGATTTAATCAATAACTACCTTCAATGAGGTTTAAGTTTAACCAGTGGCTACCTTCACTATTCCCCCCTTTAGTCCTGTAAAGGACTAACAATATTCTCAGCTGTACAGGTCATCCGTTGTGACCTGGAGCTTGTGACCAACACACCCTGAGGGAATGGGACTACGACAGTACCTTATGTAGTAACTGCACCCACATCATCATTGTCATCTCACATCTGGAAAGGCCCTGTGCATTTGGTGTGAGCCTCCTCCCTGATAACAGATCAGTATGGTGGGGGAAGACTGTGAGATCAAAAGGAAAGGGCACTGACCTCAACGTAAATTACCTCATTTCCACCCCTAAGAGCTGGTATCAAGGAACAGACCTGATAAATAACCATACTCCAACTCCAACACTCAGCCCTGTCTTTGTTAATCCCCAAAGAGACAGAGAGTCTGAGATGAGACACATTGGAATGTGTCCAACATCAGGAGAAATCTTTGATACAGACTCATGAAACCTTGGGTATCACATTGTGGTGGACTCTAATGTATATGTCTAATTTTATGTGTAACTGTGATGTTTTATATAATAGTTATTTGCATTATTTAATTTCTTTATCTTTACATGGGGCTTAGATAGCCATGTTTGATATTAAAGTGTTCAGGAATTTGTGCTAAGTTTAATAATGTTAATGTTACGACGGTCAATTATATTGGATAGATCTGGGAACCAAAATTAGGGCTTCATGCATATGTAATGAGCTGTAACACTAGACATACCAGCCCACGCACACACCCCTCAACTGATCACAACAAAACCAAACACACACATTTCCAATGCGGATTTCATGCACTTTACGTGGTCGTGACATGTGTGCTAATGGAGTCTGACGACAAGTTTGTTCCAAAGTTTGTCTCCAAAGACGGACTCAACTGCATCATCATCACAAGCCAAGTGGAAAGCCTGTTTCATCCGAAACAGTGAAGAGAGCCTTGTTGCCTTGCCTGTCTGCCTGACAAATACGCACACACACACCAGCACGTGTGTCTGTGTGTCCTGCCTGCTACAACCTCGCTATCAGCTATCCTGCTGCGTTTAACTCTGAAGAATCATCGGAACCTGAGTGGGCTGTCCAGCAGCCTGCGTGCTCCAGCCTGCGTGTTTCACTCTGTTGCGGCCTGCTGAGATCAACTGAACAGACGTCGGATCTTCAACCTCCAGCACCTCGTCGAGCCGAGACTCCTCACAGACTCCCGGCCTCGCGTGCTTCATCTCTAGGGCTGCCCCCTAATAGTCAACCAAACGTTAGTCGATGAGAAGAGTCTTAGTCGACCAAGTTTTCATTGGTCAGTTAGTCGCAGAAAAAAACCCCCAAAAAACCCCCCCTCAAACTCCATTCGGGAGCTGCGCCTTGTCGTTAAAAAGTTATTAGACCAGGGTTGCCAACTTTGGGTACCTGGCTGGAGTGAGATTTTGATGCCATCAAACTACAAAGCAAGGAATCTCTGTCTGTCTGTCTGTCTGTCTGTATGTATGTGTGTGTGTGTGTGTGTGTGTATGTGTGTGTGTGTGTGTGTGTGTGTGTCCTTTGCGTATCTCGACAACCGTTCGTCCGATCTACTTCACACTTGGCGGGTGTATTGCTGGGGACCCAAGGACGTGCAGTGTCGGATCTGGTGCCATTTGGACACGTGACACGTTCAATTTTAATAAAATTTGAATAAACAGCGCTCTGTGCAGCAGCAGGGCTCAAAGCAAGCGACTGATAGCCTACGCCTATTGTGTGTTTTTTTTGGGTGAACCACAGTGTATTTCACCAGTGTTTCTGACCGCGAGAAGCCACGACTTGGGTGTGTTTTTTCCCGTGAACCAGAGTGTATTTCACCGGTGTTTCTGACCGTGAGAAGCCGCGACTTGGGTGTGTTTTTCCCGTGAACCAGAGTGTATTTCACCGGTGTTTCTGACCGCGAGTAGCCGCGACTTGGGTGTGTTTTTTCAAAAAATATATATTTAAATAATTAAATTAATATCATAAACGTGCAACGACTAGTCGACTAATGGCTTGAACTAACGACTACTAGTCGACTAGGAAAATCTTTGGTCGGGGGCAGCCCTATTCATCTCCCTCCGGACCTCCGCTGGTGTCATATGTACTGATCATTGTCCGCTGGGCATCATATCATACATCACACATAGCTATTCAATTACATTCACACTTCACACACATATCACACACTTCATTATGGCTTCTTGTAGTTATGTAGTAACTAGTCCGTTATTCAAAGATTCATCTAAGTCAGTTTTCCAGATAGTTATATTGTCGCCCCTTTATTATTGCTATCGTTGCTGACTCATGTCTTCCACTGCTCATCTTCCATGATTGTGTCATTGTGTTTGACAGAGAAACAGTCTGACTGACCACAGGGATGATAGACCATCCCTTGACAAACATGACAGCGTCAGGTGTAAAACAATAGCTCAGAGGGACCTCACAATGTGTGGTGATATTGTACAGAGACTTTGACATTGAACTCACACAATATGTACCATTCCCCAAAGGTGTCACCTTTGTCTCTGGGTTTTTCCACACCCAGATACCATTGTACACCAAATTATCAAGCAAGAACAATCCACTTTCATTAACAGAACAATAGACAGTATCACCCGTATCAACACAGGACACATTAAAATAGTGTGTACCATTGGAGTAGGTGACGGGAGAGATCAGAGTGACATTGTCAACTGGCACAGGCAGAACACTATGCCAACCATTACCTCTATTAATCCCCTTAGGCACTAACACATTTAAAGAAATAGTCCACCAGGGCCAACTGCCCATTAAGACAGGATTTGAAATCAAACTCATGTCTCTCCAGTCACCTTCAGCAACATCAGGAAATGTGTCTTTCAACACAGAAACAGCTGTAAAAGACACATGAGGACATGGTTTACCCCACAAAGTTGAAGATCTCTGCAGTTCAGAATAAAAAACATTAAAAGCAGCGGTACAGGAGGCCAGATTCACAAGTGATACTCTAGTTTCATTCAGGCCACGTAATAGTGTCTGCATGACTTTAGTTCTCAGATCTAGATTAGCTTTAATCATATTCTCATGAATAACAGCACCATCCACATAACACATAACGTAACACAGAATCAGAAATTGCTGACCCTCCTACACCACTCTTGTAGACTGCATTACCTAGGTTTTGAACGTAAGATAAGATATTACTTTATTAATCCCCGTGGGGAAATTCAGGAACTTGTGCCTCGAGTACCATTCAACTCCCAAAGCTACAGTGTTACCAAGTGAATTTAGTGAGCCAAACACCCCAGCAACATCAGATAAACTGAAACTTCTTTTGGATCTAACCTTACTCCTAGCATTCTTAGCTCTGCGTTGTGTTTTAGGTGTAGCCAATTTGTTTACACTGGGAGTTTTGGTCGGCTCAGTCAAAATTTCACCCAAAGCACCTTCCACCTTTTCTCTAGCCCATAGAACTAGCCTTGAACGCCCCCCACACAGGAACCTTGATTGAATGTGTGTAGAGCGTTTTTCGTGGGCCTGTTGCGACCAAACACAAGGAAGGCGGAGGTGATACTTTCGGGCAACCATGTGAGACGGGCTGCCTCACAACCGCAGATCTTGCGTGTGTGATGTGTTTGATATGTGTAATGACAGGCTTCACCCAGGGAGCTTCCCACCACCGGGACCAGTCAAACCTACAATCTGCACCCCATGCTATAACATAATGTGTATTGTTGTATTCAGTCACATTCATACGTAAATTGTTATATGACCTTTGTTCCTGCTCATGTGTGGGGAACAGGTCATAACAGTCAATGTCATCATAACCCTCAGCCTTTACAGGAGCGAAAGGAGGCCGCTCACAGTCCTTACCCAGCAGGCTGATAGTCATGTGTAGGCTGTGCGTTCCACCAGTCAACAAAAGCATCCCATGCACAGTGTGTCAGTGCTAGCCAGTATCCTCTGTCTGGACGGTTGACCACAGAGATAGGTACCGCAGCTGCACATGCCGATACCTTAGGCGTACACTCCAACTTAGGGTAGTAGTTGGGTTTTGCACGCCATAGCGTTCCCTCCTGTAGATTGCGCTTGTTGGCAGTGATGATCAATTCCTGTGAGCTGGAATTGAAGTAGTGCAGAGGAGTAGAGGAGCCTTGGGTGAGGTTGAACACAGCCTGGGTGGAACCATTGGTATGGGGGCAGGTGTCAGCAGAGTGGGCAACTGGACCCTTCATAATGTCCTGAGCTGTCAGTGGTGGTGGGGCCCCAGGATTGCCTGGAGAGAAACCATATAACACAAGGCAGCAGTTACTATCCTTAACAGGACATTTCAAAGTAATGTTCATACTGTAGTTATATAATTGTACTCATCTGCTTTTGGGTCTTTTCCAAAGAGGGTCGCAGGAGGTCTGTTGTCCTTCCGAGGGGCCTTACTAGCTCCGATGCTTCCGTTGTCGGTTCTCCCCATCCATTCCATGTGGAGGAGGATGAACACCATCAGCTGGAGCAGGTGTTGCACTCATGAATCGTGGACTGGATTCAGTGGCATATTTTAAAAGAAGATGTTTATTCTAAAAAATAATTATAAAGTCGGCTGGCACGGCTGGTACATACAGTTGCCTCTACTGGTAATCGCCAACTGATTAATCAATTATGTACAAAACACTGGGATTCATAATACAAAATAATAATCAAAATAATCAACATCAATAGAAAATTATAATTAAGTTACATTAGATTCATATAATAGTTCTTAATCACACTAACCTATCTATTCCAAGCATAAAGTATTAAAAAATTATCATTCTGTAATGTACTACCCTTTCTACAATTAATAAGTCATGTATTTCTGCACTTTCATTCATAAAACTAATTAACCTATATTTACAACTGGCATCTGCCTTGGTGCGCCGTTGCCATGGCGACTGTAAACGCTACTACTACAGCTGATGTTACCGTTAGCCATTGCAAGTCAAAACACACCCACATTCCGGCTCCCCTTCAAGGTAAAAGCATCTGACAACATAACATACACACTCCCAAACAAAGAACACATGTATGTGAGTTAACACAACCTAACATGTAACTGCAAATATCGTTTAAATGGTTAATATGACCGTTATAGTGTTCGTTCGCGGTAGCGAACTAACGTTAGTTAAATGTAAAGTTAATTAAAAGTAGATTACCCCAAAAAATACACAACGGACAACCAAGAACAGAAACAATAGCTCCGCTAGCTCACACACATTACAGTGGACGCATTTAAGTGCTCGGTGACACCTGACTCACCTGAAAAATAATTATAAATACAAAAGTGAGTCGGCTGGCACGGCTGGTACATACAGTTGCCTCTACTGGTAATCGCCAACTGAAGGACCAGCGCGAACTCACTATTAACGGCACCTGCCTGCGTTCTAAATTCTAAAACTAACTGCTTTCCCAAGTAAATTTAAGGAAATGATTGGTGGTGTCTGCTGAAGCAGAGATAAATATAAATCAGAGGATTTCAACATGCCACACAGGCACCTGACGTACATGGCTGATGCGTATCCAGGAATCCTTTCCTTTCACCTTAACAGCACAGGTCGTGAGGAGCAGTACAGGAAAGGGTCCGTCCCACCTTGGCTCCAATGTCTGGGAGTTGAATCTCCTCACCACAACCCAGTCTCCAGGCTGCAGGTTGTGTTGTGCCTCCGCTCCAGGAGTCCTCTGGTGGGCCTTGACCTGTGAATGCATAGAGCTCAGAGCCTCGGTTAGTCTCTGACAGTATGTAAGCAAAGTGTCACTCATAACATGTACATCAGCAGCTTTCAAGTCAGTGCATGGAGAGGCAAATGAGTGCATAGGCCGTCCTGTGATGAACTCATGCGGGCTGAGTCCAGGGCTCCTGCACATATTTGCTCGCATACTCATCAAAGCAATAGGCAGTGCATCCACCCATTTGAGCCCTGTCTGTACACAAGTTTTAACCAGTCTGTTTTTCAGTGTGGCATTAGCTCTCTCAACCTTGCCAGATGACGGCGAATGATAAGTACAGTGGTAGCACCACTCAATGTCTAACACTCTACAAACTTCCTCCATGACCTTTGCAGTTAATTCTCCTCCCTGGTCAGAGTCAATTCGTTGCACCACTCCCCAGCGAGGAATGAAGTCCTGAAGCAGATGTTTTACCACAGTCTTTGCTGTTTTATCTCTACATGGGTAGGCCTCAACCAATCTAGAGAAATGATCAATTATCACAAGTACATATTTGTAGCCCTTACATGGCTCTAGAGGTCCTGTGAAATCCACCTGCATGTTTAGAAAGGGGCCTTCAGGTGGGGGCTGAGTTTCCATTGTCCTGGCTACTGGTGGGCCAGTGTTGTGTTTCTGACATACAATTATTTACATAGTCACGTGCAATTTTGTCAAACCCAATTGTACACCATTCTTTTTTACATGCCTTAACCATCCCCCCTTGGCCCATATGTGAAAGAGAGTGATACATGGAGGCCAAATAAAGCAGGAGAGCGCGTGGAGCAACAGGACGTCCGTCCATGTGACGCCACACACCATCATCAAACAATTTCCAATTTCCACCAGCCCAACACCATTTTTCCTCATCAGAAGCATTTTGCTGCATGTCAGTAATGTCTGTAGCTGAGTACAAAACAACAGCTCGAGTAGAGATATCCTGAGGAAGAGGCTGCACTGCAGCTAACTTAGCAGCTTCGTCAGCTCTGGCATTGCCTCTAGAGACCAAATCCTTAGCAGAAGTGTGAGCCTTACATTTTATAATGGCAAGGGAGGAGGGCAGGAGACAGGCTTGCAACAATGCATCAACAGTACAGAATGTTTTATAGGGGACCCAGCAGCAGTGAAAAATCCTCTGTTTTTCCACAGCATCCCAAAATCATGCACTGCACCATAAGAGTAACGACTGTCTGTATAAATATTGGCAGAATGTCTAGAAGCTAATGTACAGGCACGTATCAAAGCAGACAATTCAGCCATTTGTGCAGAATAGGAGGAAGGCAAAGCACCACTCTCAAGGACATCAAAATCAGTGACAACAGCATAAACAGAATGTCTAATCTGTGTCTCGCGGTTCACAAAGGAAGAGCCATAAGAACCAATCACAATGTTTGTTTACAATAACTTCCGGATAGAAAACTCCTGCATACAATTTAATGGCGTGGAGCAAATGGGGGCGAGGAAGAACTGAGATAAAGAGAAAATGGTTAAGTCTTGTTGTGTATGGGGGTGCCAGATAATGATAAAGAGTGGAGAAGGGTTCGGGTTTTTCAGATTTCAGATAATTTACCTGTTGGGCCACAGACTAAAGAAAATGACAGCTTGAGTTTACCCAAAACTAGCAGTTAGTCCGACCGGCGGTGAGATGTCGCTGTTGGGTAGATTTGGTATATCAAAGACGCTAACACAGTACATAAAATAAGCACAGCAGAAACGTCAGATAGGTCGGACCACCGTGTTTAACTACGGTATATATCTTTAAACGTTACAGTTACGGCTGAAAATGACAACAGAAATAAACAAGTTTGCCAATATCTCCACAATTCAAATCAATCGCCAGTTATCTACCCGGAAGTGACTGTTGTTGTTAGTGTGACGTCACGGTGATTCGGTCTATAGAATCAAGGTTTTGTAATGGAGTGTCGGACAGGTCAGCGCGAGGAGCAGAAGAGTGTTCAACTACTGCTAAACAGTAATGTTCATCAGACAATTTCAATCCCACTAGCCATCAGCGCTGCAGCCCACAAGCATTCAGGGACATTAAGAGAGTTTAGCACAGTATCATCAGCAGGCAGCAAAGCTCTGATCTTAACCTTAAATTCTGCTTGATCAGGAATGTATAAAGTTAATAATAATAATAATAACCTTTATTTGTATTGCACCTTCATAGAAAACATGCAGCTCAAAGTGCTTTACATCAATAGAAGGCAGATAAAAGGTTAAAAGAATCAAATCAAGTAAAATAGAAAGATAAAAGAACAGTTAAAATGAAGGCTAATTAAAGGCTAAGCTGAAAGGATACATTTTTAGTTGTCGCTTGAAAATGCTTACAGAGCCTGCCTCTCTGAGTTCTGAGCAATCTGAGCATGCATGGCAGAAAGCATATGTAGGCCTAACAGACACAGTCCTACCAAAACATTATAATCAAGATCAGCATCATGTTCCCATATATCTGGTTCTATCAAGTAACAGAGAAAGCACTGTCTTTTGGATGCAGATTATATGCACTGCACATTCTCATTAAATCAGCAACCTACAATATTTTCTTTTGGATGCCTGATATTTGTTATTATAGACTGTGCTTCGGTGGGATTCAAACCTTTCCACACAACCTGAGATCCGCCCTCATTGCTCGGAAAAGCCCTAACAGCAGTATTTTAGCTGGAGTTTTTTGTCTTACACCAATTACAATTTAATCACCCAGATTTTGCCCAATAGTCAAATTCTTCAATTCTCTAGAATGCTGTGCTGTAGGTGTGTTTGGTCCTGGTTGCATATCATCTGACTTAACACTGTGGCCTGTTGCCTGTTCTCCCCCCTGCTGCTGAGCTGTCCTGATATATAATATTCTACATCAGAATCTTCCCCTTCATTGTAGAATGGTAGTTGGATGGCATTTACCCCATTTTCAATCTCTTGCGTGGGGTACAGAACATGCACAGATTTAGGTTTTGTGATGCAGCTTTAACTTCAGCTTTGAGTTTCTGTTGACTGCTGTTTCCCACAAGTGTCCTGTAATGACCTGACCTTAGATTCTAGTGTTTGGATTTCGTCTTTCTGTCTGATCATTTCAGCTTTCTGTCTAGCCATCTGTAAGATGCTGCTAGCTTTTGACTTGAATTTCCCTGATCTCTCTTCTGACCATTTTGTCATTCCTTTTTGAATTTGTTCGGGGTCTGTGGTTCCCCTGTAAGGCCAAATGTCCTCACCCCATCTTTCTGTCATTTGTCTAGAAATTTTGACTACATCTAGATGTCCCTTACACTCCTTAATCAATTCTTGGAGTATGCCATCTGGCTCTGATGAAGCCTTTTGATTTGATTTATTCTTTTGCTTAAACATGATGTAATTCTCAAGTCAGCACATATTACAACAAATCTTTCTCTCTCACAACTCCAGTACAAGTCTGCTGTAATCTCTGGAATGTCAACACAGCCAGACTACACATCATCTGTCAAACTGTCTCAGTTCAACATGATAAAACACCAATAACTAGTTTATACCAAACCTACAAAGGTTTTAAACCATCTCTACTTATCCCTTGTATATATATTAATATTAATCCTATAAAGCCCAATAGTGTACAGCGGTGTTTAACTTACAATTTAGATGAACAACAAATTAAATTAACCACAAAATACAACAAATGTCTACCACTGACTACAACATTACAGTTATAGCTAATGACTCTCTACCATCAATCTCACAACCCCTTTTAAAGGGACATTTGGTTATGATTATAGCATATGACTTTCCACTGCCAATCTCACAGCCAACATTTTTTACAAAACACAATGGCCCTCATTTACGAAACGAACGTACGACAGAAAACTGGGCGTATGGTCATTTCCACGCAAAGCTCGGCATTTATCAATTTGGACGTGAGTGGAGGCTACGATCAAATCTCACGTCAAGTCTCAACTCGTGTACGCAAGTTTTCGAGTCAGTGTGGACTTGCAGTGCAGCATAGTAAATCTGGCTGAGTCGGAGAATTGTTATTAGACCATATATTCTGACTGGCATCTAAGCATATGCAGCCACATCACTTAAAAATATGTAGCCTATGGCAAAATATTCTATTGTAGAAGTGGCAGGAATGCAGTGACGGACAACTTCTCTCGTTGACTACACCAACTCCTGTGTCATTTATTTTTTAACCCACAGAGCAAGACAATTTACTTTGCGCTCAAAAACACAACATACATCGAGCTGACATCAGACTCAGAAAACCAGACTTTCTTAAGGGACCGTGTCTCCTTAACCCTGAGAAGCACACAATATAACTGCGTGTGTTAAACATACCCAAACCACAGATTATGGTGAATAATGTCTATAGAGTCCGCCACATACGTCCCCCCAGAATTCACCATAACAGAGAAAGTCAACGTGGAGGGGGACGGATGACCCGGCTACAACGGCTCCGCAGAACGGGAGCGGGGCGCCTGCAGGAGGAGCCTTGGGGACCCTGCGGCGGCGTGGGGGCAGGGTGGGGGGTGGAGGCAGGGCAGGGGGGCGCCCCTGCCGCGGGGGTAGGGCCAGGCCAACGGGTTGGTCCAAGTACAGGTAAGCTGGTTTGAGGCGGTCCACAGAAACGTGCTCCGGCTTGCCGCCGACATCCTCCAGGACGCGGAACGGGCCGTCGTAGGGAGGTGGCAGGGGCCCACGGTGGCCGACGTGGCGGATGAAAACGTACCCTGCCGACTGCAGACTTGTGGGGACGTGAGACCGTGGGAGGCAGTGATGTGAAGTGGGGACCAGTGCGAAAACACTGGCATTATCCCGGAGCGTGGCCCGTTGGCGGGCTGCAGTCCAGGGAGCCGTGGTGTTAGGGACGAAATCCCCTGGGACCCGCAGCGGCTGGCCGTAAACCAGTTCGGCAGATGAGGACTGGAGGTCCTCTTTAGGGGCGGTCCTGAGGCCCAGCATGACCCACGGGAGCCTGTCGACCCAGCTGCTGTCCTTGAGGCTGGCCCGAAGAGCGGCCTTCATGGAGCGATGAAACCGCTCGCACAACCCATTGGCCTGTGGGTGGTACGTGGTGGTGCGGTGGAGCTTCACCCCCAGGCCCTCTGCGACCGTGTTCCAGAGCTCGGATGTAAACTGTGGGCCTCGGTCAGATGGGGTGCCAAACCGGGAGACCCAGGACCCGATAAACGCCCATGCCACCTCGGTGGATGTCGACAACGACAGCGGGGCGGCTTCTGGCCATCGAGTGGTCCTGTCCACCATGGTGAGGAGGTAAGTGAAACCGTGGGAGGGGGGAAGGGGGCCCACCAGGTCCATGTTGACGTAGTCGAACCTCCTTTCGGGCACCGGGAACTGCGCCAGGAGGGCTTTGGTGTGGCGGTGCACTTTAGAGTGCTGGCACTCCATGCAGGTGACAGCCCAGTCTCTCACGTCTTTTTTGAGCCCGTGCCAGACGAACCTGGCCGCCACCAGCTTTCCCGCCACGCTGAAGCTGCATGGCGATCGGCACCGCTTGGCTTTGGGCCCAAACTTTGCGTGGTAAAAACACAGGCTGGGGTCCTGCCGCCAACGAGGAGCTGTTGCTATGGCGCCGACCGTTGTGCCTCCAGGCAGTGGTGAAAGAGCTGGGGCAGGAAGCAGCGCGGCCGCGCAGTGTTGTTGACCAGCCAGGAAAAATTTATCAGCCTCCTCGGCCAGAGCACGGCAGTCAGTGATGGCGGTGTTGGCCAGGGCAGCCCGTACCTGGGAAGGCAGCTGTCGCAGGAACAGGTGGACGAAGAGGAAATCGGGTTTGTGCCCACCCAGGAGATTCAGCATCCTGTTCATGAGCTCAGACGGCTTGCTGTCGCCGAGGCCTCGCAGAGAGAAGAGCCGGTTAGCCCGCTCGGCGTTGGAAAGTTCAAAAACTCTCAACAGATGGGTTTTGAGTGTCTCATATTTATCCTGCAGCGGGGGAGTTTTGAGGAGGTTCACCACTCAGGATGCAGTTGAACTCCCGAGGGCCGACACCACGTAGAAGTATCTTGTGGCGTCCGCGGTGATCTCCTGAAATGCGAACTGCGCTTCCGTCTGGGCGAACCAGGCCGAGGCCGACGATTCCCAGAACTCCGGTAGTTTGAGGGAAACTGCGTTAGTCGCCATGTTCATTAAGAGCTGTCACTGGAAACGTCCAGCAGAGTAACGTCGGGGTCACCAGTGTAGAAGTGGAAGGAATGCAGAGACGGACAACTGCTCTTGTTGACTACACCAACTCGTGTGTCATTTATTTTTTAACCCACAGAGCAAGACAATTTACTTCGCGCTCAAAAACACAACATACGTCAAGCTGACGTCAGACTCAGAAAACCAGACTTTCTTAAAGGGACCATGTCTCCTTAACCCTGAGAAGCACACAATATAACTGCGTGTTAAACATACCCAAACCACAGATTATGGTGAATAATGTCTACAGAGTCCGCCACACTATTTTGTAAAGGCCTACATCGACTATGTGTCATATAGCCTATCCCCAACATAAATAGGTATTTTAAAATTGTTTGCTATTATATTACTATTATATATATGGGCTATACATATCACGGATGTATAAATGAAATATTCAAACCTCAGCTGGAGTTCGATTGTCGACGGCAACGCTGTTGACCGCAGCAGTGATTTCTTTCCATACTGCATTTTTCCGACTTCCTTTGATGCCACTTTTCAGGCTGCCAAATAGAACTAATTGATTCAATTGGACTTGCGACGTTAGAGTTTCTATTTCGAGGTCGGAGAAATTTCTCTTCTTGGACGTATTACGCATCTCCATGTCGTAAACTCTAGGGGCGAGGCCTCTAAACCGAGAATATCTAGGGGCGTGATATTTATTTTGTTTTCAGCCACCACATTTATCAACGCCCGATCATTCTTACGCTGTGATTGGTGAGATACGAACGTTTCATGAATCACACGTGAACCCTGTCGTAAGACGATTTCTGCGCTCGGATCTGCGCTGGTTTCTATGTTAGATTGATAAATGAGGGCCAATGGATACATAACGGACTTCGCCATGGAACAACCCACTATTGCCGATACAACAATCAATCGCCCTCTCGGAACATAGGAATAGCCCTCTATGCACCCCTAATGGTCATATTTACACGAACAGCCATCTGTACAGTATGTCTTCAGAGAACCGAGCTTTTCAGTACTTATTTGCTCGAACCCTGGCCACAAACAATTAAGAAATAGCAAGCATATCCGGGTCACGGCACCAATTGTTGTATGGTCATATTGATACCGGATAGATATTGATACCGGAGATTGATATTGATACACGAGTTGATCTGATCAGGCTTGAGGCTCTAATTGAGGCTTGCCACTCTCACTGTTGTACTTACACTAACCATTAATGGCCCAATGAATAGCTAAGCTTACATGGATTGGTGATAAATATTAGTACCTGTGTGGCTAAGGTGTGTCCCTAATCACCCCCCCCCCCCCCCCCCCCCCCCGTTTTTGTTTGGTTGTTTGTTTGTTCCTTTTTTCGTAAGTATACATCTGTTTCAAGGGTCGCTATTGATGATCCTCAATTTTGACAATACTTTATATCATTTATACTTCTATACTTGTACAGGATATCCAAAAACCAGAACCAAAAATGCCATGAATTTGTATTTCCTATACTGGTAAATGCATGCATGCTCTAGGCGTAAGCATCAGTCAAAATGGCAAGTTTGGCTGCAGTTGTTGCATGTGGGGGTGCCCTACAAAATACAGCTGAAATTGGTCTAAAATGCTGTGAGTGCTTGAACCAAAGAATCTCCGCTTGCAGCTATATTTGTATTTACATTGCTCTGTGCCCCAGAACAAAACATATGGTGAGATATTTGTTGTCTTCTTTCATTATATGTATGCTGTTGACATGAGTAAAAGTTAAGTACAAACACAACACATGGAATCATTTTTTATTTATCCACACACACTATGACAATATATACTTTGTGTTAGACTTTAGCTTTCTTCCCAACCTATTCGTCCCACTCAATATTGAGAACATCATCACTTAAGTCTTCAGAGCTGAATAGAGACAGTCCAGACGGGCCCTTGGAACCAAGACCACCACCACTTGGTGGAGGGCCTTGCTCAAAACACTTCCTCTTTTTAAGGTTGACAGTCATTTCATAGTCACTGGTGCCATCATTAACCATTATCATTTTACCAGTGTTACTGTGTTTGGCAGCACAACTAGGCTGTGTCTTATTGTTTTGTAATGCTGTGTGTCCATGTTCAGTGACTGTCCACATTGCACTCCACTTAGACAGAGTTTTAGTTGGTGACTTTCTCCCTGGTGTCACTTGGTATTGGCATCCTGATGTGAGCTCTGAGCTCTGTGTGTGTGGGGGTGGCAGTGCTCCCATTACTTTGTCCAATGTGGCTAGAGACTTGCCTTGTTGTCCTTCAAGGGCTAAGGGAGTTTTGTAATATTTAATGGGTGTGAAAGCACTCGGTTCAGGGGAATTTATAGTTTTCTCTTCTCTAGAACTTGAGCGTTCAGCACTACCTGAATTAGATGTACTTTTTTGGACTTCAGAGGGAGTGGTGGATATGGTTTTTTCTCCTTCAGCTGCAGGCTTAGGCTCTGTGGAAGCCATGAAAGAAAATCTTGAGAGTTTGGCCAGGGTCAAGGAGGCCACAATGGACTTAGTCTGGTCTGATGTGGCAGTTACGGGATGATCAATGTAAGTGCTTGGATTAGGAGGATGGATGTAAGCAAAGGTATCTAGTCTAGTCTCCTCCGTGTTACTGAGTTTGGTTGTTACTTGTTGATGTTTCTGTTCTGTATCATCACTCCTGTTTATACTGCGTACTCCTTTTCTTCTTTGTCCTGAATCCTCCATTCCAAAGGAAAAAGCATTCTTACTTAAACGATTGGCTTCCCTTATCTTACCTCCTACATCAGGAGCACTGCCACAGTGAGACCCACTCTCTCTCTCCTCACTGACAAATCTAACCTGATTTTTCCTGCTGCCACCTAAAGGTGAATTTTGGTAATGCTGCTGACTTTTCTCACTCTTACCCTTCTCTGGTCTACATGTTGCTGTCAGTGAGACGGCTGAGTTATGACTGACTGGCTTGTGTTTGCGATTTGGGGCTTTTCTGCTGCTGTCAGTGTAGAGATATGTGCTGTCTGTGTTTAAACCTGAGCTGGTATGAGGGTCCTGGTTGTGGATCAGAGGTCTAATGTTGCTCATCTTCTCCCTTGGCTTGAATGTGAAGCCTGAGAACTTTGCATGCAGGCCTCTCCCTGTTTCAGTTTCAGCTGCAATGTTGCAATCCCCAGCACCAGCTTTCTTAGTCCCATTCCCCGTCCCATCCCTCCAGTCTTCACTCTCAAGTCTACCTTCTTCCCCAGAGGAGAGATCCTTCTGAACTCTGTTCTTTGAGGTGCAATTCTTTCCTGCTGATGGTGTGCTGCTAGCATGGGAGGCTAAAGGGGCATCTGAGGAGAATGCCTGCTCTAAAGCATCTATCACATCTTTCCTGATTTTAATTCCTACCACTCCCATTTGTCCTCCCTCTTTGTCCCACTGGTGATGATTCATCTCCAGCTCCCTGAGTCGTTTGTCTCTCAGCTTCTTGGAGACTTTTTGCAATACAGAACCTGCTGACTCTGGATCTGATGATAGTGAAATTGTATTACTATCTTTCTGTCTGTCTGTCTCACGTTGCTTTCTTTTCTCTGGAGTTTTAGAGTTTTTTTCTATAATTTTTCTATCTTCATAATGTTTTCTCCTCTCTTCTTCTGAAACAGGGGCGACTGTTTTACAAGGGCCCTGATCTGAAATAAATAATATTGACCCATTGTCACTTAGTGGCAGCTCAACAGGATGCTCCACAATAATTTCCTTTGCAGTTTGACTGTTCAGTTTGTTGGGTGCTGTGGATATTTCTGACCAACTGGAATCTGCGTTGTTTGGTTGTCTCCTGACATTTTGTTGTGTTGTTAAGGTTGGTGAGGTGATGTCTGTGGACAATACCGATGGGCTGACGGTCATTGAGTGGAACCAGTCCAAGCCACTCTCCACCGTGCCCTCATCTGCCGTGAGGTGAGGTGTGGTGATGTTATGGTGGTGTGGTTTGCTGATGCAGTTCATGTCTGTGAGTTGATGCTGGTGGTTATCGGTTGGATGATCAGACTGGGGTGTCTCTGGAACTGTAGTACAAGAGCCTGGGATATTGCTCTTCAGCCTAGGGGACATACAAATACAGACGATGATCAGCAACACATTACGTTTGGTTGGTAGCTTCAAAGTGCTTGACATACTAAACTTATAATTGCTAATACAAATGGAGAAACAAAACAGAAAAAGGATGGTGAGGTAGGTGGTGAGGGAGAAAGAGGAAGGGAGGGAAAAGACAGAAATTGAGCTGAAGCAGAATGCAAGAGACGCCAGAGGTAATGATAGTGTCAGTCAGCAGAAAAGACAGACAGAGTTACAAGTTCTTATCAAAACTCCTCATTCTTGAATAATACAAAATAATACATTCGAAAAATGTCAATGTGCTTTTAGGGTACTCCACAGTATTGAGTTTACTCTGCTAAAGGTAACAAATGATGTGTTTTTATACAGATACAAGACACTGTGCTATTTTAATTAGGGTTCGACTGATTTTACGGCCCATACTTTTTAACTGAAGCTGTCGATAGTCAATATTTTGTGCCCATATTCAATATCTTTAAATTAGAACATTTTCATGCAAAAACCCCTCTCCAAAAAACAACAAAAATCAAGAAAACTATTACTAGATTAAATCCCTTTTTAATGAAATGTTTGAATAAACAAAATTAACAAAGAAAGAGAGATTTTGCAAATGCTAAATAAAAGTGCCACTTTTTTCTCTCTTCTTCTACCTTCATTGGTATTGTAAACAGTATTGTCAACAGTCTGACGTCATATTTCACACACAAACATATGCAGACAAAGCATATAAGTCCTTACTAGAAAAAAATAAACATTACTAAAATAATTTGGTAATGCTTTATTTTACAGCCCACTAATTACAGTGTTACTAGTTTGTAATTATGGGGTACAAATAAAATAATAATGCTGTAGTTACAGGGTAACAAAACAAGAAGTCCAGGAATTAAGGGGTAACAATTTTGTAATTATGAGAGACTTATAAGGTAGTTATGGTGTAACTATTTTCGTAATTACCGCATACTTAAAACATAATTACAGGGTACAATAACATAATTACAGGGGACAAAACAAATGTTACTGGTGCTTGTTCCTTGTAGTTATGGACTAAGTACAAGGTGTGCGGGCTGTAAAATAAAGCAGTGCTTGTTCCCCTCTTGTCAGAGAACTAGTTGAAAATGTCAAGCTAATCAGTATCTACAGAAAATAAAGATTGATGAGTTAACCATAACATGCATTGTGTCTGGAATCTACAACTTACATAATGAGATCTAAATGAAAAATAATAATAAATAATAATACATTTTATTTTTAATGCACTTTTCATTACAAGTAAACCTCAAAGTGCCCCCATTGAGCCTTTTCACACTGCGATATGTTAACAGGAAGTGATGTCATAACCAGGTAACATTGGATCCGGTCTGGGCTAGTCGTCTTCAAAATGGAACTTGTCTACAACTACAACTTGTCTTAACGATCTCCCAGCTCTCTCAAGTGGCGACATTAGTCGGTTCATAGAGGAATGTGCAAAGAAGATCAAAGGATATGGCTGTTATCCGAAAATTACATTTTTGATTATTAGGGTAAGTTTGCTACGATAACAAGCTGGCTACATAGCATATCAAGCTAGCAAATGCTAATCTTACGCATCACTACAGTGACGCTGTTGAGAACATGCAACGACACTTGTGTCTCTGACAGCTGTCCTACTTCAGTTGAAGTCAAATTTTTGTTTATTCACTACTCCCCATTTTTATATTAACTATTGTAAATTAGCAACCATCCAGTCTATAAAGGGAGGGATTTAATGAGTAGTCAGCATACTGCACTATTTATTTCTCTATAAAAGTAGTCCAATAACAAGAACAACGAAAACAAGTGCTATATATCTATAAACCTAGTGCAATAAGGAGAACTATGGAGCCCCCCAGGGGTCACCTGGTAAAAGAAAATTATGTGGAAATCAGTGGGCACAGTTTACTTCAAGTCAAAGAGGGACTTTTATACAGTGAGCCATAGCCATTACGTACCACTTGGCATACATACAGTATAGTGAGCTATAATAGCCATTAAGCACCTAGACCTATATGTGAACCATAACCACTGATTGATCACACATGTAGGTCTAATTTATGATCCGATGTGCGTTTTGGTGACAACATGAAACCTATTTACTCCCTGTAAATCATGCTTGTAGAAAAAGCATGTTAATGCATACATCTATAAATGTTGTATGCAACTCCGTGCCACTGTGGTGTCCAGGTTTTCTGCTAGACATTTTTTTTTTAACAGCCGGTAAGATGTCAGGATTCCAGACAAGTAGAACATTTACCGGACATACGTTTTAAACAATACAAACCAAATGATCAGATCTGATGGAAGTCTTGCTGCCTTCAGGTGCTCCCATAAGCTTGTAATTCTGATTTTGATAATCGTAATTACAAGTCATTGTGTATTCAAGTACTTTTAAGAGAGAAGTAACAAAATGGACCCTCACACAAAAATAGCGGTTTCGAAATAGTCAGCAAAAACAAAGTGGTACAAAGCTTGGCTACTTTGTGCTGCCACGACGGAATGAAGAGGAGAATATTCCCATCGGCTTTGGAAACTTATATTTTAATAATAAATAAATAGTTTATTGGCTACAAATTGTTGTATATACGTGACACCTACACTACCAGTCAAAAGTTTTGAAACATTTTTCTTTATTTTTACTATTTTCCACATTTTAGAATATTAGTAAAGACATCAAAACTGTGAAATAACACAAATGGATAAGTGTTAAACAAATCAAAACTATCTTATATTTTAGATTCTATAAAGTAGCCACCCTTTGCCTTGTTGGAAAGGCAAAGGCTTTGGAAAGAAATTAATTAATAGGCATCAACTTCACTATTTATATTTGTCTAAGAAACAAATTTCAAGCATTTAAGCATAAGCCTTTAGATCACAATGGCTTTAAGAAAATGAAAAACAGTACATTCAGTGAGGTGTCTTTTAACTGGTAGTGTAAATGTTCAACAAAGAGTGAGAATGCCACATCTTTGCTTGGTTATCATGTAAAATTAATCTTTGCCACTTGTATTTACCATTTTATTGGGTCATTTAAGCGTGCTCTAAATGCAATTGCAATATTTCTGACAGCATTTGAAGGCAGCATCAGCTTGCTACAGTTGTGACTGTGTGGCGATGTGGAAGTGTGTAAAATCTAGGAGATAATGAAGTAAATATTGGACTTCTGGACTCACAGTGCAATCGTTTCATTTCAGAGCACTGGGATTATGCTGTTTGGAGTAATCTTATGGTCATTTTTTGGAGCCGTCGTTACACAAAGAATTTGTACCCACATAAAGCTAAAAATACAAATTCTGTGTGAAGATGACATGCCGGTAAAAAGGAGGGCTAGTTATCCCGGTACTGACTCAACCTCTCCACCTAGTAAAAAAGCCGGAGCAGAACTGGGATTTATTCAGTGTAAAGTAGTCTCAAACTAGGCAAACGCAGGTGCAAATTCCATGGTAACCATGGTAACCATTACGCATAATATTCTATCAGCTGTCCGCGTGAGTTACTTTGTAATCTACTGACCTACCTCACGACCGAGGAGAAAAGCAGGAGAAAAAGCCCAACCTGACCTTGTTCTGTGTAAAGTATGGAAAAATGTCTGTACAAAAGCCATGCTAACCACGATGACAGCGACAAGTTTTATAGTTCATGTGATATCATTCAATTAGGCTATTGATTGATTTGTCATATTTTCTGCCAGACAGTTTACTAATCTGCGGGCACTGATTACTAATTCAAGGGCATGGTTTACTAATACATGCACATGGTTTACTCTTCCGTGCGCACGGTTTAGGAATCCATGTGCATGGTTTACCAATCGGTGCCTGTATGGATTTCCACATTAATTTTTTTTTTCTTACCAGGTGACCCCTGGGGGCTTGTTAGACCTGCAAACGTAACAACATCCCACAAACATAATAAACCACAAACGTAATACAAATCTGCAGCTTTTAATGTAATAATCCCACTAACGTAATAAGTTTCCCACAAACGTAATAGCAGTTGCCTACCACAAATGTAATACGTCATTTCCCGCAGGGATTTGTTAAGTTTGCGGGAAGGTGAAAATCTTCAGCTTTCAAAATTGTAATAACTTCCCACAAATGTAATAAATCACTAATATAATCAAAATCTGCAGCTTACACAAGTTGCTAACTCTAAATGTCTTCAACAGCCAATGACATTTTCTTCCCACATATTCTTGTCCTTTAGGTTCTTGACTGTTTAGACTGATCAAGTGTTGTGTATACAAATGAGCAATAAATCCCAATCATATTTATTCCAGATTTCTTCAAGGTTTTACTACAAAGACAAGTGCAAAAAAACACAGGATGGGCAAAAACATTGTAAAGGTTTATAACCAATCATAGTAACCCTATACAAAAGCTTCAGTATGAATTTGCTCAACAATTAAAATATTTACAAGTAAACAACGCAAAGTATTGTTTTAGTAACAAGGTCAGTAACAACTGGATATTATTTATCCTCACTAAACACAATAGTAGCCTATGTTTGAACCATGTAAATAAAAGATGTCTGCATATCGTAAGCCAACATATGTATTTTGAACATACATACATACATACATACATACATACATACATCTTTCAACCTTTGAAATAACGAAAACAAAACATTTCTCAAAACTTTCAAAATTAAAGGCTTGCAAACGATTGACTAAATTAATCTGAATTCCCCCGTATCTAACAGAAAATTTCCAAGATAA
Source organism: Centroberyx gerrardi (assembly GCF_048128805.1). Taxonomy (NCBI): domain Eukaryota; kingdom Metazoa; phylum Chordata; class Actinopteri; order Beryciformes; family Berycidae; genus Centroberyx; species Centroberyx gerrardi. The sequence goes on from NC_136014.1 coordinate 897,847, forward strand.
AATAAAAGGATAAATAACATGTTACATTTACTTCCAAAAAAAAGTCTTTCACCTTGTAGTGCCCAAAAGTTAAGTGTGTCAGAGTCATCCAAGCTCTCATCCACTTATTATTGTTTGAGAAAAGTTCTTTGACACGTTGCGCTAAACCGCTGTTCCGACCTGCTGCTTTGTACAGTTTCAGAACACTGATATCTGTGTCATGATTTTTGTCTATATCAAGATGTTCAGACAACGGATGTCTGATATAGATCCTGGGAAGGTGTCTTCCAGTTCATTCTCTGAACAGTGGAGACACTCTATTGAATGTGCCAATCATGGACATGTCCACATCCAGGGTGTGTCTTATAATCATGGACATAATTTCTTCTGGAAGTGTCAGGGTAGCTTCTTCAGAAATGCCAAAAGCATGATCAGAAAGGCCTGCATCCGCTTCATCACTGTGGTCTTCATTGCCTTGATTAGAAAGTTCAGCCTCTGTGGTATCTCAGTCTCAAATTTGATGACTTGCGACTTGCGTGACCATGAATAACAGAAGACTCATTCATTGACTAGACTAAGACTTCAGACCCGAAAGGAATTTAATTTTTTTGATTTCTTTTTTTTTGATTGATAGCTATAAAATGATGAGCTATCGTCACTTCGCTCATCACTATAAGCGCTACTAAAACAGCTACAATCACTAACACCGTGTCCTAACGGCAAGTGACACGGGCGAGCGACAACTGTTCAGAGAATTACAAAAATCACGAGTTATTAGTGTTATGAAACTGTACAAGCTGGTCAAAACTGGTCAGAACTGTGGTTTTACGCAACTATCAAATAATTCTTTCAAACAATAATAGGTGGATGAGAGCTTGGATGACACTTAACTTTTATTTAAAGTAAATGTAACATATAATTTATCCTTTTCTTTTGTCTGGGAAATTTTCAGTTAGGCACAGGGGAATTCAGATTCTTTCCTGCATTCACTGACATTAATTTAAGCTCACCTGATGTCAGTTATTAATCGTTTGCAAGCCTTTAATTTTCAGTCTTAAAACTTGAGAAATGTTTCCTTTTCATTATTTCAAAGAATGAAAGACTGTTCAAAATACATATTCAAGTTTTTGACTTTTGATATGCAGACATATTTTATTTAAATGGTTCAAACATAGGCTACTATTGTGTTTAAAGGGATACTCCACCCAAAACATAATTCTACCTCATTTTCACTCTCTTTTGGAACCAATAGAGTAATCCAGACAGTTTTTAGAATCGTTAATTCTTTCTAAAGATTGAATATTAAAGATTCTATTCATTGTTAGCAAAGCGTTAGCATGTAGAAGTTAAACATATCTTTATAAAGAAAAAACGATTCTAAAAAATGAGTTTACTGGCTCCAAACAGGAATGAAAATGAGGTAGAATCATGTTCTGGGTGGAGTATCCCTTTAATGGGGATAAATAATATCCAGCTGTTACTGACAATCAATACTTTACATTCTTTACTTGTGCATAGTTTAATTGTATAGCAGGTGAGTTTGTACTGAAACTTTTGTATAGGGTTAAGTATGATTGGTTGTAAATCTTTCATTGCTAGAGTGACATGATACTGTTTTTGCCTCTCCTGAGATTTTTTACACTTGGCTTTGTAATAAAACTTGAAATAAATCTGGAATTAATATGATGGGGTTTAATTGCAACAACACTTGATCAGTCTAAACAGTCAAGAAAGGACAAGAATATGTGGGAAGAAAATGTCATTGGCTGTTGAAGACATTTAGAGTTAGCAACTTGTGTAAGCTGCAGATTTTGATTATATTAGTGATTTATTACATTTGTGGGAAGTTATTACAATTTTGAAAGCTGAAGATTTTCACCTTCCCGCAAACGTAACAAATCCCTGCAAACGTAATAGTTATTACGTTTGCGGGAAATGACGTATTACGTTTGTGGTAGGCAACTGCTATTACGTTTGTGGGAAACTTATTACGTTAGTGGGATTATTACATTAAAAGCTGCAGATTTGTATTATGTTTGTGGTTTATTACGTTTGTGGGATGTTGTTATGTTTGCGGGTCTAACAGGGCTCCATAGAGAACAGCCAAAGCAATGCCACATTTTTGTTTTTATTTAGAAAAAAACAACAGTTGGTCACTAGGGTTAATTACAATCATGGTATACAGATTAAATTGTTACACATTAAGATGATAAAATGGGTCACACATAGCTCATGAGTACACATACAAGATCCACTATTCTACAAATTTGTCATTACGTAGTCTTAAGGAAAAGGTCAGTCTCTCCATGTCATGAATATCATTTACAAGTTCTACCCAATCAGTCTTTGTTAGAGGTTCTTTCTGTAGCCGCTTACGTGCTATAGCTTTCTTACTAGCAGCTAAAAACGTCTACTCCAACGTCTACCTGCTGTCTCCCAGCAGGCAAGTTTCTACAGTATATTTTCTCAGCTGGAGCTGGTTTGGTCGGCCTATCTTGGTCGATAGAGAACCCCCTCCTCTTCAAGTCTTCACTTCGCGTTGTTGTATTTCGTCCCTGATATCTGACAGTTCCCTCTTCATATCGTTCCTAAGTGTGTCTTGAAAATTACATAGCCCACTCTTTACATCTGAGCGCATTGCCTTGATATCTGCATGGATGGCCATGATGCTATCCTCTAGGCCTGCTGAAAACTCGGTAACCTTTGGGTTTGCCATTGCCCGCTGCATTGTCATTTCCCCTTCCATATTCGTTAAGTATTAATTGTAAGAACTTATGAATTATATCAGGGTTTCCCATTAATGTATTAAACTGTGGTGCACAGTTTAATACATTAAACTGTCGCTGAGAAAGAAATGTTGCCGGTATTATTAGTAGTTTTATTATTGTTTTTGCGGTCTTTGCCTTCATAAAACTCAGTCTCCTCTCAAAGGGCTGTTATTGTATTTATTTTTTTGTTTGCGTTAAGAAAAGCATGACTGTAGGCTACAGTTGTATACAGTCGTATGCAGTATTACAAAACACTACAACTACTTCATTGTTTTTAAAATCAGCCTTTATTGAGGTGGGAATATAATTACATTATTTCCCCTCCAGAGTTGCAATACTTCACAGTGACTCTGTGCATGTGTCTTCTAAAACTGTTCCTGTTCTCCATGGCTGCAGCTTGTTGATATTGAGGCCAGGAGGCAAATTGAGTAACCTCTTTCATATAAGGAAGCTAGAGGATAACATCTTTCATATCGGAGAGGAAATACATGGACACACTGATATCCGATATCGGCCTGATGTATTAGTAAACCTATAAATTGGTCGAACCCTAATTTTAATAATCTTAAACTCGTTGTGAAATCCAGCATCTACCAACTAAGAATCATATCCAACATCAGGCCCTTCATTGTAGGCTACATACTTTTATATCCTCCCATCTTGATTATTCTAACTCTTTGTACACTGGTATGAATCAAAGGTGTCTCGCCCACCTACAGTTAGTACAGCCGTACTAGAATACTGCAGCTAGGTTCTTAAAAAGATCTCTGTACATTTCTGAAATGCTGTGTCCATACCGTACATATAGATCCCGTCTACTGGTCAAGGTCTCTTAACTGTCCCATGTACTAAATCAAAATGATAAGGTGATTGAGCCTTTGCTGTAGCTGCCCCAAATCTATGGAATTTCCTTCCCCAGATTGGCTGAATCCACTGAGAACTTTAAGACTCCCCTAAAATCTAATTATTACTCTGTGGCTTTTAACTGTGCCTGAATTGTGCTTGTGTCTGTGTATATGTTGCCCTGTTGGTTTTTTCTGTTTGTCACTATTTCTGTAAAGCACTTTGTTTTGTATAAAATGAATAAAGTTGACTTGAATTGACAAGACTGGTACAGTTAGTGAGCATACACCTCGTGAGTCTGTCTTTCTGCTTTGAGATGTCATTGTGTTCTTGAATGTTCAGAAAAAAAGAAGAACTTCTCGGAGTTACTCACCTGGCGAGTCTGTCCATCTCCTTTTTAAGGAGTTGGGGCAACCTCAGCCCTTCCAGCACTATACGACACTGAGTTTGATACTGCTGACCGGGATCAACAGGAAATGAGGTATGTAAGGCATTTACATCTCCCAGCAGAGCACCTCCCTAAGAGCAGGAATACACCATATAGTTACAGGCTGCCGTAGCATATCAAACACTAGTATCATGGTGGAGAGTTGGGATGAGGGCCATGTGTAGGATGTAGTAATGTTGATTGTAACTTGTGTGTTAATGTGAATGGAAAGACTTTGAGAATGGTTCTATCTATCTATCTATATATGAAATGCATGATTGATGTAGAAGAGGTGTGACACACAACAATTCAAAAGACAAATAAAAATTAAAAAACATAAAGCCGCGAGTGGCAATGGTGAGATTCAAGCCAGTACACCTGCCAACCTTGGCCAGATCAACCAACTTTGATCAGATCTGCATGAAAATTGGTAAGCAAGTTCCAAATGGGGGTTCAAACATCATTACTAAGTTACTAAGTTTCATAGCAATAGGTGAATTTGTCTTTGAGTTATAAGCCATAATGTCATAGGTCAGGCCCACATGCATAAATCCAAACCAATCTTTGTCTTTTGTCTACTTGGCCCTAGATCATGCATATCAAATTTCATTACAATATGTCAACCCAAAACAGGGATATCAATTTTTGTTTTTTTGGTGCCCCCTATTGCTCGATCTTATAACGTCGTTGTACACATGGTTATTCAACGTATTCTAATGTTCACCAAGTTTCATGTATTGATATGCTATATAGATTTGGACAAACTCAGAAAGTTAAAGGATAATCACGGTTATTTTCAACGTGGGTCTTATTTTTCTAGTTTTTGCCATCATGGCGATTGTGTTCAGAATTTCATGACCTACTTCACTGTAGATCTTTACATACCTCCAGGACGCCGGGAGCGCTGCTGTCCAATACACACACAGAGAACCAAAGCGGTAATCTCCAGTGATTAAAACACATCCTGGGACCTTCCTGCATGTTCGATTATCCATTGCCTAAAACTTGTGTATATTGCATTAGATTTGTTATTGTAACTAGTGGTAATTATAAGTAGGATATGTGGGAATTTTTGGTATATTTCCCACCTGGCATCACTCACTGGCCAAAATAACTGGAACACCAGTTTTCTATAATACATAAAAGAGCTGTCACGTTTGTTTAGCAAAACTTAATCTGATCTGAATCTCTTCTTCATCTGATCTATGCTGATCTGATCTATCTACACCACTTTGTAACTTTAAATTCATGTGCAACTTTTAGATTATGGCTTGGTTTTTGATGAATCACAATCATTATCTTCAGCTAATACAGAAAGTCTTGTCGTTGAAGAGTGGAGTTGTACCTCTGCTCAGTATGGATTACTAAACAACAAAAAAAGATTATAATAATTGTGCCATAATCCAACACTTGTACATGACATGAGGCACAAACATTCAGCATATTTATACTCACTTAGTATTGGCAAAATATCAGCATTTGATTCATAAATTATTATTTGATAATATGTTTGCAAGTCACTTTAATTGTCATGCTCATCAAAAAACCTAGCCATAATCTAAAAATTGCACATGAATTGAAACTCTTAAAACAATCAGATTAAAGGATAAGGCTGGTGTTGTTTAATGCATTGCTTACCATCAACAAATCCTATGAAAATATCAAAATCAGCAATGATTTTGTTTTGCCAACAAGTCTCGTCCATGTAGCCGGTGCCCAATGAAGCCATGTCCCAGCAGCCATAGAACTCCATTGTATTAAAAAAACGATTAAAAACATGTCAAAGAGCCATGCCGTTGCTCTGGGCAGCATATTTCATCATCGCGATGCACCGGGCCACTCGATTTTTTCCTCAAACAACTTAATAAGCCGGCTGTAGACACGTTTGTGATCTCAGGAAAGTAGTTCCGTAGCACCGAAAATAGTCCCCGGGGTAATGAAGAATTTGTTCCCATTTGAATTTGATTTGGTAATAACTACAACAGCCTGACTTTTCGTGGTAACAGTTAGCGATTTTTAAAATTGAAACTATGTCTTTGTGAGCTGTATTTCAAGGTTTTTAGCTTACAATTGGAGCCAATGACTTCCGGGTTGAAGGCTAAAAACGGTATGTGGGAAGTCAGAAAGTAATGGGAGTAGAGCAAACGCATTGTTGATTTTGTTATTTTCATAGGATTCGTTGACGGTAAGCAATGCATTAAAAAACACCAGCCTTATCCTTTAAGAATAGGGGGTGCTGGTTTTGCTTAACAAACATGTAACAGCTCTTTTATGTTTTATGGAGAACTAGTGTTCCAATTATTTTGGCCAGTGAGTGTATATAATATAATATAATATAATATAATATAATATATATTCACAGTAATACAATCAACCACACTTACGAAGAACAGAGAAATATCTGCTGTAGTTTGTTCATGGTTGATTTTACAGCATTATTGTGTTGAAAAGATGTGTTTTAATTGCTTTTTGGATTCAGCTATTTGAGATTATTGCTCTGGACCTAGGGCTGCAAGATTCTGGATAAAATGAGAATCTTGATTTTCTTGCTTAGAACTGAGATCACAATTTTCTCTCATGATTCTTAAGCAAAACAATTTTAATAAAAATTTTACTGCACTCTTTTGCCTGATACAGACAGAAACAACACAAAATGTGATAGTGACTGTTATGGGACTGTCACATGAACTTTTATCATTCAGCCATCTATGCTTCGGCAGATGGCCACTAGAGGGCGTCTTTAGCTGTGAGATGCAGTGTTTCTCATACACATGAGCCTCTGTATGAGAAACACTGCGTCTTTAGCTGTGAGATGCAGTGTTTCTCATACAGAGGCTCATGTGTGGCTTTGCCACAAAATAAAAAGTTGGTCTATATATGATATTGATCTAAATCGATCCCTAATGCGCCTGATGTCACATCACGTTATGTTTGTCATGTGGAGAAGCACAGACCAGCAGCATTTTACTCAATCCAACTCGGTGTGAAAACAAAAGTGAAACTTAGCATTCCACAATTTGCTCTGAACTCGCATGTGTTAGTAAAAGGATGTAAACAGTAACCTGATAACTCGTCTTCTGCTGCCCTACAAACTTTAACGTAACGTTAAGGTAACATCTTTACCTATGGAGTCAGAATTTTCAGAAGTCGAAGTCTTAAAAAGAATTAAATGCACACAAGTTTCACAAATGTATGACTCATAAATATACAAGAATGATCACAAATGTATTTTCCTGTCCATAAACAAATACCACTCAATTTGAATAAATGTCAAACAATTCTACAAATAAATGCCAACCCAACATGAATAAATGTGAAACAATTCCACATACTGTATATATTTCCAAGTTTGAAGTTTATTTTTCCAAAACACATGTGAGTATTTTTTTTTGCATTTATTTACAGGTTGTCAAATCTGCATTCAGAAATCGCGTGTGGATTCAGTCGCATTTATTTGTTGAGGTGCAGTCCTCTGATCCACAAATGTGTGGTACATTCAAGTGCAAGTGAAGAGGTCAAAGAGGTTAAGGCAAATCTGACTCCATATTTGCCTTGTATTTAATCAACGTTAGTGGAATTAGGTAGTTTAATTGATAACCGTGTGACAATGCTTCAATGCACTGAATTGAATTTAGTTGAACACGTGCTGTTGGCCTGTCTAAGATATGTGCTTGTTTTTTACCAGACAAAATAGCTTAAATTCAACTGCTTGATGAATCCAACACTGAACATACAACCTTTGAACAAGTGTTTTCCTTTGTGTGTCTGTTCTCCGTTATATCTCTCTGGATTTGTTTTCTTTTCTGCCGGTTTCTGCCCATTCTGCATGTGCACATTTTGTCACGTTATTTGTTAGGAGCGCTTGGTTTGATGCAATGGATATCCCTAATGAACATGTGGCAGAATCGTTGTCATTTAGGAATGAGATCGCATAGAGGTATGAATCGAGACCGCGATTTGAATACGATTAATCGTGCAGCCCTATCTGGATCTGTGTTTGTGTGTTGGACAGCATCACTCATTATGCATCTATCCATATAGGCCATGCCCATTTCTATCTGACTAGAATTTCCGCTTAAGTTAGAAGCTCCATGTCAACTCTCTCATCTGACAACTGCATTGGACCGCCACCTATCGCAGACCTCCTTGCAGAAGAGCCCATCTACCAGACACCCGCTTACCGTTGCTAGGCAAACTGACTCACTGAGTTTGTCTGTCCGTCCTCTGTGATTTTTGGAAAGCTAGCTTTCTCGACCAGTGGTCATCTCAACGGAATAAGCAGGCTGAAATATCTTCCATGTCTTTCTGCTCAGAGTTGATGGTTCATCGACTCAAACTTACATAAGTACATTTACTGTTCGCAATTATTATTCCTAATTTTCATTTCATTTTCATTTTATTATTCAGACTATAACTTCAGTATTTTGTTCTGGTTTATCATCTGTTCATTTGTCCCATATTTCACCCATTTCATTGATCATCTTATTTGTCTAGTAGGTAGGTAAATATCTTCATTTAATACAGAGTCGGTTGTTCTGTGTTTCCTTCTTTGCAGAGAAAAGTAATCCCTCAAATGAAAATATCTCACAATTTTCAAAAGTAAATGTCTGTTTTCTTTCCTCTAAAGAGGTGGTGCCCCAGCAGGTGTAAATTGATACCTTCATCAAAACCTTATATTGTCATACCTTCCAAATTTGATATTTTCAACTGTGTACACTACATAGGTCAGCTTTTTGTGAAGATTGCATTTTGTGTTCACAAGTTGTGGCTCATTTTGTGAAATAGGTGCCACGCACCAAAACTGATTGGCCTATGGCAGCTAAACAAATTGTAGCAGCAACAATCTTTTGATCATTTTTAGCCATGCGAGTCCAAAGATGCTGCATACCAAATTTGGGGAAGATTGGATCAACGCTGTAGGGGGAGTTTGAAAAAATAGGTTTTTCAGAAAATTTTAAATAGCAGAAAATCCAATACGGCAGAAATTGACTACACTATGTGCACTTGATTGGGCTTGATCCAAGGAATATATAGAAAAAAGATTGGTTCAGAAGTTATTGGCCAAAAGGTAAATCTGCTTGTTGTAGCGCTACCAACTGGCCAACTGGATGATTTTTTGTCACCTGAGTAGCAGCTGAGATTTCAAACCTATCTGCCAAGTTTGGTTGCTGTGGGTCTTACAGTTTCTGGGCTCCAGATACTTTTAGCGGATGAAAAGAAGATTAAATATAGCCGAAAGCAGGTTGTAATAATCCTAATAAAAACAATGTGTATAATACTTGTGTGGTCATGCAACCTTTGTCAGGTATTCATCAGATCAACCTAAAAGCCCCTGTATGTGAGTGTGTTCTGTTTTCCCTCACCTGCATTGAGCACTCCATGACAGAAACAGCCATCACAGCATCCTCTATGGTTACTGTCTCTCTATACATCAGCCTGGCATGGGCTTCACAGGAAAAATACATTACTTTTGTGTGACTGGTACAGAGCTACTGGTGTCCACATTGAAATATGTATGTTTGTGTGCCATCAAAACAACAGAAGGCATAGCATGTACTGTATATGTATAAGAATGGAACAACTGATACACAAGCGTTGAGGTGAACTAACTTAAAATTTACTGACTTAAAACTGACTTAAAATCACTGAATTAAGATGAGGTAAACTTCCTATGCATACCTTCGGCCAGTCTGCTGAGGCTCTCGAGCATGCGGATGGTGGTGCGGGCTGCGTTGCGGCCATTACTCTGTCTCTGCAGCTGGTAGTAACAGGCCAGGACGCTGTTAGCCTCGTCAGATACCTGTGGCTGCAAGCGTTTGATCACACAGAAATAAGCCTTCATCTTCTCCATGGACCACAGGTAAGAAGACACACCGAGCACTCCTAGGATGAAGATAGAGGACTGTTACATCCTGCACTCTCACCAATGACAAAGCCCTTCAGGATCAAGGGTCAGGGTCATGTAGAGGTTGGCAATATGACATAAATTTAATATATTATTTCACATATTCTTGACAAAACTATTCATCTATTCTTAACTTCATAACTTTACGATTATAAAAACACACTGAAATAAAATACAGTTGGGTAAACAAATCAATTTGACACGTTACTCAAACACTACATTTATTGTTTCAAGTTACAGGGCGTATATCTAACAGTGAGATCAGCGTCAGATACTGAGTCAAGAGATAATATTAAAAAAAATGTAACAACTGAATGTCTTCTTGGACTTGCACTTATCTCACCTTGAGCAGTGTTATATAGTATAAAATAATAGGAAATAACCAGTATGGATAACAATAGAGTTCTGTCCATTAAATCCTTCTCGGAATGTGCTTTTTATACACTTGCCTCTCTCCTCTACTCATATTTCTCTGACCCACACTCTCACAGGATTTCTCTGAAGCAGTTCCTTGGCATGGTTCATCTGAAAAAAGTCTGTTTCTGATAAGTAACTGTCGATATTCATGTTTGTATATAAACAATATACTGTATATATACTGTGTATATACACAATATACGCAGGGTTTCCGCTAGACATTTTTTTTGTTTTACTGGTCAATATGGATTTCAGGATTCTAGACGAGTAGAACATTTATCAGACACATGTTTTAATTAGGCTAGAATAAATTTAAACAGCAATAATCATTATAAACCATCCAATCCAATAAATGCATTTTATCAACAGTTGAGCCAAAGTTTGGCTGTCAGATCTGATAGAAGACTCTTGCCTTCAGGTGCTCCTCATAAGCTCTTACTTCCAAGTTTGACAATCGTAATTACAACTCATTGTGTATTCAAGCACTTTTTAGGGGGAAATAACAAAATGGAGCTTGACACAAAAGTAGTTGTTTTTGCTGACTATTTTACAAACCAAGTGGTACAGAGCTTAGCTACTTTGTCCTGCGAGAAGAGAAGAGAAGATGGGGAGAAGATTGTAACATATATTTTAATAATGAATAAATAGTATATTGGCTTTGTATATACGTGACACCTAAATATTCAACAATCACATCTTGGCATCTTGGTTATCATGTAAAATTTCCCATTTGTATTTGCCATTTTATTGGGTCATTTAAGCACGCTCTACCTGTAATTGCAATATTTCTGACAGCATTTGAAGGCAGCCTCGACTTGCTACAGTTGGACTCAGTGCAATCGTTTCGCTTCACAGCAAACTGCGATTATGCTGTTTGGAGTAATGAATTGAATTTTTTGTTCTTTTTAGAGTAATCTTTACACAGAGCATTTATAACAGCAAAAAGCCGAAAACAGAAAATAAAAGTTCTGTGTGAAAATGACATGCCGGTAAAAAGGGGGGCTAGTTATCCCGGCATTGACCCAACCACTCCACCTAGTAAAAAAGCTAGAGCAGAACCAGTATTTATTCAGTGTAAAGTAGCCTAAAGTTGGGCAAACGCAGGGGCAAATGCAATGCTAACCATGGTAGCCATTATGCATTAACATTCTCATCTAATAATTCTAATTAGCTGTCAGCGCAAGTTACTTTGTAATCTACTGACCCACCTCATAACCTAGGAGAAAGCAGGAGAAAAGCCCAACCTGACCCGGTAGGCCTATTTGTTCTGTGTGAAGTATGGAAGAAATGTCTCTATAAATGCCATGGTAACCACTGTGCCAGCAACAAGTTTTATAGGTTAAGTGATATCATTTAATTAGGCTATTGATTGATTTATTGATTTGTCATATTTTCCGCTGGAAATTTTGGTTGACAATTTTGTCGGTCAACTGCACGTTGTACCGGCCAAAAGCCGACATATATAAATAACGGAAACCATGAATATACGCTATCCCACGTTTCATGTCCGGGAGCTCTGTGCACCTCATCACACTTTTGTTCTAAAGGTATGCGAGTGATTATGTGAAATTATTTTACATGGAGTTTTGATGGTGCTCACTTGGTCAATGGAAAAAGGAGGAGGAGAGGTAGAGACTTTCACACCTGTCTATTAACAGGTGTAGCCCGTTGTACTGGCAAATAAAATTGATTTACAATCCTCATTTTGTAGAATTCTTAAACTGCAGGGGCCGGTTGCACAAAACATCTTAAGTTTTCTCCTTAAGTATGACACTTTAGGCTTAATTTCTCGTTAGCTGAGGGACTTACTTAAGGGTGTTGCACAGAATCCCTTAGAAGGTTTCCTTAGTTAAGGAAAAACGTTAAGGCATTTACTGCATTGAAAGAGATTTTGCAACGGTAAAATTCTACAGTTTCTATGGAGACCGTTTCTTTGCTTGCACTTGCGCTTGTGATACCTGTTATCGCCTCACCTACCGTCTCACAAAGTTGGCCTATAGATTGTTAAAAAATGGCAGAAGAAAAGAAGACAAGAAAACCAAATTGGTCAGAGGAAGAAAAGATTATACTTCTGGAGGAATACAATAACAGAAAGCACATACTAAAAAGTAAATTTTATCCGCAAATAACAGCAAACAGAAAACAACAAAAGTGGGAGGAAATTGCAACGAAAATTCATTCAAGAAGTCTGGTGAAGAGGTCCATCCAAGAGATCCAAAAAAAATACGACAACTTGTCTGTTCTGGCCAAAAAAAGAGATCACTAATTACAGGAGGGAATCCAACAAAACTGGTAAGAATAACTTTAACGTTTAACTTAAAGTACACTTACAGCTTACTTTAAGTAACCGTTAACGTTAGACTAACTGTTATATGGCTGACAGTGAAAGAAATGTCTGTAGGCCTACAGAAGTCGTTCACAATAAAGATGGCATCTTCTTCTAACGAGTTATTTATTTATTGTTGATTTCATTACACATTAAAGTATTTAAGCTTATATAAACTAACATTAGACTGTAACGGTAACTTTAGGTAACGTTATAGCCTAGCTAACATGAAGCAGGCTTAATGACATAACCTTCTCGTTTAGACTGTAACCTAATGTGCTATAAAATAACTAATTTATTAACAGAATTTATTCCATACAAAATGTAATTTTCCAGGTGGGGGTCCACCTCCAAACCCTCTTTCAAATGAGGCAGTGATGGTAGCGGACATCATTGGTTGCGACTCACCTACCGTGGTAGGAATTACTGGCGGAGGGGAGAGCAGTGGTCATTTGGAAAGGTAACAGTTCAGTTTAAGGCTAATTAATGACATTACTATTAATAGCATGACTGTATAGTTAACCACTAAAACCAGATGAGGAAATGAGGGAGGAAAGTGATGTTGCAAGCACATCGACTGTCAGGCCTCGCAGCCCAGTGAACCCTCCAAAGACACCAAAAGCGTCAAAGTAAGAAGTTATTGTTATTTTTTCCTATCAATAAAATTTTCGCTAAATCTCAATCCAAACATACTGTAAAATAAAGATTATTTTTTACTCTAACGAAGTATTCAATTATGTTTCTTATTGCAGTGCAGTTAAAGTTCACATACATTTAAAAACTTTACTAGTTACCGTCTTGTGTGACCTTTTTGCACGCCGCTTAAGTTGCATTATCGCTTGTCCCCTCTTTTTTCATTACAGAAACAACGGAGACGGTCCATCTCTTCTGGCACTCCAAAAGGAAGTTTTGCTTCTCCAAAAAAAGAAATTAGAGCTTCAAATTGAGAACTTGGCCGTAGAGAAAAACAATTTGGACATGCAGAATATTTTACTGCAACATAAAATGAGCAAGCTCTCTGAAGAAACAATCACATTTACTGTGGCTGATCTTGAAGAGGTTTAGGCTACAAAAACAAAGATTAGAACAAATGCAAAGGAAAGATGTATATTATTTATTTATTATTTATTTACATGTGTATTTGAGTTGTATTTGTATTTGAGTTGTCTATAAGTTGAAAAAAGACCGAAATAAACCAAACTAAACTAAGAATAGATAGGCCATGTATCCACTTCATAACAAATAATTTAATAGGCCTAAATTAAATATTAATCATTAAATATTTATAATGTCTGGGCATATACGTTTCAATAACAAATAAAATTACTTAATTACAATAATTCGTGGAATCATTCTTTATTATAGCCTATTATTTCTTTTAGCTGAAGAAATTGTTTACTATGGTCTCTCGCACAGTGTAGCCATTGTTTTCAATTCCTTCCTCCCCATCCTCCTCGGCCTCTTCAGTGGTCTCATGCTGCTCATCCTCCTCATCTACTGCGAAGTCCTTCGATAAGTTGAACAGCACTACACATGCAAGAATGATCTTGCATGCTCTGCCCGGATCCACACGAAGCTCAGCATGCATGCAGTGGAAGCGGCGTTTCAACTGCCCGTTGACCCGCTCGATAATTGCCTGTGTCTTGCATAAACTGAAGTTGTAGTTCTCCTGTTGTGTGGGGAGACAGAGAGAGAGAGGGGACCGCATGGTACTATCAATTATTATCAATTACATTTAATCAATTATAAATTGAGGTCAAGCATGCAGCTGAACAAGGTAGGCCTACTGTATGTTACAATTTGGATACAATTAGACCACTTGCCTGAGATCTGTTGGCAGGATTTCTGAATGGTGTCATTAGCCATAAACGACATGGATAGCCACTGTCCCCAAGAAGGATGCCTTTATGCCTCCCCTCCTCAAACTCTTGCGAGGATGCTCTCATCCAGTATCCGAGTGTCATGGGTACTGCCAGGCCATTGTGCTACAACGTTGGTTATTTTATTTTCATGATTGCAAACTAACTGGACATTGATTGAATGTTGATTTTTTTCTGTTAACAAATTGATCTTCATATTGTACGGGCGCTTGAATCCTGATGCGGGTCCCGTCTATCACCCCGCACACTTTTGGGAAGCCGGCAATATTAAAGAAGTGCGCCGCTATCTCATCCTCCTCTTGTTTTGACGGGAACTTCACCACGGTGCTGCGGAAAGTAGAGTGATCCAACTCGAGACGGCCGGACAAATCATGAATTGACTGCCGGTCAAATCTATAGTGTAAAATCAATTGCTCATCGTTAAGCGTATCCATTGGGTTCTCCCGGTCGCGGAACACTCTTCTCAGGATGCGTTCATTTTCTTCATTTATCGCCATAAACTCAGCCATGTTGCGGTTAAGATGGAGTCAGTTGTACCTTACGTTTTTTTCCTTACTTTGGTTGCTAAGGTCTTTTGTGCAACGGTTTATCTAACTTTAAGGGACTCCTTAAGTATAAGACCAAGATAAGGAGAAAACCTTAAATACTTAAGTGAATATTTTAAGGAAACCCTAAGGAGAAGACTTAAGGGTGTTTTGTGCAACCAATTTTATTTTAAGGAAACCTTAACTCGGACTTTAAGGAAAATCTTAACTTAAGATGTTTTGTGCAACTGGCCCCAGGCCTTTAAAGCCATTGAACGATAAGACCATAGCATTTCCAGTGTTTGATAAATTTAAATAAAAATGCTCAACGTCCAGTTACTTCAGCCCATACACCAAAATACTACTATTAAAATGTTGTACATGGCGGTTACGACCAGACGCTGTGACGCACGTGTGACGGTGCTGAAACACATGCCTGTACAGAGCCGGTGTACACAGAAGCATTGATTGAACAGCGTTTCTCTTCCGAGAGACGGACAACTAAAAGAAACAAAACAACTAATTACACTGGGTCAAAATTCATAAATAAAAACGATAGGTAAAAGACGCCGAATTGAGAAATGTTTGTGAAATTGTGACTGCAATGACTGACATGGACCGTTAAATACTTCTCCTTCCCAAGTAAAACTAATCCTGTCCAGACAGAGCATAACAATAAAATGTTTATTGGAGTAATAATACTTGTAGCTTATCAAACACAAATATCTTAATAGTAATTTTGTATACAAAGCTAAGAGGCTAACCAGCAGCAGGTGGAGGAGTCAATTCAGTTCTACATTTCTGGCAGAGCATTAACTCTAACTAAACAAACTGTTTTTACACTATATTCTGTAACATATGAGCGAGGTCCTAATTGTCTACTCTACTTACATTAATGTCTGTTTTCTTCTCCGGCGGCCGTATCTATTTTGGATTTCCCCTAAAAGTCTGTGGGTTTTTCCTTTTGGCTAAACTCCACCCATGACTCTACCCCCTGCATGCTAAATTAGTAACAGGCACGTGTGGTCACTGAAAAGTCACTGGCGCAGCGGACAACAGCGCCCTCTACTGTGCCAAGTCAGTGCTCAAATTCTGCTCCGTTGTGAGTCAACTTTGAGAGATTTGCATAATAGCTAATGAATCAGATTTTAGTGGCACAGTAGGCTGGACACCAGCAAAATAAACCAATCTTAGATTTTATGTAATAATAATAATAACCTTTATTTGTATAGCACCTTTCATACACAACATGCAGCTCAAAGTGCTTTACATCAATAAAAGGCAGATAAAAGACAGATTAAAAAGATAAAATTCATATAAAAGAACAAGCAAGATGCATTGCATTAAAAGAATCAAATCAAGTAAAATAGAAAGATAGAAGAACACAACAAATACTCCCACTTTTAGATGCACATTGTGAGTGAACCCATATGTTTTTCTTTCATTTACTTTTCCCCTGTCCTTCCTGATTCTACTCTTGATCCGATATTTACGTCAGATCTCACTGCCTCAGGCAGACGAGAATCATAGATTCTCCTCTTGGTCAAAAACCTCCCCATCCACAGATGGATGAGAATCCATCTGATTCTACTCTTGATCCGATATTTACGTCAGATCTCACTGCCTAAGGCAGACGAGAATCATAGATTCTCCTCTTGGTCAAAAACCTCACCATCCACAGATGGATGAGAATCATACAGGGTAAAGCTCTGTCCCCCCCACATATAGTGTTCACTTGTGCAAGTAAGCATTACCCGGACAAGACCAATGAAAATTTGTACTTGCCCGTGTCAGCTCTGTTGGGATCCTGAACAGAAACAGTTAAAATGAAGGCTACTTAAAAGCTAAGCTGAAAAGATAAGTTTTTAGCAGTCGTTTGAAAATGCTTACAGAGCCCGCCTCTCTAATATTCTTTGGGAGAGTGTTCCACAGTTTAGGAGCATAGTTAAAAAAGGCTGCATCCCCAATCTTCTTTTGAGTGGGGTTTTGTACTTCTAACAAACCAGCAGTAGAAGACCTGAGGGCTCTTGATGGAATGTAGAACAGCAGGGATTCTGTAATGTAGGCCGGTCCTAAGGCATTGAGAGCTTTGTATACAAGTAAAAGAACTTTAAAATCAATTCTAAAGGACACTGGGAGCCAGTGCAATGTAGCTAGAACCGGAGTGATATGCTCTCGCTTCCTTGTTTTTGTTAAAAGCCTAGCTGCAGAGTTTTGGATAAGCTGAAGCCTCTCAATAGACTTTTTTGGGAGGCCGGTAAAAAGGGCGTTGCAGTAGTCCAGTCTACTTGTAACAAACGCGTGAGTTAGCTTTTCAGCATCTTTCTGGGTTAGGAAGGGCCGCACCTTGGCAATATTTCTAAGATGAAAGAATGCTGTTCTGGTCACCTTGTTTATATGGGAATTAAAACTTAGATCAGAATCTAAGATAACACCCAGGCTTGTTACTTCTGATTTGATCGAGGGATTCAGGTTCCCAAGTCTTGTGGAGAGTTCTTCTCTTTTGGCTTTGGGGCCGACCAAAAGTATTTCTGTCTTATCTTCATTCAGTTTTAAGAAATTTGTGTTCATCCAATCATTGATAGCCAATAGACAAGTAGTGAGGGAGCTTAAGGCATCTGCATGATTTGGCTCTACAGAAATGTATAGTTGTGTATCATCAGCATAGCTATGGAAATTGACATTATGTTCTCTGATAATATCACCTAATGGAAGCATGTACAGTGAGAAAAGCAGGGGACCAAGACAGCTTCCTTGTGCAACACCAGAAGTTAGATCATGTTTCTCTGATACATGATCTCCAAGACAGATGAAAAATTTTCTCCCTGTAATGTAAGTTCTGAACCAGTTTAGGACACATTCAGAGAGACCAACCCTGTTCTCGAGACGATCTATGAGAATATTGTGGTCGATGGTGTCAAATGCTGCACTCAAGTCCAAAAGAACCAGAACTGACACCCTGTTGGCATTAGTGCTAAGTCGCAAATCATTGACTATTTTGGTGAGAGCAGTTTCTGTGCTGTGGTTGGCTCTGAAACCTGACTGAAACTTCTCCAGAATGTTGTTTTCATTTAAAAAGTTGTTAATTTGGTTAGAAACCACTTTTTCAAGTACCTTACTTAAAAAAGGAAGGTTTGATATGGGCCTGTAGTTACTTAGGACCCCACAGTCCAAATGTGATTTCTTCAACAGCGGTTTCACAACAGCGGTTTTAAAGGCATCAGGAAAAACCCCAGTCTCAAGTGATGTATTAATGATTTTCAGAGCAGAGTTTGAAACACTATTGAAAACCCTCTTAAAAAATGTAGTGGGGACAGCGTCAAGAGAGCAGGTGGAAGATTTACTCTCTATTACAATCTTATTAAGTTCTGCAACAGAAATACTAGGAAATGCCCTCATGGATGTTTGACTTTTACAAGGTTGGTTATTGAAATTACCAGCACCTGAAGCGATACTAGCCCTGATAGTTGTGATTTTGTTTTTAAAAAAGTTAGCAAATTCCTCACATTTTGCATCAGAGGCTTGGCTTAAAATGTCAGAGACAGGGGCAGGATTCAGCAGTTGGTCAATGGTGGAAAACAGTATTCTAGGATCACTCCCGCTCTCTGTAATGATCTTTGAGAAATGGACTTTTCTTGCAGCACGTACAGCATTGTTATATGCAGTTAAGGATTCTTTATAAATGCTATGATGGACCTCAAGTCCAGATTTTCTCCACTTCCTTTCTGCTGCTCTACATGTTCTCTTGAGCTCACGGACAGAGTTATTTATCCATGGTGATATTTTGCCACTTAACCTCTTTTTGACCTTGAGTGGGGCCACTTTGTTCAGTGTATTACTCAGATTGTTATTGAAAGCATCAACCATTTCATGTACTGAGCAGTTTAGATGACATGAGTCCAGTTCTCTCACAAGCTCTGAGAACTCAAGTTCTGCTGTTGCATCTAGGAACCGCTTTTGAGCAACAATTTCTTTCATGTTCCTGGTTACAATCAAATGAGCATCAAAGAACACACAGTAGTGGTCGGAAACAGAGACATTAGACACTGATACATTGTCAATCGTTACTCCTTTCGTCACGACCAGGTCGAGTGTGTTACCATGTTGGTGTGTAGCCTCAGTGACATGTTGAGTGAGTTCTAAACTGTCCAGTAGGTTGATGAATTCCATAGCCTTCGAATCAGACATATTATTTATGTGAATGTTTAGATCACCATTCAAAATTATTCTATCATATCTGGTGATGTAGTGTGATTATCTTTTTTTTAATTTTTTTTAAATTTTTTTTTATTGAGTGAGTAAGGGTCTGAATACAATACATTCAATCTTCAACATGTTACATAATCATCATTTCTTCAAAAAATCAAATTTCATGATTTGACCCTGTTTGAGTTGCTCATCCACAAATATCATACAGTCACCTATGGTTGTCATCACAGGTAATATAGCATCGCCACCCACACAAACATATGCGCACTTATCACACATACACGCAAACACACATGTACACACACACACACACACACACACACACACACACACACACACCCACGCAAACACACACACGCAAACACACACACACAACACACAACAAAACAAAATAAAAACGAAAACAGGGTTCCTTAAATTTTATGGATGCTGGGTGATTGTGATTTTGCGGCTCCACTATCTACAGAGCTTCGTAATTGAGCTCCATATCTTGTGAAATTGTTTCTCTTTGTTGCTGTCCTCCGACATTGTCCTTTCAATACTCAAGTAATATTTCATTAATGTTTTCCATTTTTGAAGTGTAGGTGCTTCTTTATTTTTCCAGTTTTGCAATATTAGCTTCTTATAAACTAATGACGAAAAAAGAATTTGCCATCCAGTTGGGTATCTTATATTCCCAACATTCTGAAAGAGACAAATCATTGGTGAAAATGCTACTTTACAATTACAAGTTCTTGAAATCCATCTTTCAATGTTCTCCCAAGTCTTTCCAATTTTCTCACAATACCAAAAGGCATGTATGAGGGAGTCACTCTGCGTGCCACATTTTAAACATCTATCAGAGGAGCTGGTGTCAAACTTATGAATTTTGTCTCTACTATAGTATATTCTTGTCATTAATTTATACTGTATTAGACGTAAATTTTCATTAGTGGTAATTTTATATGTAAGTTGTAAACATTCCTTCCATTTCTTTTTTGCATCTACCATACCAAGATCTTTATTCCATTTGTTATATATATTCTGTAGCAGTTCTAATTGTATACAGCACCTACTAATCGTCTCTTTTTATCCCTTTTATTTAGAATTTCCCCTATCTCAGTTGAAATTCTATTTCTGAGGTCAAAGTTATCTGTTATCCAGTTTTTCAATTGCAAATACTTAAAAAATTCTATGTCTTTTAGTTTATATTTATTCTTTAGTTCCTGAAATGAGAGTACGGAGTTATGGTTTATAATATCCGATAATTTCTGAATTCCACAGTTTATCCACGTCTCCCAGTGTAGTTGGGCGTTTTGAATAGTTATTGATGGGTTATTCCAAATTTGTATATGTTTGGGGATTTCTATTTCTTGACCTAGTATTTTTTTTTTTTTTTTCCAAGCATTAAATGTACTATTAATTACAAAATTTACTGTTTGGATTGTTTGCTTGGAGAAAAGAGCTAGAACAAAACTATTAGGCTGTAACTGATGATTTTCAATATCCATCCACGGTTCCTCATTTGTATTGTTAATTATATGGTCGATATAAAACATTTGAGCTGCGTTATGATAAAGCTCCAAATTAGGAAGGTTTAGGCCTCCCTCCTCTCGAGGATAATACAATAATTTTCTCCGAGGTATTTCATATTCCTTGTTTGCACTTTAAATTGTTTTATATTTTCCAAATTATTTATACTTTTGTCAATTACCATTAATTCTGTTTTTCCTTCATTCATTTTATAACCTGATAGCTGCGAAAATTCTGTCATAATTTCAATTACATATGGAATGGAAGTGTTTACATTACTTAAATAGAGTAATAAGTCATCAGCAAATAAACTAAGTTTGTATTCCTTCTTACCAATTGTAATGCCACTTATTTTTTCTGTCTGTCTAATTTTTTGAGCCAATGGTTCGATTGCTAATGCAAACAGGGAGGGCGATAAAGGGCATCCTTGAGCTGTGCCTCTACTTAAGGGAAAGGGTTCAGAAAGAATTCCATTTGTATATACTTGTGCCTTTGGTGATTTGTAGATTGTTTTTACCATATTAATACATTTCACTGGAAAGTCATAAACCTCTAGCACTTTATACAGATAAGACCATTCAACTCGGTCAAAAGCTTTTTCTGCATCAACCGCCGTTAATGTTAAATCCTTCTTATACTTCTTTGCATACTGTATTAAAGATAGACATGTTCTAGTATTGGCTTTTAAATCTCTGTTTTGTATAAATCTGGTTTGATTATGATGAATAATATTTGGTAAGATTTGTGCTAGTCTGTTATTTATGACTTTAGTAATAATTTTTTTTTATCACAGTTGATTAAACTAATAGGTCTGAAATCAGAGGGCCTATCACAATCTCTGCCTGGCTTCGGTATTACAGAAATAATTGCTAGGTACATTGTTTGTGGGAGCGTGTGATTTTTTTAAGCAGAGTTTACTACTTCTATAAAAAGGGGATTTATGCTTGACCAAAATTGTAAATAAAATTCTATTGGGAGGCCATCCATTCCTGGAGCTTTTTTTTAAAGGAAAATTATTAATAGCAGATTTAATTTCTGTACAGGTAAGGTCCTAATTAAGTTCTTCTTTTTGCTCCACTGATAAGCGTTTCAAATTAAGTGACTTTAAGAAAGGGAAGAGGGTCATGTTCTTTTATTTCTGATGTATATAGGTTCTCATAAAACAATTTAAATTCTTCATTAATGATCTGATTATTTCTATAGACCAAATCTAATGTTTTATTTTTTAGAGATATGGGTTGTCTCTTTAGAACCTTTTTGACTAATGAGGTTAGATGTTTACCCGATTTATTAGCAGAAATATAATTAAGTTTGTTGGAGTTATGTCTGAAGTCATTAGCTTTTTTGAGTAATAAGCTGTCCAGTTTTAATTTCAATTCCTGTAATTCGGTTAACGTTCTACTATTGACTTGTATCTTATGTTTTTTCTGTAAGATATTTATGTGTTCCCTCAGTTTATTTATTTCATTATCCAGGTCTGCTTTCCTTTTTGCTGCAAACCCTAACATTATTCCTCTTATGTATGCCTTGAATGCATCCCAAATTATACCAATTTCTGGTCTGTCTTGAAGGTCCCCCCCATCTACATTGGTTTGGATAAATAAATCAATATGTCTTTTAATATGCTTCAGAAATGTATTATCCATTAAATATTTCCTATTCATTCTCCATATCCTATGAGACAATGTATTTTGTTTCGGGGTGACTATGGCATGATCCAATATTATAATGTCGTTAATTTTACTCGATAGTACCCTGTCCAGGCCTGTCTTAGATATAAATAAGTAATCTATTTGACTATAACTATTTTGAGGGTGAGAAAAATATGTGTAATCTATTGTATTAGGATGTAGAGTTCTCCATATATCCTGCAGTTCATTAACAGAAAGAAATTTCAAGAGTTTTTTTGGTGGTTTAATTTTCCTGTTTTTGGTTGAGCTATCATAAGAACTAAATATATTGTTCAGGTGTCCCCCTATTATGATCACTCCTGTTGGTGAACTGTCTAACACAGTTTGAATTTTACTTAAAAAACACATAACTGAGGTGGGAGGATTGTAGACATTAATAAGAGTGTAAAGTTCTCCAAACATTTCACATTTAACTATTAGGAATCTACCATAGATATCTGCGTGTTGGGAGACCAACTTAAATGGAAACTTCTTGTTAAGTAATTAATATTCCCACACCTCTACTCCTAGAAGTAAATGCAGCTTCAAAGGCCTCCCCCACCCATTGCCTCTTAAGGTATTCTATTTGCCCTGCTTTGAAGTGAAGTTCCTGTAGAAAAACAATGTCGGAGGACAGTTTCCCCAAATGATATAAGACTTTATGTTTTTTTATGCCTTGCTGTAATCCATTCACATTCCAGGTTGCGACTTGGAAAGTAATCGGAAGAGTTTGTACAGGATTTTTATAAGCCATATTCTATATTAGAGTCAAGAGTAATAGCTTTAGAGATAGAGCTGCAGAGATTACACCAGCTGGAAACAAGGGAACCTAACACAAACTCATAAGGAAACACCTTAGAACTTAAAAACACCCACACATACACAAACATGTAGACACATATTACAAACACAAAACACCACAACCCCAAACCTATTCCCCCCCCCCCCCCCCCCCCCATATCTATCTTTTAGGAACATGCTTTATTAGAGCTATAACCCCTACTCTATCTTGGCGTGCAAAGCAATGGTCTAGATACATGCTCACACCCACACACACACCCACACACTCCAACCTACAGGTACACACATACATACGTACAAGCACACCTGTCTCTCCTCATTCTCCTCATTCATACAGAATAAACTTAAATTGTAGCCCCACATATTACAGAATTAACAGAAAATTTACCATGACTAATTTAAGACACTACTGGTCTGATACTACTGGTCTTATAGGGACAATCAAGACATAAAAAAAAAAACAGAGAGAGAAAAAAACAACAACAAAAAAAAACGGAGGTCCCTCTAAAGGGGTTACGTCTGTTTATCTTAAGACAATAAAAAAGGAAATCTATTTACTTCTCAACTATTCTTGTTTGACATTTGAGAGATTTAATTTTGCCAAAAGTAGCCCACTCTTCCAGCAGAAGCAGGACAAAAAAAGATTAAAAAGTAAATGACTAAGTAAATAAATAAATAAACTACAATTTCAATGTAGGCTAATGTTTTGAGTCAATGTATTTATTAAGCGTTCAACAAATCCTTGTTTCTAGTTATCCATTTCACACTTCAATCCAACCAAAAAAAAAAAACCAAAAAAAAAAAGAAAGGGAAACCTATAAACGGATAAAGGGATAACTAGTGAGAATATAGATTTCTTAGTGGGGTTACATTCTCTAAAAGCAAAAATGAGAAAGTGGGAGAACAGGAGAGAGACAGAGAAAGAGAGAAGGCGGGAGAGGGGGAGAGAGAGAGAGAAAGAAGAGAGAGAGAGAGAACGGGACTACGAGAGGAGGAAGCCCCAACCCGTCTATTCCCGTCAGATTGGCCACCCTCCAATACCATACGAATCCTCAGATGCCCCCCCGCCCCATCCCCATCCACCCACTCATCCAGCCAGCTCCTCCTTAGCTGTTTCTCATCAAAGATTTCTTTTATATTATAAATGCCCTTTACAAACAGAGGCAAATGAAGAGAAAGGAAACAACGCCAAGGAGCGGCAACATTTCACCTTACAAAATTACTGAAGTCTGTGTGTGCGTTAATCAGTCCATAGTTCCATGTTTCATATTGTAAAGTAGTTTTTCAATGCATCTCCCTTAATTCCATTAGATCAGATTACTGTGTCAATTGTCATTATCAGTTCCTTTGATACTTTACTTGAATTTGTAGTTACATTTTGGCCAAAGTTCAGGTAAACCCCATCCATTTACTTTAGCATGGCCCCGTATAGTATAATCTTATCAGTTCATATAAGATATATACTCTTACCGACCGTTGTCTTGCCTCAATCCTTGAAATCCCATTATGAAATCAGTCAGTTAATGGATGGGTATTTTCGTTTCAATTCCCCTTTGGCCTCTTCTAGGGATCTGAAGCTCATCACTTTCCCTCCGTCCTCCACACATAGAGTAGCCGGGTGTCGTATATAGGTCTTGATATCCAGCCGGTGTAGTTGTTCTCTTAACGGCCAAAACTCAGTCCTCCTCGAACGAAGCTGTACAGACATGTCTGTCACCACTCTGAAATTACACCCCTCTTGTCTCCCTCTGGACAGTTTCAGAATCTGCAGTTTCTTCTGATAATGATGTAGCTTGAATATGATAGCCCGAGGGTATTTTGCATTGTCCTTAATTGGCCCAACGCGGTACGCTCTTTCAAAGTCATCTTCCTTAAGCGTTAGGCTCCATTTCTCCTCAAGGATTTTAACCAAAAAGGTAATCATTGGCGTATCCTTTTCTTCTCTCTCCGGCACGTTCAGAAGTCTCAAATTGTTTTGACGGTGTCGGTTTTCAAGCTGATCAATATAGTCGGTAGCCTGCTGTAGTTTCTTCTCCAGTTCAGAGACTCGATTTTCCTGAGAGTCTAACTTAACTCCCTGCTCGTGCATTTCACCCATCAGGGTCTCCATTCTTGTATCGAAAGCATCCACTCTCTGAACTACAGAGTTCAACAGTGTGTTAGTTGAGGAGTTTAGTTCCAGTAGTTTGTCCAATTTCGATTCTATTTCGTCGAATCTGGCATTGTAGCTGGATCCTGAGGTTGGCATTTTTGCTTGTTGCCTCGTAAGCATCGACTGCGTGCAATTACCCAAGTTCGTTATCGCCAGGAAATTTCACCTATTCGACTCATAGTTGTTCTCACTTTAGGACGTGGAGAAATAAGTTGATAAATGGAACTTTTTAATGAGTTTTAATCCATTGTTTGACACGCCGTCAGGAGCCCTTAGCCCTTCCGACCTCTCACATCGCGCATGCTCTCCTAGTAGTGTGATTATCATTTAATTATCAATATCTGGCTGATTGACAACTTAACATGGCAAATAGTCAACATGTAGCTATGATTACATTTACAATGTACAGTGGGGCCTATATCAGTGTTAAAGTCAGCCCCAAACAACTTATGCGGAAGCTGTGTATTTGTGAAAGGACCCAACACTTGAGCTGCCTAATGTCCCGCTATAATCACCATGACATATTAAACATAAACAAATTAGTGCACATTAGTTGTTGAAAATCAGTATCACATACTGGATTTCTGTGAACTCTGACTGCTTGGTCAATATGGTGCATACTGAGTAGGATTTTGCTGCTTGTGGCTTGTAAACATAACTTTCAAAGTTGACCCCTCCTCCCTGCGGTTGCCAGATTGGTAAAAACCAGTAAATAAGTACAGCGAAGCAAAATGGCAAGCAGACAAGGCTTGTTCCAAAACGAGAGTGAATCTGTTGGCTTTCACCAGTTGGAGAGTATTGAAGGAGAGGATGGGGATAAAGGGCGACGCAGAGTTGGCCTGTTTTCTGTTGGACAGGTAGATACCGGTTACCTTAGCCATCAGCTTTTCTACTACAACGAAGCTACGCTAACGGTAGCTAGCTGCCAGCTCATGATACACACTAGCTCTGACCAGTTGCTCTGTTTTAGAGTTCGGACCGCTACCGTACACAGCGTAGCTTTTAGATATAAAACGATTTAGCAGTGGTTTTGGTTGCAGGCGGACACACCTGCTGCCAAAAGGTTGACGCCCAGAAACGTCCACAACATTCAGAAATGAGAAAATCAAGGCAGAAGGCAGGGTCTCTGCAGACACACACACACACACTGTCACATACTACCAATGGGCCATAAGTAAAGATTGAGTAGGATATTTTTTGGATGAGTTTATGCTATTTAAAGGGGGAAAATCCTGCCTTTAACCGTTTAACATGGGACAAAATAGTCACCTAGAAAAACTATGACTTCCCCAGTCAAAGTCTGGGCTACATTCTGGTGATACATGATCAGAGCGTGAAAGGAGCAGACAATTCGCAGTGTCCAGGAATTAATACAGATAACAATGGCTTTCTACAATGCCGGACCGGTCAATCTTACAAGTTGCATGTCATTTGATTCAACTTCCTTCTTCCTCTGCTCGCTGTAATAAACGTATCTGATTGGTTTAAATGATGTCAAAATTAACACACTTAGACCAAACAGCTGTGTTTAACTCACTGTAGGGGAGGTAAGTTAAGGCAAGGTATGTTTTCTGGAGAAGGGGAATGATGAGTATTGGACCTCCAGTAGTCAAAACTTTCCACAAAGCTGACAGCTGTGAAAGATGTCTGATGTTGATTACTTTTCCACAATATGGGCAACATTACCAGTAGCTCTGATCTTAAAGATGTGCTCAATGATTATTTTATAACTCGGTGACTGAAAGTGAGATCAGTGACAGCAATGCTTTTATTTCTTGTAATTAATAAGCTTATTGAGGTACTGTAACGGTTCATTCACTGTAAAGGGGCACAGCATAAAATTGACCATTACAGTGCGCACCAGTGGATAGCTGCTCAGACTGTCATATCGAGTCTGATCAAAAATGACATTTGTAGCTTCAGAGACCCAAGACAATCAAATTGGACCTGAGCCGCACCCAGGTAATTTTAAAATTTTGGATCCTCGGGTTGTCAGGGGAAAGAACCAACCCGGAAGACCTCCAATGTGAACATGAATAACAAGTAAGGTTAAAAAAGAATGACCTTATGAATCCCCCAACCAAACAAACCATTTATTTTTCAAGTATTATATACCCCTAAAGAGGCACAAAGAGTTCCTACCTTTCTCCTCCAGAATGAAGGAGGAGATGATGGAATCCCACTCTGGGTTTTTGGTGTCCAGTAGAACCAGAACCAGGTCAAAGCGGCTAAGCAAAGGGCTGGCAAGAGCCACATTCACAGACACCGGCACATTGGGATCATACTGGCCTTTAGGGTTGGTGGCCGCCAGAATGGTGCTACGAGTGTTCAGCTTACAAACCATACTGTACGGAGGAAAGAGAATGAAAAAAAAAAAAGGATAGAGGTAAGAGAATCGACTGAATCTTTATGTTAATGTCCATACTTACTAATTATCTAGCTTACCCTACAAACAAAGAATATAGTGAGTGCACTATGTTTCTGCAAGATTAGATTTAAAATCAATTTCAAACTGCATGTATGAGTGTTTCCTTTGAGTACACTATGATCCTATGGCTGTGTGGATGTGTATGCAAGGTTGTCCTACCCAGCTTTGGCCACACTAATAGTCTGTTGCTCCATAGCTTCATGGATGCTGGTGCGGTCATGCTCCTTGATGCTGTTGAATTCATCAATGCAGCACAAACCACCATCTGACAACACAAGCGCTCCTGCCTCAAGATGCCAATCACCTCCATCCTTTACTGCTGCTACTGTCAGACCTACACCAAATGAACATGACAATGACATTTTCGCATTAAGTTTATGTATCCAAGTTCTGCAAAGTTAACCTGCACCACTTTTTTCCAAAGCAAAACAACTCCCCTGTCCCCCATAAACTGATAGCTTAGATTTTTATCTAAGAGGGCTTATTCTATGACTTTTTTAAGATTATTTTTGGTCATTTTTGCTTTCATTTAATAGTTGACAGTAGAGACAAATAGCCAGGTAAGACCATCCTGATCACGTGACCTCACATTCTGTTTCGCTCCACAGATCAGTCTGGACTTCTAGCCGCCCACATCGATTTCAGTGGGCAGGAGTACTTGCCTTGACAGACAAACTCCTTCAGCCAATCAGCGAATCCAAATTCAAATCCACTCGGAAGAACGGCGAAAACGTCTTTTCCGCCGAGAAACTCCGCTAGTGCATACTCTTGTTCTTGTTTAATTGTTGTTATTGAGTCTATTTCTACAATAACTGCACTAATGGCTGTGTTTACTCTACTAACGTTAACGTTACCGCTTGTTGCGTCGGGAGACCATATTACTGTTTTGCCAGCGGCGGCCTGTATTTCACGTCATCAACTACGACGCAGTCCCTGATTGGTCCGGTTACATTGTAATTTCAGGAAATCGATGTGGGCGGCTAGAAGTCCAGACTGATCCGTGGAGCGAAACAGAATGTGAGGTCACGTGATCAGGATGGTCTTACCAGGCTAAGAGACAAAGGCAACAAAGGCCGAATTCGAACCCAGTTGCGGTTATATAGTAGGCAATAAACAATACGATTAACAGTAACTAAATCGGTAACACTTTACTATGGCCTTATTCCAGTGTACTACCCTGTGTACTAACCTATGGAGAAGTAGTTAGTACACAATATGACTATGTAGGCACTTGATGAAAATCTCCCTAATAAATAATGTACTTACAACAGCGTAACAGCACAATTTAACTTCAAAGTGTTCCAGCACCTGACATAAGTTGTTCTGAATGATGTGCCGTTTCCCACTTTTTTCTTTACTGAATTAATGCTATGTGCCTCATTAAGCCCTAAGATGATAGGTTATAATATATGGTGTTTGATTATTTTGCAGAAAATTAAGTAAATTGGACCAAGTGTGTGTCTTTGTTTCCCAAGTTATTCTGGTATGTTCAAGTTGAGATAAAATTTTGGCCAGTAGCCAACTGGTTGCCTAAAGTTATTCATCGTTACATCACCAGATGTCAGTTCTTGATTCTTGAGTTTCAGTGGTGAAAGCTTAAATCCCGCAGAACATTTTATAGTCCTGCCTTTACAGTGTTTATCACAGTAATCCATATATGACTAATTATCCCATGGAACAACTAGCCCAAGAAAAACAATAGCTGGTGTTTCAGAATAAAAACTGTTGGTCTGTGAAAAGGTACAGTTTATTGGTTCTGGCAAATAGGGAGATTTTCATCAAGTACCCACACAGTAACAGGGCTGCACGATTCTGGATAGAATAAGAATCTCGATTTTCTTGCTTAGAATTGAGATCAAGATTCTCTCTCATGATTCTTAATTAAAACAATTTCTAATATAAATTTTTGGTGCACTCTTACCTGATACAGACAGAAACAACAAAAAATATGATAATGACTGTAATGGGACTGTCACATTAACTTTGCGGGTTAAATGGGCTACACACACATTACACACACACACAATGTAATTATAGACTAAATTCCAATGAAATTGTGGGTGTTTTTAAGCTGGTTTCTCTCACCATCCATACATTAGGCTACATTCTGCACACATTAAGCATTAAGTATAGCCTTAATTACACAAGTCTTTGGAAAATTACCTGGCTTCCTGAATCTTTTTTTCGGGTTGTTGTTTTATGTGTATGAAAATGTGTCGGGCGGATAGGCTACATGTGTTGGATTGGGTGGTTGCGGGTTGAAAAAAAATAAACAGTAACCAGATAACTCGTAATCTGTTGCCCTACAAACGTTAACGGTGGGTAGCATCATTACCTTGTGGTATTTAAGTAACGTTAGTGGAATTAGGTAGTTTAATTGGTGTGACAATGCATGGAATTGAACTGAGCTCAACACGCGCTGTCGGCCTGTCAAAGATATGTGCTTATTTTTTAACAGACAAAATAGCTTAACTCAAATGCTTGATGTAGGTAGTAGTAGTAGCTTTTATTAGTGCTTCGCAGTCATTTACAGACTGAAATTACACACCAATGTACATACATATAGTGTATTAAAACAGCAGGGAGATAAAAATACATTTTCAATAATTATGAAAGTAGTAGCATATACAATCTACAATGAAATGTAAACAGAGTAGTCAGGCCAGATCTAGTGCAAATCCTATGAAGAAGGGACATTGGAATGCTGTAGTAATATCAGTAGTGTGGGGGAAAAGAAGGGAAAGTGAGAGGAGTGAAAACTATGATGTATGTTTGTTGATGTGTGGTAGGGGATGGGAGAATTGTAGTAATGACCTGTTCTTGCCAGCAGGTTGTTAAGTTTGTGACCATTGCGGGTGGTACGTCCAGGTATTTGTTGTCTAGATGGGGGGAGCCAGTCAAAGGACTGGGAGGATTGCAGTGAATGAGCAAATTTCAGGCAGATCTGCTCCCTCCTATTCTCAAGAAGGGAGATGCCTAGGGTGTTTAGGACTTGCTGGTAGCTGGTGTAAGATGCTCTCAGGATAATGCGACATGCCCAATTGGATGGACAAGGCTTGGGTGAGACCAGGATGCCAAGCAGGGACTGCATACTCCAGCACTGGTCTAATGTAGCCGATATAAATGGCTCCTAGGTCAGCATGAGTGACGGAGAAACGCTAGATGCGCTTGAGGAGGAAAAGCTTCCTGCTAGCACTTGCCGTCATGGTGTTTACCTGGTCACTCCACCTGAGGTTGTGCTGGATGGAGAATCCCAGCACAGATTTTAGGCAGGACAGACAGGAGGATGTTGTTAATAGAAAGAGGTGGTGCTGGTGGTGGATTTTTACTGAATGATATGCGCATAGTGACACATTTCTTTAAAGTAATAGTTCACCCAAAAATGAAAATGCAATCATTATCTACTCACCCCCATGCCGATGGAAAGTCGGGTGAAGTTTCTTATTCCACAAAACTTTACAGCAAAACAGCGTTGCAGCATTCTCCTAAACAACCGAAGTTGCTGGGGACCTGTCTTAAAACATAAAAAAACAACCCATAAAATGGCTCCATACAGCTCGTCCGGCGTAATCCAAGTATCCGGAAGCCCCAAGATCACAAGTTGACTTGAAAAGACGTAAGATACACCGTTTTTTTAGCCGAAATCTTCACTGTAGCCGCTGAGCTCAAAGCTGCGTTCACGTTAGCATGGACCCCGTCTGAAGTGGGTGCACAAGCTCAAAGGTGCGTACATGCGGCGCTAGACGAGATCAACGAGAACTTGCGATCTCTCCATACCTCCGTGTTTACACTGCTACCCAGAAGCTAGCGTCACACACAACAGAGAGAGCTCTGCTGATGTTGCAGCAACAAGTGCCTCTGTCGGATCTAACATTACATTTCGGTCTTTGATCTGTTACCTAACCGTTGTAGCTTCTTTCAATAGCGGCGATATATAAAACGACATATCTTTCTGTTTCTGTTGTCAGACAACTGCGCAACTGTGATCAAAGGTCACAAAATGCTAACTGGCTAACCAAGGCAAGGCGCATGTACACGCCTTTGAGCTCGTACACCCACTTCAGACGAGGTGCGCGCTAACGTGAACGCGGCTTTGAGCTCAGCGGCTACAGTGAAGATTTTGGCTAAAAAAAGGGTGTAAATTACGTCTTTTCAAGTCAACTTGGGATCTCGGGGCTGCCGGAGACTTGGATTACGCCGGACGAGCTGTATGGAGCCATTTTATGTGTTTTTTTCGGTTGTTTTTTTAAAACAGGTCCCCAGCAACTTCGGTTGTTTAGGAGAATGCTGCAACGCTGTTTTGCTGTGAAGCTCCAGGACTGTTTTGTGGAATAAGAAACTTCACCCGACTTTCCATCGGCATGGGGGTGAGTAGATAATGACTGAATTTTCATTTTTGGGTGAACTATTCCTTTAAGGAGCATGTTGTTTTGGGTGGACCAGATATTTAGCTCATTGAGCAGATTCTGCATGGAAGAGGGCTGCTGCCACTGTCTGGACTCCAGTAAATTGATGTCATTAACGTACTTCCACATTGGGTTGGGGGCACCAAGGGCAGTGTTGTCAATTAGAGCAAGGAAGAGGATGGGTCCAAGGAGAGTTCCTTGGGTGGGTCCAAGGATGGGTCCAAAGAGAGTTCAGGATCTTGTTGATTATAATGTTATGGTTAACCCGGTCAAAGGCCTTACTAAAATCAGTAGCTACCAGCGAACAGACAGAGCCAGGTTTGTCTGTGTTTTTAAACAGACAGTCAACTAGGTTGACAAGGGCATGGGTGGTGGATTTGCCCTTAAAACTCCCAAACTGTCTGGGGTCAAATGAGATGTTCTTGAGAACCCACTGGAGAGCAAAGTTTTCAGCAAAGCTTGCAAACTGGGAGGTCAAGGAAATAGGTCTTAACAGCTCTAACAGTGCGGGGGAGGCTCTGGGGATGGGGATAACCACTGCCTCTTTCCACTGTTTAGGGATGCAGCCCTCCTTAAAGGAGGAGTTTAGAGGAGCACTAATTTCACAAGCAAACTCCTTCAAGATTTTCTGGGGGATTAAATCCGGGCCAGGTGCTTTGCTGACTTTGACAGCCTGGAGGCTTTTGTAGACATCCCATACTAGGATGGTGGGCAGCTGGTGAGGAGAGGGGAGAAAGGATGGTAGCTGGGTGGTATTGAGTACTGGCAAAGCACATGATATCTCAGCAAACTGTGTGTTTATAATATTTGCAGTTGTCTCAGTGTCCTCAGTAACAGATCCAGGTACACTAATTACTGGCTCAGCTCTCTTCACATTCGCCATGGCCTCTTGGTGCCATTGTCTGGGGTTGGTAGACTTCAGTTGAGCAACATTGTTGGAGTAGTAGGTCTTCCTAGCAGAGGCAAGGGCCCGTTGCATTTTGTTTCTGTAGTGTTTCCACAGTTTTGTGTTTTGGTTGGAAAAAGCCTTTTGTCGCAATCCAATCAGATGCTTAATGCCAGGTGAAACCCAAGGTTTGTCAGTTGGGTGGACTCTCACCATTTTGATTGGGAAAAACATCCAACACACTGGTAAGTGTCTGGTAGAAAGCATCAGCCCTGGTGGTTGCGTCTTTGGCTTCATATACTTGATTGATTGATTGATTGAAATTCTTTATTGATCATTAAAATACAAGTGGCCCCTCTAGCCAGGGATGCCCCAGATACAGAAATCATCAAAAGGATAAAAACACAATAAAGCCCAAAGGCTTATTTCCATTGTGGTCCTTTTCAGACCAAGAATGTATCATGGCCCATTTTCCAAAGTTAAACATGTCACAATCTCTAAGGGGTCTGGTCTGTTTCTTCTTCACTTTGTCTTTAGATGGAGCAGCTTTGGGGGTCCACAGAACAGAATTATGATCACTGCATCCTATTGGTGGAAGGATGGAGGGGCGCATATAGAGATCGTCTATGTTGATCACAATCATGTCGAGGATGGCATTGCCTCTCGTGTTGTCTTTGACTACCTGTGACAGTAGGCTGCCTCTACACAGGTCAGACAGATCGAGTCTATTAAAATCCCCAAGCAGGACATGGCCAATGTCAGGATATTTAGTGCGAATATCATCAATGGTATTTTGGAGGTGATCAATTAGCAGTTCTTGGTGAGGTGTATTTGGGGGGGGAGTAGACACCACAGAGAACAATGGCAGATAGGGGTCTGGGCAGGCGATGAGGTCTTATCCACACCCATAAGCACTCCAGTTCAACTGGCACTTGGAACTCAGTGAGCTGTCTACAGGGGATTGAGTCTTTCACATATATAGCCACACCACCACCTATCCTTGACATTCTATGCTTGGAGAACACATTATAACCATCAACATCAAGCATGGATGGGGAGTGGGCATCTGAGAAGTTTCAGTGACAGCTGCCACATCAACTTTGTTAGAGAGGATGGTTGATTGAAACTCATCCAGTTTATTTATCAGAGACCTGGGGTTGCACATAAAAACCTTTGGCACTCTTGTGAGATTAGAACCCTGTTTCTGACATGTACCAGTGCACTGGATGGTTTTAAGGAAACGGTTACTCACAGTCCTTGTTATATAGTGTGGTTTGATGGTTCTGTATCCATAAATGGCTTCAATTTTCTTTTGAAAATTGACACCTCCTTTTCTCCCTCTTGGCCGAGGCCTGAGTTGTAAAACTCCAAGGCTCATCAGGCACTCTTTGAGGGAGTGGTCCAGGGAGGGGCCCTTGGTCTTCATACTGTAGAGGAAACTGGTGGTGTATCTGAGAATACTTGCCATGTCAGGGAAAACTAGTTACAGGAATTAATCTAAAGATAATGAAAATAATATTATTGTTCCCCAAAGGTGGTCAGTGTCCAGGCATTCAGAGAAAATTGGTAGTTCTCAGAGATCTCCCTAGACCTGGAGGGAGGTTGGATGGGATTGTTCCATGCATTCCACAGAAGAGTAGGCCGGGTTTCAAAAATCCATTAAAAAGGTCAAGAATCAAAGGCATCCACTACTCCTGAAAGGGTTATTATGTTCAGGAACTGCAACAGAGTCAACTGTAGTAAATATGCTTGGAAACTTTAAAGCTTCTATTTTTATTCTATTTTGTTGGATGGGCTTGTACCATGCATTGTGCCTTGTACCTAACCCTAACTCTAATCAACTTTCTTTCTTCTTCTCTTATTTAGAACACAACCTTTTAACAAGTGTGTTCCCGTGTGTGTCTACTGTTCTCCGTAATATAGAACCTCCTTGGTTATGTCTCTCTATGGAGCTGTTTTCCTTTCTGCCAGTTTCTGCCCCACTCTGCATGTGCGCATTTCGTTGCTGAGGGCATCACGCGGCAAATTCAGGTCAGGCAGTCACTCAGTCAGGTAACGCTTAGTGAGATGTCGCTTTGTGAGATGGCCTCTAGAGGGTGTCTCCGACTAAGAGATGGCCTCGAGTCTCTTGGCAGAGGAATGGGCCGGAACACACCGATACACCGTTCCAGGAGTGAAATTGACGAAGTAACGCGCATTCCGGTTCTGAAAAAATAAATACAGAGCAGTACCGGTGGTTGTACCTGTTTTAGGAGCTGAAACTACTGGCTCGGTTCGTTTTATGACCAAAGTTTTCCGGCTTTCCGACAGTTTACTCTGAGCCGCAGAGCTGACAGGTTGTGTTGTGAAAATGTCGAGAAAGAAGAAACACATTCTTTCCTATTTTCAACCCAATGTGAGCGATAGAACTATGTGTTCAGTGTTTCCCCTAGAATTTTTTTCAGGCCTGGTGGTACGCACCGAAAAAACCCTAAACAGACGAGGCGCGCGGGATGGCATATTGGCGCGGTCAGCTTCGGTCAGATGGCGCAGCAGGCGGTCTGCAATTTATATTTGCGTTCAAATTTTTGTTCGCTTGGTATATTCAAGACTTAAAACAAAGTGATCACAAGGAGAGGATGACTTAATAAGCTGCATTTATTGCATAAAAATAAGCTGTGTAACCTATGACCTTTGCAAAACATTAGCATTATGACCTTTGCAAACATTAACATTATGTCTTCCATCTTCTCCCTTTCTTCACAAACTCTCAAAAGCTGACATGTTTATTTGTTTTCTCAGCAAGAGTCGTGACTTGTGATCAGGCAATAATTAGGAAAGCCTAGGGGACCTAGATCTCTCTCTCTCAAATAATGACATAGGGATAAATAAATTAAATAAACAAACCTAAACATGTATCCTTGTTTACTTTTGTGGTAATTCAATAACAGACGCAATTTTCAAAAGGAAAGTGATAATTCAAAACCAGAGAGACCATCATCCTACAATGTGTTGCATTTAAAACTTGCATTACAGATGGATTCATCAACAATAGTGAAGACCCTGGTAAGTTGATCATTTAATATATTTGTGCTTCTGTGGTGATATAATGGAGATATGACCATCTATAGTGTTTTCTATGGTGTTTTCGCAGAGCTCCCCAACAAGCCACAGCACTTAACACTAGGCTATGTAAATATACGCAGGATATTTAGTAATTAAATAAATAAATAATAATCGTAATAATAATAATAATAATAATAATATCAATTTATATAATAATACATAAATAATAGTAATTTTTTATTTATCTTAAGCATTAGGCTCAGTAGTTCAACTCATTTCAGATAATGGTAGGGGGTGGCAACAGTCGGGATTGGACTGTTTTTGGATTTTTTTTCATAGGCTACTCGTGTGTGCTATACACACACACACACACACACACACATATATATATGTATATATACATATATATGTGTGTGTGTGTATTATATATATATATATATATACATACATATATATATATATATATATATATATACACACACAGATGTATATACATACATATATACTGTATATACACACACTCACCGAGCACTTTATTAGGAACACCTTATTAATACTGGGTAGGTATCAGCTTTCAGCTCAGTGTCAAAGTGACATCCGCCTCAAGGTTCGACATGTTGTGCATTCTGAGATGCTTTTCTGCTCATCACAGTTGTAAAGAGTGGTTATCTGAGTTACTGTAGCCTTTCTGTCAGCTCCAACTAGTCTGGCCATTCTCCTCTGACCTCTCTCATCAACAAGGCGTTTCCGTCCGCAGAACTGCCGCTCACTGGATGTTTTTTGTTTTTTACACCATTCTGTGTAGACTCTAGAGACAGTCAAAGTCACTGAGATCACATTTTTTCCCCATTCTGATGTTTGATGTGAACATTAACTGAAGCTGCTGACCTGTATCTGCATGATCTTATGCATTGCACTGCTGCCACATGATTGGCTGAATGGATAATTGCATGAATAAGCAGGTGTACAGGTGTTCCTAATAAAGTGCTCGGTGAGTGTATATATATATATATGTAATATGTATATATATATATATATATATATATATATATATATATATATATATATATATATATATTATATACTATTATATTATTATTCCAAAGCCATGAAAGGGTAAGGATATTGCTTTTACAGTTTTGGAGGAATTTTACTTATATCGAAGTGCCCAATGGTGTGGGCTCTTTCTCCATGGTTTGGCAGGTCTGCAGCATTTGAAATTACACTCTTTGGAAATCCTCCACACAGCAGGCTTAGCTCATTTGAATAAGGGGAGCTGATACTTAGGCCCCAGTATTTGATTGTTCTGAGTGTGAGAATTTCAAATCAATTCACACATAAGCAACATAAGCTCAATTGTTTATTTGAAAAACACCATGAAGCCAGTCACTTATCTTGAGACATAATAAATTTGAAAATAAATTCATGAAAAATATGGGGCACTGCATAGTAAAACTTTCAACGTGTGAGTTTAGTCTGAAGAGGGTGTACCTGCACTTGTCGACCCAATTCCAGCTGTGAGTACAGAACGAGGTGTGATCTTAGCTGCATACTTCAGGAACTGAGACTTCCCTGTGCCTGGGTCCCCTACCAGCAACATATGAGACTCACCTGTAGAGGATAACATCAACCTGACACTGAGACAATGTTTCCATAAAGCACAATACAGCAAATATCTGTGGCAGCTTCCAAGACAATGGCTTTACAGAAGTTAACTGAGATTCAGAAAACAGTATATTCAATATTATAAGTCGATATTAGATAATTATTATATTATTGGTATCAAAGGTGTCCTTGTTATCAGACGGTAAATTTAACCAAATGTGAAACAGAATTGCTAGAATACTGACCCCTGATCTTGGTTCCAGAAGGATCTATTCTCTGCACCCCACCAGCCAACACCATGGCCACCGCCAGCTTAACTACATACATGCCAAATACCTGCGGGCACAGGCTCAACAAGATCTGGTTCCTGCCTAAAGAGTGGGCAGAGAAATGAAGAAGGAAGAAGGAAAGTAATGGAGGGAGAAGGGACAATAAACACTATGAGTGTGTGTTCATGCGTGTGTGTTCACCTACGCCGCACACACACGCATGTGTGATGACCTGAATTGAAACATAGCTGTTCAATGTGCAAGGAAGGGGCATTTTTATAGTTTGAACTAGGATGCTGTCGGGGGCTGACAGCAAGGGTATATCCCCGAAATTCCCCAATCCTTGAAGACCCCATTAAGTCAAATGTAATAAAAAGCCATTCAATAATCACACAATAAGACTCCAGGGTTAATCTTCCCAATTATATTGGTTGTATGTCCCATCTATTTTTATTTTGCCAAATAATAAAATTTTTCCTTCTGGGCTAATCTAAAGTTAGATAGAGAAGATAGAATCCTCTAGGGATTGTCTCCCCAATAATAAAGGGTATGTACCTTAACTATTTTTTTAACACTCAAAAATAAATTTAACTAATCAAATATAGGCGCTAGCGGCGATGGCTGGGTTCATGCCAGTACAGCAGCCAGAGCTGAAACGTGGAAGTTTGCATTAAGATTACTGTTAGTTTTGTCATACTAGGCTGTTGAGCCTTCAGGCACACGGCTATTACGTTCTGATACTGAAGAATGTAATAGCAAGTTAAAAGGTGTCAATATCCAACTTCGTATTGGCTTTACTGTGTTTAGCTGTACACTCAAAATGCTGCTGTTGGGCAAAATCTGGTCGGAGCTATATGGAAATTGGTGTGCATGTTCCACATAAAGGTTGGAACATGATTACCATAGCGATTGGCGAAATTCTGTTTGAGTTATACGCCAAAATGTCATAGGCCACACCCACTTTCACTAATGACAATTTCACCAATTGGATTAGTAGATACAGTTTTCTAGCCTTTGTGGCGCCCCTATTGGTCAATATTTGAATGGCTTTGCACACATGTTCATTCATTATATGTGAACATGTTGTCCAAGTTTCATGACGATTGGACCATCTATCACAAAGTTATAACAATTTAGCTTATAGGCCATGACTCCTTCACAACTTTAAGAATATAAGAATATCTTCAAAACTACATTAGATATCAACAATCTATAAACAAAATTTAAAGAGCGTAGGTGCTGTGTGCTTCCCCATTGCAGTGTCTTGCACTAGGTTACATTTTAAATTACCGAAGACCAAGGTAATTTAAAATCAGCAAGGGAATTTCCTCCAGTGATGGATTAAATCCATTGCTGATCCCGAATGTATTCATTCAATTCCGCAAATTCCGCCACCATGTGGCAGTGACAAATAAGCAAATGCTTGGTTGGTCCTTAGATTTGTTGATCTTAGTGATAATACAGCTTTGAGGAGATTTTTGT
Organism: Centroberyx gerrardi; assembly: GCF_048128805.1. Classification (NCBI taxonomy): domain Eukaryota; kingdom Metazoa; phylum Chordata; class Actinopteri; order Beryciformes; family Berycidae; genus Centroberyx; species Centroberyx gerrardi. The sequence continues at coordinate 937,381 of NC_136014.1, forward strand.
TTTTTGCTGAGACAACCGTCCTGTTACCGGAATTTGCTGTGAGGCAAATTCTTCCATACCTGCAATTGGGTCATGTTGGTAGCTGTGCCAGAAGTCCTTAAAGTCTTTCTGGATGTCCTCCATCAATAGAGCAGCAGTAGCCTGCTGGTTGTTAACTTCTATGTTGTTAGCTTTGAGGACCAGTTCCACATCACAGCGAGTATCGTCATAGAAGGGCTTCCAGCGTTGGCGCATCACCCCGTACACTGTCACATCATCTCCTGGGAACACCACATACAATCAAATTATCATTGTCAGCAACACCATGAGCAAAATACTGTACACTGCCACCATCAAGTGAAAAACGAGAAATCATCACACCTCAGTCAAAAACACTCACACAAAAAAAGACACTATAGGTGATTATCAAATCTAAGAATGCCAAATTGATACTTGTGTGAATGAACTGAAGAACAGAAAACATCTTTACAGTTTGAGATGGACTGTGTGTGTTTGCATGATCAATTAAGACACACAGGTGTTCATTTCCAGCTGTTTCTACCTGCCCAGTACTATAGACTACTGTATATAGGCGGTACTGCACACTACTATACTATAAACTGTACTATAGACTATAGCGTCATTTGTATGCAATGTCCCGTTGTTGCATTGAATCTTGGTGGTTCCATTTTGTTCCCGTCAGCCGAGTCACCATCTGATCAACAACGAAAGCAATTGACACATTTCTGTGCTGAATGAATGAATATTCAACATACAGCATTATTAATCAATAAACCTAGTGATACACCTACCTGGTACCTACCTGGTACAAAAAAAAATGATGTGGAAATCAGTGGGCACGGTTTTCTTACGATTTACTCCTAAAGTGCCCACGGATTAGTAAACCATGTACGTTGATAACATCAAAGAAGGACTTTTAGGCCTATAGACAGTGAGCCATAACCATTACACACCGTTTGGCATACATATAGTGAGCTATAATAGCCATCAGGCACCTAGGCCTATATGTGAACCATAACCACTGATTGATCACACCAGTAGGTCTAATTTATGATCCGATGTGTGTTTTGGTTACAATATGAATCCTATTTACTCCCTATAAATCATGCTTGTAGAAAAAGCATGTTAATGCATACATCTATAAATTTTATATGCAACTCTGTGGGCCACTGTGGTGTCCCTGTTTGACATTATCAATATACATATTACAAATCCGTGTGCACAGTCTACTAATCCGGGGGCATGGTTTAGGACTCCGTGTGCGCTGATTACTAATTCGAGGGCACGATTTACTAATCCATGCGCTCGGTTTAGTATTCTGTGCGCACGGAGCCAGGCGCGGTTTACCAATCAGTGCCCGTATGGATTTCCACACAAATTACTTTTTTCTTACCAGGTGAGGTGACCCCTGGGGGGCTCCATAGAGAACAGCCAAAGCAATGCCACATTTTTATGCTGAATGACGATTGTAAATTGTGAAAGACAGACCACGTTCCGGTCTGTCATTGCTGCTGGAGCGGCAGCTGTAACTATCACTCCCGGCAATGTGGTCAGATACCGGAGTGCACACACAGCGGCGTTGTGTCTGGGATTGACCTCATGTCAAAAGAGCACTTTCTTTCTGCTAGTGCTGTAGCCTCTTTGAGCACACAGTACAGAACAAACACCCGGTTCCCTTAATTTGTCGCACCAAGTGTCAAACGGTTTCCCGTCTCCACCCGTTTATTCAATCGAAGCCTATCGCCGTTTGTTTTTTAGTCCTCTCTCAGTGACGCGTGTATCTTCAACAGCTTTCATAAACTTTGTTTCATGGTGATAGAAAGTAGCTTGTTGTTCATTGGATAAAAGAATATGTTTTTTTGCAGATATGGCTCGTAGAATCAGCGATTTCTTTAACAAGAGAGTTTGTGTGGACCCATTCATACTAACGAGATGTGGTAAATTTGTCAGGTCTGAAAGTAGCGCACGACAGGCACAACCACAAGGATTGGAAGGGACTGATGATGGAGAGGATCAGAGTGCAGGACAGGATGAGTCAAGGCGAGGGTTGTTATTATGGCTCAGTTGCAAGTCCTTTTACATTTTATGAGTGATTTTATACAAGTGATTTTATGTTTTATATTTTACATTTTATACTAGTGTTATAGTATAAGTTATAGTGTAAGAGTGATTTTAACATCACGTTTTATTCATATCTCTTCACAGATCTTTTAATTAACAAAGAGCCAGTGTTTTTGTTTTTTTATTTCATAATCGGCACAGCCCTACTGTAGTAGCAGTAGTCCTACACATCAGTAGGCATGTGATGGTTGGCCAATGTTACAGTAATGTGTCATTTCATATTGAAAAATACTGTAGAAATATTCCTGGACCATAACCAATCACATCTTGTTTTTAGATCTTCTGCAGAACTGAGAGACAACCAGTCTGGGTGAACATGGCTTGTGATGTAGATGAGGTGCTGTCCGACCCAAATAGGAGGCAGGATGCAGCCTCATTTTTTAAATCCTTTTTTGTTTTTTTACAGAAAACCTTTTTTTCTGTTTTTCTCCTACTGCAATGTGTTTTGTATGTAGAACACTTCACATATCCAACACATATTCAAGTGTTGAAATAAAGTATTTGTGATTGACAAAGTATTTGGACGTAACAATATTTGTGTATATACCGTAAAACTTCAATTAATAGCCCGGGCTTTTACTTGCTTCAAACACTGAACTCAACTGGCCTATATTTGGGACAGGCGTCTATATGGGACAGGCCTTTAATTCCTTTCGCACAAAACTCTTGCTCAGCAAAGATGGGAAATACTATCAAATTGTTTACTTGCATAAAATTAGGCTATCGAATAACATATCAATTACGAATCATTCATTTGATCTCGCTCCGAGAGACAGCGCACTGAGAGAGAGAGAGAGCGAGAGAGAGAGCCCCGTATCAAAATACCGGTAGCCTACCTTAGAAAGGATGAAAGCCAAAAAAAGTTGCAAGAGCTTGTACTTTTCAACGGAGAAATGTCTTGCTGCTGCTTCTCCTGAGTTTTGTTCAGCAAATTTGACAACTGACAGCTTGAATTTCAGGTCGTACTTTTTTCTCTGTGCCGCCATGGCGATCAGCAAGCATGTGAATGATGTTTGAATGCAAGTAAAAAAAAAAAAAAACTGCTTTGCAGCGTCAATGGCAACCAGCTTCTAATTGAGACCGGCCTTTATTTGTCAAAACGTGTAGCCACACCCGGCCAGTAAAAAGGACTCGGCGTTTAATTGGGACTCGGCTTTTAATTTTTAAAAAGTTTTACGGTATATACATTACTGTAACAGCCTTTTACAACAGGCCGCTGTGCATAAGTCTAACTCTGAACATGCAAAAGACATAAGTCTACTGATAAGATATTCATAATAGTGTTTTCCGTTGAGCACATCAGTGTAGTCGGATGTTAATGAGATGTATTCATATGATGGTTGTGTCATTTTGCATTTTGAGTTTTGCATTTTGTGTTAGTGGTTTTGTGTTTTGTGTTTAGAGTTTTGTGAAAATTAGCCTTAGTTTCAGAAAATGTGTGTAAGCAATTGTGAAAAACTGTAATACTGTAATAGTGACTATGAGGTAGTGAGTAGCTAACTAGTATATCAATTAGTGGTTAATCAATGATAAATTAACTATATAATTAAACATTTAACTAGCAAACCGTAATGTAGTGTTAACCTATAAAGGCAAAAGGAAATGGGAATTCATATCCTGTTTTTTGCTGGCCTGTGTACTCTTGTTGCAATTTTGTTTCTGTTTATTTCGGTTTGCATTTGCAGACAACTAGCGATGAGCGCCAGGTGGCATTTATGTAAACAAGGAATTTATAGCTAGATAAACTCGGGGCTCGGGGAAAAAACTTGAGCGATGCACGCTGGGTATTGTAGTGGTTTTTGTAGCAGTGAAAGTCTCGGGGGAACGGCATGTCTCTGGATCTGAAAAGTTTTGATGATCTCTGTAGAGCCACGGCATTGTAAGAAATCAAGTGAACAGCGGCAAACCACTCCTTTAATGGCATCAAACAATTGGTTACGGCACTAGTCACCCTGGTGTGTCTCAAAGTGATTGTGTGAATTGATTGGGACTTCATTATGAAGAAAATGTAAAACCTTATCATTTACAGCTCTTACCAGATTTGCAAATGTCCACCAGGTCATCTTCCAAGACGACCACCATAGAGCGAGGAATACTGCCCACTAACAGCCTCTGGGCCTGGGGGGAGGGGAGGATTTATTTTTAACCCTCATTTAACCAGACTAAGAACACAATCTTACTTACAGCAATAGCATTTTGACCAAAGTAGGCAGAGGATCATAGCCAAAAAAAATGAGCATCACATACAGAATTCCTTGCTGTGAATAGAATTGAATTGAAATCAGAGGCATTTATTACTTGCTCTTGTATCTTGATCTCCTGGAAGTCCCTGCAGGCACCAGGCTTAGATCCTCCAGACAGACAGGTGAACTTGTAGGAGCTACAGCCATCGGGATTGGGGCAGGCCGTGGGTGGGACAAAGGTATGGAACTGGTCGAAGTCAGTTTGCATGCTAAAAACATGCCGACACTTTGCGCACATGTAATCGCGCTCGTACTCCAGGACCTATGAGAGGTGGAGAGTATTTCATTAATAAATATGGGCTACACATTTTTGTTACTGATTTCAAGTAAAACTCAACCTAATTATTGTTTGTAACATCATTATTGTTTTTACTGTGACAAAAGTTCTTACAGTAGTCATGGCAACACTCACATGTAACCATCAGTGCACATGTAACCAGACATTGTGCTGTCATCGTTTACCCACACAACAAAAGCAGATAGTCCATTATTTTTCATTGAGAAATGAACACACATACACTGGTTTAGGCTGGTTTGGAAGAACTACCGGGTAAACTTGTATTAACATTAGTTTGGTAGTAATACTTAGAGCTAGGGCTGCAGCTATCGATTATTTTAGTAATCGAGTATTCTACCGATTATTCCATCGATTAATCGAGTAATCGGATAAGAAATACTTTTGCTTTATTAAAGAGCAATAGTAAATATACAAAAGAGAAAAGCTGTCCGCACGAAGCTGTCCATACGACACTGTGATTTACTGAAAGCGAGGTGAAATAATTATTATTATTGATATTTATTACTAGGCCTAAATATCATACAAGTTCATAAGACTGGCTAATGTACATTTATTTACTATGTTGAAGGGTTGCCCTACACCTGCTGACCCTACTCACTGCAATCAAACTAAACTGATTATACCTGCTGTATTGGACTGGTGCATTTTAGGCTCCAATTGCTACTTACACCACCTGATATTTTGCTTTCTGGGGTATTTTATGCATCACTGTGAGGGGAGTAGGTGTGTGTGTGTGTGTGTGTGTGTGTGTGTGTGTGTGTATGTGTGTGTGACTATCATAATAATAACATGAATGAAGCTCAGGCTTTCACAAATTGACTGCAGCATTTTATTTTCTGTGGTTATTTTCTTGAGCAAAACTTAGCTAACTTAGGGACATCATAACTAGCCACCATATTGATTTACGTTCTTAACTAGCCATTACATATAGCCATAATTAACGTGCATTCTTTACTAGCCTTCATCTCATCCCGTTTTAATATTAAGTGCTGACTCCGCCCACCCGGGCCAGTTTCGGCGTACGCCGGTAGCAATTACAAGTGGACCCTATCCTACAGTCCCTGCTCTCAGCGGAGGGAAGGAGCTACGCTGTGTGTGGGAAGCGCTGTGACCGTCAGACCTCTCTGGATTAGACAAGCAAGTAGAGAAAACCGGCATCAGCCGAACCAATTTATTGCCAAATGCTTTGGGATTCAACACATTAACATTGCTTCCCATGGTCAGAAAAAGTCGGCAGATTTGTCGCTAGTCGCTTTTGAGAAATAAAGTCGCCAGGGGGGTCTGAAAAGTCGCTAAATCTAGCGACAAAGTCGCCAAGTTGGCAACACTGGATCCGAAACTTTGGACACTTTGTTGTTTTCTCTGGCCTGTCTCTTCTCTTCGCCCCTCGCTATTTTCTCTCTCTTTCTCCAGCGTGTTGTGCAACAGTAATAATCATCCGTGCGAAACACTGAGTGTGTATATAGTTATATGGATTAAACGAAGCTTCGATGCAAAGAATTTGCATCGATGATTTTTAGTAATCGAGTTACTCGAGTTTCTCGAGGAATCGTTTCAGCCCTACTTAGAGCCAGCATAAAGTGTGTTTGGTAGGCAAATGTAGCATGGAAATGCATTTAGTGGGGTTGTGAATTCAGAGTCTGTACAGGTAGAGAACAAACTAGCAGAGTCCGCAGTGTAGATGCTAAGGTAGTATTACTAAAGACAAAGTGGTAGGTAGCAGTGGGGCAGTGGATTTGAATCTGTTGTGAATGGGTAAAGAGGGGGGTGGTTCCAGGACACTCGAATGAGGTGTTGTGGGCCTAACTGAACAAAACATCAGTGAGGGAAGGTGCCCACTTGATAACCCCAATGACTTGCCTACACTGACTCACTTACCCTGAAGGCTACAATATGAAGTTGGTGATGTTGCTACCCGTCTTATGGTCCTGTAGATTTATGACAGTATAGCCTGATGTTTTCTATGGTACTCAACTGCATGGTATATCATTCTGTTCTCTATATGAATGGTCACCTTGGATTATGGCACAAGGGATAGTAAAATCATATCCTATGTATTGATAAATGCAAGGGAAGCACACATGGAGGGGCAGTAATACTGATGACTTGCAGTCCATATTTATTGTAAAGAAAGTGTCAGAGCATTAAATGTGATTGTCCTGTGGTGTCCTGTGGTGGTTCTAATGGACTATAATTGATCAGCATTACTGCTTCTTTATGTGTGCTTCCCCTGTGTACATTATCTGCTGCTTGTTTGGGAGTGCACTGCCAACACAAATGTATGAACAAAAAACAAGAGGCTGGAATGCTTCTTAGCTTCCAATGTTAAAAATTGTGGAATTGGTGCTCTTTGGATAAATAAGGGTCCTCTGGTTATATGCGGAAAAAAAAAAGATCCATGGTGACGATGGACATACAGACACAAACACACTCACACTGTGTAGGCATGATGGTTTGAATTGAGACTTAGCTTTTAAATGCACAAGAACTTGCGTTTTTGTATTTTAAATTAGATAGCATTCAGTAGAGCGTATACCCCTGGCAACGCTATGCAATTGTCAAGATATGCCAACTAGTAGTTGGAATTTCACCAAAAGATAACAATTTCTTCCATGACCAATAACCAACTTTCACATCAGGAGATGCACACATATTCATAAATATACTTGAAATGGGACATGAGAAGGTTTGCCTCTTCTTATGTCTGCTGATAGGATAACAGGTTGATGTTTTACGTGAATCTGTAAGTTATATGCCTTTTTGTGAGAAGCCACACCCCCTTTGGCCAATTGGTATGAAATGTTGATCAGTCCTTCCTTGCCCCATGACCAACCTTTCCACAAAGTTTAATGCAAATCAATTCATAACCTTTTGAGATATCCTGCCAACAGTCAGACAGACAGAATAGGGCAAAAACAACCCCGTCCATTGGCGGAGGCAATTATAGTGATTGTAGTGCGAGTCCTTGCAGTCAAGAACACAGATACACCAGTACCAAGTAAGTTTTGACCCTGCATGTGCTTCCCAAATGTCAGTGTCAACATTTCCCACAGGAAATGAATTAACTATGCAAATGACTATAAATACGCCCCTCTCGTCACCTTCTTGTCAAAAACGATGGTGAATGTGCCTGTGTTCAGTGCTCCCCTCTCCAAATATTTCCAATGTGCTTTTACGCATGCAGTGTTTTTGTAAATAAAGGTAAAATTGGGATCACGTGGGCTCTCGACGGAGATGGCAGCGTAAAAAGTTGTTCCGTGAACCTGACACCAGAAAATAAAGTTACCGATAATTACCTCTGTCTTTTCGCACAAGATAGTTAGTGGTTAACAAGAATAGCTTATCATCTCTTCGGAGTCAAAATACCAATGCCTAATCGAGAAATCCGGAAGTCTCAGCTTCTCAAAGATTTACCACCGACGCAACCGGCTAAAGCTAGCAAGAAAATGGACGCCTTCGTTAGCAGGCTACCAGAAGATGCACTAGCTGCACCGTGTGCGACCGTCGGTGAGCCCACACTGAGTTTTCTTGCCTCAGAGATAAGAGCAATTCGCGTGTCCACACAGAATATTGAACATGACACAAAAGAAATTAAGGCTACTGTAGAGGACATCGAGGGGAGAATTGATACATTGGGCTCCCGCATGGAGGAGGCTGAAGGACGGGTCGCTGCGCTGGAAAGTGCCGCTGACACATCCAAACAACAAATCGATGCTATCCAAGAAGAAATGCAAAAGCTACGAGACCACATCAATGATTTGGATAATAGAGGACGACGCTGCAAAGTTAAAATCCTGGGAATACCGGAGTTGAAAGAAGGAAATTACATGATTCAGTTTCTACAGCATGAGATTCCAGTCATGCTGGAGCGCCAGTTCCCATCAGTGGAGATACAGCGAGCGCATCGAGTTCCCACCGGCCCGCCGAGGCGAGACCAGAGAGAGGGGGACCGACCGCGGTCCGTCAAGGTCAACATGCTCCGCTACCAAGTGAAAGAGGAGATACTTCGAGCAGCCAGGGAGAAGGGACAGATCTTCTGGCAAGGAGCTAAGATCATGTTTTTCCCGGATTACTCCAAGCAAATCACGGATCAGAGGGTCTCCTTCAAACAAGTCAAGACTGATTTGAGGAACAGGGGAGTAGAGTATTCACTCCACTTCCCCACCACTCTGGAGATTAAACACAATGGAGCACGTCATCGATTCAACTCGCCTGAGGAAGCATCGGAGTTCATCAGGAAGAAGATTACCAAGAGAGCTGATTTAAGGACATAACCTGTGGGGTAAATGAATAACTACTGGTGGGCTCCTTTCTCTATCTTAAACATTAGTAATCTGTACTGGTACATATTAATGGAGCCTGTTAATGTTTTATTTCTGCTCTTTATTTTTGCTTATTTTACTTACTGATCTAAGCAGAAAGTCAGATTTTCCCTAGATAAAATCTGTCGCTATAATAGCTGCTATCCAGTAGAGGTCGACAAAGACCACATTTAAGTTTTATTACTCCCCACCTAATACGGCTGATAGGGGGTACTACAGATGTATACTGGTAGGTTGACGGAAAGTCGAGTTCGGGTGACCTTTTCAGGTTTTCCAGTTTTAGAGTCTATGACTTGGTTTAAGTTTTCATGTCCCAGGCCTCGGAATTTGGCTGGGTCTGTACATAGTTTGTTCTCTCATGTCTTAGATTTTTATATTTGCAAGACTTGTTCACCACCACACTGGACCATTTCGTTAATAATATATACACTCACCAGCCACTTATTAGGTACACCTTACTAATACTGGGTAGGTATCAGCTTTCAGCTCAGTGTCAACCGGCTACCAAAGTGACATCTGCCCCAAGGTTCGACGTGTTGCATTCTGAGATGCTTTTCTGCTCACCACAGTTGTAAAGAGGTTATCTGAGTTACTGTTGCCTTTTTATCAGCTCTAACCAGTCTGGCCGTTCTCCTCTGACCTCTGCCATCAACAAGAACTGCCGCTCACTGGATATTTTCTCTTTTTCGGACCATTCTCTGTAAACCCTAGAGATGGTTGTGCGTGAAAATCCCAGTAGATCAGCAGTTTCTGAATTACTCAAACCAGCCCGTCTGGCACCAACAACCATGCCACGTTCAAAGTCACTTAAATCACCTTTCTTCCCCATTCTGATGCTTGGTTTGAAATTCAGCAGATCATCTTGACCATGTCTACATGCCTAAATGCATTGAGTTTCTGCCATGTGATTGGCTGATTAGATATTTGTGTTAACAAGCAGTTGAACAGATGTACCTAATGAAGTGGCCGGTGAGTGTGTATACAAAAATACATACACGATGTACGATCACTTTGCTATTCCATGGCCAATATAATTGACCTAAAAATGGCCAGTTGGAACCTTAAGGGACTTAACAACGTTGTTAAAAAAAATAAGAAAGAATCCCTAAAGCTGAGGTGCTCTTGGGTGGGGAAGGTTTTTTCAAGCCCAGGAACGGGCAAAAGTAGAGGGGTCTCCATTTTGATCAATAAGACAGTTAATTTTAATGAAACGGAAGTGTTAACTGACTCGGAAGGCCGCTATGTAATAGTACATGGGCAATTACTGGACACACCAGTTGCTCTCTGTAATATTTATGCGCCTAATTCAGATAGGCCAGAGTTTTTTCATAACCTATCACAACTTCTCTTGGAACTAGGGAACATTCAGATAATATTAGGTGGTGATTTTAATCAAATACTAGATCAGGATCTTGATAGGTCCCTACCTAGACGTAATACAGAGAGTAGATCAGCTGTTGCCATTAGACAGTTAGCCTCTGATCTGGGTCTACAAGACATCTGGAGATTGATGCATCCAGATAGAAGAGATTGCTCATTTTTTTCTCCCCCCCATAATGTTTACACCAGAATCAATTATTTTCTAATCTCGCAGTCATTAGTGGACTGTTCTGTTAGCTCTAATATAGGTAATATAGTAATTTCAGACCATGCTCCAGTTTTCCTTTGCCTAACTAAATTCTCACAGACACCTAAAAGCCGGAGGTGGCGTTTAAATGTATCCTTACTGAAAGACAGAATATTCCTCAAGATGATTAGAAATGAAACTTTGCTTTTTGAGGAAATTAAAAGCAGGACAGTGCCCTTGCCATCTGGTGGGATACTCTGAAAGCCTATTGGAGAGGGAGAATCATTTCCTATGCTTCCTTTAAGAAGTCAGCTAATGAGAAATTCACTGAATTGGAGAGCGAACTTAAAATACTTGAAACTTCATACTCTCAAACCAAGGACAGGCCAACACAAAACAAGATAATTGCCACTAAATATCAATTAAATAAATTATATCATAAGAAAGCAGAGTATGCCTTATTCCGAACCAATGAGACGTACTGGGAAATGGGTGAAAGGCCTGGTCGGCTTCTGGCCTACCGTTTAAAACAACAAAACAGTATGAACCATATAGCTGGTATACGGCAGCCAGATGGAAATATCTCTACCTCCTCTAAGCAGATAAATGATAGATTCACATCATTCTATAACACTCTTTACTCATCACAGTGTGACTTAGACAAACAAAAGTTTGACAGCTTTTTTGCTGATCTTAATCTTCCACAACTTTCTGACAGTGACAGAGACTTCTTGGAGGCACCATTAAAAATAGAGGAGATCTCTCAGGCGATTAAAAACATGCCACTAAACAAATCCCCCGGGCTAGATGGACTTCCTGCCGATTTTTACAGAACATTTGAAGATATTCTCAGTCCTTTGTTGCTTGAGGTTTATAACGATGCATTTACAGCTGGCACCTTGCCACAATCCATGCACGCCGCAGTTATATCTCTCATTCACAAAAAAGGAAAAGATGCTTTAGATCCTAGTGGCTATCGGCCTATTTCTTTACTTAACTGCGATCAAAAGATCTTAGCAAAGGTTTTTGCAAACCGTTTGTCAAAAGTTATTGGAAACATAATCCACATGGACCAAACAGGCTTTATCCCAAATCGCTATAGTTCTGATAATATTAGACGACTAGTCAACTTACAGTACCTTGCACACGACTCTGTCCATCCAACCGTCCATCCAATCGCTTTGTTGTTAGATGCCGCCAAAGCCTTTGATTGTGTTGAATGGAGTTACCTCTTTGAAACACTTGAAAGATTTGGCTTTGGGAAAAACTTCATTACATGGATTAAAACCTTATATGACACCCCCTACGCTTGTGTTTTAACAAATGGTCTTATATCTGATCTATTCCAGTTGCACAGATCCACAAGACAAGGCTGTCCCTTAAGCCCAGGTTTGTTTGTACTTGCCTTAGAGCCCTTAGCACAGAGGCTGAGGAATAATACAGATATTCATGGGATCACAGTGGGCAGTAGTCATAAAATTTTACTGTACGCGGATGATATGTTACTATTACTAACGCAACCAGAAAAATCTATACCCACCTTGTTAAACTGTATTGAGGAATTCACACTATTATCTGGATATCGTATTAACTGGGATAAATCAGAAGCTATGATATATCGGGTTATTGCCCATTTACCCTGTTGGTCTTTCGTTGGTCTTCAAAAGGCATCAAATACCTGGGTATTCAAATAACTCCTGATTACAAAGATATGACCGAGAAAGTATCAATCCACTACTACAGAAAATGAAATCTGAATTTGGTAGGTGGACCAAAATTCATCTTTCGCTTTGGGGGAAAATTCATTCCGTTGAAATGATGACTGCACCTGTGATTTATTACATACTATCCCACCTTCCTCTGAATATTCCCGACTCCTACTTCAGAGATTTTGATACTCTTATTTTAGATTTTCTTTGGGGCAACTCACAGCACCGTTTAGGAATGAAGAAATTACAAGCTCATACGAAGTAAGGGGGATTTTCTCTTCCCAATTTTAAATGGTACTACTGGGCTATCAATATAAGGTATATGAGAACATGGTTGCCAGATAATGAGGCAAGAGATAATCCAAGCTGGTTCCAGATAAAGACTGTAGTTAGCGGTGGGCTATCTCCCTGGTCCGAGCTATTTGGCACAAAGTCGCTACAACAGAAGGATCATCCTATTATCACCAACGCTAAATCAATGTGGCACAAAGTGCATAGAGCTGGCCGTTTGAGCTGGACTATTTCAAATCCACTCGAGCACCTTTATGGAATAATAAGCGAATTTTAATTGGGGACAAAACAGTTAATTGGACACTATGGCGAAAAGCTGGGATTACCTACGTTTTGCATTTATTTGATAACCACACTAAGCACTTCCTAAGCTTCAACCAAATGGTAGATAAATATAAATTACCACGTAATCAATTTTGGAGATATGTCCAAATGCAAAGTGCCTTGTCTAAATGGTTAGGAAGCCCTCTTACCCGCCCCACGGGCAGCCCGATTGAAGAACTGCTGATTAGATCATTATCATGTAGGGGCATCGCTCCCAAGATCTATCATTTACTACAGGAACAATTAAGTGACCCCTTGCTCAAGGTCAAGGAACACTGGACAGGGGACCTGGCTGTGGACATATCTCCTGCGGATTGGAAGTCATGTTTGAATAACATTAATACAGTATACAAGGAATTGGGCAATAGGTTTATTCAACTGAAAATAATACACAGATGGCATCGGACACCACAACAACTATATAAATGGAACCTAATACCTGTAGATTCTTGCTGGAGATGTGGAGGAAATGGTGCCTCTATACTACATATACTTTGGACATGTCCAACACTTAAGGACTGGTGGAATAATATCCAAGAGATTATATTTGAAGTTCTAAACAAAAAGTTCCAAATCTCTGCAAAACTGTCTATCTTGGGCTCAACCACTGAGCTCCAGGACTCTGACTTCTCCTCCTTCGAAAAGAGATGGATTATTTTGGCTCTTACAACAGCCAAATGGACACTACTGAGACACTGGAGGAAGAAACGCCCGCCTCATTACGAAGAATGGTCCACAACAATGGCACAGTTAGCTGCTTATGAGAGAGTGACATACTCTCTACTGAATAAGCTTGATCAATACGTGTTTACGTGGGGCCCTTTCGCCAACTGGCTATCTGTAACTTAGTGGTCAACTTGGTAATTCAATGTCATCAATGGACTGTTGTGCTTATCCTGGAGAAGGTGTCAGTGTGGTGGTCTGTGTTTTGTTTTGTTTGTTCTTTTGTTTTTGTTTTTTGTATTTTCTTATTTTATGAGTGGGCATTTAGTTTTGATGGTTCTCCGATTAAGTGAATCGATCCCTGGCTGTCTTATTTCTGGGTTTAAGTTTTCAATAAAATGTTCATTACAAAAAAAAATAAAGGTAAAATTGCACAATTGAACTGATTCAAAGATTAAAAACAAAACCATATAATGTGACATGTCCAGTGTTCGCCACTCTGCTGCTCCAAATATGGCAATGTGCTTTTCCATTTGTGGCTTTTTTTCGACACCAATTTTTTTTTTGTTTTACGCACGGGTGGCCTTTCCTTTCTTACCATTCAATCCCGCAGTCAGCGCACAGCTTCGGTGGTTTGTGTGAGTAGGTACTACACACAAATCGATTGGACATCACACAGTTGTTCCAGGACTTATTCCGAGTGCATTTGCCCACCCAACACTGCATTTTCTTCCCAGGAGAGTTGGATCTGTGCGCCTCGCCTCCTGTGCGTCATGGATCTCTGTGCGCCTCGGCAACTGTACAGTCCCTGACGTGCGTCAACATCTCCATGTCACATAAACAAAGAAAACTGTCCAGTTTACTGGGGATCTTGGTTTTGGCACAGTGAGTAGGGCCTGCTATCATCTGTGGGAAATTAGTTTCACTAGGTTTTCATTGCTCTCAATAAGTTAGACCTACTTGAAGCGAGCCAGAGGAAAGAGAGACGTGCATTCACACAAACCAACACGGCGATATAGACTTATGAAATGTATCCATTTCATAAGTGGCTTTTTTAACTCATTTAAAACACTCACATTTAGGAAAAGTTATGGAAGGAGGAAAAAATAGCATTTTCCTCCAGTGTTGGAGAAATTAAAATTTGAAAATAACAATGTCAGATAGGTTTTGGTCTTTCTAATGTTAAACATTATCCACATAAATAACCAAACTATTATGGTGTATCAGTGGAAATAATTCTGGTTTTTCATAGACTACTTCATAGACATATCACAGTGAATTGAGTGAAAACGTTATTTTGAAACATTTGGAGTGTTTCAGTACTTTGTAGTTTGGCGTCGCCAACTGACAAAGCCAGACAAATGTGCGTACGCACGGTCTAAAGTTTGCGGGACGGCCTGCACATTCTCACGTCAAGTTTATTTTTATACATCCCGACGTGTGCGTGAAAACCGGCGTGCACAACCTTTTTGTACGTGCGCAACGTTTATACATGAGGCCCCAGGCGACTATCGTGTCCCATGTAAAAAGCCCTTTACTTGTAGGCTAGTGAAGTATACCAATAAATGCAGTGATGAAGGCAGTACGAAGTCATGGTCATAGAAACAGTAGAGGTTGCTAACAGACTTACTTAATGGACGTACTTACTTGCAAACGGAGCTAAATACCAGGTATGCTGATATGTTTTTAACGTTAGCTTAAGTTGTAACATTTACTCACACAGTTTGAATGCGCGCTTCCAAAATATATGCTCCTCATTGGTCACAACGTCACTTTTGGCCAGCATATAGTGTGGTTAGACCCTGGGCTCAACGAAAATGAATTGGATTTTTGGGGGTTTTACAGTCAAGGCAGGGAGATCTTTTGTCAAGGCAGCTGACTATGCTTGTCAAGCAGAAGGAGATCCAAGGCACTCCAAAAATGCTTAATGCCTTTTTTTCCCACATGCATATACAACAAATTGTACTTTCCTGCAAGGACTTTATTATGTGCCCTGGAAAACTCTGAGGCAATTTAATTTTGGGGCAATATCTGTAAATAATAAGCATCTAATCGCAAGCCAACCACACACTGCTGCTATAAATCAGTATCATATCAGCAAATAGAACATAGCACAGCACTGTGGTAGCTAGAAGTTTGAACAAGTGTTTGTAGCCAAGTTTTGACCAAAAAAACAGTAATACTGATATAATGCTGGAAATAGCAAAACTTAGTTAGTTAATCACCTCAGTTGTAATTTTTAAAACTTGGGATATCAGGATATTATTTTGGATTATTTCTGTTTGATAGTTTTACAGTAGAGAGATAAGATAGCTGTTTTGTGTACAAGATGTATAGCTCATTTTGTGGGATAGGTACCACACCCCAAAACTGATTGGCTTACAGAAGTCAAACCATTTGGAGTGCTAAAATGTTTTAGCCAAATTTGGGTGTAGGAGTTTGTAAAAATAGGTTTATCAAAAAATTCAAACTGGTGGACAGAAAAAAAATTGAAGGGAGCAAAAAGACCACGTATATATATATATATACTGTATATTCAGCATGACCAGAAAATCATGGAAAAAAAAGAATTTTGATTAACTTCCATTGGTTCAAGAATTACAAATGTCTTTACTGTAGAGCCCCCTACTGACAACATTTTTAAATCTGGTACTTGGATAGCTACGGAGTCCCCCAGGGGTCACCTGATTAAAAAAAATTAATTGTGGAAATCCCTACCTACGGATTAGTAATCCGTGCGCACCGATTCCTAAACCATGCCCTTGAATTAGTAATCTGTGCACACGGATTTGTAATATGTATGCTGTACATTGATAATGTCAAAGAGGGACACCACAGTGGCCCATAGAGTTGCATGTAACATTTATAGATGTATGCCTTAACATGCTTTTTCTACAAGCATGATTTATAGCGAGTAAATAGTTTTCATATTGTCACCAAATCGGAGAGTAATTTGGGAATAAGAAGAACACACATCGGATCATAAATTAGACCTACTTGTTAGTTGTCATGGTGGTGCCATTTTGACACCGATGTTTCCCTCCTCAACACCAGCCATACCGGTTATACCGCCTGTCGCCACTAGAGGTTCTAAGTGTTATCAAAGTCAGAGTGACTACAATGAAAGTGAAACTTAAAACTCCTCTCCAAACTCACGTGTTAATGGTATTTGTAAACAGTAACACTTTCTGGGTGCCTAATGGCTATCATGGCTCACTATATACATGCCAAGCTGTGCATAATGGCTATTATGGCTCACTGTATAGGCTATAGGCCTAAAAGTCCCTCTTTGACCGTTTCAATGTACATATTACAAATCCATGCGCATGGCTTACTAATCTGTGGGCACGGTTTACTAACCCGTATGCAGTTTACTAATTCGTATTTCAAGAAGACTGAGCTAACAAAAGAGTATTTAGAGGGTGATGAAATTTGATTGACTGATGACTCAAGTTTTTTGATGACCTCATAGATCCTGTTACAACCTTTGTCCAAGACAGGGCATTCCAAATTTGAACATTATGGGGCGAACTGTTTTTTATTGGTATTTTTCTGCTGTGGTCCCACAACAGGCCAAATTTCCTGAAATTTTGCAGGCCAATGCATACATGCCTGTTGATGAGGTGGGTCAAGCTTCATGAGCATCGGACTTTGCATTTACAAGTTATTGTTCATTTTGTGAAATAAGTCCCACACCCCAAAATGTATTTGTTTATAGCAGCCAAACAATTCGGAGTAACAACAATCTTTTGATAACAGAGATGCTGCATGCCAAATTTGGAGAAGACTGGTTTAAGATTAAAATTAAGATTGCACTTTATTGATCCCCTAGGGCAAATTCGGGTGTCACAGCAGCAATTGGCAGAACAATGCCAAGGCAGTGCAGGAAAGGTAATACAAATAGTACAGGAAAGTTATAAGGCAATATAAATTAATAGAAAACCATGAAACTATGAAGATAAAAATATAAAACTATTAATAGTGTCAAGTGTCTAAGTGGTGATGATCATCAAGTCCTGTGGAATAAATGTGTGGATTGAGTCCAAGGATATTGTCAAGAGGTGCATAATATCCATGTGCAACATAGTCCAGATCAAGTGTTAGTAGTACAGGTTGGGTGGGGGGTCAGGGGCAAGGGTCCAAGTTATTGTGCAGATTATGGGTTAGAGGGTGGGTGGGGTGGGGTGGGAGATGGTCAGAGCTGACTGGCACAGGGGTCACTGATGGTGTTGAAGTTGAATAGTCTGATGGCCGCCGGCACAAAGGAACCCGAGGCGCTCTGTCCTGCAGCGTCATCAGCTTTTTTTGTTGACTAATGGATTGTATCTCTTTCATTACTTTGAAGACATTTTGAGTTTCAATATATAAATTAAAGCGATGATCGGGCCGTCGCACCTTTGCGCACTTCGGGGTGTGCCGCAGTCGCAGTGTCGTTACTGGACACCGACCGGCCAACGCGGCTCTGAATTTTCAGTATAAAACATGTCATTTCCTTTTGCCAGTAGGTGGCGCTATGACTATGATTCAAAATTGGCCTGTAGATGTCTTCAGGCCGGGACTCTCATCAAACATGTGAAGTTTGGGGCAGATTTGACCATGTACAGCCGAGTCACAAACCACTTCCTGTGTTGCCAGTAGGTCGCGCTATGACTATAACTGAATATTGTCATGTAGATGTCTTCAGGCCGGGACTCTTATCAAACATGTGAAGTTTAGGGCAGATTTGACCATGTACAGTCGAGTTACAAACCACTTCCGGTGTTGCCAGTAGGTGGCGCTATGACTACAACTGAATATTGACATGTAATGTCTTCAGGCCTGGACTCTTGTCCAGGATGTGAAATTTGGTGCAGATTGGACAATGTACACTCAAGTTAACACAACTTCCTGTTTCATGGCGAAACATCGAAATTCGCCGCGTCAAGAAAACTCCCAATCTTCATAATGAAGCATCATCAAGGTCTTAAGGCTTTTCTGACCACATTTGAGGTGGATCTGGTCAACCCGCTAGGAGGAGTACATCAAAGTATAAAACATGGCATTTCCTGTTGCCAGTAGGTGGCGCTATGACTATAACTGAATATTGGCATGTAGATGTCTTCAGGCCAGGACACTTATCAAACATGTGAAGTTTGGGGCAGATTTGACCATGTACAGTCGAGTTAAAAACCACTTCCTGTTTCGTGGCGAAACATGGAAATTCGACGCCTCGCCACGCCCACGCCGTTCGACGAAAACTCAAGCTTTTAACAACTTTTCATCGTCAAGGTCTGTTATATACGCTGCGCAAGTTTGAGGTGGATCCAATTAACCTGCTGCTGCACAAAAATGCCACAATAAATTCAAAATGGCAGACTTCCTGTTGGATTTAGGTCATGGCACCTATTAACGCTTTTTTTAAGTCTGGACATGATACATGTGCCTACAAAATTTCGTACATGTAGGTGAAACGTACCGCGAGGGCTACTTCGTTGAAATTTTGTAGGGGGCGCTATTCGGCCATTTTGCCACACCCATGTGCAAGACCCATAAAATATATGTAATTTTTCACCACTTCTGACGCATGTGCAAAGTTGCGCAACTTTTTGAGCACCTTTAGCCCCTCAAAAATGCAATTCATTTGGGGGAAAAATAATAATAATTCCTTGCATTACAATAGGGCCTCACAACGGTCGGTGCTCGGGCCCTAATTACACTTCGTACTGTGTAATCATGTTGAGATTATCCTGTCTGACAGTGGTTATAGTCACAGAAAAAATTGCAAGGGAGCACTGTTGGCTTTTTCAAAAGAAGGTAGTAGCTAATTTAATTTACCAGAGCCTCATACAATCTCAACAATATCCCTGCGGGTTAGTATAAATGCACTCAATACAAAGAGAAAACATAAAAACACTAATAATTACCAGGTTATTTGACAAACACTCAAGCGAGACAAAGGCAAGTTTAGATTGTATTGGGGAAAATACATTATAGATGGAGATAAATCTGATTTCTAGGCTATATGTCTATTTTACTCCAGTTGATAATGTTAATGTGTTTAAGTGCAAGTGAATCTAAATTTTAAAAAGAGAAATGGTTTTAGGTCTTACCATTAGAGTTATGCATAGGCCTATTATCATCACATGCTGCAGCAGGTCGAGGTTCGTCATGCAAGTGCAACATCGACAATAATGGCAGGTATTCTTTCACCGGTCTGTGTAACGGAGACTCCTCTTAGCTATGGCGTTTAATTAGTCTCACAACCCGCGCACATAAAAACCAGGCGCGTGCACGTGATACGAGCGCACAGAACAGTATCCGCAAGCGGAAAACCATCCTCACGAGGGAGCATTTCTGCTCTGCGAGCGCAGAGAACAGTATCCGCGAGCGGAAAAGCATCCTCACGAGGGAGCATTTCTGCTCTGCGTGCACAAATACAGCCACATCACAAATAGCCTATGTTACATTTTGGTTATGCACGATTTACTTGTGTTAAGGGCATTGTAGATGTGGCTGTTCCTCACTTTACCTCTTTTTTCTCCAACATCTTCTTCTTGATGATTCTGCTGCCAAAAAAGGGGTCAGAGACGCATTATTTTATCTAAGACTGTAATTTGTTTTGCTGGCTGTTTTGTTTGTATGTTTTGTTTGGTTTTGTTTTGTTTTGTATGCCATCTCAGGTGTCCTATTTGTTAGTTTTATTTGTAATTAGTGATTTCTCATCATATTTCTGATTATTGTGTCATTTGTTGGCTGGTTTATTATCTATTGTGTGTTGAGTTCTGATTTCTAGACTACCTGGTTGCTATGGCACCAGCTAATGGGGATCCTTAATAAAATAAAATCAAAAATCAAAATCAAATCTTCTGTGTCATTTTTATGAATGAAGCTTCCTGAAAAATGGTGCCAGACGCCAAACCTTATATAGCATTATTGGGGCGTCAATTATGCTAATTCACAATTCTTGTGTTCATTAGGAACAGGTGGCATTCATCATGTTTACGCAGGTAATTTACGACAGTTTGGTGAATCTGACATGGCACACTCGTACGAGTCCACCTCACGAAAAAAGTAAGAGAAATTTAAGATAAGAATACGAAAATGTTCTTGCATGAGGCCCATTGTCTCCTGATCTGTACAGGGTTGACACAGGGCTACCTCTTGACCCTGTACTTGGGTCTCAGACTCATGATGTACCTAAGCCTTAACCTCACCGTTCCCTTGGACCTGAGCTCTCTGAGACCTGATAACCACATTTACAGGTTGACAAGAGTGGACTAACTCTAGCAGTATAGGGATATCTTGCCCCAGTATAACCTGGTGAGCTAGCCTGTTGACCACCCCAACTGACAAAAGCTAAAGGCCCATTCACATCTAGAACGATAACTATAAAGATAACTATAAAAAGATTTAAATAATTGAAAGTAAATAGAATGTCTGTGTTCACACTACAACTACAACTATAAAAACATCCAGAACTATAACTATAATTATATTCTTGGTTCCATCTCAGAGCGTTTTTTCAGATATAGAGACAATGATGAAACATTTTCAAGCGGGTGGGAGAATTCAGTAGTTCACTGCAGTGATGGCGTAGGAACTGATTACATAAGTCCAGAGGAACCCGGCGCTATTTGACAAAGACCATCGCCTCTAAAAATGAAACATGATATACCGGTCAGGATCAGAAGAACTCTTGGGATTAGCGGTAAGGCATGTTTACTAACTTGGAAGCTAGTTAACTCACTAACTAGTGTAGTAAACCAAAAAATCTATATTCCAGCGCACACCAGGATATTAGGATTGACACTATTTTATTAACAAATTACATTAAAAACAAAAGGGAGCGAACTACGCGTTTCGCATGTTGCTTCATCAGATTCGCTCTGTGCCTGATTGCAAATTGTGTGTCTTTAAATAATCAGGTGCTGATTAGCGGAGAATCCAAACAGATTCACATTCCCCAATGCAAATGCACGTCAAAAAGTTAACAATAATAGGCAATAGCAAATATAATTCTACCGTACAAAAATAGATATAAATATTACATTTCCATAAGATAATGAGATACAATTAATGTTAAGAGTACAAAATACACAGTCTGGCTATTTCATCTCTAATACTACAGAGGATATAGATCCAGAATGCATACATTTCCATAAGATAGAGTGCAAAGTAATATATCAAAAATAATAGAAAAAAGTAGAAAATATATATTAGATTGAAGAAAGAGGGTACTATACAAAATACATTTCACCAAGATACATTACAAAAGTTGGAAGAGGTGAATACTATTACAGAGTAGATATTAAATAAACCTGTCTTAATAAGGGAGGGGAGGGAAAGGGGCTGTGCCAGAAGGGGTTTAGTGGCTCAATTTTACCTACAAGGTCACCTGTAGGCACAGAGAAACAATGTAGGTTAGACATACAAGCACAAGTTACAAAAATGAACTCAAGTCTAATGCCTCATTCAACCCATGTGGCTCCAAGGAGTTGAGAGTATATATCCAATATGCTTCCCTTTTCACTAACTGATTTATAATATTGCCACCCCTAGGGTTAGGAGTGACTCTTTCAATCCCTATAAATTTAAGGGAGGCAGCAGAACCATGGTTTCTTTCTTTGTAGTGCCTCGCTTCTTTGCCCTTTGCTGCACGCACGGAGAAGATGGAACAGCGAGAACTTGGACTTGAGCAAGCTCAGCCAAAAACAGCACAATGCCTGTCTTTCAGTGAAACCGAGGAACAAACGATTATCGCCAAGCAATCACTGTCTGTTGGTCATCATCGAGCCACAGAAAACACTACAGTAAACGATCTCAAGGCAAAAATGGACTATCTAGCGAGGAAAGAAATTCACCTTAAATGGCATAACATCACACTGTCTGAATATTGGCGAGCAAAACAGATTCCCAGAGGCTTAAGAATTAAAAAGATGCCTACACTGGGGAATAAGAATCCTGATTTCCTACAGAAATGGGAGCAAGTCCTAAATAAGTGCTCATTCGATTTGACACTGCTGATAATAGAGCAAACGAAACAAGAAATCACAGAAGTAAAGAATGAGATACAAGGAATCAAAGAAGAGATGAAAAGCAAAGTTGGCGAAGACAATTTAATAGCCACTGACAAGAAGTTAACAGAGGAACTGATTTCTTTTGAAAATGAACTGAAAGCTTATAAAATTAAGAAATTTGAACGTGATGCGGAGGATTACAGGAGTGGATCGGTGTATAATTGGACGAGTAACCAGAGTGAGAAGAAGAAGACCTGGACTAGAGGACCACTGGCGATTTTAGACTCTTTTTAGGGGTGCTCAAGCACACCTAAATTTAATCTCAGCACCCCTAAAAAATAATAATAATTAAGCCCGACAGACCCGCTGGTACCGGGTCCACGGCGCAGTCCGTGTTTGACGAGCTCTCGCGAGCTCAGTTTTTAAGCTAGAGCGGAGCTTCCGGTATTAGCAACATCCAGAGGATTATGTAGGTACCAGCCATGCTATGCTAGGGGTCCCTTGACCTCTCACATCAAGATATCTGAATGAAATTGGGCTAATTAGAACCGCAAGAGTCTTAGCTTTACAGCCATGTCTGACATATGTCCGCTACATAGGATATATGAGCTCCTGGAGCCGAGTGCACCAGCTGGGCGGAAAAAAGTAGGTCTTAACTCTTACGCCGGTCTTAGCTACGTCCGACTTTGTGATTTGAATTTACACCAAGTGCACCAAGCCTGACTGACCACGGTCGTAGCTGCACCTGCGCGTCCACGTGAATACATGCGAAGCGATGATTGTTGCCAAGCAACACACTTCTATCCAAAGCGCACTCTAACTGGAAGATATGGATAACGCAAACCCAAAGAAAAGGAAACTAAATTTTATTGATAGAGAAATAAGAAAACTTATAGAGTTGTATGCAGAGCATAGAAATGTTCTCACAGCTAAATTTAACAGCACCAACACAAACAAACAAAAACTATCAGCATGGAAATCGATCACCAGTGCAATCAATAACGAATGCGATGGCGGACTGCGGACAGTTGAAGAGGTCAGGAAGAAATGGAAAGATCTTTTATCAAAAGCCAAAAAGGATTCATCAGCTCTTAAAAACCCGCCGACAGGGGGAGGTCCTTCACCAAAAACGTCTATTTATAGCAGGATCATCATTGATATTTTTGGAGAAGATTCCCCCGCTTTTACAGGATTGAATGGCATTGATAGTTCAGAGCTGTCAGCCCCAACGGTTGAAGTGGATGACTCGGACAGCGCAGATCATGATGTGACAGCTGTCAGTATGAGTGGTAGGTCATTAATAGAGTAACGATACCCTAAGAAATTACTTTATTCCTACAGCTATAGGCTAGGCCTACATTGTTACAATTAAGTGCTACAAATAACCTTAAAATGCAATGTTGCGATTTTACAGACTCAAACGACCTCCCGAGAGAAGAGGAAAGCCCCACAGCATGTCCCGCACCCCAAACGATGACGCAGGAGGAATCCCAAAATAGCTCTACGCCCACACCCCCAAAACGAAAGAAGGATTTCGCGGAGCTGCAGCGCATCCTTGTGGAAAAGGATATCCTTCGTGTGGAGACCGAGACTGCCAAACTCAAAGCAGAACATGAGAAGTTGGAGCTCGAAAAGGAAAAACTAAAACTGGAAATTAAACTTCTTGAGAGACAGCAGCACAGATATAACTTCTCAGAACAAGACAATGTGTCATTCACCATTCTTTAGTGAAAACAATAGATTTTTTTTTGTTTTCTATTTGCTTTCTCCTCCTCAATTTCATGTTGATAGTTCTCCAAATGTTTGTTCACGATGTCATGAAATATGCGTAACATTTCTATGCCAAATTCAGCTCTAAATATGATAGACCTAGGCCATTTAATAGTATAATTAATAATAATAATAATAGTATTAGTAATAATAATAATAATAGTATAAATATAATTTATATTTATAGGTAGGCTATAATTCAGAGCCGAATTGTAATGAACTGTACGTTATTGATGTATGAGATTGCTTTTACTGTTGTTATGTTTCTTATGTTTATATATTTGTTGTTTAAATAAAATAGGCTATAAAAAGACCTAATAAAAATATGTGATCACAAAGGTGAGCTAATTAAAAGATCAACTAGCTGTTTATTAAATGCAAAAAAAAACATGAGAATGAATTTAAACCATTTGAAACATCAATGTTAGATTATAAGCGTTCATTTTACAAATATTTTACTGACAGTGCAGTCAAGTGTAAGTCAAGTTTATTTATATTGCCCTTTATCATAAGCATGTCTCAAAGGGCTTTACCATATATATCAGGGCAAAAAAAAATAAAAAATACTACATCACTATAGACGCTATAGACTAGGGCTGCACGATATTGGAAAAAACTGACATTGCAATATTTTTTTCTTCTGCGATATATATTGCGATATGAAAAAATACAGAAATTTTCACCAAATGACTTGAATAGCTCTATCAAGCCTTGCCCCTTTAAGAAGGTGGCCTTGTGGGTAACCTGCGCGGGTGACGTAGTAGGAAGTGAGTGTGTTTTTAGCCGCAGCCAGAGTGAGTTGCAGGATGCTAAGTGAGTAAAGTTACCATAGTTAGCGGGAAAAGAGCTTAGAACGTCACCGAGAGGCCGTGCATTATGTTCGCTGCTGTACCGAAATAAAGTGCCAGTTCTCCACTGCAGAGTTGGTCCAGACTCTTAGTAAAAAGCTTGTTACCAGCTACAAGCCAGGCTAAGCTAAAATAGGCTAGCACAACACCAGAGGCTTCCCAACTACGGTTCGGAGCCGCGAAAGCTGGAAAGGTAACATACGCTACTCTTATAACAAACCCTTAAATCGGAGTAAATTATGTTATATCAGACAGACTTCTCTTATAGATTAGTCATGGAAAATGAGAACCATGCAAGTTTTCCTTTTGTATCAAGCAGCAAAAAAGTTGTAGCATGACGTGTTTGAGTTAATTTGCCTTACTTGACATCGCACGTCCAGCGATGTGACTATTGCGCATGCGCACATCGCGATGATGATGCTGAAACGATATATCGTGCAGCCCTACTATAGACTATACACATTGCATATACCATACTGGTCTTTTTTATTTTTGTTAATGGTGTTTATGCCCATAAACTAGTTACTAACCTACGTTTGAGCACTCCAATGCAGCACTCAACAATATTCGTCGTTGCATGCTTTGTGTTGTAGTTGCGCTCTTTTGCAGTTCTCGCTGCGATGACAGGTGTCATTAGCCACTGCTTCAGTGGGTATCCACTATCTCTGAGGAGAAGACCATTCACTCTCCCTGCCTCAAATTCCCGATGAAGGGCACTCTCTCTGAGAATGCGAGCATCATGAGTCGACCCAGGCCATCTTGCAACGAGGTCGACAATGGCCATGTCCGAGTTGCAGACAATTTGTACATTAATTGAATGGAAACCCTTTCGATTAACATACAAATATTCATAGTCAGAGGGGGCTTGGAGACGAACGTGAGTACCATCAATGCACCCGACAATACCAGGTAGTCCTGATTTTAAATAGAAGTCCTGCTTGGTCTTTGCTGCTTCTTCTTGGGTGGGTAGGTGAATATAATGCCTAAGGCGGCGTTGGAGAGCCAAGGACACTCTTCTAATAACCCGGCATGCTGTTGTCCGATGTACATTAATCATATCTCCCACAGTATTTTGAAAGGCACCGTTTGCATAAAATCTGAGCGCAATCAGCACCTGCAGGGCGGGGGACAGCGCCGCGTTTCTGTCCGTTACATGCTGTAGTTGAGAGGAGAGCCCTTCGATTAGCTCAAACAGGGCTTGCCTGCCAAAGCGAAACCTCTCAATCAGCTCACTGTCTGAATAGATGTCCAGTGGGTTTGTCCGATCACAGACAACTCTTTCTCGTCTTAATGCCCTTTCGTTATTTATCCTGTAAACAAGACGCGCTGCCATCCTTGTTTTTCTTTTCTGGTTGTGTGATCATTATTTTTTCCATTACCATTACCGTTATTTTTTCATATTAAGTGTTTCCTCTAGGATTTTTTTTAGCAGCGGGGGGAAAGGGTTTTGTTGTACCTGGGTGGTGCGCGCGTGGTCAGAGTGAATATCAATAGGTAATTAAAAAACATGAAATAAATTGACACTTGACTGCAAAACAAACTTTAGAACATACTCCATTCTCCTCAATTTCTGCCCTCTCTCCTGCTTCACTCTGCTCTCCTGCTCCACTCGCCTCCACTACTCCTGCCTGTCTACTAGTCTAATAAGGTTACATTTGAGAATGAGGAACGTTAGAATTCTCTCACATCACAAATATTTGACTAACGTTACATATTTTAGAACCAGAAGGCATTTCTTTCCCTTCAAAACTTCGGGGCATAGCTAAGAACCTTGAGCCCCTCCCTAGTTAAAGTAACGTTACCTGACTATCTTCCTCATCGACATCAGGCATCTTTCTCTTCTTGGAGAAATATTTTAACAAACTCATCTGAAAATGCAATCAGGAATATTTTAATACATTGCTTATATAAACATCGTTGGCAATTATTTTACGGACGTTTATTGAAGTAAGGCTGCGTTCACACAGCATTTTTTCCCCAACTGCCAGCGCCCTTTTCTCATTAAAAGCAACGGGAAGCGGCCGCAAGGCGCACAAAAGGCGGCCGCTCTCGAAAAGCGCTGCAGCCGGCATTTTTTTTTTATCAGAGCGGAGCGCTTTCAAAAGTTGAGAAATGTTCAACTTTTCAGAAAAGCGCCGGGTGACGTGAACCGCTTTTCCCTCAGCCAACCAATCGCAATGACAAAGACGCCAGCCGTTTCCCATAGCAACAACAAATGTGGAGAAAGTGAAAGTGCCGGTGGAGAAATTGGACGTTGTAATAAGTGAATTTCCGTTACCGCAACAGCGATCATAAAGGCAGTGTGGATTATACTGGACATGTATTGGAAATATCTGGTAAGCCTTTGCTTGTTGCACAACACTGTATTGTCAGCTAGAAGTGCTAACCAGCTGGTTAGTGAGCTAGCAGCTGCTCAGCTAACGTCAGGTGACGTTGCCGTGATCCGCTTTTTATTTCTCCTCACAAAAAGTGCTCCTGGCAGTGCTTTTTCCACATCAAAAAACGCTGTGTGAACGCAGCCTTTTAATCTACCTTTCTCTCTCCTCTTTCTTTTTCTCTTCTTTCTCTCTCCCCCTCTCGCCTCAGCCGGGTGTCGCCACTTCCTGTATCCGTCGTTTCAAATTAAAAGCCCTCTGCAGAGTCGTGTAATTGCGACTTCATGACATTTCCTAAAATTCTGAAGCAGCGGCAGCAATAATTTTGCAGCAGCGGCCCGCCGCTGCAAATTGTATATAACGGAAACTCTGATATTCCATTATTACCATGGATACTAGTCTGACTTTCCAATTTACACCTGCTCCATACTAGGCGTAAAAGTTACACCAAGGCGCAACACATACAGGGCTTAAGTCTAAATGTTGCACTAGTCATAACCTTAAGTTAACCTTAAGTCGGACGTAACGTTACACCGAGGCGTACGCCCAGCTGGTGCACTCAGCTCCAGGGTCCTAAAGACCGAGTGTTCTGCATGCAGTGAAAAGATGTTATTCTCGCCTTTTTTTCTTTCCCTATTTCTGCACACTGTGGTACCTAAACAGTCATGGAATTGTAGAAATTGGGTATGGCTACAAAGCTGAGACTCATGTGAATCCAAAGAGCCCAATTGCATTCATGTGTGATGAAATATGGCCTCATAGTAACCATTTCAATGTGATGACAGCATTTTTTAAAACTTGACCTTACTGTATAAAATGACCTATTGTGAGCTCTAGGATAATCACAGCCTCATGAAACTCTAGACCCAGAATCTAGACACCTAGACCATTCAGAAAATGTATGGGATGTCCAGGTACATTGAAGATAAGTGGGTTTAAGTGGGTTTTTCTGAGCCAGAAAATAGTGCTTGTCATCCAATCGTCAAAATTTTCAAAATCGCACAAATCTCCAATTTTCTAAAGTTACTGATACTGCATCACAGCATTAAGTTTTCTGAAGTGTTTTTCAAGGTCATGAGGTCTTCAGGTGGTCTTTTGGGGAGATTTTAACTGATGCACTTTATTATTTTAGTTAAAGTAGTCACAATGTTTCTTATTCTGATAGAACTGGGCTTTATGGTATATTTACAGTACATTTATGGACAGTGAATTGAAGCATTGGAACAAACCCTCACTCATTGGAAATGTCTGTTTTTCCATAGATGGATATACACATTTTTTTTTTTCAAGAAAACAGCCAGGTTCAGGTGAGAGAGTAAGGTCAAAATGACGTTACCTGACTGCAACCCAATATTCAATTAGAATAATGTTATAAATTTATATGGATCAATTTATACCTCTTATTAGATTATAAATACTCTGTTTGGTTGTTATAGAGAGGATGATAGAGAGGGAGAGAAGGAGAGAGAGCAGGATAGAGTCAGCACAGAGAGAGAGAGAGAGCAGGATGGAGTCAGCACAGAGAGAGAGAGAGAGAGAGAGAGAGAGAGAGAGAGAGAGAGAGAGAGAGAGAGAGAGAGAGAGAGAGAGAGAACCAGGTGAGAAAGTGGACAGGTAGTCAAGACCACATAGTTATAAAAATTTTTAGACAGCTCCATTTGAGACACTTTTTTCGTAACTCCAATCAAATTGCTGAAAATGTGAATCCACTTAGTAAATTTAAAAAGAAATCCACATTCTCACCACCAGGTACCCCTAATTCTACTTTAACCACTTTTAGCAAATTAGTGGAAAGTGATATTGCCTCTGCAATTAAGTCTAATCCTGTATCCAAGTTTTCTAATGTTAGCTTTTTGGAGAAGAAAGCTCTCAAAGAATTACAGTCTAATCCTAATATTGTTATTAAAAAGGCAGATAAGGGAGGTGCCATAGTGGTGTTGAATACCACTGATTATGTTGCAGAGGCTGAGACACAATTGAGTAATGATGCTTTTTATAAGTTATTACCTAACAACCCGAGTGAACAGTTCACTACTGACAGAGATAGAATTTTAAATAGAACCTTAGAGATGAAGTGGATTACAAAGGCTCAATATGAGTTTTTAAAAGTAGAGCATCCTGTCAACCCTACCTTCTATTTACTTCCTAAGATTCATAAGAGACTTGTGAATCCTCCAGGAAGACCTATTGTTGCAGGGAACAATTCTTTATCCGAACCATTGAGTAAGTTTGTTGATCACTTCATTAAAGATAGTGTTAGAACTTTACCGTCTTATGTAGGAGACACTGGTGATGTCTTAAAATTATTGTCAGCAGTGAAAATACCTAAGGGTTCATTTTTGGTAACTTTTGACGTGGAAAGTTTATATACTAACATTCCACATGAAGGCGGTCTTGAAGCCATGCAATATTTTTTAGAATTGCAAAGAGAGGAATTACCGGTTGAATTTTTAATGATTCTTACTGAATTTATTTTGAGTTCTAATTATTTCATGTTTAACAAGAACTACTATTTACAGACTCAGGGGACGAGCATGGGGTCTCCCTTTGCTCCTAATTATGCTAATTTGTTTATGGGTCTGTGGGAGAAAAGGTACATATTCAACAATAATCCTTTTTTGAAGAACATTTTGTTCTATAAGAGATTTATTGATGATGTGGTTTTGTGTTTTACATCTACTGAGGAAGAACTCCATGGTTTTTGTAACTACATTAATCATACTTACCCTACATTGAGATTTACCATGGAGTATAGTCAAGAGAAAATTCACTTCTTGTATCTATTGATATCTGTGAATGAGAGTGGAAAACTTGATACCTCTATATTTCGAAAAGATACTGACAGAAACGTTATCTTACATGCCCAAAGTTACCATCCTAAGGAAATGCTAGCCAACATTCCCTATGGGCAGTTTGTAAGGCTAAAACGTATTTGGATACAGCTATCAACAAGTCTAGTGACCTAAATAGAGAACAATTATTTTGCTCATCTCATAGACCTAAAGACAACAGAGTTTCTTTTGTGTCTGAATATAATACTATCTCTGGAAGGGTTAAGAACATTAGCAAAAAACATTGGGGTCTACTAAAATGTGACCCTTCTTTGCAGCATATTTCTGCCTCTATGCCAAGGTTTTGTTATAAAAGGGGTAAGAATATAAGGGACTCTATTGTGGCATCTATGTATAGAGAACCTATGAAAACTAACTGGCTCTCTAAGGAGGTATATGGAAATTATAGATGTGGTAGATGTACACATTGCTCTAACACTTATGATACTAAAGAGTTTTGCCACCCTCACACAGGTAAAAAGTATAAAATTAGAGAGTTTATTAATTGTATGTCTGACACATGTCATCTATATGCTGAAGTGTCCATGTGGCTTTGTATATGTAGGCCAAACGAAGCGTAATCTGAAATTGAGAATAGCTGAACATAAAGCAGCTATAAGTAATGAAAACATGGATTACGCTATTGCGAAGCACTACAAAGAAAGAAACCATGTTTCTGCTGCCTCCCTTAAATTTATAGGGATTGAGAGAGTCACTCCTAACCCTAGGGGTGGCAATATTATAAATCAGTTAGTGAAAAGGGAAGCATATTGGATATATACTCTCAACTCCTTGGAGCCACATGGGTTGAATGAGGCATTAGACTTGAGTTCATTTTTGTAACTTGTGCTTGTATGTCTAACCTACATTGTTTCTCTGTGCCTACAGGTGACCTTGTAGGTAAAGTTGAGCCACTAAACCCCTTCTGGCACAGCCCCTTTCCCTCCCCTCCCTTATTAAGACAGGTATATTTAATATCTACTCTGTAATAGTATTCACCTCTTCCGACTTTTGTAATGTATCTTGGTGAAATGTATTATGTACTTTGTATAGTGCCCTCTTTCTTCAATCTAATATATATTTTCTACTTTTTTGATATTTATTTATTTGATATATTTTTTGATTTTTGATATATTACTTTGCACTCTATCTTATGGAAATGTATGCATTCTGGATCTATATCCTCTGTAGTATTAGAGATGAAATAGCCAGACTATGTATTTTGTACTCTTAACATTAATTGTATCTCATTATCTTATGGAAATGTAATATTAATATCTATTTTTGTACGGTAGAATTATATTTGCTATTGCCTATTATTGTTAACTTTTTGAAGTGCATTTGCATTGTGGAATGTGAATCTGTTTGGATTCTCCACTAATCAGCACCTGATTATTTAAAGACACACCTGATGGTAATCAGGCACAGAGCGAATCTGATGAAGCAACATGCAAAACGCGTAGTTCGCTCCCTTTTGTTTTCAATGTAATTTGTTAATAAAATAGTGTCAATCCTAATATCCTGGTGTGCGCTGGAATATTGATTTTTTGGTTTACTGTGGTTTACCCTGCACCAGCTGGCACCCAGGAGAGAAGCATTGCTGTGCACGGGGTATCTTCAGTTTTTTTTCACTAACTAGTGTATTTGCTAGTTATCTAGCCAATAGCATCATGTCTTGGTCAACCTGATCTGCTGAGGGCTATTACCCCATGTTTTTAATGGCTATGACTGGGAGGTAACAATATATGTCCCTCCAGTAGTTTATTGAAAACCCGTTCAGCCATGGTGATGTTACAGGTGTTTCTCTCAACATGGGCTACAGGAGACTAGCCTCTTTGATCCGCAGTAGTGTGGTGTTCAGAGTCAACTACTGGTAAAGAAATGAACTGCTTCACTTGGTGACTACCATTAGCTCTCATATAAACAAAGCACAATATTGTCATTACAGCGCCGTAAAAGAGCAATATTGATTCTACAGCTCCTCTCTCTTTTGCAGCAATTCATGAACCCAAATCCTTCGGCTATCTCGTTATTTACTTTAGAGAGCGGGTAATATAAAAGCACCTCGGTAAAGTAATCATGCTCCATTTTTTCTCTGAATATTTGGCGCCGACGATATTGTTGTAGTGTGAATGGTTGAGCAACAGAAGGTTTTCAGTTGCAACACTTTTCAGTTGCTCTTGGAATTGAGAGGAGGGGCAGTCCATTATTCAATATATGGGGGATTTGTTTTGTGTGTGTCTGATTATTATAAATTATTTCTAGGCTTGACTACTAGTGATATCTACATATAAACTTATATTGAATATATACACACATAAAAGACAAAAGCATACAGTATACAGTTTTATCCTATTTTAATTGCAAGTGCTTATAGCAGACACACTGGTGGTTGCCATCACAGTTGGCGATAGTCACTTATTGGCCTTATTCAATTTGATAGGTCCAACAATGGCCATGGATCCAGTACCTGGCACCAAGGCTACACCGGTTTCCGCTCTAATCAATGGGATTACATTACATGAAACTCTGACAACCTCAGCCATTCATCCCTGCCAGGTCTACATTTTACTTGGCTGTACTGAACCAAAAAATATGCAACTGGGTAAAACCAAAACACCATATATACCAATAGTAGCCTGGTTCCAAACGCCTGAATGGCGTCCCGCCCACTCTTCAGATTTGGTCAAGTAATTCAGGGAGTCTGGTGTTGCTCTACTCAAAGGCGATTTCTAGCTCGGAAAAATGATCGGCCAACCAGCACCTTTTGGCAGGACTAAAGTTTGAAACGTTCGTGCAACAGTTTTTCATTGGCATTTTGACATAATAATGTTTGTTAAAATCACCCCTTAACCAACATATTGTCTTTGCAAAGACTTTGCAAAGATATTTTTGTCAAAAACATTCTTGGTAAAATTTGTAAATACGCCCAGCATCAGTGTCACTGAAAATAATGTCACAGCGGCCGGATACGTCAGTCACTAGGGGAAAATCAACCCCCCCTACACAGAAAACGGCTAACATGGAGGCAATCTCAGACTGAATAATGGAGTGGTAAAGAAATGGCCATTCAGTCTGAATATCAGGCTACAAAAATAGACTAACTTGACTAGAAACAAAAGTAATGACAAGTGAATAGTTGTATGGAGAATGCTCACACTACATGTTTTCCATCTAGGGCTGCAACTAATGAAATCAAATACCAATTCAAATATTCAAATAATTATAGAATATAATCTATTATTTAAAAAAAAAATCCAAGTCTAGCCTTTCAGTTCAAATTTGCACTGTAAATACACAAAACTACAAGCTATGTTGGCAGAAAATCAAACCTAGAGGAGAAACAACAAGCAAACATGGACGTCCTAAAAGGATAATATGAATTTAGTATTTTCTTGCATTAAAAAGGTTGCTGTTTGGCAGCTGATTCTGAAGTACTGAATGCACCAAAAAGTTGTCAAAACAGTCTCTGCTCTCAACGCCACAATAACGCAACTTGGACAAAAAAAATAAAGCCGACTAAATGTTCACTGTGATGGATTACCTAACTCAAGCAAGTTTCAAGGCTCTGCAAGTTGATTTTCATACTGTACTGAAATTAACTGAAACCAGTGGCTGCCTGGAATGTAGGAAAAATAAATTAATTGATCTAAAAAACCCACGGTGTGATTTAGAAAATGGTAGGCAGTAATGTAAAGTATGTCTGATTTGTAGTAAATGGGCTAAAACCATATTTTTGTATGGAAATCGGGCAAGTGCACGCTTCATACCAACGTGGACTATTGGATTTTAAACTACAAGAGCATCGCATCACAATTGGATTTTGAAACGCGTAACGGTATTTCCGGGCTATTTTGCAATTGCAAAATACAGTGTCAGATTGTAAAAAAAAAAACCCTCTCCAGTCAGCAGGTCAATCTCGTTGAGAGCTCTCCCGATTTTCAGCCATGCTGAAAATGTATGTTTGCCGCCTTGTGCTGCGGCACTTGAATGCCACAGAGAACCTTTGATTTGATTACAAAAATTCTCAATAATATTTTATAATCTAATTAATCGATTTTTTTCAAATAATCATTGCAGTCTTATTTCCATCACTTTAAAACCTAGATAGATCTTAAGAAATGACATAAGAGGAAATTTAGGAAGTTCTTAAGAAGGCTGTTAAGTGCAATTCCTCAATATTTTCTTAGGAACAGTGTAATTTCATATGAATTTCTTTAATTTTCCTACTTAAGATCTTCTCAAAATAGGGTCTGAATTACAACCCCAACTCGGAAAAAGTTGGGACGGTATGGAAAATGCAAATAAAAAAAGAAAGCAGTGATTTCTAAATGTACTTTGACTTGTATTTCATTGCAGACAGTATGAACACAAGATATTTCATGTTTTGTCTGGTCAACTTCATTTAATTTGTAAATATGCATCCATTCCTGCCATTCAGGCCTGCAACACATTCCAAAAAAAGTTGGGACAGGGGCAATTTAGGGCTAGTAATGAGGTAAAATAATTAAATAATGATGTGATTTGAAACAGGTGATGTCAACAGGTGATTGTAATCACGATTTGGTACAAAAGCAGCATCCAGGAAAGGTCTAGTCCTTTAGGAGCAAAGATGGGCAGAGGATCGCCAGTTTGCCAACAAATACGTGAGAAAATTATTGAAATGTTTAAAAACAATGTTCCTCAAAGAAAGATAGGAAGGGATTTGGATATTTCACCCTCTACGGTGCATAACATAATTAAAAGATTCAAGGAATCTGGAGGAATTTCAGTGCGTAAAGGGCAAAGGCGCAAGCCTAAGCTGAATAACTGTGCTCTCCGATCCCTCAGACGGCACTGCATCAAGAACCGTCATTCATCTATAAGCGATATAACCACATGGGCTCAGGATTACTTTGGCAAACCTTTGTCAAGCACTACAATATGTAGTTACATCCACAAATGCCAGTTAAAACTTTACTGTGCCAAAAGGAAGCCTTATGTTAACCGTGTCCAGAAGCGCCTTCAACTTCTCTGGGCTCGGAGGCATCTGGGATGGACCATCACACAGTGGAAATGTGTATTGTGGTCAGACGAATCAGTATTTCAGGTCTTTTTTGGAAGAAATGGATGAAAAGAAGAGGACCATCCAGACTGTTACCAGCAACAAGTCCAAAAGCCAGGGTCTGTCATGGTATGGGGTTGTGTCAGTGCCCTTGGCAAAGGTAACTTGCTGAAAAGTACATAGAGATTTTGGAGCAACATATGCTGCCTTCAAGACGACATCTTTTCCAGGGACCCATGCATATTTCAATAAGACAATGCAAAACCACATTCTGCACACATTACAAAGGCATGGCTGCGGAAAAAGAGGGTGCGGGTGCTGGACTGGCCTGCCTGCAGTCCCGACCTGTCCCCAATAGAGAATGTGTGGCATATTTTGAAAATGCGACAACGAAGAGCCCGGACTATTGCACACCTTAAGACTTGTTTGCAGGAAGAATGGGACAAAATTACACCTGAAACGCTTCATCACTTGGTGTCTTCAGTCCCTAAACGTCTTTTAAGTGTTGTGAAAAGGAATGGCAACATTACAAAGTGGTAAATGCTTTACTGTCCCAACTTTTTTTGAAATATGTTGCAAGAATCAAAATTGAAGTAAGTGTTTATTTTGAAAAAACAATAAAATTCATGAGGTAAAACATCAAATAATGTGCTGTTGTATTGTTTTCAATGTAATACAGGTCAAAGATAATTTACAAATCACTGTTTTAAGTTTTAATTTTAATTTAACATACCATCCCAACTTTTTCTGATTTGGGGTTGTAATTATGGTTAATAAACTTTAGGCTTTCTTTAATTTTCCTACTTAAGAACTTCTCAAAATAGGGTCTGAATTAATTATGGTTAATAAACTTTAGGCTTACTACCATTGAGGCTAGGAGACAAGGCTAGGAGGCAACCCAAAGTGCTTCCATCTACAAAACAATTGGGGGGAAAACCTATTTAGGGCAACACATTTAGGTACAACTGATGAAGTATATGAAAAGATTTAAACATTGGTGGCTGTTGGTAACTGTAAAATTTGCTAGTTTATTTTCAATAAACATGAGACAGAGGCCTACTTGGCCCTACACCAAATAAAGCTTTACAATAAATGTTAATCTTAATGTTAGGTGTAGAGGAACCTATGAAGACTTTGAATTATAACCTACTTGTCTAAAATTTGTTTAAATATATGTAATTAGAGGCTTACATTTTCACTGTAGGAATTTTAAGACAGGTGAAGGGTTGTCTTAAAGTTAAGGAAAAAAATCAAGAACAAATTTGAGAACTTTCATTTCAAGAATACCATTTATTCGTAAGTTTTTTCTTAGGAAGAAACATAAGAAGAAAGTTAAGAAAATGTATAAGAACTGTTTTGGAGAATATCAATTTTTCCTATTTTTTTTCTTAAGACTAAAGTTAAGAAAGAAATGGCACTTGAGAAGATTTGTTTTCTTAAGAAGTTTTTGTGACTCCGGCCCCTGGTGCTTCTTAGCTCTTTCCCTCATAGGCAAAATTAATGTGGTCAGGATGAGCATACTTCCAAGGTTTTACCTATTTTTTTCAGATGCCATCTTCCACCATCTTTCTTTAAATCTGTTAACAAATGTGTTACAAAACACCACAAATAAAGCTTCTAACCCTAATGAAGTTAGAATCTAAAGGTGGACTAGGACTCCCAAATTTAGAATTATACTATTGGTCCTCACAGTTAAAGCATACAATATCTTGATAAGATATGATTCACTGTGGACCCAATTAGAAGTGCTCTCCTGTGACCCTTTAGATTTGTTTTCTACTATCTTTGTGAACAACTTTCAAAATGTGCAATCTTTAAATAAAACATCTCCATAATTCTGTACTTTTTTGGAGTGGAAGGACTGTAGAACATTTCTAGATGTAACATCACAGACATTGCAATAACTCTCCAATTGCTTTTAACCTTGACTTCTCTCAAGCTTTAGCCTATGTGAAACAGATTTTCGTTTATGGGCTTATGTTTATTGGGCTAAAATCTTTTACTAATTTGCTTTCCAATGATTCTCATTCTCTGAAATCCTTTCAGGAAAAAGTAAGGGTCAATTTAAAGTAGTTATCTGAGTTGGAGTAGGTAAAATCTTGCATATTTATTTGAGTTTTATCAAATCACTCAACCTGTGCTTCTTCTCCTTTGAGAGCCATCTGGGAATTAGAT
The DNA here is from genome assembly GCF_048128805.1 of Centroberyx gerrardi. Classification (NCBI taxonomy): domain Eukaryota; kingdom Metazoa; phylum Chordata; class Actinopteri; order Beryciformes; family Berycidae; genus Centroberyx; species Centroberyx gerrardi. Next base: position 974,958 of record NC_136014.1, read on the forward strand.
CTTGGTACAACTTTGACTGAAGAATGTTGGGCTTATATCTGTAAAAAAAAGTGTATTCCTCCCCTGCTACAAGCATAAAAATTAAAGAAACTAATTATAAACTCATTTCAAAATATTACCTTCCACCTGTCAAACTGAATAAGTTTAACAACTCTATCTTACACCTCTGTAGAAAATGTAATAATGAAGCTGGAACGTATATGCATGTATTTTGGAATTTACCTTATTCACATTTTGAACACTCAGGGTGGGAAACGCTACCTGGAAGAGCAAGTCCAGCTCTGTGCTACTGTTGTGAACCAAGATTTCTCATTTCACAGATTGTCCACTGAAAAACATATTTGAAACAAATGGAACTCAAGAATCCAGAGGGATATGTTTACATTTTAATATATTTAGTCCATTAGCTACCAGAGCCCAGCCTAGGTAGCCTAGTAGCTTACTAACTAGCTAGTACTTCCCTGCCAAATTCAAAAAGTGGTTGTGGTTGTTGTTCTCAAGACTGTTAACTAATTTAGTAACTGTTACGTTTATCTGTATTTTGTAATGCTACTTTTATATTATGCCAATCTTCCGAGTAAAGTTTCCAACCCCAAGTGTTCAAAATCCCCTCATACACACTGGACCTACTAATGCCCTTTGACGTCCTTTCGATGAGACAGATGTTAAAGGTTCTCTCTAAACTCTGTTAATAATTCCTGATGATAGCACTTTATTGATCCCCTTGGGGAAATTCAGGAAAAGTATACAGTATGTGTATATAAGAAGTCTGTGAACTTTTTTTTTTATGTTTGTGTAATGGGTGGGGTTGGGGGTGTGTGTCTGGTTTTGGGGTGGGTGTGATGGGGTGACCAAAAAAATTTGGGTTGACAGACAGACATATACTCCCCAGTATATGTCTGTCTGTCAACCCATATTTTTCTTTGGTCACGTTAATTTTTTGAGAAAATAAAATAACCAATACATTATAAACAAGCACAGATCCTGTGCCACTTAAATACCACAGGTAATAACATTACCCAACGTTAAAGTTTATAGGGCCACGGAAGATGTGGATGTATGTAAATTAATGGCAGAGAGTGGGGCTCAGTGTGTGTGGGAGCAATGCTCGGCTAGTGCGACCTACCTATTCCACCAACGTCACATACCACAGGTAATAACGTTACCTACCATTAAGGTTTGCAGGACAGCAGAAGATGTGGATGTCTGTAAATTGATGGCGAATGGTGTGACTCAATGGAATTCAATATGGCATTATCAGCACGGAACTCAATGTGGCATTTAGCCCATAGGCGAGAGGCCATTTCTTAGCCAAAGACGGCCTCTAGAGGCCATCTCACAAAGCAATATCTCACTAAGCGTTACCTGCCTGACTGACTGACTGCCTGCCTGCCTGACCTGAATTTACCTTGTGATGCCCTGGGCTGCGCCATGGGAAAAAAAGCTGCATATCCTCATTTACCAACATAATCAGTACATAATGATAATACTTACTAATAATAATAATAATAATAATAATACTTCCATGATCAGTACTGAGTATGATAAAGCACCATTTTCCAGGTACATGCTTGAATGTCTTTTTTAATAAAGGGGTCGGGGAAGAATTTTTCTGGCACTCCTATATTGACCAAATAGGATGCAGGTTTTTTGTTCCCCTCTGGCAAATGATGTAGCAATCATTCATCAAGTCATTCTGTGCCAAAATGTGTACTCATTTTGGTACTTCATTCGTGGGGAAACAAGAACAAATCTTTCTGAAATAATTTATGCAATAAGAACTACTTCAAAAGCTGCTGATGAAAGGATACTTCAGACAGGTGATTTGGTTTGAAAAACATCATTGAGGGAATAAAAGTTAAGTTAGCTGAGTTATTTGCTGTTATGATGAATTATCTAGCAAAATGATACGAACTGAACAGACAAAAATATCTGCAATGGTGTTACCTTGGCAACACTGGTGCGTATAACTGTGCCGGTGACAGACAGGAAGTGACCTACATCTCTGGACCTGGGGATGGTGTCTCTAGTGAGCTCTGGACACACTGGCAGACCTGGACACACAGAAGAGGAGCAACAAAGTGCAGAGTAGTAAAAGTAAGGAAATAAACAAACAAACAATAAATAGAAAAATATAGCCACTAGCGGCAATGGCAGGGTTCATGTCAGTGCAGCATCCAGATTTAGATTACTGTCAGTTTTACCAGATTAGGCTGTTAAACCATCAGGGCCTCAGTTTTGAAACAGAAGAATGTAATGGCAAGTTAAAATGTGTCAAAATCCAACTTTGTACTGGCTTTACGGATGGAAATTAGCTTACAGCTATATCTGGCACAATATATTTATTGAGCACTGTCCCTGTCAAATAAAATAATAAAAATTACTGTGTTCACTCTGGCTTCTGTTTGAGTTATAAGCCATAGTGTCATAGGCCAGGTCCACTTTTACCAATGATGAGCAAACTTCAAGGGTCTAATCTAGCAACATAGAGGAGCAGACACCATTCTTGTTACAGCATCACATGCCATGGTATCTCATCATTCAGTCCGTTCGGTGATAGAGTTTGTAATATATATTTCCAATATACTTCTCTCTGGTTTAAGATCTTCTCAACACTGCCACCTTGATCTGGTGGGTTCGCCTTTTCTATACCACACAACCTAAATGATGAGATGTTTACAATCATTGAAATTAACTGCCACTGGGTACTCTCTATCATTTCTCCTGATAGAGCTCTTATGTTCACTTATTCTCTTTTTTAGAGGATGATAAGTTTTCCCAATATATGCCAAACCACAAGGACACTTTATCATATAGATGACATGAGAAGTAAAGCATTTTATTACATCATTAATTGGAAATCTTTTGCCAGTATGAGGATGACAGAAGTATTCACATTTTATCATGTTGTTGCATTGTGCACATCTTCTGCATTTGTAGCAACCATTGTGGAGTGGGAGTAAAAGAGTTTGAGTGACACCCTTCCTAGGTTTGCTGTTGGCATGTACTAATCTATCCCTTAGATTACGTCCCCTTCTATATTCTATAAGTGGAGGCTCTCTGAGGTCAGCTGCCTGACACTGTAGGATCTGATGATAGTATATGCCAGTATTATATTTTTTTTACAATAGTGCCCAATTTGAGAGCATTAGGTGTATATGTAGTGCTGAACATTACTGAATGGTTCTTCTTTTAGGGAAGACTCTTTTGCAAGAGTTCTTCACGGGGTCTATCTAGGGCCATTTTAAAGGCCTCATCCAGCAACTGGAGGGGATAACTACATTCAATAAACCTTTGTTTCATGTCTGTAGCTTTTCTATGTAGTTACCAGTGGTCTGGCAAATAGGTCTGAGCCTGCACAACTGGCTCTTGGGAAGACTTCTACTATAGTTCTACTTCTAACTATTTGCCATCAACAACGTGTTTCTGTTCGTTTCTTTCCTGCACAGAGATGTGCATAGAGAACCACCTACTCTGGCCTCTAGAGGCCATCTCACGAAGCGACATCTCACTAAGCGTTACCTGACTGAGTGACTGACTTGAATTTGCAGCGTGATGCCCTCAGCTGCGCCGTGGGATAAAGACCCAAATACAGATTAGCATAGCTTGGTGCTAGGGGGCTCCCCATAGCTGTGCCACCCACTTGAAGAATTTGAAGTAATTAGGCCTATATCTTAGTACGTATTCAGCCAATTCAAGAATTAAAAGTTGGTGGTCATTAGTGAGCTTGCTGCAAGCAACGTTGTTACGTTGTTCTTAGTCTAACTTATTATTTTTTTCCCCAAAACTTTGACGCCTATCTCCTTCTTCATACTTTCACCTACAAACTTCATTCAAACTTTAAAATGTTCAGCTGGAACTGGAATGAGAGGCGTGTATTCAACTTTTTCATACTCTATAGTTTTTAAGATATTTAACTTTTAAAATCTATATTTCGACCAATCAGTGCCGTTGATATAGTCATGTGACTATTCACAGAGTCAAGATTCGTTTTCTCCGCCATCTTGTCATTAGTATTACTCTGTGCGGTTTTTGAACTGAACTACTTCCACATACTTCCAGCTAGAAACTTCATTCAAACTGTAAACTGTTTAGCTCCTTTTGGAGATCTGTCCTTGTATTCAACTTTTTGATAACTCTTACAGTTTCTAAGATATTTAACTTATAAAAGCGTTTTTTTCCAACCAATCTGCATTTGATATGCCAATTATCAGATTTTGTGGCCACCCGCTTTTGATATGCAAATGTTATAATTTTCATATCAAATGCAGATTGGTCGCTTCTACCGTCACTCACTCACAATATACAGATGTCACTCGTTTCATTTGTCTGCTTTACCGCCGCGTTACTATGGTGCTGCCTCTGCGGTAAACGTGGGGGCTGCACTAGATAACTGTAGATGCTAGGTGGCGCAGAGTGCTTGAATCCTGCTGACAGGATTATATAATACACCCTCCGACCACAATGTAGTTGCAATGGCAGGGTGGCGCTGTCCGTATTTCCGCTCGTTGACTCCACCGGAAGTGAAGCAACTGCAGAAGAAACTGACTGACTGCAGTGAGCCACGTCTTAATTCAAGTCTCCCTTGTTGTTTGTTTGGTAATGCTCCTGTTACATCTTAAACGTTATTATGGGTTCATAAAGACCATTTTGTGTACACATCTAGTAATTGTTTTAAGTTAAATAGTGTAACGCTAAAAGCTGTTTCACACCGGTGCGACATGAAAATGCAGTCACAACGTTATCTTCATTCTTTTAAACAGTAAAAAGAGGAGAAAGTGTTGGGTCCATCCTATTTTGGAAAGGCGGACGGAACACAGAGAGTTTATAGGCTTATAGGCATGGAGGAAATTAAAAAAAAAAAAAAAACATATTTCGGTACAATACTTGTTTTTTTTTTTAATTCTGAAAATGCCTTTAAAGCGAGACCATAGAATTTCCAGTGTTTCAGAAATTGAAATTTAAAATCTCAATGCCAGCCCATGGCCTTTCTAGTGTTAATAGAAAAAAATACACCAAAATACTGATATTACAATGGTTAAAAAGCCTATGCAGTGGATTTTACATGACGCGATGCCAATCGACCCTGAGCAACGACTTGCAGTGTGTTTGAGGTGAAACCAGTTGCTGTTCTGGCTACAGCTGTGGAGAAAATAGATCATAGTTTACATGTTGTCTGTGAAGCGCTACCATACTCTCAGTTTGGCAGGCGATAATTTAATTTGTGCCTATATAGCTATATTAGCCTTCCTAGTCCACTGTATGAGTGAACGTGGATCAGTGTGTGCCTCACCTCTGCGTAAAGGCGCACGGCCTAACCATCTCCCCGTACCCAAGCCTGGGACAACGTTTGAAAATGTGAAAAAGTTTGTATTAGAAAATGCTTGTGCTATGCTGTGATGCGCTCTGATGCAGACATCGAGTGAAGCCTTTTTCTGTTAAGAGTGTATAATTAACAAGTTTGAAGTGTTTTTGTATTAAAGTACGGGTTGTTAAGCATTATCTTAATATGAGGGGTTCTCTTGTCACATAGTGGTAGCCTATTGGCATTTTTACCCTGTAAAGGTATACGTTTCCAACCATGTTAAGTCCGGTCCCCCTGTGAAAACTGACTGCCCCCCGTTCAATTTGTTCTGGCTACGGGGCTGGGGTGAGGGGTGTGAATTTGTCCCTCTCCGAGGTCTTTGTTTCAGCATCAGCTAGCAGTAGGGCCATTAAGCAAAACAAAAGACGGACAGTTTGGTGGGGGAGGGGCGGCTGTGAGAGCAGAGAGAGAAGGAATCTCCTAAAGTTCATATTCGTCTGCCCCTCAATACTTAATGTTCATTCAGCGATAACATGTAGATCTAATATAGTTTTTTATTTGTAAATAACCTATTCAACTTTTGTAAGAGGATTTAGAAAGTTATGTACAAGATGGAGCTGTTATCTTCGACTCAAACAGGCATACGTAATGGATCCAATCGAAAATACATTACATTCTGACATTTAAATGCAGCTTCAGTTCCTTGCTATTTTATTTGAGTTACTTAGCAGAACTAGGTAATGAAAATCATGAGTTGGCCCTGTATCCTTGTTCAAGCATTTACAGCACTTTGCCATGGTAGTTTGACAAGATGTCATCATACAGTTCGTTTATCTGTCAAAACTAAATGTCGACCTGGTTCACTTCCCTACACAGCGGCCACAAACGCTTCCGTTTAGAAACACAGTGTAACTCTGACTGGCAGCTAGACTCACAGTCACTACCATGCAAGCAGGTTAACCACACAGCACCATACAATACTGTCATGAAACTGAATTAGAAATCGCGTACAGGGCAAGTTATTTAAAATCATTTAATTAAAAAAATTAAAAGAACATAAAGTTAATTCACAACGAAATACAAAAGTGATGAATAGCATGTAATGTCAGACTAGTTGGGTACGCCAGACAGACCTGTAGAATACATGTCAAGTAGGCTAAAAACAAGGCTAATATAGTTAGCTTGCTGTCTACATCTCCATGTCATGAACAAGCACAGAAAACACACCTAATCCCAAACCTCCGTTACACATCTGTTCTTATCTGTACATATTAAATACTGGTGGGCTGCTCATGTAAAATACTTAATATCTTAATAAAAGTGAAGCTTTTCAACAGTTTTTAACTGTTTCTTTCAATTAAATGTCAATAAATCAGATTAAATGTTGTTTCTGGAATATGATAAAGAAATGCTTTCCAATAATTTTACAGATAAACACTGTAAAAGATAAACACTAAACAACACTTCATTTTTTAACATAACATTCTGGCGGCCAGACTCTTATAATAGTTCACTTTCAACTTTATTATTATTGATTATTAAAACTGTGTCTGATAGATAAGTCTAAACTGTGTTAACGGATGGTTGGTTTAAATATCATAACACAAATGTGAGAGACAGAGAGACTGCATCTGGACTGCTCACATGTGCCACGTGGTGGTTGTTGGTGCGCACTGCAACTACTCCTGGATAAATAATTTCAAACCCTTAACTGCCGCTGCGGGATTACCGCGGGATTACCGCGGGATTACCGCGGTATTACGGTGGTAATCAGGTCAATTGAAACGAGTGACATCGGTATACTAGGGTTGGGCGATATGTCAAAATTTTCCTACCGGCCACCGTCAGCCCAACAACCGGCGATTGCCGATATATTCGCCGGGTGTCAGAGCGGCTGAGATTGTCACTACAATGAGAATGGCTGGTCCACCTTAAAGGTCAGTCCACCTTAAGTGAGCCTGGTCAGGTTAGCCATTGTCGCTAACTTCGGGGCTAACCCCCTTCACTTTAATCAAAAACTAAACTAAAGTGTACACACTGTCGCTGCCCGATCTGAGTCAACCGTAGATGTGAGTCGCGCACATCTCACAGCGACAGAGTCAACTTCTAGTATGTAACGTTAGCCAACTAGAGAAAATGTCCGCTAGCCGTGATGCTAATTTTCGCTATGTTCAACTCCATTGATTTATGCTAAAAATGTTAGCGATCTAAAAGTCCGCTAGCTGCAACGCTAATTAGTGCCAAATAGCATTTGATTATGCTAAAGTGTTAGCGACTTGAAAACTGGATCTGAAATGGGTTTGTCGCTGCCCGATCTGAGTTGAACATAGCGAAAATTAGCATCACGGGCTAGAAGTGTGTGACGGTGAGGTCACACACACGCATATATTTATGTATATATAACTGGTTCTTCGGATCACGTCGGAAATCAAGTGTGTTTATGTTTATGGTTGTACTAAACGCCACTCTGGAAGGCGGAGTGAAAAGGCACCTGTGATAGAGAGGGTGGAGACGTAATGTCGTTTAAATACGGGATAACGGCGCCTAACTCCAACTGCCAGTTCATATTCGCACACGCTTTGAATTGCGCTTTACAGGTTAATTATTTACCATTAAATTAGCAAAATAAAATGACAAAAATCGCCCAAAAAAATCAACCGGCGATGGACTCAGCCAATCGCCGATAGCCGATATATTCGTCCTATTGCCCAACCCTACTGTATACAGTATATTTTTATATTTTTGCATATTTTTCATCAGCCTGGTGAGTAACAACGATCGCTTCTTTTGTCACAGCAGTTACACAGACTCAAAATGGCTATTTCTTCTATCAAATGTTGGTCTCCTAATCACGGCAAGTATGCATCAAACAAAGCTAGTAACAGTACTCCAGGAAAATGTGGTAAATTGGAAAAAAACATCCATACGTATGGCTGGCAGTGAAGTAAAGAAACACTGCAAGTACACAAGAACAACACTGATTTAGTTGTTGTCACTTTATTAAGTTACAGCAACAGTATTACACCCTCTTCCAGTTATTGCAGCCCTTTGCGATGTGTTTATTGCAGAAATTCATATCACGGTAACAATAAAATTACGATGCATCTTTCAGCCCTACTGTGGATGCAGACATCAGCATGCTGATGAGGTCTGTTGGTGTCTTTGCTTGGCTGGAGAAGCCTATAGTCTAGACAATAGCTGAGAATTATCCCGTCCGGTCACCTTGTTTCTTTTCTGTATTCCTGTTGGTTTCAATTATAAATATTCATCATGAAATGATAAGTAGTTCTAGACATTCCTATGATATTTTTCCATTTTAACTTTTATTTAGGCTACAAGAGCTTACTAGGCAATAAAAATTAAATAGTGATTCCTCAAGTAAAATAATAAAATAATTAAAATAATTGGAGCAGGGAATTTGACGATGTTTAAGTTTTATTTATTTTCAGTAGGGATGCACCGATACCGTTTTTTTACTGCCGATCCGATAACGATACCAGAATTTTGAGTATCAACCAATACCGAGTACCGATCCGATATTGACCCCTTTTTTTCTTCTGTAATTACACAGCTGCATACAACATGTAAATAACATGGGAACAATAATTTTATTGTTAAAAAAAAGAAAAGCAGCAGGGCAAAAGAACTGACCAAAATAGGAATGACAGTTCCTAGGATATATAAAAGATTGCTGCAATATAGGGATACAGTGCAAAAAAACTCACAAAAGTGCAAAAGAGCAATAAACTGACCAGTGCATACTGCTACAAAACAATATTGAAACAACCATACAGCCTTTGCTTATATTTTTTTTCCTCTTCTTTAGTGTGAATAACTGACAGAAAAAATACTGCTACACATAGGCTTTTTCTGGGCATAACATCCAGTGTGTGCCAAGTCTAGTCTAGTTTTAATCACTTAAGGACAAGAGGCAGGTTTTTCTTCAGAAACAGAAGCATCTCACCTCTCTCTGCTGTCAGCCTGTTCCTCCGTTCACTGACAGTGTTGACAGTCACTGACGCTGACACACGCACAGGTCGCGTCAGCGTCATCAGCGCGGTAGCATTAGCTTTAGCCCCCATCTCCTAAAAGCTTCGTTTTGTGAAAACGGAAGACTTAATTGAAACCTTTATGGTGGCGTGTACATGATACTAAGCCCAAGGACACTCGATGTAAGTTTGAGCTAAGGAGCAGGCGTTTGGAAGGCGTCGCCAGATGAAGTTCTTGGTAAAGTGAGTTGGATAAAGATCTTTGGGACGCTAGTAATGGCATAGCCATCTAGCATCCCTTTGTGGCTAAAATAATTCCCAACCGCTGACATGTTTACATCAGCACCAGGGCTCGAGCTTAAGGACCTCCCGTCGTCCCGGGGCCGATAAAAATAGGATCGGGGAGGATGTAAATTAATTTTGGGACGAATTTGGGACGAGAGTTGAAAAAAAAAAAACTGCTAACGTTACGTTACGTTACAATGAACGGCGATGAAAATGAAACTGACTGCACGTTTTGTGTAGCACACACAGTTCTTATTAAACCTTCTTGACAACATACACACATACACACGCGCACAAACGTTACTAAGTAGCGTTATCTAGACCCGCGAAATCCTGTCAGACGCCTGTCACCGCCGGTATTGACTGTCAGAGTGATACACAATGGCAATGGCGTCCCGTAGTGGGATACTGCAATTTTTTAACGTTAACGTTACATCAAGAAAGCAAACATCAGGAAAACGCACAGCAGAGCCAGACCCTGAACCGCCAGCCTCTGACCTCACGACAGCCGCAGCTGCAACGGGGAATTCAACCCAAGTCAATGAGGTAGGCAGCGTTAAGCTTGCTAGTATTAATGTAATGTAATGTAACGGACATGACAAAGCTAAACTCACGAAGCTAACTAGCAACTTACGATATGAACAAGCAACTTACGATACGAGAAAAATGGCTGAGGCTGAGGGAGACTTTTTGTTGAATTGGAGGAAATGTTTAATGATGAAACGGAAAATGAAGCGGATAAAGGCAGGATTGGCCCGGTCGGCAAAGGGGCTGAACGGAGGGAGTGGCAGCCGGCGGGAGGTGACAGGCAAGCTGGTAGCCACTGAGGCGGTAAGGAAGAGCTCTGAGGGGAGGAGACTCCTTTTGATTACCGACATCCTAGATCAGGCCCACAGAGAGAGAGTGTGAAGTGCCATGAAGTGATCCATATGATTACTTTTTATCGATGATTACACCAAACGTAAGATTTTAAATTCGGGACGGCCCACAGTCATTTCGGGACGGCTTAGATTGTATTTCGGGACGGTTCCGGGAGGATGGTGAAAAAAGTTAGTTAAGAGCCCTGATCAGCACATTGCCTGCACGCTCGCTTTCTTTTTCCAACTTCTTCACTCACTCGTGTCGCGTCACGTGCAAACTCAGGCATGTTTTACGGCAGGCGACTACGCCCGTTTACTACTCCGGGGGCTCGAACTGATTGCTCTGGATCGGATCGGATTATAACGTTAGCTGCCACCGATGTCCGATCCAGCATTTTAGGCCAATATCGGCCCGATACCGATGCCAAGTATCGGATCGGTGCATCGCTAATTTTCAGGCAAACAAAAAATGAATTTGCATCCACTCCATCTGTTTGTCACTTGGGAGTTGGAGCTAACAGTGACTTTAGGGCTGAGTAATGTGACTATGCCGGCCTTAGGCCCATTGCATACTGCATGCAAGGCACGCTGTTCTAGACCTACAAGCTGTCTGCATAGTCCAGCAGCTATCCACAAGGGGGAGCAAAAAAAGCTACTAGTCTGGAGCATGGCAGTATTATATTACGTGGCCATATGAGCCTGTCTATCTGATTGAGCTGTGTAACTGCCTGTCTAACTTGCTAGCTGACTGAGCCGTCCAACTGGCTACCTGTCTAACTAGCCAAATGTCTAACTAATCACCTTCTAACTGCCCTGTCTAACTACCTGTCTAACAAATCACCTGTCTAACTGACCACCTGTCTAACTGACTAACCTGTCTAACTAGCCAACTGTCTAACTAATCACCTGTCTAACTACCCTGTCTACCTACCTGTCTAACGAATCACCTATTCTTATACTTCCAGCTGCTTGCAGCAAGCCCACACAGTTTCTCAAGGAACCGTTTTAGATCTAGTTAGATCTGTCTTCCAAATAATGTGACAGTGCTGCCAACCCCCCCAGTAGGGGATGCTGGTATACAGATATTCGACATCGAATGTAACCAGAAAAAACTCATTATTTAAGACTTTGATTTCTGCGATCTTATTGATGAAGTCTAACTCTCTTATGTAGGAAGGAAGAGATAACACATATGGCTTGATAAAGGAATCCACAAATATAGAGGGTGGTTCCAGAAGAGAAGAGAATTCGTCCTCGCTACTACTGATCGACCTGGATAATTATTCTGTTTTAGGGTTTATGTATACTGAACAAAAATATAAACGCAACACTTTTGTTTTTGCTCCCATTTTTCATGAGTTGAAATAAAAGATCTAAGACTTTTTCTATGCACACAAAAGGCTTATTTCTCTCAAATTGTGTTCACAAATTTGTTTAAATCCGTGTTAGTGAGCACTTCTCCTTTGCCAAGATAATCCATCCACCTGACAGGTGTGGCATATCAAGATGCTGATTAAACAGCATGATTATTGCACAGGTGTGCCTTGGGCTGGTCACAATAAAAGGCCACTCTAAAATGTGCAGTTTTATCTAAAAAAAAATACATTTGTTAGGCACTGAACTATGGATCTCACATAACTAGGGCTACAGATATGCATTTTTTGAAAACCAGTCAGTATCTGGTGTGACCACCATTTGCCTCATGCAGTGCGACACATCTCCTTCGCATAGAGTTGATCAGGTTGTTGATTGTGGCCTGCGGAATGTTGGTCCACTCCTCTTCAATGGCTGTGCGAAGTTGCTGGATATTGGCAGGACTTGGAACACGCTGTCGTACACGCCGATCCAGAGCATCCCAAACATGCTCAATGGGTGACATGTCTGGTGAGTATGCAGGCCATGCAAGAACTGGGATGTTTTCAGCTTCCAGGAATTGTGTACAGATCCTTGCAACATGGGGCCGTGCATTATCATGCTGCAACATGAGGTGATGGCAGTGGATGAATGGAACGACAATGGGCCTCAGGATCTCGTCACGGTATCTCTGTGCATAAAAATTGCCATCAATAAAATGCACCTTCTGTTCATTGTCCGTAGCCTATGCCTGCCCATACCATAACCCCACCGCCACCATGGCACTCTGCTCACAACGTTGACATCAGCAAACCGCTCGCCCACACAACGCCATACAAGCTGTCTGCCATCTGCCCGGTACAGTGAAAACCGGGATTCATCTGTGAAGAGAACACTTCTCCAAAGTGCCAGACGCCATCGAAGGTGAGCATTTGCCCACTCAAGTCGGTTACGACGACGAACTGCAGTCAGGTCAAGACCCTGGTGAGGACGACGAGCATGCAGATGAGCTTCCCTGAGAGTTTCTGACAGTTTGTGCAGAAATTCTTTGGTTTTGCAAACCAACTGTTGCATCAGCTGTCCGGGTGGCTGGTCTCAGACAATCTCGCAGATGAAGAAGCAGGATGTGGAGGTCCTGGGCTGGCATGGTTACACGTGGTCTGCGGTTGTGAGGCCGGTTGAATGTACTGCCAAATTCTCGGAAACGACATTGGAGACGGCTTATGGTAGTGAAATGAACATTCAATTCACGGGCAACAGCTCTGGTGGACATTCCTGCAGTCAGCATGCCAACTGCACGGTCCCTCAAAACTTGTGACATCTGTGGCATTGTGTTGTGTGATAAAACTGCACATTTTAGAGTGGCCTTTTATTGTGACCGGCCCAAGGCACACCTGTACAATAATCATGCTGTTTAATCAGCATCTTGATATGCCACACCTGTCAGGTGGATGGATTATCTTGGCAAAGGAGAAGTGCTCATTAACACGGATTTAAACAAATTTGTGAACACAATTTGAGAGAAATAAGCCTTTTATGTGCATAGAAAAAGTCTTAGATCTTTTATTTCAACTCATGAAAAATGGGAGCAAAAACAATGTGACAAAAACAGTGTTGCGTTTATATTTTTGTTCAGTGTAGTTTAGGCAGTGTATAGATAACCGGACATACAGGATGTAAACACTTCAAATACTCAAATTTTGCTTTAGAGATCACTTTATTTGTTAGGGTACATTCAAAGTAAATGTTAACCTCTTTCTGAAACTTCGGTCCTCATTGAGTTTTCTATAAAAACGTTTGTGATAGAGAATACCCAATGGCAGTTCATTTCAATGATTGCAAACATGGCATCTCATCATTCAGGTTCTGTGGTATAGAAAAGGTGAACCCACCAGATCTTAAACCAGAGAGAAGTATATTGGATATATAAATTACAAACCCTATCACAAAATGGACTGAATGATGAGATACTATGGCATGTGATGCCGTAACAAGAATGGAGTCTCCTCCTCTATGTTGCTAGACTAGACCCTTGTAATGATTTATGAAAGTCAAGTACGACCGATGTCCCATTACAATGGTATCTAATCCCTGTATACATATTATGTACATTTCTGTATATAATATGTGGCTATTGGGATAATTTGTTGCACTTTTGACTATTGGATTTCATAAGATATTGTATTGATTGACTCTATACCCTACTGATGTCATGATTGCTTCACAGTTTTTAGGGACTGGGGGGACAGGAGGGAATGGGGGGATGTTGGGCTGGTGGGTAAGTGTGTTATAGAATTGGGAATTGGGGGTTGGTGGGTGGGTGGGACAGCGCCCTACAGATGGATCTAAACAACCAACATTAAACAACTGTAGTTGCTTTACTTTACGTGCATTTTTCTGACATTGTTTTTCCAGCTAGATAGTCATGACTAGTATTTCACTCCTGCTCCGAATGGGCGGGGCCTAAATATTCCTCATAAACGCACAAGTACAATGGACTTTTTGCAGAGGGAAAAAATAGATGTGGCTTTTTTTCAAGAAACTAATTTATTGGAAAAAGATGTTTTCAGATTAGAGAATACATTTTATAGGGAGTGATGTGGGAAGGATGTAGGAGGGCAGGGGGTGTGGTATTGCTTTTATTTATTTTCTCATTTGTCCACCTTTCCTTTTCCTTCATTCTTCTCTTTTTATTTTATTTATTATATTCTTCGATCTAAAGTAGATTGACATCTGAGTTGATATTTAGATTGAATGGGAGGATGTGAAAATTTGAAAGTTCGTTGTTGTTTTTCATAATCTCCTCTCTGTTCCCAAATGAATTTATGACCACATCCCTGTTTTATACCAAAATGTCAATAAAAAATGTATCACAAAAAAATTATTGCCTCACAGCTGAGGACACAGAGAGGGGTGGAGCTTTATCTATTTAAGACATCCGAATGACAAGATCCACTTACTAGTCTGACGAAGGTCTGGCTGGACCGAAACATTACTTTATAATAAACAGGTGTTGCATTGCAAGTAGCAGAGTGTGGGAGTTTATTCTATTGTGTATTCTACTGTTTTTCTCCGACGCACCTGCACTAACCTTCTGTGGATGTGCGAGTTTTCCACTTGATATAAGAAGATATAAGAAGATATAAAAACAAAACAGGAAAACAAAATCGAATCTTTAGATTGGCAATTGAACCACTTGAAACCACCGGCGCCTAACTTTAGATTAAAGTGGGGGGGCAAAATCTAAATTCAGACAGGTGATGGGTTTTGGTGTTATGTTTTTTTAAGTGTTGTCTGCAATTCTAAGCTCTCTAATGTGGTTGTTTTGAATAAGGCGAATCCAGTGATTAATTTAGTCACATGAATTGCTGAAAATGTAATTAATTATTAGTACATTTTTATTGAAAATAATGCACTTGCAACTTTATGATTTAGGTCTACAGTAGTATCAGTAGTATCATAGTGAAAATGAAATTATACCAAGGTATGTGAAAGTATGGAACTAAAAAAAAAAAATAAAAAAAAAACAAGTGATATATAGGGCTGGGTATCATTTAAAAAATTACAATACCAGTACCCTTAAAGTGATACCGATACCAATACAGTACTTTATTCGATACCTTTTTTTTTTACGTTTTGGTGGCATCTCGGCACGCTGAACTGCCAACTCCGTCACATACACCGCGCTCGACTTCACCACAGACTGTATGGGTTGTAGCTGCTACAGTAGTGGGCCAATCACACGTCGCATTAAATCGAAGAACGCTTGTGGTGATTGGCTGCGAGCAAAACCATACAAATAGTCATTTTTTTCTAGATCTGTGTACAAAAAGTATTGAATGCAGGTATTGTTTGACTGGAGAAGCTTCGATACTACTTGGTACTGGGTTATTTCGGTCGATACCTTAAAAGGTATCGAGTACCGATACCCAGCCCTAGTGATATAGTATATATGATATAAATAGGCTAATTCATCAATTTTGCTTCATTTGGGCTAAATGACCACACCTGTAAAAAAGTGAATCATGCATGATTCTGATTACAACATTTTTTTAGGAGTTTTGAACATTAAAGTTGTAACAAAGCCAAGACTAGGGGCCTCATTTATAAAACTGTGCATAGAAGCGCATTGCTGCACAGCGAGTGTCAGAGCCACCGGTGGGGCAAGGAAACACCGGGGCTCTGTCCTCTTGACAGACGTCTTACTTTGATAATGGGGGAAACCCTACTTAGTGGCCAAAAAACTGAAGATACCCCGTGCACAGCAGTGCTTCTCTCCTGGGTGCCAAATTTTAGCAAATTAGTGGAAAGTGATATTGCCTCTGCAATTAAGTCTAATCCTGTATCCAAGTTTTCTAATGTTAGCTTTTTGGAGAAGAAAGCTCTCAAAGAATTACAGTCTAATCATAATATTGTTATTAAAAAGGAAGATAAGGGAGGTGCCATAGTGGTGTTGAATACCACTGATTATGTTGCAGAGGCTGAGACACAATTGAGTAATGATGCTTTTTATAAGTTATTACCTAACAACCCGAGTGAACAGTTCACTATTGACAGAGATAGAATTTTAAATAGAACCTTAGAGATGAAGTGGATTACAAAGGCTCAATATGAGTTTTAGAGCAGTAGAGCATCCTGTCACCCCTACATTCTATTTACTTCCTAAGATTCATAAGAGACTTGCGAATCCTCCAGGAAGACCTATTGTTGCAGGGAACAATTCTTTATCCGAACCATTGAGTAAGTTTGTTGATCACTTCATTAAAAGATATTGTAAGAACTTTACCGTCTTATGTAGGAGACACTGGTGATGTCTTAAAATTATTGTCAGAAGTGAAAATACCCAAGGGTTCATTTTTGGTAACTTTTGACGTGGAAAGTTTATATACTAACATTCCACATGAAGGCGGTCTTGAGGCCATGCAATATTTTTTAGAACTGCAAAGAGAGGAATTACCGGTTGAATTTTTAATGATTCTTACTGAATTTATTTTGAGTTCTAATTATTTCATGTTTAACAAGAACTACTATTTACAGACTCAGGGGACGAGCATGGGGTCTCCCTTTGCTCCTAATGATGCTAATTTGTTTATGGGTCTGTGGGAGAAAAGGTACATATTCAACAATAATCCTTTTTTGAAGAACATTTTGTTCTATAAGAGATTTATTGATGATGTGGTTTTGTGTTTTACATCTACTGAGGAAGAACTCCATGGCTTTTGTAACTACATTAATCATACTTACCCTACATTGAGATTTACCATGGAGTATAGTCAAGAGAAAATTCACTTCTTGGATTTATTGATATCTGTGAATGACAGTGGAGAACTTGATACCTCTATATTTCGAAAAGATACTGACAGAAATATTATCTTACATGCCCAAAGTCACCATCCTAAGGAAATGCTAGCCAACATTCCCTATGGGCAGTTTGTAAGGCTAAAAAATATATGTAATAAAGACAGTGATTTTGATGTCAAAGCAAGAGAAATGAAGGCAAGATTTGTCCAAAGAGGTTACAAGGACCATGTTATGGATACAGCTATCAACAAGTCTAGTGACCTAAATAGAGAACAATTATTTTGCTCATCTCATAGACCTAAAGACAACAGAGTTTCTTTTGTGTCTGAATACAACACTATCTCTGGAAGGGTTAAGAACATTAGCAAAAAACATTGGGGTCTACTAAAATGTGACCCTTCTTTGCAGCATATTTCTGCCTCTATGCCAAGGCTTTGTTATAAAAGGGGTAAGAATATAAGGGACTCTATTGTGGCATCTATGTATAGAGAACCTATGAAAACTAACTGGCTCTCTAAGGAGGTATATGGAAATTATAGATGTGGCAGATGTACACATTGCTCTAACACTTATGATACTAAAGAATTTTGCCACCCTCACACAGGTAAAAAGTATAAAATTAGAGAGTTTATTAATTGTATGTCTACACATGTCATCTATATGCTGAAGTGTCCATGTGGCTTTATATATGTAGGCCAAACAAAGCGTAATCTGAAGTTGAGAATAGCCGAACATAAAGCAGCTATAAGAAATGAAAACATGGATTACGCTATTGCGAGGCACTACAAAGAAAGAAACCATGGTTCTGCTGCCTCCCTTAAATTCATAGGGATTGAGAGAGTCACTCCTAACCCTAGGGGTGGCAATATTATAAATCAGTTAGTGAAAAGGGAAGCATATTGGATATATACTCTCAACTCCTTGGAGCCACATGGGTTGAATGAGGCATTAGACTTGAGTCCATTTTCGTAACTTGTGCTTGTATGTCTAACCTACATTGTTTCTCTGTGCCTACAGGTGACCTCATATGTAGGTAAAGTTGAGCCACTAAACCCCTTCTGGCACAGCCCCCCCCCCCACCCTTATTAAGACAGGTATATTTAATATCTACTCTGTAATAGTATTCACCTCTTCCGACTTGTAATGTATCATGGCGAAATGTATTATGTATTTTGTATAGTACCCTCTTTCTTCAATCTAATATATAATTTTCTACTTTTTTCTATTATTTTTGATATATTACTTTGCACTCTATCTTATGGAAATGTATGCATTCTGGATCGATATCCTCTGTAGTATTAGAGATGAAATAGCCAGACTATGTATTTTGTACTCTAACATTAATTGTATCTCATTATCTTATGGAAATGGAAATGTAATACTTATATCTATTTTTGTACGGTAGAATTATATTTGCTATTGCCTATTATTGTTGACTTTTTTAAGTGCATTTGCATTGGGGAATATGAACCTGTTGGATTCTCCGCTAATCAGCACCTGATTATTTAAAGACACACCTGATGGCAATCAAGCACAGAGCAAATCTGATGAAGCAACATGCGAAACGCGTAGTTCGCTCCTTTTTGTTTTTAATGTAATCTGTTAATAAAAAAGTGTCAATCCTAGTATCCTGGTGTGCGCTGGAATATTGATTTTTTGGCCTACTTAGTGGCATTGTGTTCGAAAAACAGATTGACACCGACATGACTTTAGAGGAAGATGAGACCGATGTCCGAGTGAACCTAACCACACATTCAACATTTCATATTCATCTGATTTATCTGACTAAAACAATGCATAACACACTTAAGAAGAGACTAAACAAGTGTTTTATTCTCATTTTCTGACTTGGGGGATCAGACAGTCGCAGTGGGTGCGACTGGTGGTGAAGTGGAGGCTGAAGAGGATGGAGACACATTGGAGCGCATTGGAGACGCCCAGCACCGGCATCTCCAATGCGCCCCGAAACCATAACGCATCGTTGTTTAAGAACCTTGAACACCTTGAATTTGTCACAAATTATGTGGGACAAATTGGGGCTCTGTTAAAAGACTCTAATGCACTTAACTGAGACTAATTCACACCATCAGAGCAGCCAGATAGGCTTTCAAACTGACGCCACAAAGACACTAGTATGGTATGTTATTATTAGAGGGCTTTCTAATTTGATGTTTAGTAGGACTAGAAATAAACTGAGTGTAAAGGCATTTCTGACATGTTGCACTACTTTACCATCGAAGTCGCTATTTTTCAATGTCTCCAAAACCAAGGTAAGGTAGGCTAATCAAGGTAAACAAGTTAAGGTAGGTGCGTGAAGAGTGGCGTAAACACTTTTCAAGCCAGTTTTGTGTGCACGCAATGTTTTATAAATGACACCCCTGTTTTTTCCCGGTATTGAACATAATGGGGTCTACGGCTGCACTCTTCATCACAATATAACACACTCAAGCGGGGTTGTTTCTCATCACACAAACTATAGCCTAAAAATCATCAGAATCCAAAAGACCAAAGATGCAGGGCCTAGGTCTAATGTTGTCTATAAGCTTCCTACCGTTAGCGTTTGCCTGCAATCACTTTGTGACTATTTGCTGTTATTGTGGCTATTGGGCAGCAATCTGGTATTGCGGCTCTCTTCCAAGCGGGTGGGTGACGTTGTCGGCCCGGGTCATACTATTAATGTATTAAGGCGCGGGGGTGCAATTGATTTACTGTATACAGATTGTTAAGTACTGTTATTTCTAAAATTATATTCTTAGTTATTGTGGTCAAAAATTGTGGTTGTCAGTGACAAAAATATGTGGGGGCCAGAGTCCCATTGGCCCTATGGAGTAGGCTCCTATGGAACCAACGGTATAGGAGAAGTTGTCAAAAGTTTGTGTTTCAAAAAAGCCGAAATTATAGAAAATCCATTGTGGAAGACATAGGTGTTCCTATTGGCAAAGTTGTACAGTACAGCCGGATGCATAAGTAGAGCAAATTTGGTGTCAATTGAACGTGCAATGTGGGATTATAGACTCCTATGCGCAACCATCCTACACCCGAATCCATACAGTTTGTGCAGCATAATCCAAATCTCCTGAAACCAACAATCACACAGTGAGTGGAAAAGACCAATATTAACGCCATTATTTACAGCAAATCTTCACTACAGCCAGTTGTTTTCGAAAAACAGTTGCACGTGCGCAGTCACGTGACTCTCCTCCACTTCAATTTATACTCTTAGCCATAGGCCTACGTCACACAAACTGAAAAAGCTTCACTCGGACCCAACTTTTCTGTCTTTGGTCTGTTTCCTAGCTTCTCTCCCCAGTGCCGATATTTAAAAAATTATCTGAGTGAGAGGTCTTCCCGGATGGTTCAACAGAGAGAAGCCTGTGACACTACATGACCGGGTGTCATTGCGGAATAGTGGAGAAGAGGAGGACAGTGGAGGAGATTCACATGCATGGTTGCAACATCGCAACCATAATGGCGTAAATATCGGTCTTTTCCACTCACTGTGCGATTGTTGGCTTCAGGAGATTTGGATTATGCTGCATGAGCTGTATGGATTAATTCTATGGATATTTTTGTTTCTTTTTGTGCTCTTTTCGAAACTCTAAAGATCAGCCGCAAAGACTTCACTTTTTTTGAAGAACGCTGCAACAAAGTTGTGCTGGCAAGCTCCGGGTGTGTTATATGGACAAACAAACTTCACCTGTGTTTCAACTGGCATGAGGGTGAGTAGATAGAGGGTGACTGAATTTTCATTTTAGGCGAACTATTCCTTTAAGTACAAGAAAGCCGTCAAAATGCCTTTTATTTGCCTGAGGTTTAACACTGCAGGTAGGGCTGGGCGATAAATCGATTTGATCAATTAATTCAAATTTATGGTTCAGGACAATGTGTAAAAATGAAAATCGAGTTTCACTTTAACCAGGGTAAATACGGCACGGAACCACTCTCTGTCAATCAAGCCCCACCGCTTCCCTGAGCTTCGGCAGTTGACAAGAACTCCCACCGAGATTTCCCCTCAGACACAAACACAGTATCAAGACGGCAGCACACACTTCTACAAGTGAGCAGCTCGTTTCCAAAAAAGACAGTGTCTCCTCAGTCATTTGGAAGCGGTTCGGTTTTGCAATGTCCGACATCAAGCGAACCACTGTCCATTGTAAAGTTTGTCTAAAATCTGTGGCAACTAAAGGCAGCACCGCAACAAATTTATTCCAGCATCTCCGACAGAGGCTGCAGCCGAGTGGGAGAAGTGTGTGGCACTGCGAGATGCACAAACTAGCGGCAGCCCCCAAACGCCTGCTAAAAAGCAGGTAACATTAGCGGCATCAATTTTTTATTTTAAAAATTTGTTAAGTTATTTGTTTCCACTTTATTGATTCCCATGGGGAAATTCATTCTTTGCACTTTACCCATACTAACTATTAGGAGCAGTGGGCAGCCACTGAGCAGCACTCGGGGAACAATTCCAGTTCTAAGCCACTTCCGAGATGTCTTTTTGCACAAAAGAGCCTTCAAGAAGTGTTTTCTTGCTATTCTTAAACATCTTGTTTGTAGATACTGTTAAAATGAAAACAAAACTTATTTGAATAATGCCTTTGTCTTTTTTAGTTTGTATACAAGAAAAAGAAAATAGTAAATCCGGTGTAGGTGTGAAAAAATCTGAGATTTTATTTTTAGGCCATACCGCCAAGCCCTAACTGCAGGTATAACACTGAAGTATTTTAACACTTTTGTATTTGGAACACTCACCTAAACTTTCGATAAAACATGTTTGGTCTTCAGGTGGTAAAATAGGTTGCTGGTGTTTCCAGCCCTGGGAATAACAGGGCTGTTGTCAAGATGATAATGTCCTGTTTTTATAGCCAAACCATGTGCACACAATAGAGGCTGCCCCCTTTTTAGACAATTTTCCTTCATCTTTCATTTGGTCGGAGATTAGGTGGTGCGCTGGTTTTACTTTCACTTTGCGTCTCCGCCTAAATAAACAAACACACATGGGTGCTACTGATAAAGCGATTTTCAGGAAACTGTGGTTGTTCGCACACCTATACAGAGAGACAGGTGCGTAGGAGAGTACTGGGAAGTCGGCGGAACATAGAAAGAGATTCCCGCACACTGTCTGTACTTGCAATTAAAACATTTATTGGCAACGTTTCGGTACTTAGACCTTCGTCAGGCAAAAATGGAGAAAGCGATTTTCACAAATTTTTTAGACTGATGTCAAACTGCTGTTGTAGTGCCAATAAAGAACAATCCTGTTTTTGTCTGCCTTGTTTGGGTAGCCTACCATCTGCAAAGTGAGCGAAACATCTCTGGCATGGAGGGATCAAACTGTGTCTTCCATAAGGGAATCAAGTTTCTCCCTCGTTTCTTTTTATAACACTATAACATATCGAGGGCTTGGAGCCAAAGTGCGATTTTGGGCGAATATGAGTATTATATATCAACTGAAAGGTCTCAGTGAGATCTTTTCAGTGCCAAAAGGACACAACTGAAATCATGACCCATAAGTTTTAATTACAGGGATGCAAACACATGTATGGTGAGAAAGAGAGCTACCCGAAGTCTAAAAAAAAAATGCAAAGGGGGGGGCGGGTTGAGTGCCTTTTTATTCTTGTATTCTCTTATATTGTCAATATATAGGCTAATATCAATAAAGGATCCCATTACCTGGATGGCTGAAAAATTATCTAATGTACTCCATTTTAAATGGTTCCATTTGTCAAACAGATAACTAACCTGTATATATCTAAAGTACTTTGTGTCAAAGATAACATAAATTAAAAATATAAACAGTGCTACAATGTTCTGTTTGTTGCTTGCTTTTGTCTACAAAGTACAGAAGAATAGAAATGAGGCTCCTTTTACAGAGAAATCTGCTTTTCTGCCCTGCTGCATCTCTCTGTCAGTCTCACCTGTATCTTTACTAGGGATGTCAATGGTTAACCGTTAATCGGTTAACGACCGAGAATATTTTTGACCGGTTACGCATGTCGGTGTATAGGTTAATTTGCATACACCAGTGTTGCCAACTTGGCGACTTTGTCGCTAGACTTAGCGACTTTTCAGACCCCCTGGCGACTTTATTTCTCAAAAGTGACTAGCGACAAATCTGGCGACTTTTTCTGACCATGGGAAGCAATGTTAAAGTGTTGAATCCCAAAGCATTTGGCAATAAATTGGTTCAGCTGATGCCGGTTTGCTCTACTTGCTTATCTAATCCAGAGAGGTCTGACGATCACAGCGCTTCCCACACACAGCGTAGCTCCCTCCCTCCACTGAGAGCAGGAACTGTAGGATAGGGTCCACTTGTAATTGCTACCGGCGTATGCCGAAACTGGCCCGGGTGGGCGGAGTCAGCACTTAATATTAAAACGGGCTACACATGCATGACAAGTGCAGATATTTATATGCAAATTACAGCAAATGGACAGCGCTTCGAAATGTGACGCCAAAGCTCATCTATCTACTAAAGCAAGGAATCTCTGTCTGTCTGTGAGTCTGAGTGAGTGTGTGAGTGTGTGTGTCCTTCGCATATCTCGAGAACCGTTCGTCCGATCTACTTCACACTTGGCGGGTGTATTGCTGGGGACCAAGGACATGCAGTGTCGGATTTGGTGCAATTTGGACATGCGACACGTTCATTATTAATAAACTAACCGTTAAGTTTATTAATAAACTTAACGGTTAGTTACCGGTTAATGGATGTCGGCCTATCGAAAGCAAAATTAACCGAAACTGACATCTTTAATCTTTACATCGTTAAATTACAGCCTTTAACATTGTTACATTATCTGCTCTGTTTTACTGCTCAGCAGCTCCTCTGGTTCAGACTGTCCCTGCTCCTCCTCAGGACGAGTCCTTTTCCGTCTTTGAAAATATTTTTCAATACTATTAATCTGGATTGAGGGAGCAAACATTCAGAGTCAGAGTTAAAAAGTTAATATTAACGTTATCAGTACTGACTAGCAGCTAGGCTATACAGCGTGCTAATCTGGGAAACTCAGCTGTATTCCAAGTAACGTTAACTGTTAGTTCTTCTTTTCGGGAATTCAGTCGGCCGTCTTCTTGGCATGGAAAAAAAATATCCCTCACGCGTGTGCAGTGGGAGGCGAACAGACGGGTCCGGGGAGAGAGCGAGTGAGCACGAGAGAGAGAGAGAGAGAGAGAGAGAGAGAGAGAGAGAGAGAGAGAGAGAGAGACAGAGACCGAGCAACACAGAGAGAGAGGGGGGGAGCAACAGAGAGAGCAAGCAAGAGAGAGAGCGAGAGACAGAGAGAGAGAGAGCGTGGAGCAATTAGGGGCTGAGCGAATCAATGCGCTACAGTTCTACAATTAAATAGTGAAAAAAATATATAATTTGTGGCGGTCAGTGCTGATAAAGTTTTCTGTGTGGGAAACCCTGGATAGGTAGAGCAAGGGGGATCGTTCTCTCGCACGGATAAAAAAATAAAAATAAAAAACGCTAAAACGGGTCGCCAAATATACTTTGGCGGCCATTAACATACCTGGGCGGCCCACCCAAGTAAAGTCTATGTGTGGGAAACACTGTGGATAAAACTTTAAACCTTTTATGCTGCACAGATAGTTTTTTTTTGGTGGCCCTGGGTAAATCGGTACATGCATCAGTACACATGTTGTTGAAGGCATGATGGACCAATGTTACAACAAAATGGTTCACAATGAACAACTTGGGGGGTACAGCCAGGCAGGGGGTTAGACTGGAGCTGGAGGGGGGGAGAGGGGGGCTGTCGAGAGGGGCGGCTGGCAGTGTAGAGAGAGAGCGTTTGCTGCTGTGTCAGCCACGGTCCAGCAACAACCACGTAACGAGTGACGTAATGTGAGGTCCTCGCAACAGGTCCTGACAGTTGAGTAGAATTTTTTGCTCAATGCAGTTCACTCATATGAGCGTGACAGAAAGACACTGTAGGAATCGTTAAGGAGATTCGTCCGTCACCCATAACCCCCCCCCCCCCCCCCCACCGCCAAAAGGGCGTAACTGCACTTACGCCCTTTTGACACCAAGCAAAACCCCACTTTTGACACTGAACAAGCATTGTGGGTAGAGGATTCTAACAGCACTTAGGTCAACTCAAAATGCATGCTGACGTAAGTAATACTAGCATGGTAGCATGATCACATCATTTTTAGTATCCTATTCATATCCTAATTAATATTCTAGGTCAATATTAGATGAATGTAAATATGTTAATATTCCCTTGAAATACTTAGGCCTATAGATTCAAAATGTTATTTTATAATGTTAGGAGTGTGAATTGGTCGAGATGAGCTCTGATAGTAAGACCTCTGGTAGCTGAAGTTATCCTTCAGTGTTATGAGGAGTTTTACAGGTCTTTGAATGTGTCCCAGGACACATTAATAAGTGATGTGTCCTGGGACACATACAAAAATGTATTATATTAGCAAAAGAAAAAAAAAGTAGTTTAGAATCAAAAGTAGTTTCTTATGTCTATAGAGGTTTATTAAAAAGGTTTATTAAAAGTTTTTAACAGAAAAAATGTATCAATCAATTTGATATGTTCCATGTAGCCTACAATTTTAAAGGCCTTGGTGAAAGTTGCTGAGCATTACTTCAAGATAAAGATATTCATTCTGATCTTGTTTTATATTTCAGTACTGATTGAAGTGTAATTGCTAGATTTGTATTAAAATGAATGTGTTCTACAATTGTTTACTTACATATGCCCATATTCTGCATGGCTGTATTGGGACAATGTTTGTGCCGTATTTCACTCTTTTGCCATTTTTAAAAAAGTTAACAAATATAATTCAACTTAAACTGTAGCAGTATTGTTTTTATAGTAATGCTCAATCTGATAACATAAAAAGTTAAAATATTGTGCTTAGTATGTGGTAATGGCAGCTGATCCAAGTTTAATCAAAATTTGTTTTGGCTCTCCTGTAAAATCTACTATAACGTACTCCAAGCCCTCGATATATAGTCTCACATGTTATAAAGTCTACACCTTTTTCACTGACATTTTGAATTACGCTTCATTGAGGAGCCATTTGTCAACAGACTATGTGATTGGTTTGGCGAGTCGAGAGGAATAGAGAGGCATTCAAGTCGGTATTTTCATGTACCAAAAATCAAAACCGCCTCATGACAAAAAGATAATGGATCGATCTCAAAAAGACGGAAATCCATGGTGGCGACAGAGAACTTTAATCCCTGTAGTTCTGCGTTGGTGATATGGGCATAGACAACCAAAACGGTAGATGCCAGTGGCATCCTTTAACACGGACGTAATAACTGAAGGAAGTAGTAATGTTTACATTCTCTGAAGTTCATGTTCTGGGATATTTCTCACCACAAATTCAGTGACATCTGGTAGTCTTTATAATTCAGAGATGAGGTGTCCTACAAGTAGCTACAGCTACGCCATAGCTTCGCCATAGGTTCACTGCAGAAGCATAAATTACCCTTTATCTGAAATACCTTAAATACTCATAGAACAAGACATAAAAGGCTATTTTTTCTTCTTGCACTACAGTCATTGGTCTGTGTACGACAGTGAAGTCTACAAAACTACAAAAATATGCTTCTCTAGTTCTGAGCAATATCATTTAACATTTGCTCATCAGTCCCAGTTGACTCTCTAACCTGTGATGCGGACATGAAGAACGTGTTTCACTTTCTGCCCTCCTTTTCGTTGTCCTCCAGATTCCTTGTATGAAGACCTCTGTGACACTTCCACGGCTGCTCTGTGTAGTGCTTCATCAAATATAGCCAGGACTTCACTGGGATAGGCGTTGAAATAGTCACCAACCTGTAGCCAGAGATAGTTAGGGATGAACACATACCATATAGTTAGTGCAAATATAGATTCTATGTACTAAAAGTATGTACATATTACCGGGTTGTTGCGGTGGGCAGTTGTCCCGGTGGAATACAGTGTTGGAGTCAACACTAGGGCTGGGCGGTATTTAAAAGGTATACCAGTATTGATTCATGTGAAGGTATGCGTTTTCGTCCAGAGCTGTAAACTTGAGACTTGGACTCGAGTCAGACTCGAGTCGCGAAAATCAGGACTTGCGACTCGACCTCATCTGCTGTGAAACTCGACTTGCTTACTTACTAAAGCAAAAACACGCCGCCAAGCCTTCAGCCGGCTCTCCAGCTGCACCAGGATGTAAGCAGCGAACAAAACAAGAGAAATCAGAGAAATTGTGTGGCTGAGTAAAATAAAACGAGTAGCTTACATTTATTTCAATGATCTTGATGTCTTCTTTATGTTAAGCACGCACCGCAGCTGCCTGCATACAAATTCATTTTTGATATGCCAATTCCTAGTTTTCGTTATAGAGATGTTTTTCATTTTTATAAATATTAAAGATTATTACTGATGTCTTTTCGTCTTTATATTGTACCTGCAATTATGAGAAAACCTATATTCATGGCCTCCACCCAGTTACGCTACAATAATCAGTAAGACAGAAAGTCAATTTACTCAACACTTTCCGTTAAGTCAGTTAGGTTAAACAATCTGAGTGAAGCAGGCCTAATTGTGTTTTACTTTCATCTCTTCTCTGAACAAAGAAAACCCACTTTTGAAACCTCTTCCACTCCAGATTCCAGTACCGGGTCTGGAGACTACTCTAATTACTACCGACAAAAAGTAAAAAAACAAATGCCGTGGACGCTGTCCAAGTAGTCCATTTTGTCCAACAATGTTTGATAGGAAATAATTGCAATATTTGTGTGAAGAATTCCCTACAAGTCTCCTTTTTCCGGGGCCATCACACACTCTCCTCCCTTGTCCTTCCCAATTGCGCAATCCTTATAAGCAGCTTGGATGCCCTGGGCGCGCATAACACACACCCAGGAGATCGCTGTGAATGGAGGAAGAGGTTGTCACGTCTGACAGCCTCGACTGAATCTGGGTCTTCAGTTTAACAACTGATGTCTGTCTTTTTGCGTTCTTGTCAATGTAAGTTGAGTCATTACAATCATTTGCAATAGGAAATACGGTCAGATCAATGTCTGCTAAATCCTATACGGCCGACGCACAGTATCCTGGCGCTCTGCCAAATTCATACGCCACGTCATCATTCATTCAGTTTGTTTGTGATACGGAACATTCACTATCGAAACCACATATGTCATCAATTACCAAGCATGCCAATCATATCCCAACTTCATCCCAAACTGGACTCTGCCTTGCGTTTGATATCTCTGAACCCAGTGAGTGGGCATCAAGTTAAGCAGCAAAATTAAAGTTGTAAAATAAAAGCCCTCAAACTGCAAGGGACGGTAGTATTAGAGAGATAACTTGAAAAGGTTTTGCTTGGATATTTTGTATATCAAGATTTAGGCCTACAGGTCCTATATTTTCTACTATGCAGTTTTTTAAATCTTAATGTTTCTCATGGTTCAGTGTTCATGTTCCTAATAAAAATTGTGAAATTTAATAAAGCATTTTTGACTGATCCTTATTTTTCTTCAGTATATTTTAGCTGTTTTTATTTAAGCAAGTACAAATAGTTCACAATTTTAATCGAAAACCTGCCTTGCTGTTGCATTTCTCATCGCATTTGTATTGGAAAAACAAATAAAAAAAACAAATACCGTCAATATCGTCATAGCGTCAATATTGTGAAAAATATTGCGATATGATATTTTTGCCATATCGTCCCAGCCCTAGTCGACACCGGTGTCGACTCCAACACCAATTGGCAACTTGCTGCGTGCCAATCTGGAACAGAGCCAGATTAGCTGAGCAGCTGCAGTGAAGTAAATAGCTGCATACCCTTCCAAAACAAACAGATGGAACAGAAAAGCACCCCGTTTAGCTGAGCCCTTATACTGTCATATTTGTAAAAAAATAAAAGGTAATTAAATGGTTAATCGCGATTATTTGTGAGACAAATAATCGTCAACTAAAATTTAATAATCGGTAGAGCCCTGCTTGAGAATGTAGTTCACTGCGATTGTGGATGCTTTGGTAATGCCAACGGTACGGTGCCTTGTAACTAGCCGTATCACCGTCACACATATAATCACAGCACATCAAAAAAACCCTCTCGGGTATTATTGCTATAACAGAATCTAGGCTATAATGCAGCATGTACAGCATGTATAAGCAGGCACCTGGATAATCCAATGGAAATCGAGCTGAAATCTTGATTTATGATGATTTATGAAAAACGGAAAAAAGTAGTTGCCATCACCTCCATATTATCTTCAAACAATGTCATGGCATTGACAACAACGGGGTGATGGGTGTCCTCCTTAGCATCAGTGATAATCTGCAGGATGTCACCATGATGGTGCTCTGTCACGTAGGCCTCAAACACCCGACCAATCAAGGCCTCCTGTTCTGGGCTTATTGACATGCTGGAGAGTTGGGTATTTCATCTGATCATCTGGAAAGAAGGAAATTACAAGTGGTTAACAATGGACTGGACAGGATTCTATATTTAAACAGTTTTAGATGATTAGGGGTTCACTACGTAGTCATGAAACCCTACTGTAATTGCAGGAATTCCTATTATAATTTTTTTTTCTGTTCTGCCCATATGTTGACACATTGCTACATTGGTAACCTTTCTATTTCGGCACATAAAGATGTTAGGCCTTTCACTATCTAGTGACAGAGTGTGCCCATAGGGGAGGCTATAATAAGGTCTCAAAGTCAAACCCTCATAACTGCCATGCTGTTTGACCCCCCGGTGTTAAAAACAAGCGCAGCCTTCCCCTCGCTGTCGGAGTTCGTCATGACGAACGCTGCCGATAGGCCTACATCTTCTGGGACCCACGTGGGTTACATTTGGTAACACGTAAGCAAAATGCCAACTGTGTGGTGCAGGCTGCAATTACTCAGTTGACATATTAATGTAACGCAGGTTAGGGGTGGCCGATATACCGCTGTTATAGTGACGTTCTGACAAAATATGGATTTTGCAATACCGTGGATACCGTGACAAATTAATTAAAATATAAAATAAGGCATTTATACTAGTGACAAATCTGGCAACTTTTTCTGACCATGGGGAACAATGTTAATGTGTTGAATCCCAAAGCATTTGGCAATAAATTGGTATGGCTGATGCCAGTTTGCTCACTCGTCTAATCCAGAGATGATGATCACAGCGTCTGATGATCACAACGCTTCCCACACAGGTAGCCCCCCTCCCTCCGCTGGGAGCGGGGACTGTAGGTTACACTGATATGCAAAGTATGATGTCATCTGCCAACTTATAGTGACTTTTTATATATACTTTTCATTATTATACATTTATATAAGATATCTTGAATATGTCGCGCTTAACTTCCGTCTGCGGTCTGCCCGTTGTGTTGAGCCCATCTACATTTTATCTATGGGTAAGTGAACACAGTTATCTAGTTTTGCTTTTTTTCCCATAAACCGTAACCACGGATTAGTAAACTGTACCTTCGGATTAGTAAATTGTGAGCTCAGATTTGTAAAGCCTGCCCTCAGATCAGGAATCCATGCCCTCGGATTTGCTATCCAGGTCCTTGATGAGCTCTAGATGCGTTACACTAGCCAGAATAACCGGAAGACAATACTTCCGGTTTGGGCTTTTAGCCTTCAAAATAAAAGCACAAGAGTTTAAATGTGCAGAAATACAGTTTTAAACCAATTAATTTGTATTTAATTATCAAATTCAATAAATGAGGACCCTGATTAATATTAATATTTTTAATGGAAAATGCCATAATATGTGCCATTTACAACTATAATTACACTAGATTGGACACTGCACAGGTCACCTTTCATTGCTACTGCACAAATGATATGTCAAAACACTCCTACAGACCTGTACTTTCACAACACACTAACATTTAGGCCCAAGCTGTTTAAGAAAAATCATGGCAGGCCCTCAAAGTCAGCCATACTGTGACACTGTATAATAGTAGAATGAAGTAGGTGCTTATACTGACTAATAATAATAATATTCTCATCACAAACACAGATGGCACAGGTTACCCACCCCTCCCGGCCATGGCACCATGTGTTGCCTAGATCACAATTGTGCAAGCTTTTAAACTTATACACTTATAATCTACTTGTGGGCGGATAAAAAACAAAAATAATCATACTTTAAGTGAAAAGTTTGTCCTGTCAATTCAGGTGGGTTTCCTATTCAACAATCAGCCCATTTTTCAGGAAATGGCAGGAAAGAGCAAATTACACCTAATGGCCATTGTTTCCTCCAATGCTTGAATAGTAAGATCAAATTTATAGGCATTTGGTAATAATAATAATTATTATTTTTATTAACAGCCTAGAAATTGGATGTAATTTGGAAGAACTGCCCAGTGCTCAGGTGGGTTATCTCGTTAAAAGCCTTTCTGTGTGGAGTTTGCATGTTCTCCCCGTGCTCACATGGGGTTTCCTCCATATAACATCAGAAAGAACCCCCATTAAAAACATGCAGAAACGCTCCTGTCCTGTCTCCTGACCAAGATATGGACATCTGGAATTTGTCCCCGGGCGCCGCAAATAATGGCTGCCCACTGCTCCTGGCTGCCCCCTGGAGGAAGGTCAACCACAGATGGGATAAATGCAGAGAACAAATTTCGTCGGCCGCCATTCCTGCATGTGTGTGCGTGTGTAAGGTGTCGCCGCTCCACTGCATGTGTGTGCGCGTGTGTAAGGTGTCGCCACTCCACTGCATGTGTTGTGTGTGGATGTGCTGATGACCAAATAAAGGTTCTTCTTCTTCTTCTTCTTCTTCTTCTTCTTCTTCTTGAAATAAAATGCCCCCCCAAAAAAACGCGATATTTTGGCAGGACAATATTGTGAAATTAAATTTTGGATATCACTCAAGCCTATTAGTGTGTACTGAAAGTACAGGTCTGTAGGAGTGTTTTGACATAGAACTTCTGCAGTAGCAATGAAAGGTGAACTGTGCAGTGTCCAATCTAGTCTGTTCTGTATGTCTTCTGCACAGTGTAATATATGTAGCCTTTATAGTTGTAAATGGCACTTATTATGGCATTTTTCCATTATTATTATGACATCAAATATTAATCTGGGTCCTCATTTATTGGATTTGACGATTAAATACAAATTAATTTGTTCTGCACGTTTAAACTCTTGCGCTTTTATTTTGAAGGCTAAATGCCCACACCGGAACTCTTGCTTTCTGGTTATTCTGGCTAGTAGTAACGCTTGTAGACCTCAACAAGGACCTGGGCTGCGGTCGAATGGTCTTTTTTGCTCAGGAAGGTTCCTAACTGAGTGAAATGACCCGGAAGTACCTAAGTGGCAGCCATGATAAGAGCTGTTCAAATTCTCTACATGCTAAGGAAAGGTGCTTCAATGCTTCCTTACTTAGCTCCTTTAGCATAGGATACACTGGACCATCCTTTACGAAAGGAAAGGAGATAATGCCGTCCCACAATTCTTTGCGGCAGCAACGACGCACCATTCGGCCGTTCACGAAAACAAACGATCATGACCGACAAGGGACGCAGATCATCAAGCAAGTTACCGTTGCTTATTAAGCATGTTCCATCTTATGCCATAACTTGCTAATATGCTTATATGTTTTGAACTGTCAACAATATGTTAAACCCATAGAGGCGATCTATGAACGTTACGCTGCTGTTGTAAAATGATCAAAGTGAAGTTAATGTTGTAGCGTAACCTATGCTCAGTTTGCATTAGACCGCAGCCCCTGATAGCGAATCCGAGCATCCGAGGGCACGGTTTACTATTTTTTTCCACATCATTTTTTTTCCAGGTGACAACATTAAAAAAGTTGAATAAACATGATTTTTGGGAGAACTGTTGTAGTCATTGAGAATACTGAAAACAATTATATGAAAGTTTGCATTTCAAAATTATCTGTAACATTCTTGTATATTTTGGCCCGCGGCTCACTAGTGAGATTACATTTGGCCCACAGAGTCTAGTTATAGTGAATGCAACCTGCAGAACTCAGCAATTTTCAGCAACTTAATGAATTGGCACAAGAACTACAACCCGTTTAGACCGTAGTTCATGCTACTTATAAACTAAATTACCCCGCTAACTGCTAGCATTGACTGACGTTTGCTAGTTAGTTTAAGCTAACATTCAATGTTAGCTTAAACTAATTAGCGATAGCTAACATCTAACAGTCAGACAAAATTATTTCCATAACACTACGCGCCCTAGCTAACTGCAACATAATTATAATACAAACGGAATGGCATACTTCTTCTTCTTCCTCCTCTTCTTCTTCTTCTTCTTGTCTTTTAACGGCGGCTGGTGAACGGAGAAAGGGATTTTGTTTTAGCCAGCTTTCTTATGCTTGTGTTCCGCCAGAACGATTTCTGTAATTTCTGTGAGCTTGTTCGGGTTCCGCCAGCCACATGCGTAGCTCGATTCGAATGGTTGTGTTCCGCCATCTGAAATAAGAATAAGACTTCCGGTACGATTTTTTCAGAATAAGAGCGTAATTTCTAGAAATCCACAACAGTCAAATGTTGACTGAAAAAACTTATTTTTGCACAAAAAACACATAAGTAAGTAACAAAATCTGTACAATGTTTTTCTGTGATAAGAATTGCTGTAATCATTTTGTTGAAAGTTCCTCTCTACATTTAAACAGAGATTTGTCATTTTTGGACTACATAGGCTACACAGATTAAACACTACACAGGTCACCTTTCATTGGAACTACTCATGGCTTGTATAATTAAAAACACTGTTAGTAACACAATATTGATATTTGTGATTGGAAAAACATAATTAATTGCTTGTAAAATGTAATAACCAAGGTATGGAGAAAAGTAATTTGAGGGCAATGGACTACTATGTGATGACAGATAAGACTTATTTAAGAGATGATCCAAGACAAACTGTTATATGTAGCATAAAGTAATAAACATTTATTTCAAAATGAAATGTTTCATTTTACATGTTCCATTTTAAATGGGTGAAACATTCTAAGGGGTAAAGGGCGCTAATGCCATTGAATTTGATTTGTCACCCTTGTGCCACAAAACCTACAAAAATATGAAAACAAAATGTTAAATGGAGAATTGAATTATCATTTCCTTTTTGTCATGGATCATGCAATTACAATAGTAAACTGCTATTTCAAATTGTGTTTTTCATTTTCATTCAAATAATGACAGGGTTCTGTCATAGAGGGCGAGAAAATGAAATGTGAAATGGACTTTGGCTTTGCATTTTAATTTTGGCTGACAATGTGCATACCTAAACTTGAAAATTAAAATGCAAACGGGGGGGCGACTGCCCCTGCCCTTTTTGTTATGAGTGCTGAAGTGAGTTTTTTTGATGATGTCATTATAAAAGTATCTTAATAATTGTTTTCATTTAGCAGACTTCTAGGCCTATGTCATTCTATTCAATCAATTTTGATTTGAAATTATGTTGTTGTTAGGTCAGACTTTAATGAAGGATTTTTTACTTACTTTACAAGTTGATATAAAATGATTTTGCATATTCAAAAATAGACAGTGGTTTAGATTAGAGAAGTTGACTATAGCCTAGAAATAGACTTAAAATTAACACAGCAGTCAAGGAAAATAGATTAATTGCATCCTGCAACATCCAGGCAGCATCTATATATATTTGCCAGCTAGCTCTGTGTTATTTTCTCTAGCTATCTTATAATCAATCTCGTACTTTATTGATCGTTTTGGTAAGTTATTGATAGCTAGCTTTGAAGTTTAAATTAGGCATCTAGCTTGAGTTGAAGCTAATGTTACTATGGCAAATAAAGGTGCCAGCTAGCAGCTATAGTCCTATTACAGCTGCTTCAGTGGAACGCTGTTTTTCAAAGCTTAAGCTGGTAAAAGACAAGCTCTGTAACAGCTGTGGTGAAGGCAAGCTCTCAGATCTGCTCCCACTGTCCATTGAGAGGGACATCAGCATCGACCACATAGAGGTCATTCATATTTTCAAAAACACTGTCAATAGGAGGATTTTGCTTTGAATCCACTCTGATACAGGAGAGGTTTTTTTTAGACAATTTTCACCATATTTTTTCAGTTTTTTCCCCAAATTCAAACCCGTGATTTGATTAATCATCAGTTATTTTAACCTATTCACTGGTGTTTATGTGATGTGTTAGGGTTAACCTGGAAAGGAGGGAGGGTTTGGTTTGTTCATCAAATGGAGTGCAGAGAAACTCCAAAGAAATACATTTGTCTTTGTGTATTTATTATATAAAGTCATTTATGTGGCCAAACCTAACAACACTGAACGGCCCTAACAACACAGAAATGAAAAAGTGCCTTCTCAGAAAGTGCCAATGGCACTGAAAGACACACTCTTGCGAAAGGTGTGTATATGTGTGTGTGTGTGTGTGAGAGAGAGAGTGAGAGAGAAAGAGAGTGTGTGTGTGTGTGTGTGTTTGTGTGTGACGTAAGTCAGCCTAAATTAATATTCACTCCAACCCAGTTGGGGGGCTATATCAGCATGGACTTATGCCCCCCAAACCCAGGTGGCTTCAGGTTGGTGTGGGCGGAAGAGGTGCCCCTTTTTCATTTTTTGCCCCTGCCCCTTAGAGAGTCTGTGCACGCCACTGCTGCCTTGCCTATCTGCCACACAAATACACACAAGCCAATATGTGTGTTTGTGTGTCCTGTCTGCTACAACCGCTATCAGCTAGCCTGCTGAGTTTAACTCTGAAGAATCAGAACTTCGAGAGTGGGTCGGCGTTAGCCTTGAGAGACCCACAACCCTGTCCAGCAGCCTGCGTGCTTCACCCTGTTGCGGCCTGCTGAGACCAACTGAACTGTCGTCGGATCTTCAACCTCCAACACCTTTCGGTCTGAGACTCCTCTCAGACTCCTGGCCTCAGTGTGCTTCATCTCCCTCTGGACCTCATACCATTGACTGCCATTGATTCATCACAATTCAGTCATAGGTATACCTCATGTATATGCTGTACCATATTCACTTGTATTTACCTGATTATTGAGTGTGCTTTAGTTTAGCAATAAATATATTATTTTACATAAAGTCATCTCCTGTGCTCCTTGTGTGGGTTTAAATTCAAACATGCCGAGAATTCAGTCCTTCAGATGAGAGTTGATGCTGTCTGTTATCTGGTGCCCCGTTCTTAATTCTCATTGAAGATAACTCTTAAATTATATTGATATCAGACACCATCAATACCTATCACCACTACATCACTGAAAATGAAATTATTTTTATTTGAATTTTAATATTGTCCGGAATATGCTTCCATGTACATGCATCCTTTGGGGGGTTTGACTATTGGCACGACCCTGACTAAACAGTCAATCTTTTGTCAGACTCTGTTCTGGCTGGCACACCAGTTAAATTTAGTCAAACTGCTACAACAGGTATTGTTAAATATCGATATTGAAATATTTTTTATTATTATTGTGATAGGAGAATCTGATAGGTGATAGATGCCGAACAAAACTGGGCTGCGTTCGGAATGGGATACTACTTACTACACACTACATGCAACATGTAATTCTATAGCACATGTGGTATGGTAGTATAATCCCATTCCGTACATGGTCCCAGTGCTGACACAACTTTGTTAGAAACATTTTGACAAGTGGCAGCTGTGGTAAAGCTCATCCTGTGCTCACCTTTTCCCATTTAATAACTGTTGGAGTAGTATGTTCTGATAAAACATCCCATTAACAGAGTGACTGAATCTTTCAAGGACTGTTGGACTTAACTTCAAACTGATTGAGATGTAGCTGAAGGCTAACATTTTTACAAGCTACCTACAGAAAGGAAGCCTGAGATGTTGAACCAAAGGTATTTTGTTATGGCTTTTAACTGTGAATTGTTACACTGTAAACAGACGTTAGATATATGATATATGATATATGATCATGCTCGTTTCAAAGATTAGGCCACAATTCAGTCTGGTTGGTGGGTGGGTAGAGTTCCTGTCACTACACAGCAGTTTCAGAGTTAACGGATCAACCTGAAAGACACTTCCTTCTTCTGCTTCCACTTCTGCATTATATTTCTGAAGAGCACATGAAGAAAAACAAGAGTAAGTTTCTCACTTTTGGTTTTATATTATTTACCAAACACTTAGATGAGTCCGTACATGGGGGTTGGTCTGCACCTCGTTCCAATGTGGCATCTTGAGAGTAAGAAATCTTTAGAGTCGTGATGATGTATTATTATGAGGTTTGATAGAGGTATACGTAACTAACTGTAAATCTGCATGTGTATGAGTTTGTGTACTTGTGTGTTTAAGTAAGTTCACCCCATTCTAACAATAGGGTTAGGGCTTAACTCTGTAGAGACCTGTAATATAACAATTATGTAATTGCCAATTATGTAGTGAAACAAAATGTAAGTATAGCAGCAAACAGCCGGGAACAGCTTAGCCATTTAGTCATGAAGAAAATACGAGAAAAAAGGAGGACAAAAATGGAAACTGTTACACCTAAATAATGTCTTTAAACTGTTGGAGAAACTTGTAGATCATAAGATCATCATAGGCTGTATTAGCATTAGTATATCAGAATAGTCTATTGGCATGAAAGATTAGCATAGTGAGTAATCAGCAGGCATCATACAATGAACCTATTAGCAGAAGTAAAAATTATATGCAGTAGAAAAAGATTATACTGTAAATACAGCAACTTGTGGCAACCTAGGGCTATCAAATCATTACTAAATCCAACTGGCTCATCTCAGTGATGAACATATGCCTCAGTCTATCATAACTGCATTTTGGCTGGTCTCTAACTGCTGCCATCCACTGGACAGCCCATGGCCCGGCCACTGAACGAAGGCTTGCTTGACAATAAGGGCATAATTCAAATAATTGTCATGAATTCAGTATTGAAGATAAAATTCTGAAAATCAAAGAACATTATATACACAATTTTTGAAAATAACTTTTACTAAGATTAGTCAAACTATTAAGGAAATATAGACATTGAAAACGATCCAATTCGCCACTGACGTCTTTTTGTCAAAAATGTTTTTTTTTTTTTAGATATCATGATGAAACTGCATACAGGTCATCTACAATGTCCACTGAATACATCATTTCATTTTCATGAGGATTGGACTCATACTAAGCAAGAACGTACGCTGGAATACACTGTTGAGCCTTCTTGAGGTGTCATGGGCCTAAGTTAACAAAACATCGGTGAAGGAAGGAAGGCCCGCACTTGATAACCCCAATGACTCACTCACCCTGAAGCTAGAGTAGGTAGCTGATGAATGTTGCTGCTTGTGCTGTAGATTTATGATGGCATAGCCTGATGTTTTCTATGGTACTCATTTGTATGGTATCATTCTGTTAAACTCTGAATTGGGCCTCTATATGAATGCTCACCTTGGATTGTGGCACAAGGGATAGTAACATCATATCCTGTGTATTGATAAATACATTAAGATATTTACATGCACAGCTCAGTCAGTTTTGCAGATAGACAAGCCTTTTAGATTATAGACATTGGAATGTCAGTGTAGGGAATGTGGAATCTTTTGAATTAGTTAGAAGTGCAATAAATCAGACTTTTACTACCCTATAGCACAAAATGACCGTAACATGTTGGGGGTTGATTGGGTTGTTGATCCAGGCCCGGCTCTGGCCTTTTTGCTGCCCTAGGTGACATTGTGGAAATCCCAATATATTTTATCAAGGCTTACTAAATTCCATAAACAGATGATGTCTATTGAAAAACTGAATAAACAGGGTGTTTTATTTAAAAAAGAAACAAAACAAGACCCACAATAAAATATAATTTTATATGGACTAGGACTAGGTTTTCTAAGCCAAATCGGACTCGGAAAGTTTGGATGTTTGCTATGGCAGGGTTAGGGTTACATTATACATATAGAGATATATATATATATTTTATCAGGTAAACCATGTCATCTACTGATAAAAAAAATAGATTTTCTGTGTGTCTGTACTAGCAAAAATCTTCCCCCTGTGTAAACATACTGTATATTGCGCATGAAAGCTGAACTTGAAAATAAAAGCGTTGCACTTACTCACACTTTGTAGCCTACTACCTGCAATTAAGGTGATTACCTCTCGAAAAAGGTATTGATTTGGCACCGGTATCAAAATCCAAATGCCAAAAAAAAATTCAAAGGATACCCATTCCTAGGTGATCACTCAGTTGCCTTTCGTCTGCGTCAGGGTGGCACACCAGGTGCACAGTGGCATTATGCTGGGCATTATTAAAACTGCAGAGAGCGTGCACGCTGCATACACTGTTCTCTCCCATACACTCTGTCTGTGTTCAACGAGAGCACGGCACAGCGGCATGAGAAATGACCCACAGATGCAGGCATATGTTGGTTATATAGGCTTAAAGGGCACTTCCTCCTGAGAGGAAAATCAGGCAGGTGTCCAGGCAGTGGTTGGCTCTGAATATTTTGATTCTGTCTTTCATGTTACGACCTCTGTTAAGGTGGCTAGATAATTGGTGGCTAGATAATTGATTTGGAAAGAGAATCTTATCACCATACACTTTTACAGATGTACTTTTCTCAACTTTTCCACATGACTCCTGCCTAACAAAATTTGGACCAATCGTAGCACACTCACAGTAGCACACTATTATCTATAGTTAAAATTATTAATTTAATCTCATTCATTTATTCACATATGACCAGTCTGTCTAGTCAAACAATTTACCAGAAAATGGACAGCTAACCTGTTCTATTTTATAGAGCACATGTACGTGTATTTATGTACGTGCAGGATAATGTTCCTGTGTTTGTATGTGTGTGTGTGTGTGTGGTTTCCTGGTGTAGAGACAGGAAGAGAGCAGCAGCAGTCTGCTCTGTGCTGATAACACACAACAGCACTGATTCTAACACTGAAATGCTACACTGGCCTCATTTAAACAGTAATGTCACCATCAAGTGTACACCTTACAAGCACTTGATCCCTATAGTGCAGACTCATCCACTATGCCTCATTGACTGCTTTACCATTGTCCATAATTAATATCATACACATATTATCAGTCATTGCCATTTGACAGCTGGTAGTGCAGGTTAGTGATGGGCATTCCAAGTCTTCTCAAGGAGCCAGCCCTTTTGGCTTGGTTCACTAAAAACAGCCATTTGTTTGGTTCTCATTTGGATCTTCGTTCAGTTATTTAATCCTAAAGCTATAATATACTAATGTGATGAAAAAAGTCCACTAGTCTTCGTTGTAATTTGACCCTATATTAGGTCTGTCGTATTAAAGATTTCAACTAGCTGTAGCAATGACAATTAATTTTAATTATTAAGAACAACCAGAACATGTTGGTATACTGAAAAAAGTAACAATGGGCTGTTTGTCTGGTGAAAACAGGGACTTGGCCACCAGGTGATGCTATTCCTCTACACTATTCAAATAAAAAAGGTAAAGAAAAGAAATGGCTCTAACAATGGGGTTAGTTGTAACAGCACCAGTTCCACCAATCAGGGATAAGCTAGAGTCATATGATTACTACTGTACACACCCACTTCCTGATCTTACATGTGCAGTTTCATGGCTGTGTAAGCAAAGCTGCACATTTTACAGCCAAAAAACAGATTTTGAGGTAAGAAAGTAATTTTTTGATAGTGTTAAAATGATAAAACTTGTATTAGATTAAACAGTAGTCTAAGTAAAAGTAAAATCTAAGTAAGTAAAATCTGATGCATTCCATCCATGCTAATCTCAAACCACCTCAAACCTCTACAACAGCTAGAAATATAATGGCTGACAGGGGTGGGGACAGTTGTAACACTGTTGAAAAAAGTGTTACTGTGACTCAGATTAAACAGTCATGTGATGGAACACCACATTTCAAGTCAATTAAGTTTTAATTGACTTAAGATTTAAGTTCAAAAGACAACCCATACATGCATGCGCAGTTAAAAGATGTTAAAATGCTTTAGTTCAAAAGGATCAGTTTAGTCAAAGACACACACGCACACACACACACACACACACACAGTGGCTGACAGTCATGTTGTTCTTTAATATCATACATTTTTCATTAGAGCTGTTCTAATGCAAATTGTATAGTGTGGGCTCAATTTTTGCTTCTTTCCTCTTGTTACAACTTCCCCCAGCTAGTGTTACAATTTACCCCAGTATTGGGGTAGGATGTAACAATGGAACTCCTTGTATTTGACATCAATTCATGAAGTCTGTGATATTATAATAGAAGTTAAAGTGATTGCTATTTAGCTATATAGCAGACACATGTGGGCACTTTGTGTCAAAATTTGAGAGATCTAACACTAAAACTCTCACTGAGACAAAATACGTTACAATCATCTCCGGTCTCCCCTATCTAACTTATGAAAGAAATCTGAGGTTTGATTTTAAATGGAGACACTTGAGCAACACGGGATCACACCAGTGCAAAACAGGCAGGTTGACATCGAGGGAAAAAGTGACATCAAATAAACGTAGTAGTAAGCTGAATAACAAAAATGTCCAATATGTTCATTAAAAGTTTGTTTACTCCCCAAAACAAAAGAAAAAAAATGTGCTAATAACTTGTCCAAAAGATGTAATAACTCGTCTGGACAACTTAGTAACTCGTCCAAATGACTTATTAAGTCGTCCGAATTAAGTAGTAGCTCGCCTGAATGAGATAAACTTCACCGCACTGAAATTCATCGCAAAAATGTTTTGCCTTTCAGGGCTTCCATACAAAAAAATCACTGAAAACAATTGGTTCCCTACGCAGCACCGTCGTAGTGGGGTGAAACGTGGTGGCGATTCTAGGGGCCCACAGCTGGAGATGGCCCACAACAATTACAGAAGGATGCATGAATTAATGTATTCTATAGATCCTGCAAAGGCATTTGATAGCCTACTTCAGAATAAAAAACAATAAACCCACAAATTATGCAATATGTGATTAAAGTAGTTTAAATTTTCCAATCCATGCCCCCCCCTCCTCCAAAAAACTGGTTCAGTCCTCTGCTGTACGTTCAGAAACTGATAGAGGGCAGAAGTGAAGTCAGGGTCGGCGCCACGGGTCAGACAGCATCATGTCAGGCAAAAAACATAAATCGGGAAGTCAAAAAAGAAACGAAAAGGAGTAAGAGGAGGCCAGGAGCAGTGCAAGGGCACAGTTCATGACCTAATTCTTTTCTAAGAAAGGTGAGTTTATCAAGCAATATTAGCAGACAGAGGCTAACTAAGACATGCTGGTTAGGTTGGCTGGCTAACGTTTGCTAAGTTAACTAACTTGTCAACTACCGGCAAGGCTGTCACCCCTCCCGTATAATATGGAATCATCACTGCTGAAGAGCAAGATGTTGCATTCCTTAATGAGTCAAAATGGACACGCGATTTGTTCTGTAGTTCCCTATTTCAGGGATGAAAGTGAGAATAACACATTTATGAATAATAACGGAACAAATTTGATAATTGGCATTTGATAGGAAACAGTCTTTGTTTCTATGACTATTTTGTTTTGTGTATCTTGTAATCATGCAAAAACTAAAACAAGAGGTCCATGCTGTTTTGCAAGCAAAAGTCAAATAAGCATATTATCTACAGTACACATATTTTATACTATCAACCAAAGATCCATATAACACAAAGGCTCACTGCAGTATTGACAGCTGCTCTTAGTGTTTTCTTTGGTCAGTGTGACAGTATCTGCTGTTTTGGTTGACTTAGTCAATTTTGGGACTTGTCTTCATTGTTTTGAGCGCTTGATTGCCCTCAAAACTGTGGCCTTTTCCAACTATCTGTCAGCTATGGCTTTGATAAGGCAATGTGGGATACTTTGACAGTTGCTGTTAATGTCAATATTAATAGCCAATTGTAGATCAATTACTCTTTACAACATGCATTTGAGTTTTGAGCCGAGATGCAAAAGCAAGATACAAGTGAAAAATCTCTAATGCACTGTAGGATCTCCAGCAGACCCTGATGTGGCCCCTGCTGTATTTCTTTTTCAGTAGTTATTAATATAGAGATAGTTAGGGCCCGAGCACCGACCGGTGCGAAGCCCTATTGAAATGCAAGGAATTATTATTATTAGGGCCCGAGCACCGACCGGTGCGAAGCCCTATTGTAATGCAAGGAATTATTATTATTAGGGCCCGAGCACCGACCGGTGCGAAGCCCTATTGAAATGCAAGGAATTATTATTATTTTTCTGCCGAATGAATCGCATTTTTGAGGGGCTAAAGGTGCTCAGATAGTTACGAAACTTTGCACATGCCTCAGAAGTGGTGAAAAATTATATATTTTATGGGTCTTGCACATGGGTGTGGCAAAATGGCTCAATAGCGCCCCCTACAAAATTTGTAAAAAGTACCCCTCGCTAAACCCAACAGGAAGTCAGCCATTTTGCATTTATTGTGGCATTTTTGTGCATTTTTGTCCATTTACAGGGGTCATACTTTAACGAACTCCTCCTAGGAGGTTAATCGGATCCACCTCAAACTTGCTCAGCGGATATAAAAGACCTTGACGATGAAAAGTTGGTAAAAGCTTGAGTTTTCGTCCAACGGCGTGGGCGTGGCAAGGCCTCAAATTTCCGTGTTTCGCCACAAAACAGGAAGTGGTTTGTAACTCCACTGTACATGGTCAACTGTGCCCCAAACTTCACATGTTTGATAAGTGTCGCGGCCTGAACACATCTACAGGCCAATATTTACTTATGGTCATAGCGCCACCTACTGGCAACACAGGGAGTGGTTTGGAACTCGGCTGTACGTGGTCAAATCTGCCCCAAACTTCACACGTTTGATCAGAGTCCCCCCCTGAAGACATCTACAGGCCAATTTTCAATCATAGTCATAGCGCCACCTACTGGCAACACAGGAAGTGCTCTGTAACTCCGCCGTACGTGGTCAAATCTGCCCCAAACTTCACACGTTTGATAAGTGTCCCGGCCTGAGCACATCTACAGGCCAATTTTCAATCATAGTCATAGCGCCACCT
Source organism: Centroberyx gerrardi (assembly GCF_048128805.1). Taxonomy (NCBI): domain Eukaryota; kingdom Metazoa; phylum Chordata; class Actinopteri; order Beryciformes; family Berycidae; genus Centroberyx; species Centroberyx gerrardi. The sequence continues at coordinate 1,018,928 of NC_136014.1, forward strand.
ACTGGCAACACAGGAAGTGCTCTGTAACTCCGCCGTACGTGGTCAAATCTGCCCCAAACTTCACACGTTTGATGACAGTCCTGGCCTGAAGACATCTACAGGCCCATTTTAAATCATAGTCATAGCGCCACCTACTGGCAAAAGGAAATGACATGTTTTATACTGAAAATTCAGAGCCGCGTCGACCGGTCAGTGCCCAGTAACGCCGCCGTGACTGCGGCACACCCCGACGTGCGCAAAGTGCGACGGCCCGATCATCGCTGCTTGCAGCTTTAATTAGGGCCCGAGCACCGACCGGTGCGAAGCCCTATTGTATTTCAAGGAATTATTATTATTATTATTAGGGCCCGAGCACCGACCGGTGCGAAGCCCTATTGTATTTCAAGGAATTATTATTATTATTATTATTATTATTATTATTATTATTCTCTCCAGTGAATCGCATTTTTGAGGGGCTAAAGCTGCTCGAAAGCTCACCAAACTTTGCACATGCCTCACAAGTGCTGAAAAATCTAATATTTTATGGGTCTTGCGCATGGGTGTGGCAAAATGGCTCAATAGCGCCCCCTACAAAATTTCAACTAAATACCCCTCGCCGTACGTTTCACCTACATGTACCAAATTTTGTAGGCACATGTATCATGTCCAGACTTAAAAAAAACATCAATACGTGCCATGACCTAAACCCAACAGGAAGTCAGCCATTTTGAATTGATTGTGCCATTTTTGTGCGTTTTTGGCCATTTACAGGGGTCATACTTTAACGAACTCCTCCTAGACGGTTCATCGGATCCATCTCAAACTTGCTCAGCGTACATAACAGACCTTGACGATTAAAAGTTATGATAAGCTTGAGTTTTTGTCCAACGGCGTGGTCATGGCGAGGCGTTGAATTTCCATGTTTCGCCACGAAACAGGAAGTGCTATGTAACTCGACTGTACATGGTCAAATCTGCCCCAAACTTCACATGTTTGCTAAGTGTCATGGCCTCAAGACATCGACATAGCAATATTCAGTTATAGTCATAGCGCCACCTACTGGCAAAACAGGAAGTGGTTTGTAACTCCACTGTACATGGTCAAATCTGCCCCAAACTTCACATGTTTGATGAGAGTCCCGGCCTGAAGACATCTATAGGCCAATTTTGAATCATAGTCATAGCGTCACCTACTGCCAACACAGGAAGTGGTTTGTAAGTCGGCTGTACGTGGTCAAATCTGGCCCAAACTTCACATGTTTGATAAGTGTCCCGGCCTGAGCACATCTACAAGCCAATATTCCATTACAGTCATAGCACCACCTACTGGCAACACAGGAAGTGCTTTGTAACTCCACTGTACATGGTCAAATCTGCCCCAAACTTCACATGTTTGATAAGTGTCCCGGCCTGAGCACATCTACAGGCCAATATTCACTCATGGTTATAGCGCCACCTACTGGCAAAACAGGAAGTGGTTTGTAATTTGGCTGTACGTGGTCAAATCTGCCCCAAACTTCACATGTTTGATGACAGACCCGGCCTGAAGACATCTACAGGCCAATATTTACTCATGCTCATAGTGCCACCTACTGGCAACAAAGGAAGTGGTATGTCACTCCACTGTACATGGTCACATCTGCCCCAAACTTCACATGTTTGATAAGTGTCCCGGCCTGAGCACATCTACAGGCCAATATTCAATTATGGTCATAGTGCGACCTACTTGCAAAACAGGAAGTGGTTTGTAACTCCACTGTACATGGTCAAATCTGCCCCAAACTTCACATGTTTGATGACAGTCCCGGCCTCAAGACATCTACATGCCAATATTCTGTAATAGTCATAGCGCCACCTACTGGCAACACAGGAAGTGGCTTGTAACTCAGCTGTACATGCTCAAATCTGCCCCAAACTTCACACGTTTGATGAGAGTCCCGGCCTGAAGACATCTACCAGCCGATTTTAAATCATAGTCATAGTGCCACCTACTGGCAAAAGGAAATGACATGTTTTATACTGAAAATTCAGAGCCGCGTCGACCGGTCAGTGCCCAGTAACGCCGCCGCGACTGCGGCACACCCCGACGTGCGCAAAGTGCGACGGCCCGATCATCGCTGCTTGCAGCTTTAATTAGGGCCCGAGCACCGACCGGTGCGAGGACCTATTGTAATGCAAGGAATTATTATTAGGGCCCGAGCACCGACCGGTGCGAGGACCTATTGAAATGCAAGGAATTATTAGGGCCCGAGCACCGACTGGTGCGAGGACCTATTGAAATGCAAGGAATTATTAGGGCCCGAGCACCGACCGGTGCGAGGACCTATTGTAATGCAAGGAATTATTATTATTAGGGCCCGAGCACCGACCGGTGCGAGGACCTATTGTAATACAAGGAATTATTAGGGCCCGAGCACCATCCGGTGCGAGGACCTATTGTATTTCAAGGAATTATTATTATTTTTCTTTGTAAAAAAAAAACGCATTTTTGAGGGGCTAAACGTGCTCGGAAAGTTGCGAAACTTTGCACACACGTCAGAAGTGGTGAAAAATTACATATTTTATGGGTCTTGCGCATGGGTTTGGCTAAATGGCTCAATAGCGCCCCCTACAAAATTTCAAAAAAATACTCATCGCTCTACGTTTCACCTACATGTACCAAATTTGGTAGGCACATGTATCATGTCCAGACCTACAAAAAACATCAATACGTGCCATGACCTAAACCCAACAGGAAGTCAGCCATTTTGAATTGATTGTGCCATTTTTGTGCGTTTTTGGCCATTTACAGGGGTCATACTTTAACGAACTCCTCCTAGACGGTTCATCGGATCCATCTCAAACTTGCTCAGCGTACATAACAGACCTTGACGATCAAAAGTTATTAAAAGCTTGAGTTTTCCTCCAACGGTGTGGGCGTGGCCTGGCGTCGAATTTCCATGTTTCGCCATGAAACAGGAAGTGCCTGTAACTCCACCGTACATGCTCACATCTGCCCCAAACTTCACATGTTTGATAAGTGTCCCGGCCTCAACATTTCTACATGCCGATTTTCAATCACTGTCATAGCGCCACCTACTGGCAACACAGGAAGTGCTTTGTAACTCGGCTGTACGTGGTCACATCTGCCCCAAACTTCACATGTTTGCTAAGTGTCATGGCCTCAAGACATCGACATGGCAATATTAATTTATAGTCATAGCGCCACCTGCTGGCAATACAGGAAGTGCTTTGTAACTCCACTGTACATGGTCACATCTGCCCCAAACTTCACATGTTTGATGAGTGTCCCAGCCTGAACACATCCACAGGCCAATATTCAGTTATAGTCATAGTGCCACCTACTGGCAACACAGGAAGTGGTTTGTAACTCCACTGTACATGCTCAAATCTGCACCAAACTTCACATATTTGATGAGAGTCCCGGGCTGAAGACATCGACATGCCAATATTCAGTTATGGTCATAGCGCCACCTGCTGGCAACACAGGAAATGACACGTTATATACTGAAAATTCTGAGCCGCGTCGACAGGTCAGTGTCCAGTAACGATGCCGCGGCTGCGGCACACCCCGACGTGCGCGAAGTGCGAGGGCCCGATCATCGCTGCTTGCAGCTTTAATTCTTTTTCTTTTTCCCCCCAATGAATCGCATTTTTGAGGGGCTAAAGCTGCTCCAAAACTCACCAAACTTTGCACATACCTCAGAAGTGCTGAAAAATTACATATTTTACGGGTCTTGCGCATGGGTGTGGCACAATGGCTCAATAGCGCCCCCTACAAAATTTCAAAAAAATACTCATCGCACTACGTTTCACCTACATGTACCAAATTTGGTAGGCACATGTATCATGTCCAGACTTACAAAAAACGTCAATAGGTGCCATGACCTACACTCAAAAGGAAGTCAGCCATTTTTAATTTACTGTGCCAATTTTGTGCATTTTTGGCCATGTACACGGGTCATACTTTAACAAACTCCTCCTAGGAGGTTAATCGGATCCACCTCAAATTTGCTCAGCGTATATAACAGACCTTGACGATGAAAAGCTGGTAAAAGCTTGAGTTTTTGTCCAACGGCGTGGGCGTGGCGAGGCCTCGAATTTCCATGTTTCGCCACGAAACAGGAAGTGGTATGTAATTCGACTGTACATGGTCAAATCTGCCCCAAACTTCACACGTTTGATGAGAGTCCCGGCCTGAAGACATCTACATGCCAATATTCAGTTATAGTCATAGCGCCATCTACTGCCAACACAGGAAGTGGTTTGTAACTCCGCTGTACATGCTCAAATCTGCCCCAAACTTCACATCTTTGATAAGAGTCCCGGCCTGAAGACATCTTCAGGCCAATTTTTAATCGTAGTCATAGCTCCACCTACTGGCAACACAGGAAGTGGTTTGTAACTCCACTGTACATGGTCACATCTGCCCCAAACTTCACATGTTTGATGAGAGTCCTGGCCTGAAGACATCTACAGGCCAATTTTGAATCATAGTCATAGCGCCACCTACTGGCAAAAGGAAATGACATGTTTTATACTGAAAATTCAAAGCCGCGTCGACCGGTCAATGTCCAGTAACGACGCTGCGGCACACCCCGACGTGCGCAAAGGTGCGAGGGCCCGATCATCGCTGCTTGCAGCTTTAATTCGATTTATAATCCAATGCTACTGAAGATGAAATTGAGGACTTCAATTGTTGGCTGTGTAGGTTTGTTTGTGAGTTTTTGGGTTGTTAGTTAGCAACCTACCAATTGCATATATATGGAATAATCTCTCTTGTCTTGATTTAGTACTTGTTGTATTTCAGCATTATGCTGTTAGTCATTTGCAGAGCCAGACGAGAATGGCATGTGTAAAAGGAAGGAGAACACAGATTGAGCAGCGGGGGAAATGGATTTGACCTCTATATTCAAGATGAGTATTAATTCACTGGATTAAATATGCCCTTTATATAAAAAATATATATTTATTTAATTTAAAAAAGGGGGGCCCAGAACAATATTCTTTCAGGGGGCCCAGAATTCCTAGCTACGTTCCTGTCCCTACGTTCACCAAAGAGAGTTGTTCAAAAAGAACCATTTGTTCACAAACGACCCACCAAATATTTAAAACGTGAACCAGCTGAGGTAGTTGTAAACTAACACAATCAGCCACCTGACTGTTATTGTAAATACGCACACACACACACACACACATACACGCATACACCCCCAGGTCCACATTGACAATAAAATGCTAAACAAGAATTTAAGGTTACATAGAACCTAACCAAGGGTTGGTGGAGCTGCACTGTCGTTGCCAAATTTCTTTTTAAGATTAGGCTATAACTTTTTGAACAAATAATGAAATAATTTGGACAATTTAATGGTTTCACAAACCGTTTTAGAGGACACTATATACTTTGATCATTTGATGATCAGTAAACTTACTTTAAAGAAGTGCCCAGGCCCACAAACTTCTTAATTTTTTCCATGAGATGTAATGATATAAACAAATAGCCAGGAAGAAAAGAAAAAAACGCACACCTATGTTGTTGAGGTGCTGGCTTGCAGGGCATAAACATCAAAAGAAAGGAGAAGCCGCACACTCGTAACTCCGATGCAAAAGTATGAATTTAATCGACGTTTCGGCACTTAATGCCTAAAATAGCTAAACAAATAGCCACACATGTGGGCCAGCTGTGTTGTTGTTTTCACCTCTTTCCTAAAGCATGTTGTCAAAGTCGGCCCGAGAAAAGACGAATCAATAAAGCGAGCGAGTAAACGTTTTCAACTAGTGAACGTGCTACCTACCTAAAATCTGGCAAAGCGAGACTGATAACTGGCAATATTTCTCCATAGGTACGTTTATTTTAGCCTTAGCCTTTATGCCCAGTAGCTTTGCTGCCTGTTTACAAAATGTGTTGCAGTTGCTGTTACCCTCTAGTGGTCAGAAAAAAATCGCTTAGTGTAGCTTTAACTTTTGATACTAAAACATATTTGACCTTTGCTCTCAAAAACATCACACTCTCAACAGAGAATAATCTGGTGGATTCTCACTTTTCCTTCCTTAGAAAATTGACAAAAGACAGAGACTATTAAGATAGTATTAAGAAAAAGAGAGAGAAAAAATGACAAGCTACATAGGTCATGAGCTGGATCCAAACTAACATCATGTGCCTTAGCCCAGTGATTCACCAGAGCTGATCAAACCTACTGAAATTCACAGTTGACTCACTTCCTGGGTCACACACCCCAAACTGATGGTATATGTGTAGTGGGGAAATGGTTGTCAGAGTGAAACCTTTGATCACTGTATACCCAACCTCTCATTGTGTAGATTGGTAAATAAAATTGAGTAAAATCAAACTATTCTTGTACATCATAAATCAATGCATTAATGAACTGAATGGACTCTTTTGTAGCTGAGGTGGGAATGTCAGATCCATTGTTAATAGGGGTGTGACGATTCACCGATTGGAACTGATGCATCGGGCGTAATGCTCCATTGTACTCGTAACTCTGAGAAAAACGACTTCCGACACGGAATAGTGCAACAGAACGGTCATTCAAGTCGGAGTTCCCAGTTGGAAATTCGGGCAAGATCTATCTTACCTGAGTTTGCCGACATGACTACACCTGACGTCACAGCAATAATAATAAGAATACATTTTATGTGTAATGCACTTTCCATTACAAGTACATTTCAAAGTGCTACACAGTAAATAAGTGCATAAAAACAGAACAGCAAAGATCATTAAAAGCAACACAAAGGAAAGGCCTTATTAAAAACAAAAGTTTACAGACAACGCATGAAAACAAAGAAATAAGTGCCCTCAGGTGGTCAGGGAGAGTATTCCAAAGACGATGTGCAGCGGATCAGAAGGCCCGATCCCCCATGGTGTGGAGCTCGGTCCTGGGAGGACGGAGAAGGTGGTTGTTGCTGGATCGCAGGTTACAGGTGAAGGTTTGGGGTGTGAGCAGTTCCTTGAGTTAGGGAGGGGCATTTCCATAGATGCAATGATGCGTTAGCAGAAATATTTTGTATTCGATCCTGAAGGGGACCGGGAGCCAGTGTATTGAGTGTAGGATGGGTGTGATATGGTCATGTTTTCGCACTCTCGTCAGGATCCTGGCAGCGTTGTTTTGGATGTATTGGAGCTTCTGGAGGCTCCTGCTAGGAGACCCAATCAGAAGTGGGTTGCAATAGTCCAGCCTTTAGGAGACAAAGGCATGGACAAGTTTCTCCGCATCTGACAGGTTAAGCGTGGGATGGAGTTTGGAGATGTTCCTGAGGTGGTAGAAAGAGGTTTTTCCATTTGTGTGGGTCCAAGCACGTAGTGCTGGAACCCTATTGTATTTGCTGGAATTCTTCTTTTTCTTTCTTTCTTCTTTTTCTCAGCTAAAAGTGTCTGCAGCTTAGAAACTGCAAGTCCTACAGCAACCATATCTGGCAGGTGGGATCCTATGGCCCCCCCACTACTCAGGCAAGGCAGCCCACGCACATTGGCCAAATGGTGGTGCTATAACAAGCAACTTTACGTTTTGGCCAATAACTTCTGAATCCTGTGTTGTACAGAGACAATTCTTGTCCATAGATTCTTTGGAACGTGCTGAGTCCAATTCATGTATCACTTTCAATGTCCACCATATTGAATTTTCTGCCATTTTTAATTCTTTAAGAAACACTTTTTTCACAACTCCTCCTAGGCCATTCATCCAATTCACACAAAACTTGGTGCAGAGAGAAACTTGCAGAGAGAGGGGATGACATGCATCAAAGGGCAAGGGCCGGATTCAAAACCGTGCTGCTGCAGGAAGGACTTTGACTTAATGCTATGCACTCTAGTAGTTGATCCACCGGGGTGCTCCTAAAATACAGTTGTGTAGGAGCGTTTTGGCATATATCTTGTGCAGTAACAATGAAAGCTGCCCTGTGTCCAATTTAGTCAGTGTAATATGCACCCTTTATAAATAAAAATGCCACATATGATTTTTTTCATTATTTTTATGACATATATACTGATATTTGAATCTGTGTATTCACTTATTTGGTGTCACGCGTAAATACAAATACATTGCTTTAAATCTATTTCTACATGTTCGCGCTTTTTTGAAGGCTAAACGCTCAAACCGGAAGTCTTATTTCTGGTTATTCTGGCGAGTGTAAAGTATCAGATGTCAGGCAGTTCAGAGTGGGCTTTCCGCCTGAGCATCCCGTAAGTCCCACGGTGCCTGTACAAAGTCAACAAACTAATGACCATGCCACCTGTATTACCGACAGACGCTAGTATCTCCCAATGTCTCAAACCAAAACGGAAATTAAACTGGATGGAAACAGCTAGCTGTTTAATTGTCATGTTGGCCTTCTATGAAACGCACCTCTACAAGCACGCATTAACATCTCCGCTCTGTTTTATTGAGATAATTATCACACAATTATGAAATAATATTATGAAATGAATTAATAATATTATGAAATAATTATTTCAGAATTACGAGATCTTTTCTCAGAATTACGAGAAATTTTCTCTGAATTATGAGATAATTATCTCATTAACTCGGAAAAACTGGTTCTGATTTTTTTTTTCCAGGTGAATGCAATACGCTTCCGTATAATACAATCAACTCTACTTACGAAAAGGGAGCAATACCTGCTGCAGTTCGTCTGTGGCTGATTTTAAGTTCATAAATTAAAAAAAGTAATTGGATGAGGACGGTCCAACGAGTTCCGTTTCTTCGATACGCCTTGAACGCAGCATCATGCAGTGTATGGTCTGGCAGCAGTACTGCGGTCTAAGCCTGGAGGAGGAGTCTGCTGAGATCACATCCTTCCACAACCACAGTGCATTCACACTCAATTTATGGATCGGATTTGGGATAGAGGACGTTTTTTATTAGATAGGCTATGAGAAATTTGGAAATACGTTTCAGTGTTTTTATTGTAAGATGCCATGAAATCATGCGGAACCCTTGAGGACTTCTCTCCATCTTTGTAAGATCACATTTTGGCCTCGTTTTTTTCCTGCTCTGGTCTGACTGCCATTTATCCCTGTTGGAGTTTTATGAAATCACAAACAATGTGGGGCAGAAGTGCTTTTGAAGATGGATATGAATCTTATAAAACAGGTGAGGTTTGATCACGAAGTAAATCGATAGAGCAGCTGGGTTGTAGCCAGTCCAGACGACCATATAACGGTCCGGTGAGACTAACGGGATGATGCTAAGCTACTGGAAAACCCTCGTTCTGTTTTTAAGGCCCAGAACAACGAACAAGACCATAGATAAGCAATGAGAATGTCATGCTGCTGTTGCAAAGACGAAAGATGGGTTAAATTTACATGTAGTATTGACCGTGTTGGCATGTGAAGACGAAGTGTATCCCGGGTTAGGCTTCTCTACAGTAGTAAAATGTTATTGAGACCAGTGGTCTGTTCAGCAGCCAGTTTGCCTTGCTGCCAGCAAGCTGACAGATCTGATCTAACAGAAATGGGAACACAGCAGGTAGGATGCTCATAACTAATCTGATATGCTTGATAAGCGTATTTGCCTCAATTACATTGGGCGTGCTTTGCATACCAATAGTCAATCAGAGAGGCAGAGTTGCAGTGTCATTTAGGGAGGTGGGACTGAGCTTTCCCTTGTTTTGTCATCTGATATCGTATTGTGCAAAATTTTAGAACAAGAGCCAGCTTCAGTAGCAGCTTTACACATATATACACCAATAGGCCTATACAGATATACCACTAGTGATATTCTATAGTTTGTTTATAAAAATCATAGTTTAAAAAAACTGTGAAGACTCTTTCTGTGTGTGTGTTTGTGTGTGTGTGTGTGTGTGTGTGTGTGTGTGTGTGTGTGTGTGTGTGTGTATGTACCGCAGAAAACCACAGAAAAATCGGTGTGAGTGTAAATTTAACTGATTAGATTTAATCAACACTGCCATTGTTTCTATAGGTCTCCACCATCAGAGTTTAACACCATAAATAGTTTTGAACAGCTGCTCCAGAGCCATATCAGCTCTATGAGTGGACAAACAACTCTCCAATCAACACATCAATTCAAAATAATTATTACGAAAATTCAGCACTTATTAACACTGGAACATTTGCTGAGGAGACACACATATGTACATGTATTCTAACCCCAGCCAATTCTGCAGATAGACAGATTCTGTAGTTTACCCAGTATATAGACTTAGACTAGTGTCTTGGCAGTAGATATTAACAGTACATCGGACTACTGCAATCTCTCCAACAACTGTTCTCATTAACCTTAACCTGAACTCTTTAAGATTATTTTTTATTAGATAGTTCACAGTAGAGAGAGACAGGAAAGATTGGGGGATGATGTGACAATGTTGTCAGGCCGGAGTCAAATCCAGGACGTCACAGGTACATGGTACACGCCAATTGAGCCCCCAGGACACCCCATCATTGACTAATCTTCACATTGTCAATTCATTGATGTGCTCTAAAATATTCAAGCTGTTTGCTTTTGGCAACTTTTACACTCATTAGCAACTGTAATCTCAGGAGAAAAACAGTATGTTTACAGCAGTATGTTATCTGAAAGAAACAGATGACCTTGTAGAAGACAAGCAAGCAGCAGCCATCATAAAGTGTCATTTGTATTGACAAGAAGCTGGTTGGGCAGAGAGACAAGAGTCCCTATCCTCCAGCTCACAGGCAGTTATGTTAGAAATCTCAGCAAGACATGATGCTAGGCAAGTAGGGTAGTGAACTTTGAAGAAATGAGGCATTCAGACAGATAGACAGGCAGGTATGGGCAGATATGTGTCACTAGAAACTGAAATTGAATCATTTATATTTGAATTTGAATTGCTCAACTTGAATAACTGCATTAAAAAACTGAATTTGAATCACATAATTTGAATTTGTATTGTTTAACTTGAATAATTGCATTGAAAAACTGAATCTGAATAGCATAATTTGAAATTGCATTCATTAGTTTGAAACTGAATTCCAATAAACATGAAACTGAATGTAATATTATGAAATTGAATTCAACTGTATTCAGTTCTCACAATTCAAATTCAGTTCTCGTAATTCAAATTCAGTTCTTGCAATTCAATTTCAGTTTACTGAGACACACATCCTGGTCGTTGAGGAAGAGCAATCGAGTGCAGATTCACAGAACTCCTTTTCACGTTTTTGGCCCGAAAATTCCAGATCCCTTCAGTTCTCTGGACATGATACTCCGAGCTGAACACCATCAGTCCCAGCCTCATCCATGATCGAAAGAAACGTTCTTCAACGTGTATCAAGTCCATGGATCAATGGGAGTGAAGGAAATGGTCAAAAACATACAGTAGGTGCTGATTGGCCGAAAAGGAGTTCTGTGAATTTGCACTCGATTGCTCATCCTCAACGACCAGGATGTGTGTCTCAGTAAACTGAAATTGAATTGCAAGAACTGAATTTGAATTACGAGAACTGAATTTGAATTGTGAGAACTGAATACAGTTTCAGAGCAAATTAATTCAATTTCAAATTATGCTATTCAGATTCAGTTTTTCAATGCAATTATTCAAGTTAAACAATACAAATTAAAATTATGTGATTCAAATTCAGTTTTTTAATGCAATTATTCAAGTTGAGCAATTCAAATTCAAATATAAATAATTCAATTTCAGTTTCTAGTGACACATATTTCTGCCCATAGGTAGGTTTCTATACATACAAACTCTTAGATGTTATCAAGTTTTAAACCAAGTCTGGCAGAGTGCAGTGATGGGGCTGATAGGACCGTTTGCTCCATAACACCCTAAATGTGATGTAAAGTTGGCTTTGAATTCTACCCCAGCAGTCTATCAAATTGCACAGAGCACACAGCAGGAGTTTGCTTGAATTAGGCTCGTTTGACAACAGAATATAAGACCAGACCAGGTCCAGACTGTGTACCATTATGTGGGTCTTACATGGATTGAGATCTGTATGTTTGAGCCATTTCTTTTCAGATTTTGACTATTTAGGCTAATGTTTGCACTTAGGATTTTAGGTATGTCTTCACTTCAGCACAGCTTTATTCAAAACCTTGGCTTCTTTGTCATTCCCATCGATGGTGGAAAATTTGCCTGTGGCCTTTTCTCCTTTTTTTGTTGTTCTGCTGAGGCATTGCCTTTAAATGTAGCCTAATTAGTTAGGCTACATCTAACTTTTTGTTTGTTTACTAATTAAGGTGTAACGATTTCAAAAATCATGTTGTTTTTTTGTAATGTGCAGTTTAGGAGGACAACATTGTGGGATCACAGTCAGTTTTTGCTATAAACAGAGAGGGGTGACTACAGAATCGGGGGTAGGTACCAGTGTACAAAAGTTTTATCTCACCTCAGCCGACGTACTGAAACTTTCAGCTCTCTAGGACATACAGCTGATTTTTTAATTAATTTTTGAAGTTTTGATTTTAATTTGAATCTATTGAGATTTGGTTATTATGTAATAAGCAACGCCCACTTTAATCAGTCACAACCAAATTTCGACTTTGACATGATCCTTGAGCATTTAAACCTAATCTATGCTGTCAATTATGAGATATAAACTTTGCATTTATAGTGCCCACTAGTGGTATAACTTAAAATGCTTTATGTTATGTTATGTTATGTTATGTTATGTTATGTTATGTTATGTTATGTTATGTTATGTTATGTTATGTTATGGTCAATTTTGTGTAAAAGGAGCCCAACTGCCAAACATTGTTGCTGTAGAACTTATGGTTTTTGAGCTGCAGACACTTTCAGCAGAGAAAAAGAAGTAAGAAGAAGAATTCCAGCCAATACAATAGGGTTCCAACCCCTAATAATTGTGCCTCACAAAATGATTTAAGCAATTCTGCAGTTTTGTAATATATAGCCTGCCATATTCCAGTTCATTGTAGGTTCAGTCTCTAAACGTGGTCTTTACAGAGACTATTGCACATAGAATTGAGGTAAATATGGGAGCTTCCAGGTGTGTGGAAGTCATTTGTCATTGCCACACGTAGGCCTATGACTGCAGTAGGTATAGTAGGTGGAACAATCCTATGGAATCAATGTATCTAAGCACTGGCAATTTTGGCATTAAAATTGGGTGGGGCCACACAATATTCCCACAAGGAAAATTGATGATGCAATCGTACCACAGAGATATTGAATCACTGAATTATACTGACTCAAGAGAGGAGAGACACTGCGTTTGTTTGCTGTAACCAACGAGTACCAGTGACGACAAAAAGCCAGCCGAATAATGCCATATAAAATCACACAAACAATGAAGATCTACCAACATATCTTGTCACACCAACAATAGGACCACCAAAGGACAGTGTTAAAGATCTCTCAACATCAAATAGTCTACTCAAGACCGAAATCAACATCAGGGTATTGACAACAAAAATGCAAAGTAAAATTATTTGGTTTTGTTTGTTTAACCCAGGGCTTAAAGACCGGCATATGGGCGTTTCAGCTTCACAAACTATTCTCACAAAAAACAAACAAACAAAAAAAAAACTCACTCCACGTGGGTTTTTGTTTTTGATGCGTTTTATCCAGCCATGTCAATTATTCAGGACAAGAACATTTTTAACAATCACTTTATAACATACAGATGATGCCATTGCCTTCAGTAGCAATTTTTGCCATCGCGATTATATTGAAATGTGTTAAATTAATTTAGCATTACCTAGCTGTAATGGGGCTGTGGTTTCACTGTCTTTGTTGAGTCGGGGTAAGAGGGTGATGGGGCAACCAAGAACCTAGCAAACATAATGTACTAACATAATAAGTAACATTACATTTCATAATCCTGAATAATTAAATTTTACATAACTAAACGGACTAGACTATCAATCTCTCTGCTTTTACTCACCACAGAAGTGGTTCCATTGTTGGTTGGTGCCGGTTGAGATAAAACAGTACAGGGGACCTGTCATAGAGAATTTCTATTCTGGAATGGGACCATATTGCAGCCATCTTACCTGGGGCCACTTCTCAACTTTCTGTAATTGGAACCAATGTTGAAAGTATCTTATGCTACCATTATAATGCTGATATCTTTTTATCAAAACATCACTGCTATTATTTATGTAACACATTATGTGCAAGACCACTGTGACCGTCTAAAATGGTACCAAACATGAGGCATTTTTGTAGTTTTTAGGTAACTATCTTAACTATGTGAGCTAATCATGTTTTCAATCATAAAGTTTATCTTCTGGACGTATTTTAATAGTGCATTTACTTTGCACAAACTATGAATTCTTTTTCAAGAAGACTTAATTCTCACATTTCTTTGGTATTTGGTATGGAGTGGTTGTATTAAAGCTAGGGTAGGCAATTTATTTTAGAAGCATTTTGGTTATATTTGTTGAAATTCTCTTTACATCCCGGTAGCTATTAATAAATCAAATGCTCTGAGAAAAAAAAAAATATCTGGTCTCTGTGGCTGTCCCAGGCCCTGTAATCAGCCACTCCAAAATCTTAGGAGGACCGGGCATTAACAACCAATCAGAACAGCTGTTCCACAAGGAGGCGTCCCGCCCATACCTGTCAGTCACATGTGCACAGTCTAGTCCTGCCTGCCCTGCAAACTGCAGAGAGAAAACTAATATATTCACAGAAGAGATGAGGTGAAACAGCCATAATCCAAACTGAATACTTGAACTGGAATATACTTGTTCAGTGTTTCCTCTAGGATTTTTTATAGCAGCGGGGGAAAGGGTTTTGTTGTACCTGGGTGGTGCGTGTGTAGTACGCCGGCGGTCGGAGTGAATATCAATAGGTAATTAAAAAATATGAAATAAAGTGACACTTGACTGCAAAACAAACTTTAGAACATACTCCACTCTCCTCACTTTCTGCCCTCTCTCCTGCTTCACTCTGCTCTCCTGCTCCACTCGCCTCCACTACTCCTGCCTGTCTACTTGTCTAATAAGGTTACATTTGAGAATAGCGTTGCCACCCGTCCCGTATAATACGGGATCGTCCCGTATTGAAAAATAATAATAATTTTGTTGTTGTGTATTCTATGTGTAAAAAAAAGTGTTTTTGCTGGTGAATATTTCAGTGACAAGTAGACTGAGTTAGCAGACCTGTGTTTTGTGTAAAAGGTTTGGAATTTATCAAGTTCGCCCAGACGCCGCTCTAATACAGAATGAACCAAGCTTGACCTAGGTGTGTGTACTGACTAATCTATGCTGACAAAAAATATTTTTGAATGTTTTAGTTACAACTAGATTGTGCTAACAGATCTGTGTTTTGCATGAAAGATTTTGAATTTATCAAATTTGGCCAATGCTGCAGCCGCCGCTCGCTCTCTCTATTTAGAATGAACCTAGCTTGACCAATGTGTTTCAGGAACTGTACTGACTAATCTATGCTTACAAAAATGATTTTTGGTAGTGGATGTTTTAGTTAGAACTAGATTGAGCTAGCAGAACAGTGATTTGCATAAAAGATTTTGAATTTATCAAGTTTGGCCAATGCTGCAGCTGCCACTTGCTCTCTCTATTTAGAATGAACCTAGCTCAACCAATGTGTTTCTATTACCATACTGACTAATCTATGCTGACAAAAAATATTTTTGCTGGCGAATGTTTTAGTTTTTAGCTGGCAGAACTGTGTTTTGTATAAAAGATTTGAATTTATTAAGTTGGGTTAGGGTTAGCCGAGGCATGAGCCTCGGTTGGAGAGGAGTTACAGGATGGAGGGAGGGAGCAGAGAGGGAGGAGGATTAGGGTTAGGGACCTTCCAGATGCTGGTACAGAAGATGGAGCAGTGTAAGAGTAGCATCTTCCACCCCTCTCCCTGCTCTATAAGCAAACTGAAATAGATCGATTACGTTCTCCACCTGTGCTAGAAGATTTTTTCGAATCTGTTTCTCAAATGATTTAATTATAACAGATGTTTGTGCACCTGGTAATCATTCATCATGTCTGGGATTTGTTTTTTTGGCAACAGGGACAATAGTTGCATGCTTCCACATTTTAGGTACTTTTTGCAGAGCAAATGATTTCAAAAAAATAAAATGAAAACTCGGACCAAGCTGCTCTGCACAGGTCTTCAGTATGTTTCCACACACATTATCTGGGCCTGGGCTTTTGCTAGTCTTTGTCTGTCTAAAAATATTTGTTACATTCTGAACACTAAAGTCTATTTCAGGGCGAGCAGCAGCGGATACATTTTCAGTAAAATCAGGACAATCAAAATGAAGAAAAAAATTGTTCAACCCATCTGCTAGCTGTTTATCTGTATTAAAACCATCAATACCTATCTGTCAGTTCATCAATATTCTCAGATGATTCTTTAAACATAGACGAGTCAGTGCAATCAAAACATCCCTGCTGAGTGAGGGAGCTGTCATCAATCCAGACTCTCACTTCTCTTTTCAGGGGCTTTTCCCTCTTTAGCACAGACCTATACGTAGGCAGTAGATGGACAGTACTGTGGTCAGAGGATCCGAGCGGGGGTGCCGCGACTGACTTGTATGCCCGCTTGATGGAGCCATAACAGAGGTCCAATATCTTGTTGAATCATATAGTACAGGTGACATACTGATGGAAGCTACTAAGAGTTTTCTAAGATTGCAGTGATTAAATCCCCAAGTTTGATATTAGGGGCGTCAGGTGAGGTATGTTGCAGCTGTTAAACCAAAAATATTGTGTTGGCAGCAGATTTTGCATCGACTTTGGTGTGAATGTAGACTACAGTGACAAATATTTGGGGAAATTCTCTGGGGAGGTAAACAGGTCTCACCGAAACAGATAGTAGTTAAATGCACAACTTTGCCCCCGAAAAGGACAACTCTACACCCAGCACATAGAAGGTTGCTTAAAAACTGCTGTCTTTTGAGAAGTTAATACAATACAAGACAGCTAAAATTGGTGTTATCGACTCAAAAAACAGCAAAGGATACCAAACCGTGTCTCGCTCTTCTCTCAGTCTGTGTGCGTTTTATAGGTCCACAATGAGAGCGGGAATGGCTATGTCACAAACGACACAGTGAGAAAGGAGTGGAGGAGCTGATGGTGTACTGGTCTGTGCATCTCAAAATGCAGCACCAGCTGTGACATCAATTTGACAAACTTGACATTAAAATTAAAAAACACTTAAAAAAAAATCTTCCTGGGTAGGAACAAATCTTCCTGGGCGGGCCACCCAGGTAAAGCCTATATTTGGGAAACCCTGGGGCACCTGCTCTACTTGCCCTGTTGCCACTGCATCTCCAACCCAGATAAGCGGCTGGAAAATGGATGGATGGATGGATGGATGGGAGCATGACATTGTACTTACTACAGAGGGATAGAACAAGGGATTCTCTCCTCTTTCTGCTCTTCTCTTCCTCTCCCCCTCCCTTCACTTAATCACTAAAATAGGACAAGCTAAATGACTCCTGTCTAACTGGATTATACTTTGAAAATAGGGCAAGTTTCCAGCTAAGAGGACACTCTGGTCCTTGGCTTTAGTGTCATTAATTAGGTGAAGCAGCTATAGAACTAGAGTTTTTTTTTTATATGTGACACCATAACATGAAAAGAGAAAGGGAAATACAGACAGTAAAGCGTGTGCTTAGATTTGACAGTACTCAGTTGTAAGTAGTAATAGTGGTTCCCTGACCCGGTGCATCAGCCAGCTGGACACCCAGACCATGTTAATTCTACATTCTGGGCTCGTACCACTATATGTCCAATAACTGGCTTACTATAGGGACAGATTGGACCTGTATTAACTTACTGATTGAAAGAATGACTGTTAGGACATAGAATCCCATTAGAGTCACTTTCTGAATCTTTGGACACTGTCCTATATGTTTATGGGCCAAGCATGGTGACCCCCAATGTAAAATGTAAGCACTTATTGTACTTCCGATTTAATAAAGTGCAAATTTTGAGTGCTAAACTTTTAGTATTTGCCAGTACGAAGTACCAATCTAGTCTTAATTATTGTTAAATACTTTTCAATTACCTTAAGATCAATGGACATAGCTTGGTCCCAGCCTTCTGATGTGCTAGCATTTACGTTTGTCACTCCTCTGTTTTGCTCATTTTCACAAACCACGCCTATTTTATTTAAAATCCTTGGTGCTTCGTAGTAGCCTGAGTTTGTCTCTTAGTTAGCCATTTTCTGCGTGGGGGGGTTGATTTTCCCCTAACCAACCACTAGTAACTGACGTATCTGGCCGCTCTGACGTTATGTTCAGTCAACACTGATGCTGGGCAGCCAGTTAGCCACTACATCCATGGTTAGCCAGCATATTTACCAACTTTACCAAGAATGTCGGTCAATTTTGACAAAAATACAAAGACAATATGCAAAGGCACTGATCGGCTGGATTGTTTCTCTGAGCTAGAACAAGCCGTTGAGTAGGGCAACACCAGACTCTCTGAATTGCTCAACAAAATCTGCTTTATTTGACGTCAGTATAGAGGCAGGTATGTGATCTGTGCAGTCCCCCAACCACTGATTTTCCAGTCCTTGTGTGAAGTGGTTCCTGACCAATCAAAGCAAGCACCCTGAGGATGATATTTGAAAGTGCAGCTTCACACAGGGGTTATTCCTAATCCTAACCCTAACCCTTCAAGAAAAGTATAAACATAGGATAGCGTGATAGGTTTGTAATAACAACTACAAACCCAAACGATAATTTATGCTGGCTCTGTGGTGAGAACACATATCATTGCAGTGCAGTGCAGTGTTCTTTGACATGGAGCTAAAATCCGCTACTTTGCTTATAATTTTGTCGCTAGTTGAAAATTGCTGGCTGTGTTCTAATTCATTCTTCCTGACCACCAGAAGAAGTAATTAATACTGGGTATTAGCCGTCACGTGCTGATTGTTTATACCAAGTCACATGCAAAGTCAAACAAACAAAGTCTTCTTACAACTCAATGATAGCAAATCCAAAATTATTTTATTTGGTCCTCTCAGCTCCAGATGTACGATTCAACTAGGTAGCCAACATTAAACAAGGCAACAGTAAATATACGTCGTCTCCCACGAATGATGATGTCTCCGCCTGGGCCAATCAGTAACAAATATGTCACTTTATTTTGAGCTGCAATTGTAGTTCCCCCTTGTCCCAGTCAGTGTAATTTTGAATGCTAGAATGCAGTGATGAGATGCATAATTTCCCAAAGTTTTGTCAAAATTCAATCAGTGGTGTCTGAGATATTACCAATAACACATGGATGAGCGAACAAATGATACAGTGGCCCTCCTTGGGCAGATCAGTGTAATTTTGAAAATGTGAGAGCGCAGTGGTGAGATTAATCATTCCCCCAAGTTTCAGCAAATTCCAACAAGTAAACAAACATTGTAGCATCCCCCTAATGCCAGTCAGTATAATTTTAAAAATGGAGCAATGAAACGCATCATTCCCTTAACCCTAACCCTAAACCCTAACCCTGAAACGATAATTCCGGTTATTTTCAACCAGGGCCTTTTCCTAGTTTTTGCCATCATGACGATTGATTGTGTTCAAAAGTTCGTCACTTACGTCACTATAGAGCTTTACGTTCTTCCGTCGCATTGCTCTCTATTAAACACTCAAGGGCCAAAGCAAGCTCCAACATTTGAACCCAAAAAGCGATTAAAACATATCCTTTCAATACAATAACACTCACACTGCAGTTAGACATTTTTAAATGTGATTGAACAATTATCATGGCATTTCAGTTACAATTCAATAAAATTTTTATGAAGTGGAGAAGGTTATTCATGCTTT
Source organism: Centroberyx gerrardi (assembly GCF_048128805.1). Taxonomy (NCBI): domain Eukaryota; kingdom Metazoa; phylum Chordata; class Actinopteri; order Beryciformes; family Berycidae; genus Centroberyx; species Centroberyx gerrardi. Next base: position 1,038,605 of record NC_136014.1, read on the forward strand.
TATATCACCTGGCTTAGACTACTGTAACTCCCTTTACATTTGGCTAAGTCAAGAGACCATATCTATAGGGAGCCGAAGTTGACATAATTCAGTATATGGGGGCATATGGCTTTGATTTTGAAATATATTGTAGTAAGCATCAACACATCTTGCTTGGTGTAATTTCACAAAAATCTATTCAGTATTATTTACATGAACAACAAAATTAATCATCGAACTACACTACTCCCCACTACAATTATTGCTAAATGTACTATTTTCTTCTTTCCATCGGCATAAGTTTCCTCCGACCGGATTTCGGTGTTACACTCTCCCCAGTGAGAGGGTATTTTCAACAGCAGGACACACTGTTGGTGCTCAAAGTGCTGTCATCTCACCTGAGAATGTGGACATACTTGAAAATGAAATTATTGCATAGAGGTGAATTATTATTTGAGCTCAGTCAGCTCTGCTGCCGGTCCCTATTGTGATTGTATGTATTATTATTCTATCTTTCTTACTAAAGCTGCCTTCCCATGCATGAAAACTCGTCAAACTTGGCACATAGCTCCAGTTCCATGCCAAACAACACTCACTAAAGTATAGGGCAAATAGTCCAGATGGTGGCGCTACAGCAGCAGTCTAAATTTTAAAACTTGAAAAAATCATAAAAATTCAACAATACATGCTGCAGCTCTGTAATTTTCTGAGGTTATCGGCCCAAACAAGACAAAACTTTCATACACTGGTACCTATACTAAATTATGAAGTCCACCACTCTGTTTTTATTAAAAACTGTAAGCTAATTAAATCTAACTAGTCCCACATACTTTGCACAAATTAGTGATAAAAATCACTTCAGAGCATCATAGCATTGTGGGATAGAAAACGTTTTTCTGTCTTTGTAGATGAAACTTACAAAATTTCAGAATTTAAGCATCAGTTTTTCGCTTATGGAGCATTCAATCCGTGTAATAAATTACAGACATCTCTATGTTATCTAGATAAAGTACGCAAATTCTCAGAATTTTATCTTGAAAACTGAATATTTGACACTAGTTTGAAATCTGCCTTAATATGGATGGACAGATCTTATGCACCTTGCTGGTTGCTTCAGTCATAGTGAGACGCCTCCTCTCTTCAAACCATCAACCTCTTACGGTACCTCTGCTGGCCCCGTCCATGACTGCTTGCAGTCCGAGTTTGGTTTTCTCTCCCTTTAAGAAACAAAGGTGTGTGTGTGTGTGTGTGTTCCACACTAATTTATTTGTGTTGTTTTACATGCAGTCAGCTAACACTGCTGAGATCATGTCAGCAGAGTTCAATAAGCTATTTTATTTTTTATTTATTTTTTTGAACCAAGAAACAAACCAAACTGTGACCCAAGTTTGGTGTTACACCACTAATAGAAAACCCTTGTCTGCTAAAGTGGAAACCTGTAGGAGTGAGGAAATTCTCTTGCACGTGGGAACTGTCTAAAATGACAATGTGAATGAATAATTATTATATATATTTTGTGATATTTATAATAATAGGTATTATTTAATCATGAAGAAACCTCATGAATATTCATTGCTCACATGACATGGTCACATTCCACCATACTATGCATGTGCGAGCACATACTAAACAAAGACATGTCTGGATTTCACGCCGCTATCCGTAACTTACCAAGACTTTAAATATGACACTGCTTTGCCTAAACAGATAAGCCTGATCTGAATGTGACACTCTCATTGACTCTTCCTAACTGTATTTTCAGTGAAGTCGGAAGTGACACCTATTGCTTTGCCTGTATACTGACTGTCCAAGATAACTATATTGAAGTTTGACAAATCAATCCTCCTCCTGTATTCAAGGAACCAAGTTAGCCGTATGAGCATTAGCAAGACAGTATGAACTGGCTGACATCATCATAGCCTGGATTAATTAAGCAACGTACAAGGAATGTGGCACTGGTCTTACATCAATATCAATATACATCAATATATTTGTGTGTGTGTCCATGCACACGTTTATGTGCAAGCAACTCCCTGTGTTTTGCCTCTTACTGTTCTGCCAGTGTGTTGCATGTCTAGTGTGTGGAGGCTATTTATTTCAGGCAGATGAGGGGCTCTAACAATAATAACAGCCTATACTTCCAACAATCCCATATGCCAGCTGTTCCTATGGCTCTGCTTTGCTATTTGTACACTGTGTTTGCTGACTCTGGCAGTGATAAAACAAGAGATGTTGGTAGAACACCCACTGACGATATTTATTAGCCTGTTCCCTGCTGAGGATGGAACTGGGTTAGAGATATGCTAAATCCTGGGTGGGCATAAGCCCATCATTAGAGTGGTGTAGGCCTATCTAATTTCAAGTCTAGTATCTTATTATCTTATGGTGGTATGTAAATATTTTTTATAATGCATGTAATGTATGCAGCAGAGATTGCACTATATGATATGGGCTGACCTACTCTTTGGTGAACTGAACCAGGTGAACTAGTCCCCAATTGTCATGCAATCACTTGAAATGGCACTGGAATGGGCTTCATGAAGGTTGAAAAAAAGAAAATGTGTGTGAAAACAAGGGCCTCCCTTCCCCACAATGTAACTTATGAATGCTGCTTCTTTAGGGTTAGGTGACTGTTGCCAGTGCCTGAACTGCCTACTGAATAATAAAGTGAACAGAAGGGTTTGCTCATGTATTTCTATGACACCCAACCAAATCACTACTGATAGCCTTGCTGCTGTTGTTTTAGGTACCAGTAGCACCAGTTCTTCAGGATGGGTGCCTGGCTATGACTCAACCTGGCATGGCAACCCCCCAGGTCCCGGGAACAGTAATCGTGGCCGTCGCCACAGCACGACATCCGACAGTGGCGACACCGGCATCGGCACTTCCTGCTCCGACAGTGTGGAAGGTAGGATTCTATTCTATTCTGTTCTATTCTGTTCTATCTTCTCTCTCTTTCCAAGTCAGTAGATTTTTCTCACAAAAATCACTTAAAAAACACAAATTATGTCTTTAGAGGGTGAGGGCTCAGTGGAGGGCTCGGCAGTAGTGCAACGTTGAGATGTCTTTTGGGTAGGCGTTTCACACTTATACGTTTCGGGAATATTATGGATTCACCCCACCTAGGGTTGTCGTGGTGGGCGGTGTTACCGGTGGCATACAATCTTGGAGTCCACACCGGTGGCATTAGCCCCACACCGGGAATACCGTTATTTTGTGTTTTGTAAAGTAAAAGCACATATTCAGAGTTTCCATGTTCAAGTTAGGCTACAAAATGATAAATGGACATACTAACAACATACTGATCACTAAATCTGATCACTAATATGACAGATTAGGATGAATAGGATGAATTATTTGTCCTTACCTAGTGACAGTAATGTGTCCAGTACAATCCAATGGTAGCCTAAAGAAGGGTAATATGCCAGAATCTGCACTGCACTCACATGAACTACATGAGTGTTGAGCAGTGTTATAAATCGCTGATTAAAAAGTGTTACCGTTTACAAATGCCGTTAATGTGAGTTTGGAGAGAAATTTTAAGTTTCACTTTCATTGTAGTGACGCTGACTTTGATAGCGCTTAGACCCTCTAGTGGCGACAGGAGGTATAACCGGTGTGGCCGATGTTGAGGAGGGAAACGACACCGGTGTCAAAATGGCACCACCGTGACAACTCTAATCCCACCTGCCGCAGCGTCCGCCGCCGATCCTTCGTGTGAACGCGATAACTTGAACAGTTTTTATAAGAATCTTTTCAAATTTGGTATGGACATTGATGACCCCTAGAGGAAGAACTCTATTGATTTGATATGTTTATGATTATTATAACTATTATTAATTAACTGAGTAAATTCATCTCCATGCTATTTGGACCCATATTTCACCAATGGTGCATTATATTGTATTGAAATTTGTCAAGAGAATTGTTCAGGCAATTATGGATTCAAATATGGTCAATATTTGATTGGCTTTGCACACATATTCATTCATTATATGTGAACATGTGTACCAAGTTTCATGTAAATCGGACAAACTGTGTGGGAGATACAGCCCTTCAAACTTTTTATTTTTGACCTTTAATTATAGCGCCACCATCAGGCCGATGGGGTCATATTTCTTGTGGGTCTAATTGAAGCCATACTAGACCATGGTGCAAAGTTTCATGGCTCTAGCATTTACCATCTCACAGGAAATTCAGCCCAAAGAGAAAAACAATAATAATAACAAAAAAAGTACCAGTACAAAAAATAATTAATTTATTTATTAATAATAATCACAGAAAGTGCAAATTTCACACAAATCTCCATAATTCCCTGAACAATTCTCTTGACAAATTTCAATACAATATAATGCACCATTGGTGAAATATGGGTCCAAATAGCATAGAGATTAATTTAATCAGTTAATTAATAATAGTTATAATAATCATAAACATATCAAAATCAATTGAGTTCTTCCTCTAAGGGTCAAGTTATCGCGTTCACACGAAGGATCTGCGGCGGACGCGGTGGCGGACAAGACGGCGGACACGGCAGCGGGTGGGGTGAATCCATAATATCCCCGAAACTCATTTCGGGGATATAATTACTAGCCTTTAACATTGTGACATTATCTACTCTGTTTTACTGCTTAGCAGCACCTCTGGTCCAGACTGTCCCTGCTCCTCCTCAGGACAAGTCCTTTTCGTTCTTTGGAAATATTTTTCAATTTTCATCTGGAATGAGGGAGCAAACATTCAGAGTTAAAAAGGTAATATTAACGTAACACTGACTAGCAGCTAGACCGTGTGCTAATCTCGGAAACCCAGCTGTATTCCGAGTAACGTTAACTGTTAGTTCTTCTTCTCGGGAATTCAGCCAGCCGTCCTCTTGACATGGAAAAAAAATATCCCCGTAATATATCCCTCATGCCCACGTGTGCAATGGGAGGCGCACAGACGGGTCCGCGGGCCACTTCCCATTGCTTTTAATGAGAAAAGGGCGCTGGCGGTTGGGGAAAAAACGCTATGTGTGAACGCAGCCTTAAGGGTGGAAACACCAGCAATATGTTGAAACATCTTAGGGTAACCATAACCATCTTATTTGTTTTCCAAGTTATATCATTTTAAGAAAAGGAGCATTGTAATTTATTTTAACATGTTCAAATGTTATTAGGCAGACATTCTACACTGTGTTCAGACTCAAGAGATAATAAAACAGCTGTGTTGACGCTGAAAACCTGTGTAGGCCTACTTTTTTTTTCCACACAGAAAATTGAAAGGGAATCGATAAGGGAACCGATAAAGAACCGGACCGATAAGCAGAATCCATAATGGCATTGGTATCAATAAAATCTTATCAATTCCCATCCCTAGTGTGCGGAGCAATTAGGGGCTGAGCAAATCAATGCGCTACACGCAGTTCTACAATTAAATAGTGAAAAATACCATTGTGGCGGTCAATGCTGATATTGTGACGGGCTGCCACAAAGTTGTCTATGTGTGGGAAACCCTGATATCTTTGGTAAGCAGCCATGTAATAAATGGGATAATGTACAGCAAACCTCTGCTTGGTGTCGCGGCTTATTTTGTGATAATCGCTGTACATTATCCCTTATGGTAGGAACACCGAAGGCATGTTCATATGGCTACAGTGTGTATTAGTATGGCTGCAGGCACAGTGGAATGAACTACAGCCAAAGGTTTAGAAAAGACTTACCAGCCAAGTGGGTCTGGCTACCGCTCTCTTCCTCCCCTCCTCCTAACTGGTATGGTAGTTTCTTTCAAAATGTCATGCTTTCAAGGAAGATGTTTGCTCTCTAACCTGTTCTTATTTGTGTCTTTATGGACTGTGGATGATATCAAATGTATAACCAGGACCTATTCCCTCTTCTTCCAGTAGCTATCTGTCTGTCTGGCTGTAATGATATGTCTGGTTTGGAGTTTAGGGCAGATCACTGTACACCAGGGTTGTTTCGATACCAAAAATCTGACTTTGCTACTGATGCGATCTTTGGTACCTCAGTACCAAATTGATAGTAAATCACTGATTTACTATTTATTAATAAAATATCTGACACACAAAACACAGCCTGCCTCTTCCTCAGCCTGCCTGAGAAAGAGCTTACAAGCTTGAAACCATTGCATAGCTGCGTGTATTAGATAAGCCCTTTGTGTTCATTTGTGCCATCTGGTGCACTTCTATTTTATTATTTTCTGGCACCTATGAAGCATTAATAAATTCTCATATTGACTACTAAAGATATATCAAAATTCTTTACACGGTACATTATTGTATTTGTGTTTGTATACAGTTTGTGTTAGTCAGGGACTGGGGGAAAAGGGTCTGAATTAACTTATGTGTAAAATACCTTAATCTACTCTTGTTGTGTATCTATCTGTTATTATCACACCTGTCGGGCTTAGAATTCCTTGGAGAGATCGGGATAGTTGTTAGACAGATGTTTCGCTAAATTAGGTGTGTTGACTCCTTGGCGACACAAACTTTTAAACATCTTTCGCAAACGGTTGCAGTAAAATCTTCAGGTTCGCCTTTATCACTGGTTTTGTAGACAAAATACTGCCATAAGTTGGAGACGGGTCTCTCACACAGACACAGGCCACTAGGCACGCCCACCATGTCACCGTTCCCTTGAATCCATGAAGGCTTTATTCTTTAGTCTTTCTGAACGCCATCCTTTGGAAAAGAAAGTATTTTGCAAAATGCTGGTATAGTTTAAAATTTTGACATTTCGGTACTTTTATAGTACTGCTATACCCTGAAACCCTACTGTACACACCCTTGGGTTAACTAGAGAGTCTGAGTTTAACAAGGCTGCTTCACCTCACATTACCTCCAAAGCACCAGACACCACATAGTTAAACCAGCCCTCACTTCCTCTCCCTTTTTTACACCTCATTTACATAGTTCTCCCCTTTCATCCTTTCTCAGTTGCTTTCCAATCTTTCCTTCCTTAAAGACATACTGAGCAGGATTCTCCCCCTTGAAATAGCATAAACTCATCCAAAAATTATCCTACTCAATCATTACTTATGGTCCATTGTTAGTCTGTGACAGTGTGTGCGTTTGCAGAGACCCTGCCTTCTGCCTGGATTTTCTAATTTGTTTTTCTAATCAGTCAGGGACGTTTCTGGGCGTCAACCTTTTTGCAGCAGGTGTGTCTGCCTGCAACCAAAACCACTGCTAAATTGTTTTATAACTAAAAGCCATGCTGGCTGCGGTAGCAGTCTCGAACTCTAAAACAGAGCAACTGGTCAGAGCTAGTGTGTATTGTTAGCGTAGCTTTGTTGTAGTAGAAAAGCTGATAGCTAAGCTAACCGGCACCTACCTGTCCAACAGAAAACAGGCCAACTCCGTGTCGTTCTTCATCTCCATCCTCTCCTTAAATATTCTCCAACTGGTGAAAGCCAACCCCAGATTCACTCTCGTTTTGGAACAAGCCTCGTCTGCTTGGCGTTTTGCCTCGCTGTACTTTTTTTACAGGTTTTTACCGTTTTTTTGAAAGTTGTGTTTACAAGCCACAGGCAGCAAAATCCTACTCAGTATGCCTTTTAAAGGCAGTTAAAGTAAGATTTTGGAGTACATTGTAGTCAGACCATTCAGTAAGTGATAACCTGTGAGTTTCTTGTTTTGTTTTTGTTGTTTTATTTTGTTGCCATTTTTCGTGCTAAGTGGTTATTGCTGTGTTGTTTTTGCACTACATTTCCCAGAGATCAGTTGTCAATAACAAGTGATTCCTTGGATTTTCTGTTGATGAAGTTAGAGTTTCTGTAGGTACCGCTTGTTTCTGTTCAGTCATGGTGGCTATTACTGCTCATGCAAACTATCCAATTTTTCTTCTATTTATTCCAAACAAATTTGAATCAATGGATGCTTGTAGTTTGAGGTAATAAGATCACAAACAAATGTGATCTCTGCTCATTATGAGGCAACTATGTAGGTTACTTTTGGTAGGCAACTATCATGCTTTGCAATCCCGTGAAATGTTTTTAAAACATTGTTTTACCATTTTACCCAAAGCCAGGATTAGGAAAACAATCCACAAATTGAAATTGAAATGATGAAAAAAAAATGGGAAGGCACTCATGAAGGTTTTAACTTTAAAAAGCCTTTATTAAAATTGGATTAAAATTTTAAAAATTATAACGGGCTAGAACATTTTAAAAACATTTTTTTAAATGTTCTATCCCTATCTAAGAGCACCTGAGCTTGTTTGAATGCAGAGGTCCAGGCCAGTAGACTAACCTTTTGCGTTGCACAATTGGGCCAGTAGATTTCCTAAGAGTCCTAACCAGACAAACACATAGAAAGTGAAAGCATTGACATGAGCCGTGTGGTGAGTCAGTTTACCTTTCTTTATTAGTTTAGGTTAGTCCTTAAAAAGTGCATGGATGCCATTGAAACCAGTGCTGCATATGATTGTCTCCAAATTGTACACTAGTTGAACGTTATGTTCCCGAGACTGGAGAAACAGCACAAAGTGCGAATTTCGAAGCAGTCTGCTTACAACTGGAACAGTATTGGTCTGAGTTGTCAAGCTCAGTGGTTTTCAATCTTTTTGGGGTTAGGGTTAGACACACCAAAGGTCAAACTCAAATCTCAAGGCACACTCACATGTAAGTCTATTCATAATTACGTAGAATATACCATATATTATTATATTGTATTTAAATACACTCACCGGCCACTTCATTAGGTACATCTGTTCAACTGCTTGTTAACACAAATATCTAATCAGCCAATCACGTGGCAGCAACTCAATGCATTTAGGCATGTAGACATGGTCAAGACGATCTGCTGAAGTTCAAACCAAGCATCAGAATTGGGAAGAAAGGTGATTTAAGTGACTTTGAACGTGGCATGGTTGTTGGTGCCAGACGGGCTGGTTTGAGTAATTCAGAAACTGCTGATCTACTGGGATTTTCACGCACAACCATCTCTAGGGTTTACAGAGAATGGTCCGAAAAAGAGAAAATATCCAGTGAGCGGCAGTTCTCTGGGCGAAAATGCCTTGTTGATGGCAGAGGTCAGAGGAGAATGGCCAGACTGGTTCGAGCTGATAGAAAGGCAACAGTAACTCAGATAACCTCTTTACAACTGTGGTGAGCAGAAAAGCATCTCAGAATGCAACACGTCTAACCTTGGGGCAGATGTCACTTTGGTAGCCGGTTGACACTGAGCTGAAAGCTGATACCTACCCAGTATTAGTAAGGTGTACCTAATGAAGTGGCCGGTGAGTGTATATTTCACACACACACACACTCACACACACACACACACACACACACTCACACACACACACACTTCTATGAGGGGTCAATAAGCAGGATTGGCCAAATCAAATGTGAATTCAGAAATAATAAATTACAAATTATAAAAAAAGTGCAATTTCAATAACAGTACAAATATCACTGGTGTGCAACTACATACTACAATGCTTTCCCACAAGGTAACACAAACAATCGTGATATTTTAGACCAACAGCAGATGTTAACACAGTGGGGTATGTGAAGAATTCAACTAGTTTTGCCAGCAAGCCTGTTTACACTACAGAAAACAAAGTCAAATTGTCAATTTTTCCACAAATTTGTCCTTTTGCTTTTACGAACCTGCCAAAATTTGTTTCCAAATATAAAATAAAACAATAGATATTAATTGGTTGAAATTGACCACACTATATTTGATGGGCTTATCTTGACCCATGGAACTCAGGGTCATATCGAAGTTTGTCGATATGTGAAATGGTTCAAGAGTTACAGGCCATAAAGTGACCTTGACTATAACCTGATGGTGGCACTAGAGGGTTGATGTAAATGTGCACACACATACATTAGGGACTTGTCTATGAACTGACCAATTTTGATCATGATTGGCCAAAGCATTGCGGAGATATGGCCAATTTCCGATTGGTTGGACTTGTTTTGACCCAAGGAACTCAGGGAAAAAAGAAGTTTGTTGATATGCAAAACAGTTCAAGAGTTACAGGTAAAAAACTTAGTTGAACTTTGGACTGATAGTGGCACTAGAGCAATTGTTGTATTGCCCTCTAAATGAGTACATGCATTTCTTGGACTGACATCTATTGATGTGCCAATTTTCATAAAAATTGACCAATCTGTTCAATGTTTTGAGAACGGCTGAATCCATTGTTGGGGTCGATGGTAAGGTTGAAAGTCATTTTCCTCTCCTCTCCTCTCCTCTCAGTGTATTGTATTTACTGGTAGAGCTAAGGCAATAGCATGACCTCATTTTAGTTCATTGGAGCTCATCATGGTTTAGACTGAGCTAAGGCCTGGGGGATCTGGCTGCATCCAAGTCACATTTCCTGTCCCACATATGAGACATCTGAGCTGGATCTCCAGGTTAAAAATCTGTAAATGTATGTTCCAAATTAAAGTATTGCCCTTTTTGTGTATTTGTGGTGGAAGAAAAGGGATATTTTTATGTAGTTCATGTATTCAGTAGCATAAACCTCAAGCAAAAAACACAAAACATCTGTCTAGATCATCGCTGCCTTAAACTTGTACACTGGTTCATGTAAATGTAGGCTGCTTGTTGATTAAATGTATTTTTGGTTCAAATTCTGGTGGAGAACTGTGTTTGTGTGTGTGTGTGTCTGTGTGTGTGTGTGTGTATGTGTGTGTGTGTGTGTGTCTCTGTCTGTATGTGTGTGCAACCCAGTGCAGCCCAGTGTCTGGGTCATATATCTGGTTAAGGATTGGAGATAAATATAGGTCAGAGGGATCTAATCGGATGTTCACTGTGAGGCAGAAGCAACATGAGTTTACATCCTGTACAACATGGAGGATGTTTTGGCCTCGCTCTAGGCAGTAGATTGAAAATCTGTTGAAACACTAGATTAAATGTTTATGGTCCGTGTACCTACAGTTGAAGTTGAAGTTTATTTACCATTTGTGGACCAGCCACATTGGAATTTAAAAAGTGCAGAGCTCATGACATATAGGACATGAAAGTACAGTACATCCATACATGCAAACAAAGTGCAAATAGACAGAAACGATGATGGGAAAGCAGTAAGTATATCATAAAACAGTCCAAAAAGTGCAGGGGAATGGCAATTTAACCATTAGATCTATTGTTTAAAATGCGTGTAGCACTTAAAAAATATATTCCTGAAACAGCTTGTTAAGCATTTAATAGTACGATATCATACACCAGAGGGCAGCAAGGTGAAGATATCAGAGGCAGGGTGGCCTAGAGGGTCAGATGCTCAGTGTCTCTAGAGAAGCTAAAAACAGATTACATTTTTTCTGTGTTTTGACATTGTTTTTTCAATGGCAGCTAAGTGCATTCAATTATGTTCCTGAGGCTGACTATCTTGTTATCAGTTTACGTTACATTTAGCAGGTTTTGCAACTCTTTATGATGGCCAGTCGACCGGTGGGGTCAGCGGTGAATCAGCAACTGATACGAAACCGATACGAAAAAAAAATCCATCCAGAGTCCATCTTTCTCCCCTCCTGCCAACTGATACTTGGTAAATCGGTATTGGTACGGTATTCTAGTTTTTATATGCTAAACTGAGCATGACAGAGTGATTGTGTTGTGCATAAATTTGCGGCCGAGTGAAGCTAACAAAAGAACATTATGCCGCCCTCAAGGTGCTATCGGAAATATCAGAATCACGATTTGAGTGCACATGAATGATAGAAACGAAGGGGTAAATATGACAGTGAAAGTCTGGATTTTCTATGATCCCGTAATATGACGTTTATGAGCAGAGAGCATGGAAACCATGTCAACAACTGTAATGTTTTTTAATCCATAATGAAAATATATCACCCCATATATAAAATCCCAACTTCATTTTAAAGATTCTGAAACATTAGGCTATATCTCTAATAATGCTTTGTTCTATATGTGTCCATATTGTGAGAAGCAGGGCGGTAGGTAGAGTATCTGCTGGTCAGTTGTAGTGGGTCAAATTTGCAGAATTGTTTTTTTTTTTTAAACACGCCATTTCCTGCAATTTTACATATATATTTTTATACATTTGGTTTGTATACTGTGATGCTTTTTTTTTTTTTAAGATTTATTTTAGGCATTTTATGCTTTATTGACAGAGATAGTGTGAGAGAGAGACAGGAAGGTATGGGAGAGAGAGAGGGGACGACATGCAGCAAATGACCGCGGGCTGGATTCGAACCCGTATACTGTGATGCTTGATTCTCAGTGCTACATTAAATAACCCAATTCATTTAAAGAGATGCTATAAACACAGGAGAGGTGTCTACAAAGGCTTAATTTATTTTTTGGTAAACTAACATAATTCATACTATACTACGGCTATAATGCACAAAATGACAAATAAGCCAGTTACATGAAAACATTATATATTTTTTTTGAATATCATAGTTCCTGTTGCTGTTGCTCTGCTGTGCTAACAGTAGGCTATCATCTTCAATAATCTGTTGAAAACATCTCACTATAGCTTTGCTAGATTGCTTGCCAAATGTTAAACACAGTTTCAGAGAGAAAGAGAGAGACCTTCGGCACACAGAACACAAAATGGAACGTTAGCCAACCTAAGCTTACTCTAAAAAAAACAACAGTTGTTAGCTAGTTAGATAAATGTAGGTCACGTAATTTTTGCCATTCACCTCTGGTGGTTACACAGTTAAGGTCTTCAGAGAAACACACCTGTGCTGTTTTTTTTAACTTTTCTTTGCCCATAAATTGTGCAATGTTAGCTGTTGTTTCATGGTTCAAACAATTATGCTGCTGTCACTCCATGCATTGTCCCATGTCTGTGGTACGTAGTGCAGGCTATTTTTAGCGCAGGTTGGAATATACCACTTGGGTTGGAAAGGGGGTGTAGCAATCCAAATGCAACTATGCTATCTAAATGCAGACAGAGCAGATATTTTACTTAGTCTTTAATTAAATATTAGATTGAAAAGATTGAGAGATTGAAAATTAAATATTCGATTTTTACTAAATGTTGATTTAAAAAAAATAATAATTCTAATTCCTAATTTCCAAGTGGAGGGACATCTGCCTAACTTGCCTAATGTTTTTTTTTGTTTTGTTTTTTATTCATTTAACTGTGCAAGAAACAGTAACAAATAATAACAACTGAACATTTGACATTTGAGAGGGTCACCCTGGGTCACGGCCATTGCCAGATAGGCCAACTCCACGCCCCGCATGTAGCGAGTGCCCCCGCAGGGCGAGCCCAGAGGACACGGCCGCAGTGCGCAGAGGCCCGAGGGGCCATGCATTAGAGATCAGGAAATCTCCCATTATTATTCTTTTTTTTATTCTTTATTATTATATTAATTATTATTATATTCTATTATTATTATTATTATTATTCTTTTTTTCCCCCTAATAATAATAGAGGGGAGTGCTTGTTACCATATTGTGATTGGTGGGGGCAGTGTTAATAGCTGATTCCGCTCTGGGCAGCCCCCAGACCCGAAGGAGGGAGCCTGCCCACTGCAGATCGTACTGCTTAAATAATTGTTATTGTTTTGTTGCTGTGGTTGTAAGGTATTAGATATACAGTGTTGTACAGTGTACAGTGTACACCACCGCACCCAGGGAGTCTCCACAGGGATCTTCAGGGGAGGGAAGAACAGGGGAGGAAAGGGGAAGGGTAGACTGGGGGGGTTTAACAGTGTATCTGTGGGCCATGTTTGAGTGAGGTGTGTGTCAGTGCGTGTGTGTGTGTGTGTGTGTGTGCGTGAGTGAAAAGTATAATGGCTTAGAAGAAAAAAGTAAATATATAAATGAAAATTAAAGAGTAGGAGGAAAAATAATAATAAATGAATAAATAAAAAATCTATTAACTCCACCTATCGCCATCAGCTGATATCGGTGTGAGCTGATCAAATAAGAATTAAAATGTCCCAAAAAAAATCAACATGATGGATCTTGTTTGTGTCAACCTAACATCACAATATATGCAGTGAATGCTTAAATATATATCATTTGACATTCTCAGTGTCATCTTCAAAAACTGTACATAACACCAAGCATTTTCGCTTTCAGGGGATTGTTAACAACTCAAAATGCTTCTCAATCAACTATAACTAGCCACATACTCTATACAACTATGTAGCTTTCACATAAATTATTGTGTGAAATCAAAGACCCATGTTAAATAAATCAGTCTCTTTTGATCCATTGTTGACCTCAGTCTGTTTTTGACCAGGGCCAGTTTTGAAAAAGAGCACTCCCCGCTCACATTGGACTGCTCCCTGCTCGATTGAACCATTTCGCAGTCTTGGTTTGATTTGTTATAAATATACTGTATATCTCCATAGTGTAGCAGTCCAGCAATGACAAAGTACTAGAGACATTGTTGACATGTGTTACCTGGGAAATGCAATTAACACTTTTTACCAAAGTTGTTGCCGAATTTAAATACATTAAAATACAAAGAACCTTGCGGAATATCACTTTGTCCCACTGTGGACTTGTCTGTTGTGTACTACAACCCTGTTTCTACAACCCCCATCTACTCTATTCTTATTTATATCCTATTCTTCTTTGCTGTATCCTGTTACTGTTTGCTGCTGCAGGAATCCAGTTTTCTGACAGGGATTATTAACATCTAATCTAATCTAATCTTATTTGTATTTTATTTGATCTAATCTAGTAGAGTAATCTAGTAGAGGTCCCACCTGTGGGACCTCTACTAGATTAGTGATATCCTGTAATTAGTAGAGGAACTAAGGCCCCTAAAAGTTGAGATACCCCTACCCGAGGTAGAACAAAGCACAACCATGTTTTTTCATAACTTTAATATGTCTAGTTTTTGAAATGGATGGTTGTATAAAAATATTTTACTGCAAAATTTGTTTATTTGGTTGATGTTTGGATCCTCCCCAAAACCGAAAATAGTGAAAATTTAGGCTTCTCCAAAAGGGACAGCGTCTGCCTTATCACATGTATCTCTGGAAATAATGATCAGAATGTCACCAAATTTGGATTGGATGTTCACAGACAGTTATTGCATACAATAAATCAAATATTTCATCAATACCTTTGTCCATCTTTGAAATTTATACGCTTAAACACACATGAATTATAGGCGGAAATTGAATAGGAAATTAAAAATCCAAAAGGTATGTATATATATGTCTATATAATGTCTATATAATGGTCTATATAATGCTATATGTCAATATAATATGCTATATGTCTATATAATGGTTGCCAATGGTAGCTATATGTCTATATAATGGTTGCCAATCACACAGTTGTTGCATGTCATACTGTTTTACTCTAATTTATTAGAGATTTTTTCGCTGTGTAAAATTTTATTTTTTCCCGTGGTGATATCAGTATGGCACCAACATTGCATCAAAACACATCTGATTCCAGTTATGCTATGCTTTCCAAGCATGAGTAACTGCTGGGTTTCAGATGTTAGCGCCCATCTCCTTCTACCCATAAAACTACATGTTTTGGGGTTGTTTCCAGTAGTTGGTTCAGACTACCTTCTCACTCCTAATGAACCACAGTTCACGAACACACACGTTTCTCCAAGAGTGCTCTCCCAAAGTAGCACAAAGATAGTTGCATCATATCCTTTGTAAAAAAAAGAAAGCGAAGGACTATTAAATGAGACCACTTGACTCAAGTGATTAACTTTTAACAGGAGACAAACCTAAGACAAAAACAAGTTTTCAGCCCTATGGGCTTGAACCCCTAACTACTGCAATGTAGTGACCAGATGCCAACAAAACAGCCCAATCCACTTACCACCAACACATCAAATAAATCCAGATGCATGAGACCAGAATAAGCTTTAACCACCAATAGGGCCTTCGCAAAACTAGTTTCTTTACCAGGCTTTAATAGAGGACATAAGAACATACTAGGGTAAAAGACATGTTATAAAACAGACCCCTACCCTGAGAGAGCTTTTACAACAGTTTAGAAACACAACTTGAGGTATTATGCTAACAGAGGAATGGGTAACATGACCTGAAATCCATATCACAATATTGTCACATCTACCTCGATAACAATAAATGAAATGATAATTTAACATTTACAAGTATTGTAATCTCTGTTAGCGTCATGGCCATTAGTGCCATTAGTGCCATTGGCCAAACTTTATAAATTCCATGGCTGTTACGCAAAACTGTTGAACAAAGAGAAAGAGCGCCGTTTCCTTAGCATTGCACATAATAATAATAATAATGTTCCGCATTGCTAACTCAATCTAGTTGTAACTAAAATATTCACCGGCATTTTTTTTTTGTTACACACAGATTAGCCACCATAGTTGCAAATCCTCACAAGTCTATAACACTGGGCAAGCAAGCATCACTCAATATGAGGTGAGAGAGAGCCGTTTAACTGACTAATCGACTGACTGACCTGCAGCTTGACTCCTGCTGAACACTCTTGTGCTGTGAGAAAAATAACCTGCCTCCTAACATACGTAAGTTTATTCCAGTTCTGTTATTATTAGTATAGCGGGCTGGGTCTGTTTGCAGGCTGTTCGTGCCTCACTCCCTAGAGGGATACATACATCCCCACCTGTGCACTGGCCACCAATCACCCACTGCCTGGTTAGCAAAGCCTAGGCAATCCCATTTATGCAGCCCAGCAATCCAGGGCAAGAAAACTACAGGTTATCAGACAGGCAAAGAGGCGTGCAATACATACAAGTAGCTAGAGAAGACACATCGGGCTAACGCGGTTTGAGCCAGGACGATCTTGGAGGTCATCAACCTGGCCCCCTCTAGACGGTCAACAGGAAATGATCTGGAGACTGCATCACACACACATGAATATGTTGTCCAGTAAGATACTGTATTGCCTGTAATTAATGAATTAAGAAATTAGGTGAGGAATATGCTGTCGTTGGATCTGAGAGAAAACAATGCATTGGTTCTGGCCAGGGTTGAGTAATGTTTGAAATTTCCCATGACTTTGAATTCAATACTAATAACTAAATACATTTTTGATACCTTGTGTAAATGCAAGCATTTGAACATATTTGCTTCTGCAAATGAACGCATGTCAACAACATTTTCCTTGGAAAATATGCATTTTTATGCTCTTACCATATCTGTAAAATGTACTTAATAATTAAATTAAACAAAGTTTCACATAATAAAACAAGCTGTTAAAAAAAGGTGCACTTTGATGGATTTAAGGTGTAACTTGTATTTTTCAACCTGGACCCTATTTTCCCAACCTTTTGTGTCTAAGTAACTAATGGGGACAACAATTTTTGAAATTGGTCCAGTATTGAGCGAGATCGCGTCAGCTGGCAGCCGCGAAACGAGCTGCAATGTAATCCGACGGGGCAAATGTGAACCGTCAATGTACGTCCACTAAAAGTGCTTGTTTTTGCCACTGACAGGCTCAGATTGTTATTATAAGTGTCTGACAACATTATGGAAAGGACCCTACAGAGAAATGAAACGTTTTTCTTTACCTTTCGCTTGATCCGGTCTGTGTGTAACTTCCTGCAACAACCCAACTCTCGCGAGACTTGGACAGTGGCAAAAACAAGCACTTTTAGTGGACGTACATTGACGGTGCGATTTGCCCCGTCGGATTACATTACAGCTCGTTTCGCGGCTGCCAGCGATGCGATCTCGCTCAATACTGGACCAATTTCAAAAATTGTTGTCCCCTTTAG
The DNA here is from genome assembly GCF_048128805.1 of Centroberyx gerrardi. Taxonomy (NCBI): domain Eukaryota; kingdom Metazoa; phylum Chordata; class Actinopteri; order Beryciformes; family Berycidae; genus Centroberyx; species Centroberyx gerrardi. The sequence continues at coordinate 1,056,217 of NC_136014.1, forward strand.
TCACTTAGACACAAAAAGATGGGGAAATAGGGTCCAGGTTAAAAAATACCGAAGTTACCCTTTAAGGGTGCTTAAGGTACACTGTGTAAGATGTATGCAAAATACTGTAGCACTCCCTGCAGGCGCAAAATTGAACGATGAATCTAAATCAAAAAGGAAGAACCAGCCTCCACCCTGCTCCCAGGACCCTGCCTCCCTCTTAACAGTGCTGCATACACACCCCCTCACCTAGCAAAACAAATGTAGCCTAATCAATTCTTAAACGGTTCAACACTAATGCGATAACTTCTAACAACACCAGTCAGTTAGCAGTAGTATATTTACAACAGGACATGCAGAAAGTACTCATGGCCATGTAGCATGACTTCTGTAATAACATTACTAGACACATGGTGCAAAGTGCAACTCAGCTAAAGTGAAACCTGGAAATAGCTGGGGATCTGCATGGGTTACACTCTAGGGCTTGTGAGCTTGAGATCATTATCATCAAGGCTAATAATTTTGCTATGGCACATCGAAACAGTACATAGCCCCTTTCACACAGGCAGCCTGTTCTGTAAATGTAACGGCACGCCGTCGTGTGAAAAGGAGCCGGTGTCAAAATGCCAGAAAATGTAGTAAAGTTCAGTAACGACCGTATGTGTGACAGACAAACCACTTCATACATTAGTATGGTTAGCTTTGTACATAATCGAAACACGCTACAAACCAACTAGCCTTTGCCTTCATCAGGCTCAGCCCTGCACAACTGAGGTATGAGGTATTATATCTAGGTAGTAGGGATAGACTAGTTTCCCCGACAGCAATAGTCTAGATACCAAACATTGGGTAATGCAATTTGCGCTTACCCATCTAGGAGAAAAAGTTGCACCAAGTGATACCATTAAAGGTCTGCCCAACGTAACATCTGAAGCAAGGTTGTAGTAACATGGTAGTGTGGCTATCGGGTATAGTCAAGGACCTCACAATAAGATTTGATTTCAATACTATGAGTCACAATATGATATGATTTGACACTTCACACAGGATCAATACTATATAGGCCTACAGTATATATGAAATTTGCAGTGAATTGATACGAACTGTACAGTATCTTTTTAGTATTGTGATGCACAGTATGATTATGTGCCTTATTGATATAGATTGATATGGACCAAATTTAGCCAAATTCTGAATGTACTATTTCCATTCCTTCCCCTTCTGTGTACTTCAGAACACTGAAATAGCTTACATAATTACAAGACTCTTTGTTCTGTAGTGAGGTGAACTGGAGGTAAATGTAAACAAATATATAAATAGTAGCAAATGGGCACAGTTCCATCAGATTTCACTTCCGGGTTGTGTCTAGTCAGGTGTCTAAATTCAAAGCTTAAGATGACATTACTTTAACTAAGTTCATTTCACTCCTTTTGCTTTTGAATCCAAAATCAATGTCAAACATGTACCAAAGCAGAGATTATTGTTTGGAGTGGGTTGTGAATCTGGCATGTAGCCAATGGCCATGCACATTAGGGCTGCAACGATTAGTCAAAATAATTGACAAAATCAATTAAGCAACATTACAAATATTTAGACTGTGACTTTCAAAACAAAGTCTGTAAATATTTCAAATTTAAAGCCAACAATAAAGCTGAGTGTAACCTCTCTAAAACAGAATGGCCTTTTACAGTAGCACTGCACCAACATTTAAAATGAAAGTATCCTGAGACAGGTCTGCACTAGATGGTAGTTGGTGAGTATCTGGCTATCAATGATGGGAGAGCTTGACTATAGACATGAATATATGTGCTGATAGTCCTGGCTAGTTATAGCTAGGTAACTACTACTAACCTTGGAGGATAACGATAACTGACGGCTCTCATCTTCACTCAAAGTGTTTTTCATGAGACTTAGCCAGATATCCATAATCTGTCATTTTCTTTGCCATTACATGATTAGTTATGTGGGTGAATTGATCAAAGATTTGGCTGTTAAATTCCTGATGTTTCCCTGATAAGTATCATAAAATATAGCACATCATTGGAGACATTTAGAATGCACACTAGTGATGCGCGGATCAGCTCTGACGCCATCTGAATCCGCATGTACGCATAAATCATCCACCCGCCACCCACCCGAACAAATTATTTTCTACGATTTATAGACCCGCACCTGTCCCGCACCCGCATGGACATTTCACTCCACCTCTATATTGCCTTTTAAATTATGTCGAGCAGCGCAAGCTTTCTATGTGATTTCTTTATTGTGTGTTCGTTGTATTGATGTATGAGTGTTTTCTTTAACGATTTACTTTAAAGATTAGAGAGGCTGCTAGTGCTTTCAGTAATTAAACGTTTCCATGGTGAACTGTGCTTTTCCAATACAGTTTCATATTTATGCTGCGGTCCCGTTTCTCTCTTGTATAATAGAAATAATTGTTATTAGTGTCTACACAGCGTCTCTCTTAATGGGGAGACGCACTTATCGTTTCTGCTGCGGTGGGATCGCTGCAGGTATTTAATGAATTAATATTTTTCTCATTAATGATGTATTATTTCACCCACCCGCAACCCATCCGCTATTAATCAGAATGTTAATTTTTATGACCCGACCCGCCCGATCCGCGGATTAACCGCAGTGCCCGCGGATATAACTGCAATCCGCGCATCACTAATGCACACAGTCTACAACTACTATGGTTTACTGTTGATATACCGTCAGCTGGGAACCAACTAGCTAGCTAATTCGCTTACTGTTAGTTGCTAATCCATGGGAACATTTTCCTTTTTCTGTGGTTTTCAATACTTAAAAGCAGATCTTACCTTTTTTCTTCTCTGGAAGGATTCCACCTTTTTTGTGAGTATGTCAATAAAGCAGACACACTTTTAGCAGTCTTACTCTTCTCAAATGTATAGGACACTGTAGACAGAGGTCACTGACACCAGCTAAAACTAAAGCCCTGTAACCTTTATGTTAATTGTATCCTACTTAGGATAGTATGAAGAATATCACTACATTTAATGTATCCTATGGAGAAACTAGGTAAATCTTAAAAGTAGGAATGATAAATAGTAGGCTAAATGTCATCTTTATATCACTGATTTGAATGGAAAAACAACATTAGGCTATATATAATATGGAGGACCCCAGTGTATTTCTATACTGTATATAATTGATTATTAATTTATGATTCATCTTTGATTTTTCCAATTCATTCAGTCAAATGTTTCAGTTAAATCATTTGGAAAATATTGTGTGTTGGCTCATATTATCATCATACAGTATATTGTCAGTGTTATTCAAAGAAAACATTAAAATATATAGAAAGAATAAATGTATGGGGCTAGTGACATCAAAGGGTGAAGTGAATAGTCAAATAACCTACTTTTATGATAAGATAACAGTCTTTGGTACATATAAATGACATTTTTTGGTGATTGGTCTCCTTACTTTAGTAATGACAGACATATATATACATACCTTTTGGATTTTTAATTTCCTATTCAATTTCCGCCTAAAATTCATGTGTGTTTAAGCGTATAAATTTCAAAGATGGACAAAGGTATTGATAAATCTTTGCTTTATTGTATGCAATAACTGTCTGTGAAGATCCAGTCCAAATTTTGTGACATTCTGATCATTATTTCCAGAGATACATGTGATAAGGCAGACGCTGTCCCTTTTGGAGAAGCCTAAATTTTCACTATTTTCGGTTTTGGGGAGGATCAACCAAATAAACAGATTTTGCAGTAAAATATTTTTATACAACCATCCATTTCAAAAACTATATTAAAGTTATGAAAAAACATGGTTGTGCTTTGTTCTACCTCGGGTAGGGGTATCTCAAAAACTAAAGCCTTTTTTGGAGATTTGTGCCTCTACTAAATCTGATGGTATACTCACCAATGTGGGGTTTCAAGGCTTGTGAGGTTTTCCCAATGTACAGTATATGATGTGAAGGACATTTCAGTATGAAAAACACATTATTTGAAGTGCATGCACCTATTGCATTTTACCACAGTACTGCATGAAGTGCAATTGAAGGGCATTGGGAAATACCCTTTAATGAATGCTTTTTTTTGTCCTGGAATACATCAGTTCTGACTAACTTAGTGTTTTTTCATTACAGATTTCATTTTTTATTTAAAAGTGCAGTGCAAATAAAATGCATTATTATTATTATTTGTATTGTCATTATTATGTTAGTCTTTTTAGTTTTTTGTTGAGTATTAGACAACAATTGCTGTCTATTTTTTCACCTTATGGTAAGCAGTGCATAGACAATTATCAGGGTATCCGGAAGTGAACGAAAAGCGCGAGACAGGATAACTAGACAGGAGAGCTAACATGGCAGGAACGCTAGCATGCTGCATTTGTAGCAGCTCATAATGTTCCTAAGTGAGAAATGTACTGCTACATATTGATAATGTGTATCAGGCAGGGAGGCAATGCAACCTACGGACATGAGACAATATAGCAACAATTTGGCTTTGATAATGATAAAAACAAGGCATTATGACCTACTTCCCTAGTACATTATTTTCACTATACTATGATATACTATATACTATATATCACCATAAAATATGGAGACAGATCATGATGTGAAAGACTCATATTTTTACCACTCTGAAGGCTTTGAATCTATGGTTTTTGTCTATTTCTGGACAGGGTCACTTACTGTTCTTGAATTTTAAACCACGAGCAGGTGTAAATAAATAAATAATTATAAATATGAATAAATGAATAAAAAATAAATTAAAATAAAATAAATAAATAGTAAAAAAAAACCATGGCATAATATCAGCTGGAATATTGCTCAGCTAGACACTTATCTGTATGTTGACAATAAGTCTGAGGCTTCCTCTAAGATTAGGAACACAAAGGTCAATCAGTGTTAGGGCTCATTGCTAAAAATAGTAATTGTCATTTAGTCCTCATTACCCATTAAGTGCTATTTATGTGAATATGTTGATGTCCCTTTTGGTTTAAACAGGTAGAGTCCAAACCATCATCAGTTCTCCTCCTGATGCCTCCTAGTAATAGCATTGCCAATTTGATAATCAAAATAAATGGAATAAATCTTGAGTGATACTGTATAATTTATTTTGAAAAAGTAGCAGGAGCCTCATAACTATAATAGGAACAGTGATTTAAGAGTATAATTTAAGAGAAACATTACAGTACTATTTTATTTGTGGAATATTTAATCATGGTAATATTTATTTAAATTTTCATTTTGTGTGTGTGTGTATGTGTGTGTGTGTGTATCTTATTACCTTAAAGGCTCTGTCTCCCAAGGAGCGGAGCCTTGTGTTGGGGAGAGCCAGAAGTATAGAGCTAGAGGATCGAAGAGAATGAGAAAGGCAGTAGGGAGAGATGAGTTCTGATATATAGTCTGGAACGGAGTCGTGCAGGGCCTTGAAGGTGAGGAGCATCATTTTGAAGATTATCCTATAATGTACAGGAAGCCAGTGGAGGTCTGTGAGGATTGGAGTGAGGTGGATGTCAGGTGTCGAGCCACAGAATTTTGTACTTGTTGCAGTTTGTTGAGGAGATGGGAAGGGAGGCCAGCGAGGTGCACGTTACAATAATCCAACCTTGAAGTGATGAAGGCATGGATTAGACGTTCTGCATCACAGGATTTGAGGTATGAACGGATCCGGGCTATGTCTTGGAGGCGAAAAACAGCCAACTGTCTGGTTTTGTTCATGTGGGGTTCAAATGAAAGTGCAGAACGCAGGATGACTCCAAGGTTCTTTACTTGTAGGGAAGGTGTGACTGTCGTATAATCAATGGAGAGGCAGAGGTTTCTGGCTGTATCGGATGTGGACTTGAAGCCAATGAGGATTATTTTGGTTTTGGTTTTGTCGGAGTTTAGTTTAGTATGTCGACAGACAGACACACAAACACACACATTTCTGACTGTTAATACTCATATAGGCTACTGTGATGAAAGCTAAATTAGCTAAAATGTGTTAGCATTTTATGTAGCCTAATGTGTGTGCTATCAGTAAGGGATAATATACAGTGAGCCGGTCATTATCACAAAATAAGCCACAACAGGGTGAATCAAGACCCTGACACCAAGCGGAGTACATTATCCCACTTGACACTCAGCTATAATACATAAACCATTTGACACAAAATATTGATTTTATTGTTTTCATATTAATATTTAATTATTTTATTGCAAGGTAAAGCAATTTACTATATGCTTCAGCCAAAAAGAATAGGCTAGTTCAGCAGAACTGCAACCATAGCCATACCATATTCCTGTAGCAGAACTTGTGCTGCCATTAAGGGTTGCCAGATCAGATATAAGTATCAGCTTAGATTTATAGTTAATATCTCCGAAACCTCGAGACAGATCTCTTAGAAAAATACACGCATACTCGCCCGACATAGAACGCACATTTTGATGTATGATATGTCTATGTAACGTAAAAACTGTAGACGAAGAAAGGTGCCAAAAAAATGTCTGCCAGAAAAAAGACAATACTAATAGTGTGCTTTGCCTACAGCAAGCACACTTATTATAGATTCCATTCTAGACAAAGTGCAAATGCTCCTTATGCTGCTCTCTTATCATCTTTCTCCTTTGTTTGTGCACCTTATTATATGTATTTGCATCTCTCTTTTCTTTGAATGATTTATTACAGTTTTATTTTCAAAACTATAGTTTTATTTTCAAAGAAAGATACAACCACATTTTCACATAAAATATTGTATGTTAACCAATATACATGTGTGTATATTGTGTGCCTTATTGTTTCAGATTATTCTGCTTCTAATGATCTGTCTGTCCTTCCCTAGACCAGTCCAGCTCAAGTACCCCTTCATCCTTCCAGCCGTTGACCCAGCATCGCACTGGCCAGAGTCTGGGGGTCAGTGGTGGCCTCCCCACAGCCCACATCATGCCCTCTCCATCCTCCTCAGGCTCTGCCAGGCTCAGCATGCCGGCTTCCCCCAGCAGCACCAGTCCCTGGAGCAGCTCCTGCCAACTGCTGATGCCAGCCATGTCTCCTCTGAGTGCACAAGGCTGTCTGGACATGAAGGACCCCCGGCCGATCCGGAGGTGGTCCTCCCTCACCAGGCTCTCAGCCGGGGCCGATAAGAGCTCCACTAGGGAGTCAGGGTATCAGAGCAACCCAGACCCACATGGCTCCCTAGATAGAGGACTGTTATATGGGTACAAACAGGACCCTCTTGGCTCAACCATGGACCCCTATCTACCTTCATCCTCTTCCTCCTTGCTCTCCCAAGGCTTGTTGCTGCGCTCGCCTGGCGCTGAGCCCTGCTACCGCTACAACCTGAGTACTAAACCCGCTGGTCTGGGAACAGACTCATTCCGGTCCTCAGCCCTGTCCTCCCCTATGAAACCCAACAGTTTGGACCTGAGCTACAGTGCCTTACCAGAGAGCAGGCTGCCTCCGGGGGCAGGGGGGGGTTCCGGCCTCGGCTTACACAACCAACGAGGCCTGTCGTTGGGTCACCAGGCCGGCGGAGGCTCCCCCATCCAGCCTGCTGTCCGCACCCAGATGTGGCTGAGCGAGCAGATGGAGTACAGGCCCACACTGGAACAGGGAGGTGGACTGGGTCGGACTGGTGGGACTGGAGCAGAGGGCTGCGGTGGAGGTGTGTTGTTGTCATGGCAACAGGAGCCACAGCAGAGAGAGAGGCTACGGCAAGAAGCAGAGCTCAACCAGGTGAGAAACGATTAACAAGGAGGTGGGAAAAGGAGGAAGGAAGGATGTGAGGAGGGAGAGGAAGGAATGAAAGTGGGAGGGAAAATAAGAATGGAGGGAGGCTAAGTAAGGAAGGAGAGGTAGGAAAAAGGAGTGAGAGGAAGGAAGGAAGGAAGGAACTAGGTAGAGTAAGGAATGATGGAAGGAGAGATGAAAGGAAGAAAGGAAGTAGCTTGTAGGATCATTCATGTGTGTCTCCCCCTCTTGGAAGTATTATATTATCGCTCCCCCTACATGTGTTTATGTCTCACCCTACTGTCTGATGTGCCATATTGCATGTATAGTCCAGTCTATAAGCAGTGAACATTGCCAAACATACAGTATTTTGGTAAAGCACATGTGATCTGTAGTGGGTTATTAGGGGTCCAATCATGTAGTGCTGGGTTATTAGGTGTCCAAGCACATAGTGCTGGGAACTCTATTGAATTTTTTAGGATTATTACAGGAATTAAATGAGCCATAACTTGAACACAAAGCGCAATCTTCACAAAAGTTGACCTTTATAGCAAAATTAAACTATAATCCCATAGCACTGCCCTCTTAGATTATAAAGTGCTGAAAAAAAACATGTGATTTATGCCATTAGTAAAGATAAAAAATTGTAATGATATCTCAAAAAGTATACAGTACAAGTGTACAGTAGATCAAAATGTCTAATGAATTGACAGTGTCAAATGTTCTACATAGTTTGATCAATCTTCATTAAAGTAATGAATAATACTGTAACGATATCATGAAATTGATAAATGTGGAGTTCTATTAGAGTTCTATTATGTGTGAAGCTTTTAATCACAGGCTGCAGTATTCACATAATATCATCTCTGCATTAGGTGGTGGTATGAGCCTGCCTGAGTGAGTTTACTAAAACAGCTATTATTTTGAAAAATCGGAACCATACTGCTGATTGCTAACTATACAATGTGCTTGTTTCTGTTTCCTTTTTATGCTTAGACCCCTACAATCGCTGCTTGTGGCTATATTTTTGAAAATGATTTCCAAAGAATGCTGTACACGTGAGAGAGGGATGACATGCAACAAAGGTCCTGGGCCAGATTGGAGCCCAGGGTTAGGGTTAACCCGATGCCCTGTACATGTTATATTTTAAAAGCTTATGACAGGAAAACAAAGACAGCGCATGTTCCTCATGTTGTGCCTCTCATCTATGTTTCATTCATATACTTTAACAAAGGCTGGCATCACTCAGTGTACAGTATATAATAGAGAATATAATCTAAAGCGCTTGCTAGTCAGCTCAACAGCACTGCGGCAGTCATACATATTTAATGATCCCAGCTCAGCAAGTTTATTTCTGTCTGTTAACTTCTGTCTTGTAAGATTTTTCCCCGTCAGCCCTAATTAATCAAGTTTTTTTTTTATAAGTTTTTGTGCACAATTAGTTGGTAGTAGTTGCATCAAATTGCTGTGTGAGATAATTAATTTTGTTTTTTTACCGTTGGAGTAGCTTTTCAATTTAATCCTGAGGTTTACCTGTTTTGTTGCAGTAGGCATGTTTTTCTGCTTTTCTCATCCTGAACATCTGGTGACACACAGAAGCTGTACAATCTGGCTGAATGCTAAACCAAGATCGTAAATAGCAGGTATTTTGTACTGATATTCAATATCTTTAAATTTCACCATTTTCATGCAAAAATATTTCTTTATTTCTTTAAAATTAATATTACATATAAATAACAAATTAATAGATATTCATCCACACTAGTGGAATCTGATCAAAGTCTTATTAGAATCAATTCAGATTAAAGGTTTCCTACAGACAACCAGTGCAGTATTGATCAGTTCTGCATTAATTCTGCAATCCATCAAACTGCATCATAGGGGAGGGGAGTTCAATTGGAATTTGTAATTGCTTCCTTAGCTAGACCCGTTTCCTCCTGTCTGTCTTTTAGGCATATGATTCTGTGAGTTGCTACTGTATGTTTTGTTTTATGTGCTTTTAATGTTTGCTTGTATGTTGTTTGAAATTCTGTATTGCTGCTATCTTGGCCAGGACTCCCTCGAAAAAGAGATCTTGTAACCTCAATGGGACTCACCTGGTTAAATAAAGGTTTAATAATAATAAGGGGGCCCAGTTGGGACCCTGTGATGTCATAGGTCAGGTCAGGTCAGAGGTTGTTCTATATATGATCTTGTGCAGGCTGGGAACTTCCTGTTACCTTCGGGTGGGGGGTGATTTTCTTTTGGGTAGTCAGATCACATAGGCCTGGAAAGGTGCCTCAAGGTCTGGCTACTGATGGACACCCTGAGGGCTGGCTGGTGGATTTCTGGCTGTTCTGTGAGCCAGGAGCCTCGGCTGGAGATTACACTGAGAAAATGATCATATATAGGCCCTGGATGATGATTTTATTCCATTGCACTCAGTTTGACATTTCACAGATGATGTTTGTTGGAATTGATTCAGTTACATTGGTCTTCTAGGAGGACACAGGGCAGGAAGACTGTGATTTAGACATACACACGCACACACAAACACATTCATCTATGCCTACAAATGATAAAACAAAGATTCTTGTTAGTTTCCATCATTAGTTTATTTCATCAGTGTTCACTGTATGTACGACTGTCATAGTGCACATTATAATGAGTGGATCTCATCCCTCCAGTGGGCATTACAAGTTATACAGCATTGATTAATACCATAACTTCCATCAATAGCATTTACATTCCAGCTCCTTCACTTTATCCTGTGGTGTTTCTATGGTAATGCTTGTACAATCATGCATCTCAATCAGTCAAACAGTTATTGTTGCTGAAAATCACTTTCACTCATTCTTTAAATTTAAAGGTAAAATAAGTAAGATTTTTACAGCCCCATAGCACAAAATGACCATAATATATCTGCGGGGGTTTTTGTTGATCAATACCAATGACTCAATGATTACTAGGCCACGTGCTGAGATTTCTGTTGTTCAAAACTCACTTTTCAGCCTGTACTCTGTTTTGGACACCTCCCCTCCCAATAGGAAATTCAAGGCTATAAAGCCTTGTTCTCAAGCCAAATTGACAAAGCAGTATTATTATTCCAGTATTTTGCATGGTGATATATTACCTCTTCATTAGACATTTCTGTTGGATGTCTGCTCTAATTAGCTAGTGTACTCCTCTCTATTGTGAAAATGTGACTGTCTTTGTGTCACTACAGGCCACCTTAGCTCAAGGGGGTAGGAGGGATGGGAATCTGTGCCAGAGACTTGTGAGATAAGTTTTGTCTGTGTTGTTGTAATTCCTATTGGTCACTGATAGAGGTTAATAAAATTAATCGATAACCCTAACCCTAATTTAATGCACCTTTAAAACTGCTACAATATAATCTAGTTTGTAAGTAATCTTTGTTTAAAAAATAGAGTTCTTAGCCCCTTTTTCCCAGTTCCCCCTCTCCTCCCTGTCCTTACATGAGGAGAACAATGATATAGATGAGGAGGAGGCAGATGAGGATGAGGCAGAAGTTGACAAACAGCTCCTGCATGTTCTGCTTAGCTTGAGGAGGAACCTCCACGGCCTGTGAGGCCCGGCGCATGGCCGAGCGGGTCAGCAGCTGCACCTTCTCCATGGGCCAGGACCAGGCTGAGCTTTGTGGTGAGCAGTGCAAGATTGAATCTTCACTTTGGTCCAGAACGTAGCCTCCAACTGGCCCAAGGCTGGATGTAGGGCTGTACTAATGTATGTGGCTGATATTGTTTTGTCCAGAGGTAGCCACTACAGCCTGTAGTAGTCACAGAGTGATGCTGCAACAGCACACTCTAATGGTGAAAACAGGTGGGTAGAGGATAGAGTGGGAGTGGTAAGAGGCGGTAAGGATGCAGATTCCAGTGCTCTGTGAAAGGAGAAAATAGTGGAGGGGAGTTCAGATAGAGAGAAAATTACATTAAACATACTATACAGATTTGACCTCCTGTCCAGTGTGAATTGAGATGGTATAATCAGGACTTGTTCTGAGGTCAAGGATGATGTGCTTGGAAGACAATTATTGCTTTATCTGCAGCTTGGTTGTCTCGGGGTAGATCAACTCTCTTGAACTGACCCAAGTTACACTGGCCTCAAAGGGTTTATTGGAAATGTGGCGATGTGAAGTTTAGTCTGTCTGTTGATTGTCAGTGTGTGTGAGAGCAGAATGGCTGACAGCAGGCTTTCTAAATGACAGTATGTTGACAGCTTTGATCTGCCACATAGCCCCTGTTCCATCACCCCCACCCTGTGCACTAGAGGCTATTCTTACCCTGACCTCTGGCTGTAGGCCTGGGATGAGGTGGGTGGCTTGTAGTTCACTTTAATTCTACTGAGCTATCCTCTTCAGATGAGAAAGGAGGGTGGCACACAAATAGAGAGACTAATGGAGAGATAAGTATGCCTAACAAAAACAATTGGCCAGTGTTGGCGGTAACATGTTATCCAAGTTGAGTAACTTAACACGTTCATTTTTCAATGTATGTAATAAGTTATTAGTTACTTTCTCAAACTTGCATTTCGTTACTTTTCCTTTCAAATGGTTAAAATTTGCAAATTAAGAAGACAAAAATATTATTAAAAGCAGAGTATGTAGTAGGCTGCGTTGGCGCGCAGCGGAGGTTGTAGGCTCCCCTCCGACTAGCTTTCAGAATGGACACAACAATAAATTTCAGCACTGGGAAATATTCGCAATACTTTGAACTGATTAAACTGAGCCCTTTGGGCTACAGAAGGGAAAGAAACCGTTCCTCCTGTCCAGTGTGTGTGGGTTGTAATTGCGTCGTTTATAGTCTGCATTTGCCGTCTGGTTTAATACAACTCCATACTCCGATTATGATACTTGATTTGTGTTTAGTCTAGTTCATTGGCAGTAGCATTTTCCATTAGCTCGTAGCTCACTGATGTAAGTCTGCCGTTGAAGAATACTACCCACAAAAGCTAACGCGGCTGCGATAGTTAGCATTAGCGTCTACTGACATAGTACGCGGATGTTACGTAAAACGCATCACTTCACGTGCAACACTACTGTTTCCCACCAGTGTACTATCCAGTACACTGCCGCTCAGAATCGGTTGAATTACATGACTCACAGTTCACCCACTGTGTACCTTTTTTAAAGGAAAAATCCAGCCTAAAACACTGTAATATAGCTATTGGCAGTGTACCTTGCATTTCTGCATCCATTTTTGTTGTTTGGTGGTGTACTTTTCTTACTCCCGTGGATAATAGCCCAAACCTAGCCAACTTGATGCCACGTCCAGATATTTCCAGCGCAACAATGGAGTTTGACAGCAGAAAAATTTTCAGCTATCTAAAACATCAATGGTAAATGTCAGGTTTTCTGTCAGCCCCTCAAAATCAAAGAGCAGGGGCTTTTTTCTATTTTGCACCGAAGTTCAACAATCATACAGGGAGATATCCGGGGGCGAAATCTGTCTATTGAGCCTACCGAAAGTAGACCATAATAATACTTTCTCTTTATTGTCCTTTCACACACTCCCCAACCATAGATTTCAAAAGGATGATAATTAGGAATGGGGCGATGTGAGATAATACGATTCAATACGGGACATGGGGTTCACGATTCAATACAACCACGATACGATGTAATAATAATAAAAATAATAATAAAAGTTCAATGGCAACAAAGTATGACTGTGCAGATTTATGTTTATTTCAGAGCCACAAATCTTTCTAGCAATGGCATTGGCTTGCTAGAATGTAAACAGCAATTTAAAAATGTCATTACAAAGTGCAAATAATATAATTTGGATGGAGGGCTTGTGAAATTGTGATGAGCAAGCCATCTCATTTGTGATTACTACAGCAGAATAAAATGTAGCTAATATCACAATTAATTTTTTTGCCCTACGATACATATTGTCAGAGTTTTGTACTGCAATATATTGAATTTCGTTATATCATCCCATCCCTAATGGTAATTAGTCTGAGCATGTGGTACATCATCCATTTGGTTTGAAGTACAGAGAACACTGCTGGTAAAGAGGGTAGTGAATATCAGTGACCAATTGATGGCCCACCAGAGATTTCACCATGATCACATGATGGGGGTTTGATTAACAGACACACACTGGCTTTGCTGACAAGTGGCTATGGAGAATCTGTCCACACCACAGGCTCCAGTGGTTCTTGGAGTCAAGTGGGTATGGGTATAGGGACACACACACACACACACACACACACACATTTTCCATTGTGCCGGGGAGTGATGAGTTGGTTTATGAGCCCTTCCCCCTGGTGATACTAAACATGTCACTATGTAGCCTTCTGTCCTGTGGTTGCACTTCATAGCATCATTAAAGCTGCACTAGGCAAATTTGGAAAGTTGAAATTGCAGAGATATATATTATTGAAAGAATTTGTCATTATATTTGGAATCAAAACCCAATTTTCAAATGTAGACGGGAAAAATCAAGACAGCACTAAATCTATAATATAAATACACATTAATAGTAATAATTACTGGATTACTGAAAAAAGAACATGGGTATTTGAACACAAGATGGGATTATCTGGGGATTTAGATAATGATAGGCTAAACTTATTGTATAGGCATCTATTGTGCCTATACAATTGTTTATTTGTGAGTTTGTTGGCCAAATATTTCGGTGATTTTCTTTCTTTGTTTTTATTTTTATATTATTGTTTACTTTGTCAGAAAACTAAGACAGGATATGTGTAGATGGGAAGTTTAGTATGTCTGTTGAATGTCAGTATGTGTGAGAGCTTATTGTATAGGCATTTATTATACAATGTACAGTATATATAATTATGGGAATACAGTCATGAGATTTGGTATATGAATACAAAAATAACCCAATAACCCAAGAGACCAATAGACAAGACCCTCCTGGACCCAGAGACCAACAGACAAAATCCTACTGAACCCAGAGGCCAACAGACAAGCAAAAGCAACGCTGCGAGACTGTAAAACTCTGAGCAGCTGAAAACCCTTTTTTTCTGTTTTGTAGCGACATTGAACAATCATACAGGGAGATATCCAGGGAGAAATCTGTCTATCAAAGTCAAGCCTATAGACTCTAGAAGGCAAAGATTAGGCTTGGCTTCTGGTCTGGACTTTCCATGATGGCAGGCATTAAGGAGTTGTGTGTGTGTGTGTGTGTGTGTGTGTGTGAGGGGGCGTGTGTGTGTGTGTGTGTGTGTATGCTGGGGGCGGGGTTATTGGCCACAGTGAGCATTATAAATTCATTATAAATTCAAGGCCAAGCAGACCATGTGGTCCTTTGTGGCTGAACTGGATGATTCTGGTGTTTGATACATTTCCAGTCCCAACATTCCCTGACTAAAGTCATTTGTTATTCCTTAAATTTTCAGTCATACAAACTGGACAAGGGCATCAAGTGACCCGCCAACACCTAAGCCCTTCTATCTTTGGCCCCAATGAACATGTTGGGTTGAACAGCACAAGTTGAACAGGTCCTATTCCTGGAAATCCATTCATACTTTCCTCCCTGATATTGGCCTTCTGAAAGCTGAAGGCTGTATTTGACATTTTTGGATAACAATTGCTGCTGTACACAATTATTTTAATCTACTTTAGAGAAGAGCAGACATTACTGTACTGTTTCTGGCTCAGGCTGCTTTGAGTTGATCAGGATCAGTTATTGTTGTGTATGCTTTCGATTGAGGTGAGAGAGGCTGATAGTAAAGGTAGTAGCTCTAGCAGCCCTTCACATAGTCTCTTTTGTATTGCAGCCATGTGATTTAAACCCCTGCAAATATCAAGGCTTGTCTGGATGCAAATATTTATGATATTTATAGGTCAGGGCTGTCACTGTAAGTGTGTGTGTTTGTGTGTATACACAGGGCACTGCTCATTTATAAATACATACATACAAAACCCTCAGCTTTTTTTTATCAATTTCAAACACTGTATATAGCTGCTTCCCCTTATCTTAGTTTTACTTTCTTGTATTAACTCCTGTTCTACCAATTTTGTGCTGTATGTCATAGAGGTCTTTCCAGTTTGTTATTATAATATGATAAGCATACTGAAAGTCTGACAGCGGAACTGGGTTGATTTCTATGGGACTGGCTTCTGTCCTTCAGTAAACAAAAAAATCTTTGTCATTAAATTCTATTTTTTGGAGACTAAAAGGAGTAATGTACATTTTCAGAAACACTTCCTTTTATATCCCCCCATATGTATTTCCTATGTCATAATTTAGATTTTATTAGTGAGGATTTACCTATTTACTTTATTGCCAGATAGACAGAACAGTTTATACCCTAAATTGTGATAGCAATGTGCACTTCCATTGAGAATGAATTACAGAAGATGGACGAGGAAAGTGAATTGACCATCCAGTGGGATTTTCTTGAGACTTACAGTATTGGTTTTCTGTCTAGCTTTGTGAGATAGTTGATACTTGTTCAGAAATACTAAATGGGAAGTCTCAAGCTACACTATCACATATATTAATTGCATGGTATTCCCCTTTCCATATTGTAGGTGGTGAGTAATGTATTGTAGCTCTTACCTGCTTTGGAGATGTGATGAAAGTCAATGTTGTTGAAGCTCCCAGCCCAGTGCAGTCTGTTCTGCTGCAGGGAACAAAGTTGCTAAAGTTTATGGGAGGAAGCACTGAGGGGCGGAGAGTAGGGGCGGTAGTCAATGGAAGGCTACTGTATTGTTGTGTTATTCTGCTCAGCACAGAAAACATATTGCCATATACCAGCAGTCAGCAGTTGCCCATATGAATCTTATCAAGGACCAGACTAAAACATGGATTTAAAGGTGCAATAAATAAGCTTTTTACTGGCCCAAAGAACAAAATGACCATAATATATCTGTGGGGGGATGATGGGGTTTTTGATCAATACCAGTGAGTCAACCATTACTTGGCCAGGTGCTGAGATTTATGGCTTTCAAAACTCACTTTGGCTTTCAAAACTCCAGTGGGTACACCGCACGCACTGGGTGCTCACCACACCCCCCACCTACTGGTAATTACAACTGTGGTACAAGCGAGCGACTGACATTGCAACATAATTCGGTTTCGATGGCTAAAAAACCTCATTGTAAAGCCAAAACGGCAAATGACAAAGCAATATTATTATTCCAGTATTTTGTATGGTAATACATTACCTCTTCACTAGATGCTAGTTTGGTCCCTCCTGTAATTAACTAGGTTACTGCTCTACATTGTGAAAATGTGACTATATTATTTCTGTCCATCACAGGCCACCATAAGGTTTGACAGAGAGCTCTCAGTGTAGTTGCAATTCCTACTGGTCACCTATAGAGATAAAACTTGTGAATTCTTCAATTTCCTTTTAAACCTGCAATAGGCGATATCAGACCTTATAACCAATCCTGAAACTAATGTGTACTATGTGGAGATTTCATTGAGACATAATGATATAAACTAATATCCACACACGCGGGCCAGGTGTGTTGCTGTTTTCACCTCTTTTCTAAAGCTTGTGGTCACATTCCGCTCTGGAACAAAGCTCCTCCCGGTCCATTCAGGAGTTTTAAAGGCGGCTCTCACCCCCTCCCATTCCTGAAAATAATTCTCGTAATGGCGGAATCGATGAAGCGAGCGAGTAAACTTGTCATTGTGGGACATGTAACCTTCAGTGGGAGAAAGTTCTGGCAAAAGTGAGACTGGTAACTGGCGACACTTCTCCATAGGTACCATGGACTGTAAAATAAAGAGGTAGGTATGTCTTAACTATTAGCCTTTATGCACGGTGCTTTGCTAGGTTTGTCCATACAGGCCTGTGTAGTGCCGTAGCTTTGCTGTGCTTTACTTACAAATGTATTGAGGTCTCTGTCACCCTCTAATGGTCGGAAAATCGCTTATTGCAACTTTAATTGTTTGTAAATAAGATAAGATAAGATAGCACTTTATTGATCCCCCTTAGGGACATTCAGGTGTCACAGCAGCAAGTGGCGGACAATGCCAAGGAAATGCCAAGTATGATATGATTCGAGTACAGCAAGGTAATAGACGAAATAGGTACTAAAATAAGATAATAAGGTAATGTACATAATATACAACAATATACAACAATAGAGACAGTGCAGTGCAGACAGTGCAAATAAATGCAGGTAAATGCAAATAAAGATGCAAATAAAAATGATGGCAGAATTCCGGATAACGGATAAGTCTATGGATATATTCCGGAGAATGTAATATCCTTGTGCAGCATAGTCAAGTTCAAGTTGTTAGGTTGTTAGTGCTAGTTAGGGGGAAAAAAGACAAAGGGAGGGAGGGGGGAGGGGTCCAAGTTACTGTGCAGGTTGGATGGGGGTGAGGGTCTGGGATCTTTGGAGGGGGGATGGTCCAGGAGCCAAGTTATTGTGCAGGTTGAGCTCGTCGTAGAGACGGTAGAAGGGGTTCTCCAGTATGCCGCTGATCTTTCCCCTCATCCTCCTCTCTGCCACTGTCTCCAGATTGTCCAGCTAAATAAATAATAATAATAGTATTTTAACAATATCTTTTTAACCTAAGCCCGACTCAAACACTAAAAGTACGTTAATAGCCCTTTTGACAACTATTGTAATAATGAGATGACCACAGCCATAATAAAATGTTCATCTAGCCTAATCATTGAATTGTGTCTGGTATGTGTCTGGTGGGTCTGATGGTAACTACCATTTTTGCCAAATCCGATGAAGTGATTGAATTTAGGTATTTAGTGTTAGGGTACTGATGTATGTAGTATTATCAGCATCAACATCTCAACATCAACAAGGGAATGCTGATCAGCAGGTTGAAAACAACTGTTGTAGGTTTATTAACATAATTCCTCCGGGTCAAACTCCTTTCGGAGCAGCAGGACTCTGTTCAGCCTTTCGTTCCCTCAGAGACAGAAGGGACAAACACAGTCATGAGTCTCCTGGGGTTGTGGCTTTCAGGACAGAAAACACTGGAACTCACTGTTACTTCAGTAGAAAACAACCCAGCCCTCAAAATTTTCTTACAAGGACTTCATTTCATTTTATTTCCTTTCCCTAACCGTAACCAAATTGTTTTAGTTGTCTAAACCTACCCATAACCTTTACCCTAATTTTAAATAGTTGTTTTACTTGCCTAAATGTAACTGTTGGCTAATCTTTTCATGTGATAAACGGGTGAAAATGAGGTGTCTAATTCATGCTATTTTATGAGATTGCGTTGAATGTTTGGGGCCTCAGGTGATCTTGACTACAGTTTTTGTGTCACTTTAAAAATGGTGTCAGCAGCAGATTTGGCATCAGCCATAGGATGTATGTACACTACGATAATTAATAATTGGGGGATTCCCTCGGGAGGTAAAAAAAGTCAAATTGATACAGACAATAACCCAATATCGAGCAGACACAGCTGCTCACGCACAGTGACATTATTACAACATCTGCGATGAATGTACAGGCATACAAACCCTCCCTGCAAGTTCCCATTACCTCACTGTCCCGATCCAAGTGAAGAGGAGCGCCAAATCCATTAATATCCAGATCCGAATCCGTGTCCATGTAAGTAAGCCAGGTTTTCATTAGACAGGCTTCTCTGTACTATTAGAGATGATTGACAAGACAGACTGTACTTTTGCCAGGATCATAGAAGGCAGGCGATGAATGTAATTATATCGCTGTTGCTCCCTGGTACACTGGCGAATGCTGGCCTTTCCGTGTTTCCGTGTTGATTTTTTTATTTTTTTTAAATAATAGTCTGAAAAACAAACACGGACACCATGAACACCTGCCGCTGGTCACCGCAAGCGCAATTCCCCATTCGGTGTGATGATGGTGATGATGATGATGGTAGTGTTGATATGACAGTGACTACAATGATGCTCCGCGCAAGAAGATACTGGTCTTTATGTTAGTGGTAATAAACTTGTGTTTATGCACAATGGGCCTCATTTATCATGCAATTTCTGAACAAATTTGTTTATAAATACTTTGTATCCACCTTTACACATGGAATCAGGATTTATCAAAGTTTTGTTTGTTTTGTTTGTACATCCAAACGCCACAGTTTGTCTTTTATCTCAAGTCTTTCACTTTTATTAATGGACAGTAAATTGGCTGCTTTGAACGTATACTTATACTTTCTCTCAAATTATTACATAGAAGAAAGCCAGAAAGAAAGCAATAGTTTAAAGAAACCAACATGAATTTGTTGTAGGCCTAGATGCGATTTCAAAAAATGACTGATCGATATTGCGCAATTGGAGAGACTATTTAAAGGGCTAAAACACTGCAAATCCCCCAATAATCTGGACTCAGAGGGAAGGGAGAAGCAGATAGGGGGGTGGAGATATTTTGTGTACTGGTCAATCACAATCCGATGTCATCTGTTCCCTTGAGCCCCTCGGCTGGTGGATAGTTTCAGTGCTGGGCATGATGTCGCTTTTCCCATCTGGAACAGTGCCAGAGACTGACACATCCCCAATGATGGCAACGATGCAATCAGTGGTTTGGGAGGGTGCACCAGCAGTTATTCCCTGGCCTCCTCCCATGAACTTGACATTCCTTTGGTTGGCAACAATGCACTTTGTCAAGGTCATGGCCTCCTCCCATGACCTTGACATTCCTTTGGTTGGCAGCAATGCACTTTGTAGTGAACAATTTTAAATCAAACCACTTTCTATTAACTTCTTGCATGGTTCTCTACGAGGATGTACCAGCCTCCTTCCATATGTCAATTTTTTGTGGAGCCATAATCCCACTGCTCCTGCTGCAGAATAGTATTTGTTTTTTTCAAGACAGTGAGTATTACCTCAGTTTCTGCACCGCTGAAGTTCTTCTTTTTCACTTTCTTCGATGCCATTTTGGTCCGGAAGATTGTAAATGTGGGTGTTCTCCTATACCTTATGTTGCATTTCTGAGCTGGCGCCAATGTTAATTCATGATAATTAAGGCCTTGTGAACGCGCTTTCCATTTACAAATGATTGGGAACATAGGCACATGAATACAATGGACATCATGTGACTCGAACATTTGACAAATACGGCGGCAGTTGTTAGTTCGTAAAATTGTACGAGGAAACACACATATTTACAAAATGAGTGATAATTGAGACCCATTGTGTGTGAGCTAACCTCTGTGTGTGTGTGTGTGTGTGTGTTTACAGATGCTGTCGGGGACTTCCCTACCTGTCAACACTCTGGTGAAGATTAAAGAGGGGCTGCTGAGACAGAGGGAACTGGAGATAGATAGGTACTGCTGGACGTACACACACTGGAGTGGCTGGAGTGACTGTGTCATTTAATATGCATGAAGGAAAGAACATGATGTGCAACAGACAGCTGCACAACTCATAACAACTCATAACAACTTAGCAAGTTACTTCACAAATGGTCACACTGACTTTATGACAGCCAGGGCCCAGTCACTGCCGGAATACATGGAATAACTGAGGTGTGTCTTTACAGCTGCTCACATATATTTTACAATGGCATCACAACCAGGCCAAATATACAGCAGGACAATATTGGATATTTTGACTAATACTGATCAAAAGGCCTCTAGAAATCCTAGACATTCTGTTAAACAGTCAGGGTCAGAATTGCGGTCCCTGCTATGATATCTGGAATATCACTTGATTTAAAGGTCCCATATTTTACACTTTCCAGTGTTTTATTTTATGTCTTGAGGTCCATTAAAAGCTGTGTGTTTGGTGTCATGTACCAAAAACACTCTCAATCCATTTTTACACGTTAGTTTTCCAGCATCTCTCTGAGCCTTACCAAGAACAGGCTGTTTTTGTCGCTGTGTCTTTAAGGCTCATTAATATTAACGACCCTCTGTTCTGAATTGTTAACCGTTTCAAGAGTGAAACATGAGACACCGCAGGGAAACAACACTGGTGTCAAAATGGCACCACCGTGACAACTCTAGTTGCCGACAGTGCGTTTTGTTGCTTTCACGATGTTTAGATAGCACTCTGAAAACTGAAACTGAACTGAAATCCCGTTTTCCACAATATGGGAACTTTAATGAGTGAGAGTCACATTTGGTCACATTTCCATTTTAGCACCTCTCACTGGTGAAGTAAAATTTGAGAAGTGCACTTAATTTAGCAGTTATTGTGGAGCACTTAAATTATAAACCACAAATTATTGAGGCACACTTAATCATTTCTGATAGCAAATACATTCAAAGACCATTTTACTAATTTGATGTCCTGTCTAGAACAATTCAGCTTCTTTCCTTTCTTTCTTTCTTTCTTTCTTTCTTTCTTTCTTTCTTTCTTTCTTTCTTTCTTTCTTTCTTCCCTAATACATACTACTCATATTTCTTCTTCATCATCATTATCAGTACCACAAACTTGGTGACTGATGTCTACCTAGAGTAGCTAGCTGTAGTTTTAGTTTAAAATTATTTGAAGTAAGCTAGCTTTGTAGACAAGCTGCCTGACTATCTAATGTTATCGACTTGACTGGCTAACTTGGTGGTAATAACAACCTGGCGCCTAGTACCACTGCTCGATTTCATTCAACAGACTTCATGTCAACGACAGTAAACATCATGTAGGCTATGACTTTGACTTTGACTTTATTAATTCATGCTTGCAGTAGGGTATATTGAAAAAATCTATCAATAACATTAAGATCATAAAACATGGACATAAAAAGGACACATTTGTACATGTGAAACAAGACAAGGTAAAAAAAAATAAAAATAGAAATATGTTTACATACAAGATTACTAGGAATAAGTGGAGCTCAGACTATATTTTAAAACATGACAATGTAGCCTCTAGAGAGCTGTTCAAAGTGATAAAACAAAAACATAAATAAGTAAACAAATTGAAATAGTTACTTCCTACACAGTTTATCAAAAAAGAGGCAAGAATACACAAACAAAATTCTCATCACCTGCTTCATTAAAAAAAAAAAAAAAAAAAATTGACAAGCTCTTTTAAGATGCTTGATTAATTAGCCTAACTGCAGTATGCAGAGTTGAATTTTTCAGTAGGTTTGTTTTGGCCCTGAACTCCGCCAGTTTGTTTTGGTTTCTTAATGTTCTGGCAGTACAGCTGCCTCGCGTTGGTGGCAACAGATCATGCAGGAGATGTTGTGGTTTCTGCATGTCCCTTATCAAATTCACAGCAGCCTCCTCCCTCCTATTTTGAAGTGAAGGCTAATGACTCTTCTTACCGTCTTTTGACTTTTCAGGCAGTCATCTCTGTGTGCGCGCAGGTGGTGGTCACTCATTTGTCTTTCATCTGCATCAGGGAGGGCACACTAGGGGCACACAGACAGCATGCTGGAGCATGATGAAAATAGTAGAGGCCGCACACACTGTTCTCTCCCAAAGGACTCTGTGTTCAACGAGAACACGACAGAGTGGCTGCAGTGTGACACGAGAAAAGATGACAAGACCGACAGATGCAGGCATATGTTGGTTATGTAGGCTTAATGGGCCCTTTCTCCTAAGAGGGAATTCAGGCAGGTGCCTTTTATTTAAACAAGAGCTGCTTGGTGCGTTGGATGAATGACGAGTTCTGACTCGTAGTAAATGGTACGGAAATCAAATACTTTAATACTTTTCAGTTTTTAATGTGTTTTGAAGTAAAATGATTGTTAATTTGTGGTGATAGGCATGCAAAACTAACAGTCAAAAATCGTAACTGCAACCTTGTATTTATTATATAGTCTGCTAAGAGATTTGAGTTTCAGTCACGCATGTGTGCGAGAGCACGCTGCAGAAATGGCGTAACACATAAGGCACCACCGGCAGGTGAAATGGTATGAAAATAGGGAGTGCCGAAGATCATCGGTGGTTTTGATTGATTTGATTTGATTTTATTAGGATCTCTTTTAGCCAAGAGGGCTATTCTTCCAAGAGTCCAGTACAATAAAATCATATTTTTAATCAAAAACAAGAACACAACAACACACACACACACACTCATACCCACACTCACAAACATCACACAAACAACCTAAAAACATTTTCAGTAAAATGACAATAATCCTTAAAACAAAAAAAAAACAAATTTTTTTTTTACTATTTACGACAATAAATTAAAAATTTTCTAACTAATATTTAAATCTGCCAGGATCAAGATTTTTTTGTTCTCATCTGTAGCTTTGTCTACAGCAACATACAGTAAATCTTAATAATAAATCTTAGAATTTGGCGGTCTATAAATACAACAAATGAGAATAGGTGATTGATGTGGCAGCTGTACTTGTGTCCATATTTCTTCTAGCTGATTAACACAAAGGTCGTCCCTTCTTTGATACCGTATGTGATTCTAAACATATATATGACTCTATCCTCCTTCCTTATGACCATGAACAGTTATTCAGCAGGCATCATATTCTTTACTTTTCTTATCATGTATTTGTAACATAAACATGTTTTTTGTGCTAGGGAAAAGCAGATCACAGTGATTGTAGCCAGCAATGGTTTCTGTCTTCCAGACAAAAGCAGCAGATCCTGCAGCTCCATGCCCGGATCAGAGAGAACGACCTCAGAGCACAGCAGGTCCTTCAGAGCCAGAGGGGACGCTCTGATGACCCCTACATCCTCAAAACTAAGGTAACACTAAGCAGATACCTATGAGTGATATACTTCACAGATATCTGCATATAAATTCATAGACAAACTGACACATATATGGAAAATGTTTAAATAATTATCAAAGTTAAAGCAAAAGCTCTGGTTATCTAATAGGATTCGGCAGCGGGAGCCCCACCAGGGCATCCATGCTGTGATAATGAGGAGCTCGGCAGGAAACTGGCAGCGGCTGAACTGGAAGTCCTCCATCTGAATGAGTTCCTCAAACAGAACACACAGAAATACACTGAAGACATCAGGAAACTGGAGGAGAAGGTACAACAGTCACCGGAGTTTCCATCCATTTGGGAGCACACTAGGAATTGGCAATGACAACATTTGGAGAAAGTAGGGAGAAAAGGGGAAAAAAACTCAGAGGATGGGTTATCAAGGCATTTTATTGGCAAGTTATTGTCAGTAAGAAACTATTGCTGATTGGGTCTACCATTGTCAATATGCAGACTGGAGGGATGTTATAGACTATAAAGCAGGGGTCCGCAAGTAAATTTGGCCTCGGGACAATTTTTTCTAGGTTATTAGATGGCGGGCCAGAACATAACTAGAAACAAAAGCTCAATTTAAGACATTGGATTTAAAAAAGTTACCCGTGTTATCACTAGGCTATGATGAGGTGTGTGTCAATGGGAGTAAAGGGATAGTGATTGGAATCTCTGATTGGATTATGTTTTTTTTTTTTTATTAGAAACATTCTGCTAGATGGAAAATTATAAAATATTTTGGTCCCTGCATTCTCCTCCATGAATGCAAGACACGTGAGAGGAAAAGGCTGACAAACAAAAACGTGGAGAATTGCCTGCGCATCAAACTTAACATCAATCTCACTGGATATCCAGAAAACTGTGACCGACGAGAGATGCAATTTTTCACATTAACACTACACGGCCTGGGCGTTGTGAATTTATTTTTGTCATTTATTTTTCTCCTCCTTTAATAGCGTTTGCTAAAAATATACAGACTGCAAAGCATAATGTGGTTTTGTAAGTAATATAGACCTAGAAAAAGAGATATTTGAGTTTTGTGGCTATTTTTACAAAACGCCCTTCTCCGGCTGTGACTGCGGTCAGGACATGTGGCACCCAGCCACAGGAGCGAATTGCTCTCTCCTGCGATTTGCATTTAGTTCTTGTGCTTCTGTTTTGCTGAAATATAAGTTGGATCAAACTATTAAATTGCATTCTTATTTCATGAAGAAAATGTCATTATTGTTGTTACCGTTAAATCATTTAATTTTCAGCACCGGGCGGGCGCTGTCCACAGCTATTGATAGTACTTACAGTATCAGCACCACATGGTCGTGCCGCCTGCCTGTTCAGTGAAACGCAGCCGTCATCCAGCCTCATCATAAATTTAATAGCCTATAACTTGAGCATTTTTTAAGTGGGGGTAATTCTTTATTTGGACATTATATTGGGGACTCTCATAGTTGGCAGAAAAATTTAAAGAATTCTAAAATCTATGGGGGGCCAAAAAATATTGCTGGTGGGCCAGTCATGGCCCGCGGGCCGCCTGTTGCCAACCCCTGCTACAAAGGATTATTATTGCTCAATATGGACAGAGTGTACACACTGCAAGTGACTTTGTTGATGGGTCAGTGCAAGAGGCTCTGATTACATCTATGTAGTGGTCTCATGCAGCTACACTGGGGAAATTTGAATGGCTGTCCATTGTGCATGTGCTAGGCAGAACTATTCTTGATGGAACAAAATCACATCAGTAGGGAAACCAGAAAGCATGCGAAGCAGATTGGATGTTGATGGCTGATGACCGTGAAAATTTTAGCTGTGGCCAATTTTTCTCTTTCTCTTGTTGATCATGTTACTTGCTGTGTGAACATGGTGTTACAGCTCTCCAACACCACATCTCAGAAAAGGATCTACAGTATATATTAACTTATTACATGCATATGATGTACATCCATTCACACACTTTTGATGCAAATTAAGTGCACATTTCATATATCATATGCACACAATATAATGTGTGTGCACAGAGTTAATACTTTACCACGTAATACTTTTTTTCCTACTGGACAGCCAGGCTAGGCTCCATACAAAGCCACCGGACTAGTCCTCCAGACAAAGATTCAACAACACTACATTTGGTAGACTCGGTTTAGCATCTCTCTTTCTAAACCAGTATCAATTCCTATTCAGTTCCATCGCCACAGGGCATTCTTGGTAGGCAAACAATAGGTGATTATATTCAACACCATAATAATATTTAATGTCACTATATTACTCATATGAGGCTCGTTGTCTACAGATGAAGACAAGGGATCGCTACATCAGTAGTCTGAAGAAGAAATGCCAGAGAGAGAGTGAGCAGAACCAAGAGAAACAGCAACGCATCGAAACACTGGAGAAATACCTGGCCGACTTGCCGACGCTGGACGAGGTGCAGGCCCAGGCCCAGCAGGTACACACACACACACACACACCTGGTAGATCTCACTTCCCCTCACTTTTTACTTTTTTTTTTGATGATCAGATTATAATCAATTTACATATTGTTGTTTACTAACTATATGAAAATGAGGAGGAATGGAGGGAAAAATGAAAGGAGCAGGAGGAGATGGAAAGGAAGGAAGGGCGGCAGAGGAGAAAAGGCGGGACAGGTGGAAAGGTGAGGGAGGAGAGGAAAGAGGAGGAAAGGAGGGTTAGGAAGTCAGTTGGGTTTTGACTTCCATCCATTCCTTACCATTTAGAAGAAGACAGCAGTGTGTTTCCTGCTGTGTAAGTAGCATAGTGTTAACTGGATTGACCAGCCATCAACTTAATGATAGTAATGACATTCATACTGGTGGTTGTGAATGGTGCAATACCTCCCATTGCCACCAGTGGTCAGTAAATATCAGGCCCTGGGCTTTGTTCCCTTTTGTAGATGTTTTGTACTTGTTCATTACACACCTGAGAAAGTAAGACAGATATTATATTATTATTATCATAGCAATAAAGTTTGAGGAACATTTAAACCTGTCTAACCATGTTACCAGTACAAGACACTACTAGCACATCACTAGTTACTCACCCCCTAGAACAACTTCACTTCCAGATAACTAATTTCCAAAGGTATATACTACCAAATTCATAAATAAATAAAACCAGATACATTTGTAATTGGCTTAAAAAAATCTAAATAAACCCTAATCTTAGCTGTTATAAATCTCTGGTAAGAAATCATAATCCAGTAGAATAGCTTGTCTCAGTAAAATACTTAACAAAATACCAAATCGCAGACACAACTTGGCAACTGAAACAGGTCATCATATAAAAAAAATAATGTTATGAAAGACGTGAATGTCCTGGTTCACACTGCAAACAAAATGAGATTGAAGATTGGAAGTAGAGAGTCATATAATTGGTTTTGCTGCAGATTTTGTATGTTTTATGTCACAATTCCAGCTAAAGTAACAAGGATGAGCATTGACCAGTAAAACAGAATACTGCTGAAAAAACCTCCGGTAATCCCAGAAAATATTGATTTATTGTTTTTGATTAATTTTGTTCTTTTATAGTACAGTTGTAAGCTGATTCTATGATATTCTTAGTGGCCATACTGATAATGTGTGTGTGTCTGTGTCTGTATGTGCGTTCAGCTGGAGGAGGTACAGCAGAAAGCCAAGGATCTGGAAAAAACAGTGTCTCGGCTAGAAAAGAGTCTAGAGGAAGGATGCACGCTGATGAAGGAGAAAGAGGACCTGATTGAGACCCAGTCCAAGAGGGAGAAGGAGCTGGTAGCAGCTGTACACAGGTACATGATGAACTACTGCTGTCTCCTGTCCCTCATAACTAGTTACTGTTAGCTTCAACATGAAGTCATGTCCATGGTCCATGGTTAGTTTTCGTAATGTCTCTACTTTTTTCTACATTGGACTGCAGAGTTGCTTAAAATGGTCTCAGATGTATCTCTCACTCTCTGTGTCTCTCTTTCTCTCTGTCTCCCTGTGTAAAGCCTGCAGCAGAAGGTGCAGCAGTGTTTGGAGGACGGGGTGAGGCTGCCCATGCTGGAGCTGAAGCAGCTAGAGGTGGAAAACACTCGACTACTGGAGCAGCAAGATGACAGCAGCAAGGTAGCAGGCTATACAAACACACGCAGACACACACACACACGCACACACACACACACACACACACACAGCATTGCCATTAACATGCCCTCTCTGCTCTCCATCAGCTGGTCGAGTATCAGAAGAAGCAGATTGAGAGACTGACCCAGGAACTCATGGTAATAACCAGATCTACACACTAAGACAACCTCTGGCTGACAAAATATTGCCATAGCAAGATATTCTCTTGACAGTGCACAATTGTCATAATTTCCTTGTTGATTTAGTCCAAAGTCATTTCAGCTGCAAAGGAGTTTGTATAGGGAGATTTAGAATTGGCAAAGTTCATATTTGGTTGTAGTTTGGGCAATGGATGTCATCCTCGTTGATGGAGAAAACCCTACTTTGTCTGCCCACATGCACGTGACACATAAATCAGGCTTAATTATTACGTGGTTGTGCTGTGGTAGGCCACCGAGAGGAGGTTGCAGAAGGAGAGAAGCCTTTCTCAGCAGCTACAGTCTCAACTGTTGGAAAAGGAGGATGACCTCGCCACCCTATCCAGAACCTTCCAAGAGGTATCAGTCAAGCCTGTTTCCTCATCCACGTCTGTCTGCCTGTCTGTCTGTCGGGGGGGGGGGGGTTGGAACATGTTACTTTCAAATTTGTTCTAACAAAGCCAAGACTGTGCATAGAAGCGCATTGCTGCTGAGTGACTGAGTGTCAGAGCCACTGGAGGGGGCAAGGGGACACCAGAGCTCTCTCCTCTTGACAGACATCTCACTTTGATAACGGGGAAAACCCTACTTAGTGGCACTGTGTTAGAAAAACAGGGTGACACCGATATGGCATTAGAGGAAGATGAGACTGCTGCGGGTGTCCCAGGTATCCTAAATGTGCCTTTTGTTTTTAGCCCCGCGACAGCAGGGGCTCTATGGATGGTATTATCGGTTGGTCAATCACTCTGTTCACCACAGACTGCAGACTCTCAAGCGGGAGACCCGAGTTTCGATTCCCGGCAGAGATGCTTCCACAAAATTCTACGTCGCGGGGCTGTTAGACTCTTAGTCTTGTTTTTTCTTAAGACTAAATCTTGTAGTCTATATGCACTAACTGAAATGATAACAAAAGCTACAAGTGCCAGCTGAGACTTTCTGCCTAAAACAACCCATCCTGTCCTTCTCCATCATTAGCCAGGATGGCTTAGCTGGTCAGCCACTACAGGAAGTAAACAAAACGGAGCAAAAACAAACTGAAAAAAAACAGAACAGATCTTGTACAGGCCCACGGTGTCCTCTAGAGGCCTATTAACAAAGTGTGGATGGCAGACTGATTACTTGCCTGACCTGAAAATGCCTCTTCATGCTGCTGTGGGAAAACAAGCCCAGATCCTGCTAAAAACCAACAGATTGTGGAATGTTAAGTTTCAATTTGTTTCCACAACGAGAGACTCTGAATTGATGCTGCTGGTCTACTGGTCATCGCCAAATGACAGACATGACATGATGTGACATCAGGGCATTAGACATTGATTTAGATCAATTTCTATACATACTTTTTATTTTGCCTATTTATTGGAGACACTGCATCTTGCAGCCAAAGATTCCCTCTGTCCTCAGCTGCGCCGTGGGAAAAAAAACAATGCTGCGTCAATTTTTTTAACGTGTTAAACATTAAAATTTATTTTCCCACCCCTACTTTTTTTTTTTTTTTTTTAAGATAAAAGTGTTGTACTTATACTGTAACTGAGTGAGCTTTCTCAGATTGGCATCAGACATATTGGTTTTAAAGATATTCTCTGTAATTTTTATGTCTTTTTCTAGATTATTGGTATATTTATTCTTTAGTGTTGATATGTTGGTTTCCTGATACAATTGATGATCCTTGCTGAGGATTCTGATCTGCTGATTGGGCTGTCTCAAGCCAGGCGAATCAGCTCTCCATTACATAATTGCTGATACGTTTCAGTTTCTGAACTTCTAAGTGGGCCATTCCAAACCAGAGGTGTCAGCCGTCCCATTTGCCTGTTGTCAAAATCAATAGCAAGTTCAGAAATTATTGAGTAATGTTGAGAACTAGGGATAAGTGTAGGTCCAGGGTAGTGGAAGCGACTTTAGCTGTATGTGGTGTTGAGAGCATTTGTCGAGGGGGGGGGCTCTGGGATGCCAGAAATCACTGTTGAGCCTTCTAGAGGTGTCATGGGCATTCAGCAAATTCAAGGAAGCATCTGTGATGGGAGGTGCCCACTTAATAACCCCAGTGACATACCCGCACTCACACAGCATAGCCTGATGTCCTCTATTGTCACCATTTGTGGATTAGTACATCTGTCTTTTGACATCTGCATTGGTCTCCAAAGATTTGCCATCGTGTATGAAATAGCTACAGTATAACTTAACACTCTGACAGTTGGGCCTACTTTCCTACTTCAAAATAAGTCAGTCTCAATATTTATGCACAGAAAGTCTTAGACTAGTCCCTGCTCTGAGCTTTGCAGTTTAATCCTTGTCCAGCACTAGTGGAAGAGGTGGATATAAAAATTACTTCGAAAAATGGTCAGAGAATCATGGTGTAC
Organism: Centroberyx gerrardi; assembly: GCF_048128805.1. NCBI lineage: Eukaryota > Metazoa > Chordata > Actinopteri > Beryciformes > Berycidae > Centroberyx > Centroberyx gerrardi. The sequence continues at coordinate 1,087,096 of NC_136014.1, forward strand.
TGGTCTGTTGGTTCATCGTGTCCACTCCTGGAGCTTGTTTCCCTAAGTTAATGGAAACTCCCTCTGTGTCTCCCACTAAGAACCAGCAGCAGGCGGACGAGGGTGTGTTGGCACATCCCGTATCCCAGGTGGAGATGCCGGAGGCTGGCTGTCTACTGAAGGAGATGTCGCTGTGTCTGCTGGACCTCCAGGCTCTGTGCAGCATCCTGGCTCAGAGGGCGCAGGGCAAAGAGCCCAACCTGGCCCTGCTGCTGGGCATCAAATGTATGTGGATAACACACACACACACACCAGGATATTGTATTTCCTGTATTGAATATTAGACACTGTTTGTGCAAGGCTTTGAACATAGGCACAGGCAGGCTGTGTGTGTGTTAGTTATAAAACAGCTGAAAATATGTGCTGGCTAGCCTGTCCTCTGATTAAATTTAAACACACACACATAAACATCCTCTACCTCTACCTTGTTCTCTCTGTAATGATTGTCTCTTTGCCCGGTGACCAACCTGACCTCCTGGCACATGTTTTTATTGTCAGATGAACAAACAAATATACCAACCAATCGAACAAACCAACTGAACATACATACAAACACACAAAAATGAATCGACAAACCAATCAAAGGAAACAATGGACAAACCCTAACCGATTGAAAGAACCAACTGAACAAATGAACAAACCCAAATGAATGAACAAAGTGGCGGGGATTATGGGTTGGTCTCTTTCTGTTCATTCATCCCTCTGTTATACAATATCGAGAACAGGAGAATAGGAGAATGATGCATCTCACCACTATGTTGCAATATTTTCAAAATTACGATTACAGGTCAGAACAAGGTGTTTCTGATTGGCACAGAGGGGGACTGCATCATTAGTGGGGGACAACATGTTTACTGATTCCTTGCTTTTCATTTACTATACAGCTCTGTCGAATAGTCAATTCTTATTGGCCAATGAAGGCATTCTGAAGTCTTATTTCTGAATAACAGACCACTGTTTCACATCTAATCCCATTAGTTCACAGTCAAGAAGTCTGGTTGTTTTTGTTGATTTCTAATCAAATTAACTGGTGCCACTTTGTGCCAAAAAGACGTCACTGCTTGGTTACAGTAGACAACACTTGGCTAACCAAGGTTAGAAAGATTTTTCCAGTATTAGTTTTAATTTATTCAGAGAATGCAAAACTTTTCATTGCTGGTTCGATGCTTAATGGCAATCTCACCAGAATTGTAAGTTCAGTTCACTTCAGGGTCTTGATTCACCCTTGTAGGGTTAGGGTTAGGGCTCACTGTATATTTCCCCTTACTTAGTGATAACTTGCCTCTTTCACTCTAGCGATGAGTATATCTGCTGAGGAGAACGACAGCAGGGTGGTGGTGGTGGAGGACGAGCTGAGAGCCAAGCTGCTGGAGGTTGGGCAGCTGAGGAGAGACATCGACGAGTTGAGGAAAAGCATCTCAGACCGCTACGCTCAGGATATGGGAGACAACTGTGTCACCCAGTGATGCCCATCACCCTCCAGCTCTGATACCGCTGCTCTGACCCTGGATTTTTTTTTTTAACTCTTCTTGCCCCCATCTCTTCTTCTCCCTATCTCCGCTGAGTCCTCTTCACTTTTGAGGCCTCAGTAAGCTTAATTGATAACCAGAAAAAAAAAACTGTTTTATAAAGGTATTTCTTAACAATTAGGTACAGAGAAGTAGAGTTGTTTTATTTTACTGCAGCTCTACGTTGAAGGGATTTCAGATTGTAGGCCCAAGCTGTGAATCAAGTTTACGTGAAGCAGGCTTCTTTATGTATGTCAGAGTTTGAGTTGTGAGGAAGTCATCAGTGAGGCTTCCAGTTTGTTGTAGAATCAGCTTTTACGATGGTCATGGTTTGTCTGCTCTTAAAAAAAAGGGATTGTGAGTATATTTTTTTATGTACAAAAAGTCAGAACACAAGTATGTCCCGCCTCCCAACCCCATTGGCCAGTAGGAAAACGACTGAACTGCTGCTATGTCAAAGTGCCTCTTTGAGTGACAGCTGATTCCACCAATCAGCTACTTGCATCTGAAACCAAGGTTCCTTTTCATATCTGTTCCATCAAGACATCCACCCTCATTTATGAAGCAGTCAGAAATGATCACAGATTCAGCACTGCAAGGAACTTTTTCCATTTGATTTATGAATCTCTTAATGCTCTAATTTGATCCAGCTTGAAAGACGCTCATATTTGGCAACGCCTTGTAACCAGTCCATGTAATAGGAGGTAATGGTTTTAATGGAGGTAGATTTATTTCCACACTACAATACTGTAGTTTAAGTTCCGTCTCGTTCGCTTCTCATACGATGCATTTTTATGTTTGAAGCCTTGTAGAAACTTATAACAGTGAGATAATATAATAACTCAAACTGTAATACAATGTCCCTCTGAATGAGTCAAAAATGCAATACAACCTGAGTTTATAATATTTTTTCCTGATAATATGGATAACTGATAATTATTATAAGGGGTGTAACTTGGTTCAGTTATTACAGTGTCAGGGTGAAGATGTTATTACATCATCTAGTGATTTATTGCATTGACAGGTTTTACCCCATTTTAACTTAAGGACATTTTATGACATTGTAACAAGTTATTACAATACCTGTAAGTTATTACATTATTAGCCGCTACAAGTATAACCAAATAGAGCGAAATTATACATTAGGCCAGCCTATTTCCGCATTTAATTCTGTAGATTGATTTGCCATGATCAAAAAATGATTTAAATAATATCATTGACTGAACAGACAAGTTTCAATAAATAATGCTGGCTTATTTTGCCATTCTGTTTGCCCAAATATGCAAAGAATTACTTCAAATTAGCAAATTCACATTCAGACCGGACGTGGTGCAACTGATACGTATCACAAATTGTGTATGTTCATATTCAGATTCAATTGGAGCGTATGCTACATTCAGAAATCAAAACAGGTCAACCTCACCTGAGCAGCACTTCCCTTCTCAAAGTGACTGATCACACCTCTCCTCCCATAATTCCATCTTTCTGGTTCCTGTGTGTATGAATGAGCTAATGTAAAATACAGTGTAAAACATGTGGCCAATTTTTGATGTTAGAAAAATTTAAACCTGGTAAAATACAGAGGCAGAAAAAATAAGAGACAAACTTGTATCATCCACCTGAATATTTTTGTCTTTTTAAGCAATATTAACTTTCCAGTTGTGCTGTTAACCAGGTTCTTTAGGAGTCACTGATAATTAATTAGCATATAATTAATTCAATCATGACGTGTCAGGTAATATTCAGGTGTCTGTCAAACCAAAAGAACAGTTCAGGAGTTATTCTCATAGCAGATAAATAGAATTTATTTCTTTGGTGAAATCATAACTTTGTGTGTCATTTGTTAAGCCAGTTTTCAGTATCTGTGTGGACAGCATGCAGAGCTCCAGGACATCATTACCAATAAATATTAGACGGACCTTAATAAAGGACCTGGAAGGGTTACCCAAATGTATCAGTCTAATGTAATCAACAATGAACAAATACATTGTAATTCTGTATGGGTTTCCCAAAATTATCTTAATACAGAGTCAGATGAGTTTATGGAGTGAGATTAGTGAACATTTCCCTGTTGTCTTTTTGTCAAAACTTAAATTGTTTCTCATACGGCATCACAAGTACATTTAAAGCACATAATAAAAGCATCATAATTCGAATACAGTATGAGTATACAGCTAATAATCCTATAAGTCAGACCAGATTCATAATGCATTATGATGCATGTCAATGTATTATAATGCATGTACATTTCTGTGGTGATTATAATGTAAGAATAGTTATTGCACTATATGCTGACAAGATGCTGATAATGTGTTTTTGATGCCTCACAATGCACCTCTATTCAAGTGTTTGGGTGTTTTGTTTCACCTCAACAGGAAAACTGCTCCTATATACAGAAAGTTAAATAGGAACAGTAGTGACAATTGATTTATTATGGTCATGTGTTCTCTAATACGTCATGGATACAGGCTCAGAATCTGAGGGAACTGAGCTGAACTGAATAAGAGCCAGTCATGACAACTATAACATTACATATTTGTGTGTTTGCTATGATATGGTGAATGTGCTACGTTCTTTGCTACATTTATATCAGTATTGTGTTTAAATTGACAATACTAATTTTGATCCTGATTTAAGTATATTTTGCATGTTTCTTAATATGTTCTACTGTAGACTTGGTTTGGTGTCGTGCTTAGAACAAACTCTAGCATAGCATGATTAGCCTGCCCAGTATCTGCACTGTCTTACCAATGTTACATGTATAAGATGGACTATTTAAGACACATTAAGACTAGCAAAAAAAGGGGCTGAGAGGGATGTGAAATGTTAAAAATATAATGTGCTTTTATCTATGCAATCTTACATACCAGCAGCTCATGTTGACTAATCGGCCGATAGAGTATGGTAAGGTATTGTTCTTCTGTGCCTTTCATAAGCTATGCAGTCGGCTACACAACTCATGTCTGCAATTAAGAGTTGAGTCATTAACTATTCGTTAATTGTAATGAAGCTCCTCACTTCAGCCTGGGTTCCCAACAGCATCTTGGCATCAAAATATTTGCTCCGTTGTGAGTCAACAGGTCAATGTCAGTGTTTGTATGTCTCAACAATGGGAATGTTGTAATATAGTTTTAACGTTGTCCAAGACACACTGAGGATGTACAGTAGATTTTTCATCACACCAGTGGTGGAAAAACATTAACATTACTGTGAATATGAATATTTAACATACTGTATCTGACTAAATTAAGTATATGAATTTATCGGTCAGTTGTATAAGCCCAGTGTGAAACATGAACTGTACATTGAGCGAGACTGATGCAAATGCTAAGCCATAGGCACAAACAATGCATACACATACACTCAGGTAACTACACAGGACAGAGTGGTCTCCGTGGAAACCTGAAGAATGTACTTACTGTAAATGCACTGTAAATTATGGGATGCAACAGCCTAGGGTCCAATGAATCTTGGAGACAAAGAACCCCTTGCTAGAAAACTAGTGTGAATGTGCATAGTGACCAAACTGAAACAGTACGTGTTGGATAGATTTTGCCTTCCGCGTAACCAGTGGCAGTTTACACACAAATCAGATTTTAACCCTCCATCATCAGACCTGATCCATCAAATGAAATCCATCAAGTTTCTTTGTCTGCATGATTCATGTGGTGGATAACAGTTGAGTGGATTTAACGGTAGAAGTGTTGTAGAATATAAAAAGGGAAAGTATTTGGTTGTCATGGCTGGTTCTCTGTCTGTGTTGTCAGTCAGTCTGTGGATGATTTAACAAGCCACTGGATGGCTTCTTAATCTGTATAAAGGAATAATTATTTGGTTTATAGTATTGATCATGTTTCAAGCTTTTTAGTTTTGCAGCTAGAGTTTATGAATGCCAAAGGTATATTTATATACAATGATGTTCCTAAAAAGTATTAACATGTATTTTTCCATTTTAAAAAAAGGGTTTTGATCTGTTATTTCAAATGACAAATAAAACATATTTTTCTAATTTTTTTTTTTTTTTGAGTATTATTGGGTATTGGTGGCAAAATACTAGTAATATACCATGTTTAGAATACAAACAGGTCTCAACTAAGAGAAAAAGGTCTCAACTAAGAGGAAAAAAACACATAGAACTGGTTCCAGCAAGTGAAATGTGCTTTATTGGATAGTCACAGGCAAAGCACTATTGCAGGCTCCTGAACTTGGATGTTAGATAACCAAGAACCTTTGTGAAGTTTACATTGATTCACTGCAATACGACATCCAATGGGCAATGCTGATTAATCTGCACTGAGCAAGTTCAAGCACACTGAAAAGTTATTCAAATGAACACTGGAGAAAGTCTTTGTGTGAACTGCAAGCAAGATTAAAAAATAAAGAAAAGAAAAGAAAAAAAGCCATACTTAATAAGTACATGGTAGTGCATTGCACAACTGCATGGTTCAATAATGTAAAAATATAGTAAAAATGTCTGTATAAAAATACTTTGACTTTCCATGGCTGTTTCCTAAAAACATTATGGTGAAAACTGTAGTCCTGCAAGACTACTTGGATTAAAATTTGGATTTAAGAAGGCAGCAGGTACAAGTGGTACAAATAGCAACCTGCCTTAAAAGGGTCCTGGGCACACTAAGGTTAAACGTGTTTTAGAAGTATGTCAGTCTAAAGTCCACGGCAAGCCATTTTCTGAAATATTATGCAGGTCAGGTTGTGAATTGTTGACCAGACCCTGATGGGAAGAGGCTGCTGACCCAGAACTGCTTGTTCTGCCAGTAATCCTATGCAGCAGGCTGGTTAGCTACCTAGGCTGAGGTTGTCCAGGCAGTGGGGCTAGTGGTCCTCCCCAGTAGACCAGGCTAGCCTGGGCAAACTGCAGCACCAAACCTTTAATGGCCTCCAGGTAGAGCTGTTGTCCTGAGTTTAGATAGAGCCAGATCAGCCTGCTCAGCTGGGCCAATACACCATCACCATGAAGGCTGTCTGAGGACGACAATAGTAAACAGACAGACAGACAGACAGACAGACACACACACACCTGTCATTTAGAATGTAATAAGACTTTTGCAATCGAAATAATGTGAAATTCAAACAACTGTAGAGCTATCAGACACACTGTAGGTCTTCATGGCCAGCCAGAACTCTCTGAAAAACCGGCACAAGAAGAAACCACAATTTTAAGACTTCAGGTTAAAACAAAAAGAAAAACAATCTCCCAACTGGACTGAAATTGCATTGCACTTTTGACCAATTCAAGCCCACTTTTCAATCCTTTGAAATAAAACACATAGGGGCTTATTCATAAAGCTTACCGGCAGGTTTAGCGTGACGTTAGCGGCAGATACGATCACGGTAGGGCGTTTTCTCATTCATAAATGTGAAATACCAGGACGGTATTAGCGTTACCCTTTTCCCTGTACTTCCATCCCCCTTTTGATCATTTACATATTGTGAAAGCTATTCTTAAAAGCACACAGCGCTACAAAAAATACCACCTGCTCTAGTCAGACAGTAGAAATTAATGTTAACTAATGAAAACAAATTTTAATTATTATATAAAGTTACATTATGTCCCAGGGCATTAATTATCATTGGAAACATGAAAATGTTTAATACGACTCACACACACTGTCTTTGCAATTATTAACATACCGCTCTGATTGCGGTTATAAAAGCCAGTTTCTGATTTGATTCAGTTTATCATGATAAAAAAAAAAAAAAAGAGAGAAGATGATAAGATCATACGCACTTCCCATAAACTTTTTAGCAGGTAGTGTAGTAGAGCTAAAGTATTTAAGAAAGAACGCCACACAGTGCTGCCAATGCTCCTATATATTTATTTATCTTACAACATTCGATAGGTCTTCATCAGGTCAAGATCACCACCTATGGTCACCTAAGTACAGATCGCGACTGAACGTGGAGGATGATCTCAGAGTGGCAGTCTCCAAAATTAAACCCAGACTGGACTTGTTGTGCTCCAAGCATAGTGCCCACCCATCTCATTAGGTAAGTTTAACGTTACTGAATTAAATTACTATATAAATTAATATTATGGTTGTTAGGCTATATTAGTGTGTGTGCGCGTGAACGTTTGTATGCTTCAACCACCTCCGGGGATAGTGGGGGTCGCGAGTCTCTGGCACCGTTATTTTGGGGGTTGGGGGCTGAAAAGTTTGGGAACTTATGGCCTAAGCTACCACAGAAAAGTGGGTCTTCGTCTTTATTCAGTATTGGCTGGCTGGCATTGAAAGTCGTGCGAGATGTGGCGTCAAGACCTACACAGTTATGGCGGTATACGTGATATCGCGTTGTTTCCACAGGGTCGTCATTTCACGCGAGGGATGGGCGTGTCCCTCTATCTACAGAACAACAAATAAATTGGACGAACGCTGTCACTCGTTGGGCTGTCTGCCGCCGGATTTCAAACTGGAAAAACATGGCGCTCGTTTGGAAACTTTCTCTTATATTACGTAAATAGGTCACCAAAATGTGTTTCTGAAAACATTTGAGGTGAGAAATAAGCCATGCAATTGCTGAATCTGTCTTCATTTTAATGGCTAGGTTAAAAGTTTGTACACACGTTTCCAGAGGCGGCGAGTCACGCTGGACGCCCCTGATTTGCATAAAGTAGCCTAGACCTCAACAAGATGCAAATGTAGAGCGGCCAATGTCACGCGCCTTCTCTCGAAACACACCGTGCCGCTACCAGAATGCATTGCTAGGTGTAAAGGACATCCACAGACACACACCCCAGAAGCTGTTGGTGACGCCCGTATTCATAGTACGGGCGTCGACCCAGCATCCCCCTGCTGTATCCGGCCTTGAGATGGAGGCTTGGCAGAGGGATAGGAGCAATATACCATTATCAAGAGCATCATTAACATGTCAACCATAGGTTTCACTAATATGTTAGAGAAGGTTTTAAAAAACTCAATGGGAAACCATCAGGGACTGAGGATTTACCAATCTACATAGATTTAATGGCCAACTTTGTAAGAGGATTGTCCAGCTGAGTCTTAGTGTTCTGGCTTATGGTGGGTACAAGGAGACAACTGAAAAAGGTGTCTGAGACACACACACACACACACACACACACACACACACACACACACACACCTTGGCTGATCTTGCTGTGGTACTCCAGCAGTGTGTACAGCTCGTCAGGCAGCAGATTTCGAAGCCAACCATTGTCTTCTAGATGGATCCAGTTGTGGACCAGACGCTTCCTCTGAAGAAAGTTCTGAAGGTGGCTGAGGTAAATGGGGTTCCCTGATACCATGTAGAGCCTGAAGTGCACACACATACAATTATCAGCATTAACCAATTTACTACACAGCATTGTAAAATTAAAATGAAATCATTAGAATGTAAAATAAGCCATAAGCAAGATTTAAATGCTAAGTGAGTAAAAATTAACAATAAATTAACAGTATTGAAAAAACAATGAAAAGAGCACTGATATATTTAAGTATTTCCAGTAAATCTCTTTGTTTGAATGCAACTAAGTGCTTATGTACTTTTTAGTTGGTTGGTTGATTTCAACAAACAAAAACATAAACCAAAAAAATGTTAAAAAAAAAAATTTGAGTGTGTACCAAATTTGTCCTCACAAATTAGCTAACTGAGCTGTATTGGCATGATTGGGTTCATTCCAGTCAAAATTTGTTTCCACAGCCAGTACAGATGAAACATACAGATACATTGAAACACCAACACAAGAAACATACATACATTTTTCTGCCTGTAAACTAGCAAGCAGTCAGAAATCACAGAAGGGCAAAGTCAGAGTTTGTGATCTGCAAGCTGACTTCAATTTTCTATTCAACTACCCTTTTTAAACAGTTAAATATCAATGTCTGCTGATCACCAAAATTAATTTATTATATTGTAAACGATTGCCTTTTTAAGTTTAAGTTTTCTTAATGTTGTTATTGTTTGGAACATGTCTTAAACCTCCCTTAAACACTAATGTTGTGTTTGCAGCGTTTCTGTATTTGCATGCATTTTCTGAATTTGCATCGCATCTAAGAAATTTGCAGCGCATTTCTACAATGTAGTGCATGTGTTGTCAGGTTGATGCATGTTTTCTCGATTCGCAACACATTCTTTAATTTGCAGTGTGTCTCTCTTGGCCACCGTACCTTATATCCATAAAATCTTGCATACTAGGGTTAGCTGTGGGTTGTTCGGCTTATGTTCTCACTCATAACAAAATCGCACTGCAGTTCTCTTGGAAGAGAACCGAGGCACACATTTTTGTCATCTCATTGTGGTTATTTGGTGCCACCCGAGTTCAAATGTCATTGTTCTTACCTGGCCAACAAACTAAACTGTTTTAAGGCTTGCTTGCTGTGAATGCACCCTTGCATTTAGACAGTAAATGGGGCAATGAGGTTTTTATATTAAAGATTTACTTGTAGTAGGGTAGGTTCTCAATCATCTTCCAGTTGACATAGTTGCCAGCGGTTTCCTCCAGGGTGCAGACCCGGGCCATCTGAACTTTGGCCACTTGCCACAACCTGTGGTGGTCCACCAGCCCCTCCTGGAGCTCTTGGCGAAGTAGGAGGTACACTCCATCTAGTGTGTCCTCATACACCTGGGAATTGAGCAGTTCATAGGACACAGAATTCAGGAGAATGATAACTAGAAGATAACTAGGATACTTTTCTCACTCCATTGGGCATTCTGTTTTTGTTAAATCTTGAATAGCTGTAAAGATTGTCTTTGTGGACAGACAAATGTTAGTGGATGAACAGTGTGTAATGTACAATCTGGCCTGGGTCTAGAGGGTGCTGAGGTGGGCTATGGACCCACTTGCAACTCAGGCATCCTAACAATAGCCCATTACTGTCTTAACAGATCTGATTTGCACAGAAGCTAAAGTCAAAAGCAGTATTTCACAGGATTTGAATGGCATAAAACTTTTTCTTTTTTACATCTCTCTTGATCAAACCCTAAAGCTTAGTGCTTTTATAGATTTCAGATTTCACCCCTCTGTCAAGCTGCACAAGCTTTTAAGGAGACCGATTACTCAAGACAGACCCCTCATCCACCCCTCACCCCTGTTCTCCCTCTGTACCAGGGCTCTCAATGTGCCATGGAAGGCAGAGAGTGTGCAGGTTTTCGTTTCAACCAAAGACTACACCAGGTGATTTCACCGATTTGTTCCCCTTCTCTGATTGAAGGTGTGCTAATTAGTGAAATCACCTGGGGCCTCATGTATAAACACACAAAAAGGTTGCATATGCCAGGTTTTACGCACACGTCGCAATATACATAAAAATAAAGTTGTGCGTGCCGTCCCGCAAACTTTAGACCATGTGTATGCACATGTTTCTGGTTTTGTCAGTTGGCAAAGCCAAATGGCAAAGTAGTGAAACTCTCACTAAAATCACAGTCTCACAATTCACTGTGCTCCATCTATGAAGTGGTCCATGAAAAAACAGAATTATTTCCATTGATAATAACCATAATAGTTATTTATAATGTTTAACACTAGAAATGCAATTTCTTCCTCCTTCCATACATTTTTCCTGAATATGACAAATAAATAACTGTTTTTGTAATTCTAAAAAAGCCACTTAGGAAATAGATACAGCCACTTTTTTCAATTTGCATAAAAACCCTCTATACCGCTGCGTTGTATGTGTGAATGAGTGTCTCTCTCTCGTTAGGCTCGCTTCAAGTAGGTGTTAACGCACATCAGGGACTGTATTGCCGAGGTGCAGAGATCCACGTATGCAAGGTTTTATACATCTGAAAATTTCTGTGTGTATGTACTTGTCAAGTTTTGTGCGTACGCCATGTTTCAGTGTGAAGTCTACGCAGACTTTTATACATGAGGCCCATGGTGTAGTCTTTGCCATGTGTCTGACTGTTTTATTAACATAAGTGTAATAAGTGCTGAAAACTTGCATTCAATGGACAGCCACTGTAAAATATATTCCATTTTTGGCCTCACTCTTCTGGTTTGTTGCACGTTTTGCCTATTAAAACCACTAATAACGTGCATTATGCTTATAGTCCTGTACAGCCACCTTTCTGCTGTTCAATCAATTAACCACTAGAAAGGCTAGACTTTTCAATCCCCTCCACCAGCCAAGTAAACACGCCAATAGACCACACAAAGTTATAGTTAATGTCAGCATCTACAGCCATCTAATAACCTAATGCTCAAAGGAAATAACGGTGTAGCCACTACTTGATTATATAATATTACAAAGCACTTGGCTAAACGACCCCTTGAGTCCCTTAGTGGTAGTATTTTACATCAGCTATCGCAAAGACGACACCCTGCCCTTCGGACAGCAGAGAGAAGACAAATAATGTGTACAGATTTGCATAATGCATTGTATTATGACGTGAACTTGTCATAATGCAAGCTGAATAACGATAATAATGGAACTGGAATAAACTTGTGTTAGGAAGCAAGTTATTTGTCCCAGGCACAAGACTCTCGGAGACTCCCAGGGTTCGCTGTTGTGTAATATAGTGGGCATCACTAAAATTACACTCCAGCTGATCAGTATCAGCTGACTGTCAATTACCAATCACATTCATACAAGTCAATGAGGTGGTCTATAAACAGCAGAGTGAAAGTGTGAGCTGTCAGATTATATTCATGCCACTGCTGCTATGGACCAGATTTGGCGGCAAAACTCCCTCCACCTCTCCAACCTCCTCCTGCTATTGTACATAGGATGTTGTGCAAGCTATCTCTGAATAATGTCTGGTTGTATGTTATGGCTTTCATATATTAAATGATGTACAGTATGTCTACTATGCCTTGGGGGTTAATTGTGCTCCCCACAGAATCTCATGCACGCTGCTTGGATTCATTAGGGAGCATCCTCAGGAGCAGAGCCTTTTCTGCCAAATACAACCGTATAACCAGTTGCAATAAATGGTCCAAATTCCTTTGACATAGGTGTCTCTGACTGAACTATATTAATTTAGTACATGTAGCTGTAACACATTTGCTAACATTAATCCCAATTTAGCGAGCTTGCTACCAAAGTATGATTCCTACTAAAGTAAGTAATAGTATTAAGAAATATATAAGAGACCATATGGACAAGGTAGGAGATGGTGTGTGTTACCTTCCTGCGTTTCAGCTTGCCCCAATCACGCCCCAGGATCCAGGCCACCAGAGACTTGCACATAGAAAAATAGCTCTCCACCACCTGAATGCCTGAGAGACAGCGAGAGAGAGCGAGTATAGGTGACATGAAAGAAGAAGCAGCTCAGAGTCTTCTGTTCTGTGTTCCCTGATCATGTCCAGGGGTAACAAAATGTACTAAGCATATAAAAAGGACCATGTGAGCTTTCAATTCAAGTACAAAAATAAAAACAGAAAATTGGAACAGTAACACTTTGACTTTTTTGCGACCGCAATGGCCTATCATTGTTAGGTCGTCCATTCTTGTTCCATCCGCAGTCTGGCCGTTGTGTGGTGAGCCCATCTACATTTTACATATGGGTAAATGAACACAGTTAGCTAGTTTTGTATTTTGTTCCATAAACAACTCCAGTTGTACTGTGAGGAAGATAAATCTATGTGTGGAAAACCCTGCATTCAGTACTGCTGTAACCATTTTGAATGCTCTGCTGCACCTCATCTTGGCCAGAGTGCGTTTTGAACACTCCAAGGGGGGCAAAGCCCAGAAGTCTGATTTAAACATAAACTGTGTCACAGTACCAGTACTGTTTCACTTGTGTCTCCTATGCACCATTTCCGCAGACAAGAGTAAACGTAAAAATTTACTGACTCACCCACAGTCTCATCTCCACTAGCCAATTTTCCTCTCCAATAGTCTGCTGTGATTGGGTGGAGCAAAGCCAGGTACCTGACATCACACAGTGTCCCACCCCAGTTGGCCACCCTCCGCTTGCTGTGTTTACGCCACTGTAGGAAGAGGGTACGCAGTTGGCGATTGAAGGGGGCTGGCTGTCTGAAGAGCCAGTAAGAAAAAATCCACTGGAAACGGCACTGTGTGTACTGGCAGAACATAGCCTCCAGTTCTGTATGGTCTAGGAGGGAAAGAGAAACAGAAGGTGTAACAACAAGATTCCTCAAACTGATAAGTGCTTTTGCGTTGCATACGCACACTCATCCCTGCTCTGTCCAAACTGCCACCACCACATCAAAGCTATGACACTCTAAATCTGGCAAATGTACATTTCCTGGTTAATATATGAGTGGAAAACACTAGTAAGTTATGCGAGGCTCTCTCACAGACCCGAGATATGCTGACTGCATATCTAACACATTGTGCACACTGTTAAACAGTTCCGCACCTGAGGGTCTTTTGAGTAATTTCATCAGATTAGGATATTGAACAAAAAGTTGTCCTCATTGACTCATGTTAGTTATGTTACGCTAGATTCTTTGGAACTATATAGATCAAAAAGGTACAAAAAGAGGTGGAACACAAAAGGGCTCCCAAATTTTCTGAAATATACTAAGATGCAAAAATAGCAAAGCTTAGTCATGTTGCTTGCTGTGGAGCACTACACTGGCTTCATGCACACATAGCTGGCGATGCGTTTGAGTCAGTGCTCTTCTCACGCAGCATTGAAGAAACAAGAAGAGGAACGGATGGAAGTGGCAAAGACATGACCAAAAATATGACAAAAGAACCATGACAGATACTAACTCACAGCAATGGGAACTAGGCAACATAGCAGCTCAGTAGTTGGTATTAGGGCTGTGAGGGTATTGAAATTTTCAAACCGCGGTGAAAAAGTAACGCCCCACTGCGGTTTACCGCCAACTCCAGACACTGCAACATTTTATATTGTTTACCAATTGATATTTTGTATAATATGTATTGATATATTTATCAATATTATATTTTATAATTTTCCTGTAAAATGATAAAGAATCACCTTCCTTGACTATTGCAGGCACAAATCAAAACTGATGCAAAGAAAGCAAAGATAACCCTTGGATGCTTTCTCAAGACAGCACAAACCAACACGACAAGACAGATGTGATTGAGGCCGAGCTAAACGCCTAGTTGCAGGTTCCAAAAGCAGACAGCAAGAGTGACCCCCTCACTTAGTGGAAGCTGCATGAGGTCAACTTTCCCAAAGTCAGCCAACTGGCCAAAAAATACCTCTGCATTCCTGTCACTAGTGCCCCCTCTCAGAGGGTATTGAGCACTGGCGACAATGTAGTAACCTGCAATAGGTCAGCACTAAAGCCAGCATCACTGGACAGGCTTGTATTCCTAGCACATAATCTCAATCTGTAATGTATGCCATCTGGATACATTTTGCCTAATCTGAAGGGACCAACAGTGTTAGAGTTGAAAAACAGTTTATGTTTGGTTTATTTTATTGATGTTTAAGTTCAACACTGAAGCGGGGACAGACTTGTTGTTCTGTCCATTTTCTTCACATAATGTGAAACCATAATGTGTGTCTGCCAGATACATTCTGCCTTATCTGAGGAGTGCCAATTTATTTTTTGTTTGTGTTTACATGTATACTCAGACTGAGAAAGATTTCGGGCAGTGGAAAGCTCTGTGTTGACTTTTTTGTGGGAAAATATTCACTTTTAAAAGGTCCCATATCGTGTAAAACAGGATTTCCCTTGCCTCTTTGATTATAAAGGAGTTGGATGTGCTGTCTGAACATCGTGAAAGTATCAAAATGCACGGTCGCCAACTAAATACACACAATACATATTAGAAAAGCGAGCCTCTAAATGAGCTGTTTGGACTTCCGTAACTTTGTGGCGTCACAAAGGCACACTCATTATCATTTTTGTAAGAAATAATAAGCTAACAAAGCGTTTGAGCGATTGTCATTGTGTATTTACCAGAGTTTTCCCTACCATGCGTATCCCCGACATGAGCACATAATTGAGCGAGTTTGTGTGTCTGTATGTGGGTGCCCCCCCCCCAGCATTTTTTTTTTTTTTTTTTTTAAATAAAACAAGAATGAGTGATGCAATAGGTGGGCTTATGCTACTAATAACATAGTATAAGCTAGCCTAGATGAAAAAGTCTTCTCACTACTTTTGACTTTAACAAAAGGATGAAAGGACCATTAGACATCAATGCCATTTGGCTACTATCTGATAATCAGGCCATTGAGTTTTTCAGATTTTTTAAGGAAAGAAAGGATATAATCACTAATTTTGGGAGTGCAACATAATATAGAGAGTGTAAAATAATATTAATTTTGAAATGAGTAATCAGTCATTACCGTCTGAATAATGAGCCCTATATTGATTTAGTTACACCTAAACTACACTGCATACGTGACATTTGCTTATCTGAACTTGTTGCGGCCCAGTTGCAGCATGGCATTTTAAGCTGCTACACCAGGTCCGTTCTTGTTCCGCCATGGTCTGCTGTGTTGCATCTACATTTTACCTATGGGTAAGTGAACACAATTATCTAGTTTTACTTATTGTTCCATAAACAACTCGTACCATATAGGGTATGAGTAGGGTACGATATGGTGTCGAATGACTATGCTAAGCAAATTCTTGGCATTTATACACATTTATATGCCTCAAATAAACAACAGACTGCTGCGTAGACCCGACAAAAATAGAAGCCATGCACATCTTCAGAGTTGCGGCTCTGATCCAGTTGTTTCAGATCTGCTGCGTATGCAGCCACTGGAGCAGGCTGTATGTAAATGGCTGTGTATCTGATCCGACCATTCCGACGGAACAGAAATGCGTCTGATGTAGTTGAGCTGTTAGCTGTTGAGCAAATATGCGGTTAGCTGTTCTTACAGGGTGTCAGTCTCTTCAGCACTCAGGAACACATGATTTTTGGGTTGACGTGGAACTAAAACCATTCAATTTTGTATGTCTGTCTTTGGGTATCAGTGTCGATGTATTCCAATGACTTACCACTGCTCTCTTGCTGGTTGAGGACATATTGAAAGATCTTCCCAACACTTCCATGTTGTTCCACAGCTAGAGCATATAGCTCCTTCCATTCAAACTTCAGAACATCACTCCCCTCCTTTTCATCTGTCAAACAGAGCAGCATCTGCTATACATTCATAATAATGGCCATGAAATCACCAATTAGCCGATTATACTTTGTAAAGCAAGGGCATTGGGTTAATTTCAAACTGTACAGATAACAGTAACAAGAGAACTAGTTATATAAAAGTTGACATTTATTGAACTGATATTTTACAGATCGTATGCATGCTGAATTGACAAGTCAACCCTCACTATTCAGTAAATGTCTTATGTGATGTTCTGCAAGGTATGCATGTGTGCTGATACGCTTAGCAACATTAAAGTTTAAGATAACAACAATAACAAGAATAAGTTTGTTGTGTGCGGAATGTGCTACACAATCCATTTACTGTAGCCTCAGGGCCACCTTCTCCAAACAAAGTTCTTCACAAACTGGCATTTGGTTACATTTTTCTATCAGACTGACACCTCCATCATCACTGAAACTCATTGATCATGCCAATTTGCTGTTGTTTTGTCTTTTGTTAGTGAGATTGGACTACTTCACACATGCAAGTCATTTAGAGAATAGGCTAAGGCCAGGGTCCCGAAATTAACACCAACCACCAAATGAGAGTAAATTTTGGGTTTGGCGGAAAAATAACATGGGATCACTAGCCAGTTGGCCGGTAAATTATTTGGAATCACAACACACTGCCAGGTTTACATTGCTGTGTTTATGTGCTTAGACCAGCTGAGACTAATATGACCATCACTGTGCCATACCTATCATAACATTAGCAAATCAAAGAGTAAAAGCAGCCTACTAACAAAAGATTGGCTGTTGTTCTGTAGCGCGATTACGCAGACTTCAGTGTTTCCCCAAGAATTGTTTCTTGCAGCGGCGGCATGGTCCGGGGGAGAAACACTATAGGCAGCAGTTAATCAGTGACTGAATGATTATAGAAACACTACAGGCAGCAGTGTGTCTGTGTGCTTCTCTCGCTCTGTCAGCAACTACACGTTGCCATTTGTCATTTTGACCATGGAGGTGCATCTCGGCAGAAATGGGCTACATTTGATTAAAAAAAAAAAAAAAAAACCTTGCACATTTTCAGCAGTGGTGCCTAGAAACACTGGTTCAAACAGCGGCTTAGCCTACCAAGTGAGCCAAAACTAAATTTTGAAAATACTTTTAGCATGGCATGTCATGATCTTACCGTGGCAGCCCGCCACAGTAGAATATCCATAGGGGAAACACTGGACTTCTACGGTACCAACGTCCGTCTATCTTTTTAGTCCTAAAACACCTAGCGTTAGTTACACTTTGTTACCTTACAGATGTGGCGACACATAGCCGGTGTTAAATCACCAAAAGAAAAAATTAAAACAAAGAGGTAAACGAGAAAAGTACGGAGGGGATCTGCGTTTCAGCGAGAGGTGGCGTCTGAACAGTACATGAGCCCTGTGTGTGGCACTGGAAAAGTAGAAGAGTAGTAGAGTTAAAAGTGCAACAAAGTAATGCCTGTTTATTTAGTGTTGATTTTTCATTGAAAAAGATTTGAATAAAAGTTGTAAGGCTTAACATGAATTTGCATACTAAGAACAAATATTGCATGATGCGGTTTTATGGCTGGTAAAAAAAAAAAAAAAAGATGGGCCAAAAAGTAAATTTTGGACCTTGGCTAAGGCTGATCCCAACTTATACCAAAATAAATTAACTTGAATTAACACTCTCAATACACCTAAATGAAAAGATGTGCGTCACAAAGTGTTTGGACAGCAGGTTCTCTTACAACTACGATCTCAATTTACCATAACCCATCGGTCGGACCATACCTTGAACTTTTGCCTCTAGTACCTCCATCTCCAAACCCCAGAGTGTCTGGATGTCGGTGGCGGGCAGCTTGACGGCAGGCAGCGGGACAGTCTCCTCCAGGACAAGCCACTGGATCCAGTACCGCTGTGGTGGAAATGAGATCTGGGCGAACAGTTTCTCCTGGAGCAACTGGTTACAGTGCAGGTTTGTAAACAGTGTCTTCCACATGAACACCAGGCGAAAGGAATCCTTGGCCTGGATCAAGCAGGTGGCGGAGGCAAAGGGAACCCCAAACGATGCCTGTATGGGGCAACACCGAGTATGAAAGGCATCATGGGCAGAAAGACTATGGGCTTTTATGTAAAAAAACAAAAAACAGCTTTTAAACATAGAAAACACAAAATGCGTGTTTTTCTACCCGTCTTTAGACCTACTCAAGTTAATCAACAAAGCAAGATTCAAAATTAATAATTCTGCAGAACCTATAGGCTTAATTAGAGGATGTAAACATTAAACATGAGGCCAAACATGCAGAATAAACATACATTTTTCTATTAAAAGCTGTCTAACAGCTGAGGCCTATAGTAACTTGAAAAATAAATCCTGACTCCTGACAACAGACCCCACAGGTTTCCCACAGGTTGAAAATTCCTACTTTGTTTAGGGGTAATTCCTTGTCTTTACCTTGTGTCCAATGGAACCCAACTGGTGATCAGAGGGAATATGCAATTAAGTCTCTGCACTGCACTCAAATTTCTGAGTGTTGAGCAGTGTTAGAATTCTCAGATTAAAAAGTATCAAGTTGCTCTTTACAAATACAGTTACCAACGCATGCAAAGAAAATTGAATTTTTTTTCCAGTAACGTTTTCAGGACAGGAGATTGAGTACAATGCTACTAGACTGTGCATTTAAATCGCTCATCGATTAATCATTAACATCCCTAGCTTGGATCAACTAAATGTTTGCACAAGCACAAATCAAATAGCGGACACAAAAATCTTATTTTCTGATCTACTAACAGCAAACAGGGTATCAATAAGGGCGCTGCTGTTCTTCCTTATGTTTCATTGCATTTGTGGCTGTTCCAAGAACAGTCAAAGTAGAATTAGGCTACATCTTAAAACTTTGCACACAGGTAAGCTTTCTGCGGTGATTGTCATGAGTCCATCTTTCTCCCTCTGCCAACTTTACATTTTTAATTGGAACATTCCATCTTTCATATGCTGAGCTGACAATGTGCATACATTTGTGACCAAACTGACCTAAGAAAATTATTATGCTGCCTTCAGGTGCCTGTAGGAAATTGCAGAATTACGCGTTGATCGTGCATGAGGGTAAATATGACAGGGAGAGTTGGGATTTTCTGTGATCCCCAAGTTGCTGAGATATGCTGTTTCGCAGAGAGAATGGAAACCTTGTCAACAATTGATGGTCAAAGTGATGTTTTTCTTATATTTTGAATTAAAAATTCTAAAAAACAAATTTAAAAAAAAAGTTTGTAACAATACTTTGTTCTCTAATACTACTTTGTTCAGCATTTGTCCATGTTGTGAGAAGCAGGCCAGTGGATGGAGTATCTGTGGGTCAGTTGTGGTGGGCCAGTTTGGTCAAATTTGCAGGGCTGTTTTTTTTTCCCTGATAGTTGTAACTCGATGGATGCATCCCCAAAGCGTGTCAAGAAAAATCTTTTAACTTTTTAATAAGCTAATAATTAAAAACAAAAATCTCAACTTGGAATAGCACTAGACATTTACATGGTTAGGTTAGGGATGTTTTCACTGTGGGGGAGGGCTTTATTGCATTAATTTCAAATTGCTTTGTGGAAAACAGAACATCCTGCACACTCACCTTTGATATTTAAATGGGTTGCGTTGCATTTTTAATCGTCATTTCACCCATACATAAAAACGTTTCTGTAGTGGCCCTAACAAACCATACATGGTAATGGATGTGCAGTTTCCATACAGACAATAAAAATCACTTGGTAAAGCTAAACAGGACATTGGCACAATAGTGGGAATGTCCCCAGTGTTTATTTCAGAGCAAAGAAAAAAAAAAAAAATATATATATATATATATATATATATATATATCTTAATGTGCTCAGGTCTTTTCACTAGTTAGTAAATGCATGTATTCAGACGTAGTGTTCATGGTGTATACGCTTTTATTTAGGTTTTTGGGAAAGGCGTACTCAAATTCAAGTCAGGTAAGGTATGATATAATAGGGAGTATTCTTGAGGTCAAGTCATCTATTTAGGGGTTTAGTAACTGTACTCTGTGATTGGCCTCACCTGATGTTTGTACAGTTTCTTCCCCCTTAATTGTATATTTGTACATATTTTTATTATTACCTGATTGCTTACTATTATATTTGTTTTCACGCTGTGCTCTTTGATGTAGCCCCACACCCTTCTTATAGAATTATATGCATCTTATCCTGCTAATGTGCATCTGAGTTTTTTAATCTGTGCACTAGGATGGATATCTAAAAGGACTACAAATTGAAAACAAAGAACTACACTTCCCTCTGTGACATGTTGGGTGCCACAAGAATGGTGCAGCACAGGTGTTCTGCATACTACTGATTACACTGCTGGGACTCTTGTATATCCTTGCCAAGTTCATGGTGTGTATTGTATGCCCTGAAGAAGGTCTACTTGACCGAAAGCTTGGTTCAATAAAGACACTTGCATGGATCTAAGTGTGCAGAAGTTTTGCTCTTCCACTTTGTTGTTTTTTGACCTCTAGCACAAGGCGTCTGAAAGATTAAGCTTTATGCAATCAATGTGATTTTCCCATTATTAACTGTGCTGTCATTTAAGATTTTTATATTTTCTATAAGCCCATATCTACTAGGCTATGTGTGAAAAAAATTAGGGGTCTGACCTGACCTATAGGCATTTAGGCTATATCAAACCTGTACATTTTTCCATCATCATTTTTCTACCCCTAAAGCTAATTAGGCTACTGATACACCAGCTCTCACCTTCCCACAGAAAAAAAAAAAAAAATTGCTTGCAGACTTCCTTTATCGATCACTATGACGGGAAATTCAGTTATGTTATCAAAGTAGCTTCATAACTAAAATAATATTTCAAATATCTTTTGTAGAGTTACTTTATCGATTACTATGAAATTCAGTTATCACCTAGCTATCTGCTAGATAGTTTAATGTTTGCACACGTCTGCATCAAACATGAAGACGGAAATACCATTAAATAAAAAGTAGTTTGATGGCTGTTTTCCAACTGAATCAAATGCATCGTCCACACAAGCGTCTCTAGCCATCCTGGCCTTGCAGTGACCAGAAGTGACCTACCTGGAAATGTTTGGTCCACAGAGAGTTGCAGGAACAGACCCGGAACAAGGTGCGGCAGGTGGACCCGACTCTCAGCAGCGATGTCGGATCCAGTCTACGTAAAATGAGAACGAGAAGTTCATCGCTGACGTCCAGGATCCCAGTGTCCAGACCTTCTCCTGTATCCCACAGCTGACTCTCCTCTGTGCCATGGTTGGAGGTCGACATCAGGGAGAGTTTTTGCTGCAGCTCATCCTCCCAGCCACTCGCTCCTGCTCCTGCTCCTGCTCCTGCTCCTGCTCCTGCTCCTGCTCCTGCTCCTGCTCCTGCTCCTGCTCCTGCTCCTGCTCCTGCTCCTGCTCCTGCTCCTGCTCCTGCTCCTGCTCCTGCTCCTGCTCCTGCTCCTGCTCCTGCTCCTGCTCCTGCTCCTGCTCCTGCTCCTGCTCCTGCTCCTGCTCCTGCTCCTGCTCCTGCTCCTGCTCCTGCTCCTGCCATGCCCAGTACTGCCGCCCGCCCAGCTCTTCGGTTCAGAGGACTTTTAACAGTTTGGGACGCACCAATGTCGATCTGATGTGGGGGAGTTCAAGAGGTGTTTCAAGATGCGCTTAATTATTTCCAACAGGTGAGCCAAGTGGGTGGAGCTTCTGTCAGTTTAGTACCAGAGCCATTGAGAGGGGGGGTTGATTTCCCCTTAACCAATCACTAGTGATTGACGTATCCGGCCGCTCTTTTCAGTGACAGACTGTGAGAGGAGGTACTCTCAGACAGAGCGTGAAGCCTTAGCTCTGGTGTGGGCTTGTGAGAGGCTACATCCATATGTGTATGGCATGAAGTTTGATCTAGTCACAGACCATAAGCCATTGGAAGTTATATACAGTCACCGATCTAAACCATGTGCACGCATAGAGCGATGGGTCCTCAGACTGCAGCCGTATAACTTCAAAGTGGTGCACGTGCCTGGCAAACAGAACATAGCAGACCCACTATCACGGCTGCTGGGGGATACAGCACAAAAGGAGATACACAAACATGAATCGGAGGAATATGTGAGATTTGTAGCAATAAGTGCTACACCCAAAGCACTTACTACCCGAGCGGTGGAGGAAGCCTCTGCTACTGACCCAGAATTAGTGGAGGTACGTAAGGCAATCACAAATGGACACTTTGAGAACTGTAAACCATATGCACCAATTTCGAATGAACTGTGTGTAGTGGGATACATAGTTCTACGGGGAAATCGCATAGTGCTGCCACAAAATCTACAGGCACGAGCACTTATACTAGCTCATGAAGGACGCTTGGGAATAGTAGGAACCAAACAACACCTCAGAACCAAGGTTTGGTGGCCTGGCATGGATAAAGCAGCTGAGAGATATTGTAAGGCATGTCATGGATGTCAAATTGTAGCCAGACCCGACCCACCAGAACCACTGAGAACCACACCCCTAGCTGACCGTCCCTGGCAGGTAGGGGGTAGTGCGTCTTCTCGGGAAAACATGGACGCAACAGCCTTTGCCCACTAACGTTAATGGTAGCTATCTGACAGCTCTAGTTACGTTAGCAGGCGAGTTCATACAGCAAAGACTTCTATCTACTAACGAAGCACAAGTCAACTGAATTACGTTACAAATGGAAACTACAAAGTTGTTACAAAACGTTTTCATAACACAAAAACTACATATCAAGTAAAATCAAGTTTTATTAAGTACAGATTGATGCTCGGGCGGAAAGAATCTTTCCCGAAGTTCCGACTGGGAATTCCGACTTAAACAACCGTTCTGTTGCACTTTTTTCCGTGTTGGAAGTCGTTTTTCTCAGAGTTCCGAGTACAATGGAATGCACCAAGAGAGTCTGGTGTTGCTCTAGTCAAGGGCTTGTTCTAGCTCGGAGAAACAATCGAGCCAATCAGCGCCTTTGCAGGTGGGACTAAAGTTTGAACCGTCCGTGCAACGTTTTTTCATTGGCTTTTTGGCTAAATATTTGTTGACATTGTTGTGTGCCTATCTTAATACTTAATTAGATAGTGCATCCTGAATTAAATCATGACATGGAGCTTCTGCTTTTACTTGCTTTATTGTCCAAACAGCGGGTCGTACCGCAACATGCCTCCTGGCGATCTCTGTTTTTCCTTTTCAGATCCTTCCTGTTTCTTTAGACATGTGACCTATCTAACCCAATACATGACATCCCTCCTTTTCTTGGAAATAAACTTATCCACTTAAACAAACTCTGCACTGTACCGTACATAAGTGGCTATTATCTTATTGTTTTGCTTTCTATAGCAGCTGTTTTTCTTAGCTTGTGTCTTTTCAACAATAGACAACTATTTCACAATACATCCACACAATATATTCAGTTCACTTCAATACAAAATCACAAAGTCTTTCCGGTGCCCTTTTATCCCTCTGAGGTCTGGCCATTGGCATGTCTGATATTTGAGTGTCCTGGTGTGATGTCTGAGTGACATTAGTCTGTGCGTGTGTGTCCGCGTCAAGTACACTGTCCTCAGATCCCGGTGTTTCCTCCTGTGTACTGTGTATTTCCTTAGGCCTGTTCCTCCAATAGCATGCTCCTGTTGGAGATTCGACCACAACTTGATTTCCTGTTTTACTCACAACTTTGTGTGGTGTTGCATTGAACTGTGTGGTGAACTTGTCCACTTTGTCCTGCTGTACGAGTACTGTGTCTCCAATGTCCACCTTTGAGTACTGAGCTCCCCTTCGTTCATCAGCATATAATTTTGCCTTTCCTTTTTGCTCTGCATCTCTATCATGTACCTCCAGTGCTGTTGTGTATGATTCACAGAGGTCTGGTAACTTTCCCCTTATTTTTCGATTGGAGAGCAGTTCAGCAGGGCTTTTCCCCGTGGTGGCATGTTCTATGCTCCGGTACACAGTCACATACTTTATGCGTTTGTGAGTGCGGTGGTGCTTATGGGGTGTCACTCCGGGACGTGTGTACGAGGCTGGGAGGGAATCATCACAGTATACCCACTACAATAAACTAGACGAGGAACGCTGCATGGGCTTCAAACTGGAGGTGCTCATTGGAAATATGGGGAGTCCATATGTAGAGGAAAAAAGAATAAACAATCCAAGGCACTCTCCTCTGTATAAAAGCCTTTATTATTCTTGGCTAGTTCATGTTAAAATGTTAGAAAAAGTGTTGCGGCCCCACCCGGCCTTCTTCAGGGTGTAGAGAACAATGAAACATACAGGCGGCTACAAACACAGGTGTATATACTTAGACAATCAGTCTCCAATTGTCTTGTCTGCCTGTCTAAGCTACTGTATATTCAGTAGGAAATGCATGTGACATCCCCCAACAAAAAAAGAGAGGGATATACAACATGGAAATCCAAATAACATATACAAATCCAAAAACAATGACACATTAATGTACAAAAAAGGGCTAAAGTCTACATTGATTACAAGAAGGGACTCTTGTCTCTCAACCCTAACCCTAACCATCCCAAAGTCTCTCTTTGGTAACACTTCAGTCTGTTTAGGACTGTCCTGTCTGGCACCACCTCCAACACTGTGGCTTTAAGGGAGTCAAGGTTTTTATGCCCCGCCTCTTTATAATGATTTGCCGTGGGGTAGATTTCATTAGCTGTCCTAATAGCGTATTGTTCCAAGCTCCATCAGCCTGTCCCCTCTCCACCAGCCACATGGGTTGAGTAGTGAGAGCAGTGGGCTCAAGCCCCAATGTATCTACCAACCCAGTGGTGTAGTCTAGTTTATTGTAGTGGGTATACTGTGATGATTCCCTCCCAGCCTCGTACACACGTCCCGGAGCGACACCCCATAAGCACCACCGCACTCACAAACGCATATCTCCTTTAGTATATGCTACAATAGAATAGAATAGTGATTCTCAGGGGCGTTGTTAGGATTTCAGAACATCTGGGGCTCAGCCCAGAGGAAGTCACAGAACTATAGTAGGGGGGTCCGGGGGCATCCCCCCCCCCCCCCCCCGGAGAAAATTTTTAAAATTTAAGCAGCAAAATGCATCAATCTGGTGTAATTTGACATGAACATGGGTGTAAATGAAGCAGCATAGTAAACAGTTTGAGCAGCAGTCTGTACAGGCCAACAGTGATACAGTATATTGTAGTCTGTCTGTCTCTCTCCTCAGGCCTGCCTCCTGAATTCTTCTCTTGACACTTATTTGTCTCCTCCCCTCATCTCTCTTTGTCTCTGTCTCCTCTCTCTTGTTCATTTCAGGTTTTGCAAAAAATGAACAGAGACACAGTTATCAATTAATATATAAAACTTTAAATATATATGATATACTATAGGCTATGTGCTCATCTGTCTCTTTACTGTAAAAAAAAGATCCAATCCAATCGTAATCCAGTGAGTTATATTTAATCAAAAGTTATATTTCTATATATTTCACTACCTATATCACTATATTACTACAACCTAATAGTGAGCTACTTTGGTTTGTTTGTTACGTATGGAAACTTAACTTTTAGCATAACTCATTTTAAGAAGTAAATTATTTAACCTGTGATGTCCTTCTGTTAGGAAGCTGATATTTTCAATGCCACATCAAAGATCACCATGAAAAGCCTAATCCATTCTGAATGGCTGGAGGATGGCTGGAGGCACAAATTAAAAATTACATTTTGAAACATTTTCTCACGTTTAAGGGAAACAATGTCTTAAGTTGAAAATAATATAGATGTTTCATGTGAAGAGAATTAGTTTTTGCATTTAATGTTCAGCAGCCCACATAAGTAGACCTGAATGGGAGGATTCAGTAACTAACTGACTAACCAGCTGACTGGAGAGAAATAGTAACATTTTGTTTACAGTGATCCAATATTATATTGAAGATGTTGAGCTAAAAAAAAACTGCTGTAGCTTGTAGGCATCTAACCATGAAGCTATCAACCAAGTGTCACTCCAAGCTAACACTCCAGTGTCCATCTGGCCGCCTATGTTAGTCAACTCGCCACCACACAGCTGCCTGATTTTTGCTGTCTTTCCAGATATGGATAATCAATCACTTGATTAAACTAACCTATAACATATCTTACCTTTCTTTCTCTTTTGAAAACGTGAAGAAGATCCATAACCTGTCTTGTCTTTTCCTGACATTGTGTTTCCTGGCTGTAGCCTACCTTGCCTTCTCTGACCTAGACTAGGACCGATTCCTTTAGTTCGACTCAAACTACACGATGACAGATTGGCAGAGCCCCCTACCAAACAGACACACATAGCAAGCAGCGACAGGTGAGTTCGATTTGTGTCCCGGCATGTACCTCGATGCACCCAAAGCCGGGCTTTAAAGCTGGCTCACGTAAAATAAACGGCCCGCTCTGACTACTAACTTGAATTTACCCCGCACTCTGTGCGGGCAGATCTCTGTAGACAGCGCTCACAATGGAGTGTGGATGGTGAGAGGCGACAGAAACACAGACAGAGTGAGGGTGAATTTTATGAATGGAAGTGTGAATGGAGGAGATGCCTTCCCCTGCAAAACTTATTTTATTGCAGTTATACTCTACCCGGTATTTGCAAAACAAAATCACTGAAGCGAAAGTTCTGTCACAAAACTATATTGTTACGTATCCTTGCGCATTTTTAAGTGGGTATAAGGAAATCCTGAAGCCTTCTTAGTGGGTATACGGCGTATACCTGCGTATCACGTAGACTACACCACTGTACCAACCGCAACTGAGAGCAGAGCTCGCCAACTAGTCACTGCCGGCCAGGCTTTTTTCCCGGTTTAGCATCTCCCTGAAGCCCCTCTCCACCGGCCACATGGGTCAAATAGTGAGAGCAGCCCACTCTCTCATAAGGCCCTGACACACCAAACCGACGTCAAAGAACCAGCGGCGACGAAGGCTGACTGTTGCGTCGCCTCACGTCGCCTGCGTCTGGTCCAAAAAGTTGCACTTGAACACACCGCAAAGACTACAGCCGACGGCCAACTAGCACGTACGTTCTGCGCCTGCGTGAGGGGAAATCTGTATTCGTCATTCAAAAAGGGAAACCGGAAGACCTAGGACTGCAGATATACAAACCGTAAACAAAGCAGCGTTTGCTTACCATTTTCACACCACTCTCGCTCATCACAGACGGTTTCGCTACTTCTAATCGAGAATATGTCTGATAAGAAGTTGCAAATGGCACTGGCGTTGTCAGCCCTTGGTCTTTTGGTTGTGGCTTGTGACTTCGTCGTTTGCTTTTGCTTTCATCACTTCCGCTTCTCTTCTCGTGCCAATCAGAGTGATCTCTCTCACCGACGGGCTCCGCCGCCGATTCAACATGCTCAATCGGCCGAAAAGCCGCCGACAGGGGTCCGACTAGTGCCGACGGTGCACCGCAAAAACTAGGGACACAGACGCTTACCAACAGCCCGACATTGGCCGACGGCCGACCGTCGGCCTGGTGTGTCAGGGCCTATAGCTTCCAGGCCGTAACAATAGCCCCCTTTCCACTGAGGGCCAAACCTGGTGCTTGAACTTAGTTCCAGAGTTCCTGACCCCTTTCCACTGGGCCTAGGCCAAAACTGGGCTTGTCCAGGAAGCCCCTTCCAAATCCTCAGGGCTAAAGTTGTTAGCCAGGTGCTTAGACGTCAGCACAATCTTTTTTTTTTTTTTCAACCAGGGGTGCTTAGTAACGTTCGTAGCCGTACCTACGTTAATGAGCATCTAGCTGTTAGATAAACATTACAAATAATAGGAGCTAAAAAAAATTATATAATAACTTAATGTAAAAACGTAAAGATTGTAATTGTATTAAATTGGATAGCATTTTCAGATTAGCCCCATCTGTCTCTCTACTATACTTTCTCTATCGGCCACCTAGCGGTCACAGGGTTGAGAGGACGTTTGATTGATTCGTAGCCTACTGGATAGCCAATAGTGAGAGTATGGTAGCGAAAACGGGTCTGATGTTTAAAAAAACGCACTCGAGCCAACTACCGTTGGAGTCAGGTGAGCTTTGCATATTTCCTTTTTACGAGTAGTAAGATATATGTGCATGCAAGGGCGTAACTTTGGTTTGAGAAGCGGGGGGGACACAATAAAAGTCTGGGGGAGTACCCCCAGACTCCCCGTTTTATTGTCCAATCCCATTTCCTGCATTTCTACATACATTTAGAGACTACGGTAACCAATACAAAATCCGGGAAATAATTTAATTGGTCATTATGCAAAATTCTGCCAGAATAGTACTAAATATGCATAAGAAAAACTGTCTTACTTTCTGTATTGTTTAACCCACAACTTTACTGAACTTCACATGTTGAGTTATTCAATTATGTATATATATCTATATTTTGAAGAATAGGACTGACAGGTCTATGGTACATTATTGTGGCACTATCGATAGATAATGTGTAATTTGCAACTTCAATCACAACAAATATATACAAAATGTATCAAAGAATATGAAACTTTTTTTTTAGAAGTTTTTTAGAAGTCACATGAGCACTGCCAATGAATGTGTTAGCTTTTTTATGTAAGTCTAGTGTGTAGTTATCTTTATTATGAGTATTGGTTATACCTGAGATTAGATAGGCTTTGGTTCTACCTTTTCACAGTGTCACTCAAAATATGTCTTTTGCCTCATGCAGTGAACAATTTTTCAAGTGCGCATGCGTGGAACACATCCACGTCCACAGCAGCGTTGCCAACTCTTTTCCAAGGAAAGTAGCTATTGGCTGCTCAGAAAGTCGCTATAAGTCGCCAGATGATGTCATACGATAATTTGCATATCAATATATAATGCTGCACTTGTTATGCACGCCACAGCGTAGCCCGTTTTAATATAAGTGCTGACTCCGCCCACCCGGGCCAGTTTCGGCGTACGCCGGTAGCAGTTACAAGTGGACCCTATCCTACAGTCCCTGCTCTCAGCGGAGGGAGGGGGCTACACTGTGTATGGGAAGCGCTGTGATCATCAGACCTCTCTGGATTAGACAAGCAAGTAGAGCAAACCGGTATCAGCCATACCAATTTATTGCCAAATGCTTTGGGATTCAACACATTAACATTGTTTCCCATGGTCAGAAAAAGTCGCCAGATTTGTTGCTAGTCGCTTTTGAGAAATAAAGTCACCAGGGGGGTCTGAAAAGTCGCTAAGTCTAGCGACAAAGTCGCCAAGTTGGCAACACTGGTCCACAGACGCCAAAATGTACTATAGAACCGCGTAGGCAGGCTGTCTGTGGCCGCTACTCGTCCGTGGCAATTTTTTTGGAGTATATCAGGGCCTTACAATCAGTAGCTCAATTCACATTCTCAGCCAGAATCTGACGGCTGGCCAAACAGTAGCGTATTAAGCACGATTTTTGCGGTTAAAAAAGTGGGGGGGGGGACACAAACGGGATTTTGAAAAGATGGGGGGACATGTCCCCCCCGTCCCCAGTGGTAATTACGCCCCAGTGTGCATGTTAATTCTGCCCTGTGTCTCAAATGAGGCTGGTCTGCCACATGCTTTTGTTTATGTAAGACTGTTACGAGTTGAAAACATCTTTTGTTTTAGACACATACCATATATTAATACCAGTATTGGCCTTATTTAGCTGTCTATACCCCAATTACTATCACTCGCTTTGCAAGTTTGACACACACAGTAGTAAAGGACTAACATTCAAAGGAACAAACGTTAAAGGAAAAAACTGCCATTGCCTGCGTGCCTTCAGTAGGCGTTTAAATTGTTGCCTAGCGATGACACTGTTTTCTTTCTTGTTTGATGTTGGCCTCATCTTGCAACCTTTTTCTCTTTTTTAAAACTTCTCACAAAGTAATTGTTAACGCATATACTGTAAAATTGACAGCAGCCTTGTCTGCCATGTTTGATGACAAGCAGTTGTGTAAGTTAGTTGTTGTGGTTACGCAGGGATGATGTTGTTCAGTGTGTAGGAAATCATAGCTCACAGATTATATTATTTTATAAGGGAAATTATGAGTTATTAGACATATCCCAAATAGACAATTATTCGTCTAGCGAACCAATTTCTATAAAGGGACGGATAATAACACAAGGGAAAAGCCCTCTAGGTTGGCAAAACACAAGAGGTTAAGTTGTTATTATAGTTATAACTTTTATTGTTATGATTATAATAATAATAATAATATAATAAACCACATCATCAAGTATGCTGATGATACCACAGTCGTGGGGCTCATCACCAACAACGACGAATCCACCTACAGGGACGAGGTGAGACAGTTTGAGATCTGGTGCAGAGACAACAACCTTTCTCTGAATGTCGACAAGATGAAGGAGATGATTGTCGACTTCAGGAGGGCTGGAGCAACTCACCCCCCCCTACAGGTCGATGGTAAGACTGTGGAGATAGTACATAGTTTTAAGTTCTTGGGGGTGCACATCACAGACAATCTCTCTTGGAGCCAGAACACCTCCTCCTTAGTGAAGAAGGCTTAGCAACGCCTGTACTTCCTAAGAAGGCTAAAGAGAGCTGGTCTGTGCACATACATTCTCTCCAGGTTCTACAGATGTACCATAGAGTCCATACTGACTTGCTGCATCACTGTTTGGCATGGGAACTGTTCAGCTGCAGACAGGAAGGCCCTGCAGTGGGTTGTGAAGATGGCCCAGCACATCACTGGGACCAGTTTCCCTGCCATCAAGGACATTTACACAGAAAGGTGTAAAAGAAAAGCCTGCAGCATCATGAAGGACTCCTCTCACCCCTTTCAAGGTCTATTCGACCCGCTGCCTTCTGGAAGAAGGCTGAGGAGTATCAAGTCCAGAACCACCAGGTTCAAAAACAGCTTTTTTCCACAGGCTGTTTGTCTCCTGAACTGTCCCACCTGACTGCAGGGAGGAGGGAGGGGCATAGGCTTACATAAGCACCTCAGCACTCTAGCACTCGGACACTCTGATGTTTCTACACTTTAATCCAGTGGCGGACTGGCCATCGGGAGGACCGGGACAATTCCCGGTGGGCCGCTCGCTTTATGGGTCGGTGGCCACGGCACTTTGAGCCGCCTATTTCATAAACGAGAGAGAGAGAGAGAGAGAGAGATGCGAGAGAGAGAGAGAGAGAGTGAGAGAGAGAGAGCGGTGAGTGAGCGATGCCCCCACCCCTCACGAACGGAGCGTCAGATGAGCTGATCAGCGTGATCAGACAGTAGTATTTTGGAGAAAAACTTAACAAAACGGAAAGGAACCTTCCGAAAAACGAAAAGGTGGGGCAGAGAAATTGAGGAATAAAAAAATGAAGGCCCGTGAAGCTGAGGCATACAAAATGAGGGGTTGGGTTAGCCAAAGTGTGCATTGTCCCAAAACAAGACACACAGATGTGTGAAAATGACATCCTTCTTCATGCTGAATAAAATGGAGTAGAATAGAATACAACTTGTGTTACTTTTTGTAGGGAATGTCAATTTTCATAAAGTGGCACAAATTGTAAGATAAATATTCCTACAATGTCTAAAAATCTGTCTCATATCAGTCTCATAAAGTTAACTATCAATTGGAAATATTAACTAACAATTAAATAATTATTATTGAAATTTCAATATTAATAGTTCATCTCAATTAAAATACAATATTATACTTTTGGTTAACACTAAATTAACAATATTGATCATCATACTGTATATACTTATAAGTAGTGACACTAAGTCTTGCTGTATTCATGTATGCGTCACTGGGGTGGGGATGATGGAATATTAGCAGGCTGGATGTGGGCCGGTCTGGTCAAAAAGTCCAGGGCCATTTTCTTGTCCCAGTCCGTCCCTGCTTTAATCTTAAGTGTAGTTCCTAAATTTGCTGCTCCTATTGTTCTATGATTGTTTATATTGCTTCGTTTAATCTACTGCTTTTATGTTTCATTGTCCTATGCTTGTTTTTATTGCTTTGTTTTAATTTACTGTTTTTATGTTGCACTATGGCCCCGGGGGCACTATATTTCGTTCCTGCTTTTTGCATAACCTGTAAGGAGAGGAATGACAATAAACTGAACTGAAACTGAAACTGATTATTATTATTACTGCTACAGACTAATTGTTTATAAAAGGGCAGCACAGATCTTTTCCAGTTTAGGGATTGATATTGTGAGCAAACAAACACAGAACAGGTTACTTTTAGTATCAGACACATTTATTTCTACCGTTATATCTACAACTACAACTAAACAGTACTACAGGAAACAACACAAAAGGGAAAAACACAACACAGTCTAGACAAGAGGGCAAGGGAAAATGTCAACAAGCAGTATAACATTGGGAAAGTTTTAGAATGAAAATGACATCAGAATATGGACAGACTGAGATAACCAGGCCTATAGATCGTTCCCTGAGAAACAAAAAGTTGAGTAAGTAGTTCAAAATAACGGAGCTTTGGAGGCTATGCCAATTGATAAACGGACCTCTAACAGTGCACCAGGAGGTTATAGCAAAGTAGAATGGAGTGCTGTGATACTTGCTTGCGTCCTGGAGTCTGCTGTGGCCGAGTTGCTGGACTTGGATGGTGAGAGAGAGTCTTTGGAGCCAAGTTGGACGGACTGGACCGGGTGAGTGGAGAAACTCTTGATCTTTTATTTTTTTATTTTTTTTATTTTTTTGTAATATATATATATATTTTTAATACATTTTACATACATTTTTTATTTGCACACAAAGGCCTCACCCCCCTCCCTCATACACTCCATCCCTAACCTCACATAGACACTAAAGGAAAAAAAAAAAGGATAATTAATATGCAAATATGCATATAAACATGCATATATATATATACATACATACACACATATATCCATATATGCATATACACAGATAGATACACACACACATACATACACATAAATACATACATCAAAGGGAAAAAAAAAAAAGGACTCCATGTTTTCATGTCTCCCTGAAACTCTGAATGCTACTTGCTCATTTGCTCATAACTAGCAATATTAGACATAAGCTCTAGCCAATGCTCAAATGGGGAGGACGTTGTTGACTTCCACTATCTTAAAATAATTCTGCAGCCAGAGAGCATGGCTAAAGGACACCATAATTCCTGTCGCCGGAGTATGATTAGATTCTCAGGTAAGATACCTAGCATGCACAGTGCGGGATCTTTAATTAATGACAGGTTAAGTACCTTATTTACAAAGGATATTATTTTCTCCCAGAATTCCTTTACCCTCTCGCATTCATAAAACGTGTATCACTGTTCCCACTTCATTAGTACAGCGCCAGCAGGTGTCATTATCTCTTAGTTTGAGCCTAGCCATTTTGCTTGGGTTCCAATAGCATTGGTTAAGAATTTTAAAGTTGATTAGTTGTGATTGAGCTTCTCGGGCTGAGGTATGCCAGCAGGACACAGCCTCATTCCATAATTCCTCTTTATTCTCTCTCCCTGTATCCTTCTCCCACATAATTTTAAATACACCTAGATTAGGTGCATTAACACCTCTAATATAGTCACAGAATATTGATGTGCCGCCTTTTCTATGAGAGACAGCTACTAACAGGTCTTGGATACGCGTCGATGGGTTAGGTTCGGTCTTAATCATTGAAACGAGGCAGTATCTAAGCTGTAAGTATTTCCAAAAGTCTGTTTGTAACAGATTGTAGTTTCGCTTCAAATAATTGAAGGAGACCATATGACCATCCTCATAGATTCTCTAAAAACAAAATCCCTGCATTAACCCAATCGGGCCAGCAGAAGGAGTTATTAGCTATTCTGAGTTTTTTATTGTGCCAAATAGAGGCCTTCGCTGTAAGCCAAGGGTTACTTTTTGTATATTGATGGGCCATTTTCCAACTTTCCCTTAAAAATTCCAGAACTGGGTTTTGGTGGGGTATTGGTCGACCTAGTAGAAGGGCCTGTATTGGGAAGGGGTCGAGTAGCTCCTCTTCGATTCTAACCCAAGCAGGGGCTTTGTCAGGTAGCTGTGAGAGTGAGAAGGACCAATGATACCAATCTATTCTGGGAAGGGAAAGTCCCCCTTGATACTTAGCTGTGTAGAGCTTTGTACGATTAAAGAGGGGGTTCTTCCCCTGCCAGACAAAAGATTCCACACATTTGTTGTACTCTTTTAAGAGTGATGGTGGAAAGGTAAGTGGCAGCATATAGGTAATGTAGTTAATTTTAGGAGCTATAATCATTTTTACTAAGTTAATTCTACCCAATAGGGATATCGTTAATTTGATCCAATTTTGTAAAAGGCCCTGGATATTGTGAATAATAGGTTGAAGGTTAATCTGCATAATTTTTTTAGTACCTGGTGTGGGCTTAATGCCTAAATATACAAAGACCAAAGTTGTACACTTGGTCATAGTACCTTTCTGGTGGCAGATTTGACAAGTCATGATCAAAATAAACAAGTTGATACCAAACTTGGGACCTGTAGTGTCAAGATTGGTGAAGTAATAGTGTTTTGTTCATTAACTTAATAAATTCTAACTTTATGAACTTACAAATAGGACAAGATGTTGACTATCACACCCACAGAGTAAGACAACATAAAATAATCATGTTCCTGTATGGAAAAGAAGTTAAGAATGTTGTATTTCAGTTCATATAGTTTGCAGTCCTTTGTTTCAATGATGGGATTCCTGAGGGTCCTGCGGTCACACGGAGTGCGCATGTCAAAGTGTTTTATGGCAGCTTTTTATTGCCAGTGTTGAGTGTCTGGTGACTCGTTATCTTTAGTCATGCTGGGATGGCTGATTGCTTATCAGTCATCAGCTGATCAGGAGACCCGGCATTGTTGATTTTAGCTGGACTGAAGAGGTGAAAGGACCAATTAATTTGGTCTCACTTGGGGTGAAAACCGGGTCAGCTGTATGAGACCCTGCTCATTTGGTGTGACGTGAGGTTGTTGTAACCGGCGCCTTGCCCAGGTGCGGATGCGGTCTCTCCGGTGGGGGGTGGTGCATGTTTGCCACAGCAGGCGGTCTCTGTGCCACTTCAGGAATGTGGATGTCTTCCTGCTCTGGAAACAGAGGGGCTTGTCTCCTACAAGTGGAAACACTTGAACAAGTTTAGCCCGAGTGCTTAAGTTCCAGGCTAGAGTTCCTGGGCCAAAGTTCTTGGGCTTTTGGCCTTCAGTGGAAAGGGGGCTCATGGGGCAGAGCACTGATGCATCTACTGACCAGCCCAGCTGAGAGCGGAGCTTGTCTAAAAGTCACCACCAACCAGGCTTGTTTCTCGTTCAACCCCCAAAAATGAACATCAGCATTCTTGCCAAAATATGCAGATTAGATGCAAATCACACTCCTCCGCCCCTCCACTGAAAACACCTCCCCTCGCCGTCAAAAGAGTGACAAGAAAACTGTCATTGAAAAAAAAGAAAAATAGAAAAAAACTTTGAAAAAGAGATTGAGTGCATGGTCCAAAAAAGTCCAAGTGTGTTACATTCAGTTTGTTTTTGTTTTTTTGTTTTTTTCAATGCCAAGATTTTTTTTTTCAATTCCAATAATACTGTCACTGTTCTAACTCCATAGTCTAACTCCATATCGCTTGTATTAATTTATTTGTATATTTGTTTATATATATACTGTATCTTTATATTATAGTTCATGTCATCAATCTGTTATCTTTGTTTTTATTTTAATATACTGTATATACTATATATGTTATAATTGATATTGCATTTTGCTGTATTTATATGTAGTTTGTATACATTTTAAATGTTATACTTTTCAATGATTTTGTGAAAATGAAGAAACAAATCATTCCATGAGAAAATTTGCTTTGTGCTATATTTGAATAATAATGACAAAATGGATGCAATAACAGTTGAACATTGTTAAAATTTAACTTCAATTTTTTGGAGTAATTGTGTAGAAATGCTGAACATATTATAATGTTGGATAACGTTAATAGGATAAATATGGGCAGTGGACCAATTGGACTACCAGTGGAGGTCTTTTGGCATTCCAGTGGGTATCTGTCTGATAAGCGATTTACTGCTGGTGGACTGCTAGAAAACCAAAGAGCAAAATACTAGTTGCTGCTGCTGGACCGCCGACTGTGTGCTATCACTCCATTGCTTACACTTTAAAAAAATTATATATTTTTTTTTCTCCCACTCCCGACAACAGTTTCTATTTCAGAATTTGAGTTTTTCTTCTTGGGTCTCTTTCTCCTTTCTCATTTCCAGTAGTGCTTTCCATTTGCACATGACCCTCAAGTCAGTAGGCCTTTTATGAAGTTTCAAGGGCATCCACCTATGCTAATCAGCATCAACAAGCACGCGTCTAAATTCACAAGTGACATTCATCATCACATACACCTAGGATACACAAAAAACATTTATCTACACAGGTTTTCTTAATCCCATGTTGGTTTTCATAGGCATGTTTCCTCAGAACAAAAGTAAGAAAAAATAAAGCCACATTTTGTGAATGAAGCCCAATGTGATCCCCAAAGGTCCCATGAGTCTTTATCTAAGATTTCATATGATTTTGAGCACATTCCAATGTGTCTTATAATAGACATCCTGGTGCCTTAAGGCTTACCAGAAACAGGGATGAGTAGGCTATTGGTGTTTTATGGTTTATTGACAAGGCTGATCCTTTCACCGTCCTTAGGACTGGAAATGGGATGATTTAGCTTTCAGGTTATCGCACTTGTAGTTAAGGTCACACAGTCCTCACCCACATTGGTACGGAGAGTTCTCTGCAGGATGACAGGCTGCTTAACTATAAGTAACACTGTTTTTAAAAAAACAAGGATCAAATCCCTACAGCTCTTGTTATAAAGTGTTTCTGTGATGCCTCTGGGCTGGTCCTAACTCTAAATGCGAGTCTGTTTTTATGACCCATGATAAGGTCATCCATGGTATTCAGATCAAAGACAGTGTAAAATACAGAGAGGGATATTTGTAAAATACCTAGGTATAGGCTACATGTTGTGAAGACAGCACCTCAACTTTTCTCAGAGAGTATTAGCTACAATGTTAGCTACAAAACGGCAAGATGCTGGCTCTTGGTCCCGCCCCTGCTTCATCCTCATTGGTTGGTAGAACTCTGAAGTGACATGGATGAACAGTGTGTTTCAGACAAAGTTGAAATTGTTTCAACTTGAGAACAGGTCCAGCGCTCACGGCGCTCAGCGCTAAAAAGAGGTGAGGTGCCTGTTTTGGGTCGTAAGTGCTGAAAGCGCAACTTTTCAATAGGAAATAATTAAAAAACAGCGCCAGCACTTTTTTTTACAGGTCTTTGGTGGACACGGGGCCTTAATGTGCTACACACCCACGTGATAATCAAAACTAAAATTTGATAATTTCCTATAATGCTGTTTGAATGTATGTTAAATGCATTTTAAAAGTGTTCTTGGCTTGATAGCTTGGCTTGGTTATTAGATTTTAGCAATGATAGTAGCAAAAAATATTATTTTTGTGTAATAGATAATAATACCAGTTGATATGCAGATGTGTGGAGTAAGACATTTGGGGTGCCTGTCAGTACATAAAAGCCTCGGTAACCTCTGAGGTGCTCTATTGCTTCCACAAAGTAGGTTCCAATGGTTTTGGGGTTGCTGTTGGTGTAGGATGCTTTCAACCAAATAATCCTACAGGATAACCTATCTATACATCCTGTGGAGCAGTAGAGGGGAAAAGCTCCACAAGGAGACCCCTGGGCATAGTGTGGGAGGGCAAATACAGTACTTCCACGTGCAGATGCTGCAGACGTGGAGGGAGACAACGGCTGATAGCAATCAACTAATCAGACCGGCTGACATAGAAGGCCGACTGGAGAGTGCCAGGGCCAGAGAGAAAAGGTGGAGGTCGTCTAGGAGCCTGACTCTCTTAGTGTGGTAAGCGGTGAGAGCAAAAGCGTGTGTGAGAAAGCTGTCGTGTTGTTAATAACGGATATTAGAACATGGACTGTACTAGACCCTGGTTTAGGATTGTGGACGAACAGACTTTGAATGGAAAAAGTGTCTTTTCCCCCCTGTGTTTCCCAGACCCATTGAGCACCTGCCCCGCCTGCCTTGTGTTGATACCCTGGACTGGGAGGAACTTCAGTTTTGTCATCATCTTTCCCTTTTCCCCCACATAAAGACTGTTTCTGTTCTCACGCACCAGTTGCCTCAGGCTGAGTTTCTGCCAAAATCCATTAATGCATATTCCATATGGCTTGAGTTTGCCATATAAAATTAGGACCCTCAGAAAAATATCGTCTCCGACTCCGTCTTAGGCGAGCTTGAGAGTTAACAGGTTCAAGAAGAGCAAGAATAAGCTGCACATCTTCTTTCCTGACATGCATACCTCGCTCCACACACTTAACATACATCCACCGGTAGCCATGGATTCTTCCAGGGCCTTGCAACTGGTCAACTATAAAGTCAATCACATCTTCTAAGTCGGCATATTGACGGCAGTATAGCTCATCAGTATAGCTCTCAGTATCCTTGTTAGTTGCCTCTTACTGACAATAATGCCCCGCAATGCAAGGGTTGTCAGTATGTCCTGATAACTCACACCCTGATACCCACAGCTCATGTAGCATAATCCAAGTCTTCTGACCGCATACATAAATAAAGTTATTATTATTATACGATCGCTCTGTGAGTGGAATAAAATTAAAATTGTGTTTTTTTCCACTCACAGAGCGATCGTATGGTGTCAGAAGACTTGGACTACGCTACATGAGCTGTATGGAGTAATTACATGGCTATTTTTTGCTAAAGATCCGTCCTCAAAGACTTCAGTTGTTTTGGAGAAGGCTGCTACAGAGTTGTGCTGGGAAGCTCAAAGGAACGAAATTGAGTGAACTAAAGGAATAGTTCACCCAAAAATGAAAATTCAGTCATTATAATGACTGAATTTTCATTTTTCATTTTTCTACCCCCATACCAGTTTCAACTGGTATGGGGGTAGATAATGACTGAATTTTCATTTTTGGGTGAACTATTCCTTTAAGCACTTATCAGCATATTACTTGATAGTGACTAAGAGACTGTGAGTAGCTAACAAATATATCAATTAGTGGTTAATCAGTGATTAACTAACTACATAATTAAACATTAACTAGTGAACCATAATGTAAAGTTTTACCCTTTTTTTCTTTTCTTTTTTTTTTTGCTGTATCCTATTACTATTTGCTGCTGTAACGGTGGGTACATTTGCAGTCAACCCATCTGTCCATAATGTAATGTGCCTTTAAAAAGTATAATGAACCATCTAATTTTGGCATTTTATATTAAAAAAAATCTTTTGCTCAACCCATTTTTACCAAGGATACATTTTTTTTTAGCAAAACCATCACAGTTTCATTCTGCATTATTAGTACGCTTAAGAGTTTCAAAATGATTGAGCCCCTAGACCTCTGAAATGACTTGAATTATTCATTCAGCAAATCATTTTGAGTTTGGT
Source organism: Centroberyx gerrardi (assembly GCF_048128805.1). Classification (NCBI taxonomy): domain Eukaryota; kingdom Metazoa; phylum Chordata; class Actinopteri; order Beryciformes; family Berycidae; genus Centroberyx; species Centroberyx gerrardi. Next base: position 1,127,014 of record NC_136014.1, read on the forward strand.
AGTATATGTGATCTGGGGCAATTTTGGAAAAATAAAAATGAAAAACTCACTGCTTTTAATATAGGCTAATTTACCACTAAAACTTAAAAATTGATATCCACTGCATTTCTAGGGATAAAGTGGAGCAGTTACTGATGACGTGTGATCAATTATTTGAAGTACAGACACTACAGTACACCATTGACCATAAAATGACTAATGTATCGTCATAACAGGTGCCTTCCTCAGAGACTCTGAGCATAACAGAATTGTGATGTTATAATTCAAGGTCTTAGACTCCAGACAAAGATCATTTATTTTACTGTAGGTAACATTATTGACGGCAAAAGCTCCAATACACTAAATCAAACAGGATACAAAAACCCAGTGTAGGATAATACTTTGAAAAAAAAAATCTAAAACAAGGTGTGATGTTTAATGTGCTTTGGATACAGAAATTTCATAATTACATAATGCTAATAATAATAATAATAATAATAATAAAGGCTATACACTTCAAATGGTGGTTAATCAATGAAACGTAATACCACCAATTCTGGTATTCAACAGCTGCATTATAACACAACAATCATGATCACAATTTTACAATCAGATTATTATTTCTATTGACTGGAACAAAGAACCAGATCAAACCAAATATACAACTGTTTTTTCAGTCCATTCAATGTCCTTGTGGTCTTTCTCCTGTAAATCCGAGTGCAACAGGAAAATATTTCACTTCCAACACAATAGTTTGACAGAATTGTGACTAGAGTTGTATGAATTGACAAATACTACACAAAGCCAAACCATAATCCATTTTAACCAGTTTGGGTGTTAAGAAGTTGGCAAATGAATACAGTGAAATTCTCTTGGGAACTTGTGGGGGACTTTATTATCTCCATTGCAGTAATAATAAGTAAGGCTGTGAGTCTTGAGTCTGTGTATTACTTAACCACATTGCTGAATTTGTCTTTGAAATTGAACAGGTGGTTTTATAAACAATGTAGATTTCAATAAATTCAATAAAGTTTTGGATACAGAAATTAAACAGTCACAATTTTAGCATTTACACAAGTATTAAGCACAAAACTCCTTGTAAAAAGAGAGCATGAGATGAAACAAAATTATAATAATATTCTCTCTACATGGAACAGTTTATCAGAATCATAATTTACAAAGTCACTACTATCTATCCACAGTCTTTGATCACAGTGTACATTTTTACTTGCTTTGCTATGTGTTTCAATGACATTTTTGTCACTCATTTAGCTTTAAATGAGAACATTAAAATGTTCTTACCCCAGTCACTGAGTGGGTGGAGCCCCCTCCCTATAAGATCAAAACTAGGCATAAAATTAAAACTTGGACCCACCTGGGTAGTCAACCAAACTGCACAGGGCAGCAAACCAGGTGCACCAATGCTTCTTCTCTGTATACGGTTGTGGCCAGGACTAAGGGGCAGCAGCTGATTGATTGATTCGTCAGGCTGATTGACTGGATCCCTCCCACATAGTCTCAGGCTACTCGTACAGGAGGATCCTCCTCCAGCTCCTGGCCCAGGCTGGTGTAGGTGACGGAGGGCTCCAGGGGGCCTAGGTGGGGCAGGTCGGAGACTGGCTGGCTACCTGTGTTCCTGAACTGCTTGTAGACCCGTGGGTCCTGGGCCACGTAGGTGGAGGAGGAAGAGTAGAGGACCAGGCCCAGGACAATGATGAAGAGTGACAATAAGTAGAGGCCCGAGAACTGCAACAGTCAGAGAAAAGGGAGACTTAACCTAAGAACTGACAATAAGTCACTTTATTTAACCCTGTCATGTTTTCAAATGTACATTACTTTGTTTAAATGAACCTCAATGGGTCCCCAGTCATTGTCTTTTCCTGAAATTATGTTATTCAGCATTTCATGATGTAAGACAAAAAAATAAAATTATAAGCATTTATACCTATTTCAGACACAATGTTTAATAAATAAGATAGAGTGATATTAGTCCAGATTTTTTTCAATAAAATTTTTGAGCAGAAAGAGGTTCTGGAAAACCACTAACAATCATACCTCATACCATGTTCAAAGTAACTTAGTGTCTTGCCCAATCTAATGTTTATTTGAACATGATGATGAACATGATTGATGTTTTTAACCTGTGGGCAGATACTTTCTCATTAATGCCAACATACTGCATGGATTGCATTTCCACCTGGCTTACTCAGATCTCATCATATTTCCACTGCAATACATGCTCTGAGCATTTACACATAGAACTGGAAAATGTGCTCATTAGAGCACAGACCTCCGCCATGTCTGACAACACCCTGCAAGGAAGTTATGCACCTTTTGGTGATATGCCATGCCCACCCCCATGCCCCCTTTTGGCCAATCGACATGAAAAGTTTATCAGTTCTTCCTTGCCCCATAACCAACCTTCATACCATGCTTTGTGCAAAAACGTGGCCAACTTTTTGAGATATCCTGCTAACAGATGGACGGACGGACAGACAAACACAGATGCGGGTGAAAACATTACCTCCTTGGTGGAGGTAAATAAAAAACTTGCATTTTTTCTGGTACAGATACCATATCCAGATTCAGATTGCATTTTAATATCAGGTGTAAATGGGGTCAGAGAGATGAAGTGAGTGAAAGTGTGTGTGGATGTAGTTTAGCATGATGTTACCTTGTAGTGAAAGAGGAAGAGGCCACAGAAGAGGCTGTACAGGTCAGCAGTCAGCAGAGATAAATTGACTGAGGTGGCACTTGTCCTTTTCATCACCACCGGCATGAAGCTGTACAGGCCAAACATACAGGCACTGAAACCAATGTAGAGAAGACCTGCAAACACACAGAGATGGCAACATTATGTGTGTGTATGCGTGTAGTGTGTATCTGTTGAAACCAAGATTGAGAAGAGGTAGAGAAGACCTGAGAACAGTTGACATTAGTGTATTTAATCCATGTTACTTGAATTGAATACACACCATATATTTTGGCATTTTTGCTTTGATTGTTCACAGCAGAGACAGTTAGGAACAATGGGGTAGAAAGAGAGGTGGATGACATGCGACAAAGGTCCCATGCCATATTAAAACTCACTATATTGCAAGTGCAGGGTGTGCACCTTAGCCAACTGAACCACCAGGGTGACCACAACATTGAATATGTTGAGTACCATGTATGGTTGCTAGCAAGCTCCAGCTATGGTAGACTTGCTGTTTGGCAGACAAAACACTTCCTAGAAAACTCAGGAGAACAAAAGACAATCCTGACAACATACAGTAGGGTCCAGTGGGGTTCATTTATCAAAAATGTATACTTTTTTTTACTCTGTTGATACTTCTTATTCAAGAATAGGTTACTTAGAAAGAATAATTTTTTTTTTAGATCTTTGATAAATGCTTGTATAAAATTGAAATACTGTATCTCTTGTTCACATACCATTTGTTAAGGTTTTCTCAATTTGTTGTCACACCATACATTTCACTCAAATATTAACACATGTAAGCTCCTAATTATTAATATGATTAATAATTGCATGTTATATGGTTACATATTTATACATACACAGGTTTATATATACATACATACAGTTAGAGCTCATCTGCACAGAATTCAGTATTTGAAATACATTTGATAAAGGGGCCCCAAACTTTATTAACATGTATAATTTTGCCTTTGACATGATTTTTTCTGATGTGCAATAAGGCAACAGTTAATTCCACCACTGTTTATATGTTGGTGGAATGTTTGAGTTCCAATTTAACAAAATGCACTTTTTAGCTGCTGTCATAGCAGCATAATTTTAATGTATCAAAAGGAAATTATCCTGTTGGATAATTTCCTTTTGATACATCAAAATTATGCAGCTCATCCACATTTCAGAGAACAGCAACACATGGATCCAGTTTAATATCTTTGTGTAATATCTTGGAGAGCTGTGATTGTACAAACAGCCTGTGCAGTTCCAGAGCATATGCATCAAGTCACCATCAGCTATATGACATCAAGCGCATTTGGGAGATTTAGAGGGATAAAATTGGTGTAGTTTTTAAATGTGGACTATAAACGATGCGATTACAACCCACACACACTAGACAGGAGGAACGCCATGGTCTGCTCACGATGATGGTTTCTTTCCCTTCTGTAGCCCCACTCTCTGTTGGCAGTCGGCTATGTACCGACAAGCTAATTTGCTAGGTTAGGTGTAGCTGTACAGGTAGCTGGCTACATAAATAAACTATGTCATTACACGTAACCGCATATAACCCACACTGGTCCTAAAAAAATAGTTAAAAGTTTTGACGACAATTTGATACCCTCCTAGTGAAATTGGTATTTCACTAGGAGAAAGAAAGCCAGCTCTATGTCGGTCTTAAATCCCTTCAGTTCCCAGAGCTGGTCTGATCCCGTGCTTTGTCACTCTCCTTCTTAGCTCTTTTAGCCTCTTATAGAACTAGTGCTCCACCCCAATGGGTCTGTGGGGCAGTGGTGACCGGGGGCTCCTGTCTGCCGTGTTCCGGGGGACCAGGGAATGGGTATTTCAATCCGATCAGTCCGTGGGGCTCCCGGGGTCTCTGGGTCCTGCGCTCCCTCTCCTTCTTAGCTCTTTTAGCCTCTTCTGTTAAAGGCTTCTTCTTTTGTTTTGTTGCAGAGGGTCCAGCAGTTAGAGTCCTATCTTCCATGTTACCACTATCTACCATATTGATTAGCTTCACGCTGTTCAATGTAAGCAACTAGCCTGCATTCAAACTGCATCTGTTCTCTTCCTGTTTTGGTTGAGGCGCCTGCCTTCTGCCGTAAGTCAGTACGGCACTTTGCGCCAGTTCGTACCCGTGGACACAGAGAATGAACAGACTGAAAGCAACACATAGACTAAACCAATTTTCTCTGCGATGGTCTCATTTTTATACTGACAAACTTTTATGGTATCAAAATTAATTTTATTTTCCCTCGCCTTAACTATTGTAATGTACTTTTCTCTGGTATTAGTCAGGGCTCTCTAAACTGCCTCCAGTTGGTTCAAAATGCTGCTGCTAGGCTTGTTAGTAGTTCTAAGTGGCTTCCAGTTAGTTACAGAATTGATTTTAATATATTATTATTAATTTTCAAGGCCCTACATGGCTTGGCCCAAGATACATTATTGATCTTCTGACCCCTTATGCGCAGCCTAAGATCTGCTAGTCATTCCTAGGTCCCGGCTGGTGACTATGGGTGATCAGGCTTTTTCCGTCACGGCACCCAAGCTCTTTCACAGAAATACACAATGGAAATACACTGTAGATGCCCACATCTGCATCATATCAACACAGAAACACAAATATATGAAATGATCAATCTACCAGTGCCTTTATTGTTGTTGTTACTAACATTGTACAATTTAAAAGCAATACAGTCATTACTGGATAATGAACACCATGTACTTCACATTTCACAAGACAAATTAACATACATGTTAAGAAAAATGTTTATTTTAACGTATATTTACTTAAAGGCTAGTTAATGTGTTAATGTTACGATGGAGAGAGAGAGAGAGAGAGAGAGAGAGTGAGAGAGACGTATAAGTCTGTTAGATTGGCAATCGTAATATGGTTGTGTAGTGAGGAAGCAAAGGCAATGACAAACAGGTACATTTAACTTTATACATACATTACAGCGATGAAGCCATCAACAGCAAACAGCAAACCACGACAACTAGTGCTAACAACAAATAATTTTGAATGAATCATTCTCAAGCACAAAACATACCGAGTAGTGGTACATACTGGTTCGTCCCACTTCGAGTTTTCATCAAAGCTCATTGAACAAGTCCGGCTAGTTTCCTTTTCTCCCCACCCGCTCTTTCAAGCCTATGCTCTGAGACAAATGGCTTCTGTAAATTATCAAAGTACATGCTACAGTGAGCCACAGAAACACAATGATCGCCATGTGCCTTCACAAACAAAGACATTGCACTTTCAAACCCGCTCTTTGAGGAAGCAGTACGTTGTTGAGCGAGCCGTTCATTCGGGTTTTCGAGTTTCACTTATCTGCAAGCTGTCCGAGATGCTGCTCGTCTCGAGCAGCATCTCGAGCATTTGATACTACTGCCTGGTCAAGTCAAGTTTGAGTATTCAGTATATGGGTTACATACTGAACATTGTTGAGCCGTTCATTTGGGTTCTCGAGTTTCAGTACGTACTTAACCCGTATACTGAATACTGGAATTCGACTCGACATGGCAGCGGTACTGAAAGCTGGAGTTGCTGCTCGTTGCTGACAGCCTGCAAATCACACTGTGCCTGCGGTAAGCTATCACAAAACAACTACGGTTTCTTTGTAGGGATGATAAGCTGATACACGTTTCCACAGAGAAAAATAAACAATATTGTTTGTGTATGACAACCTAGTGCATTTTCTTGTATTGAGCGGTTGTATAGTTTTGAGTCGTGTGCCGAGGCTTTCCGTAATTAGATACTGCTTTGTTGAACGAGTCGTTCATGTGCCGGTATACTGAAAACTCGAACTCGAACCGACATGGCAGTAGAATCAAACGCTCAAGATGATGCTTGTCTCAGACAGCTTGCAGATACTGTCTGTGATATTTAGCGAGGCTCGTGGCTGCAGTTTTCAGCTTGGTTGGTAGTTACTTTTAATATCATTGCAAATAATCTTAAATAAAAGTGTACTATTGTAGTTTGCAAATTATTTTCTTAATAACAAACACACACACCAATTAGAAAAATACTATTATATTGTTTCTCTCAACATATAAAATAGACAAGCAGAACCAGTAAAATTTATAAATTTTAATCTTTTAATTAATTAAAATAAAACACTTTGCATGGCTTTGTAGGTTATTATTTAAAAGTGGTATGATAAATTAATAAAATAAATATAATTTAAATGGTTTGGCATGCATTACATTGACTCCCTCACAATACTATAAATTACCATGCCCTTCCCTCTGCAGGGCTAAAGGGTGTGCAGCACCTATGCGGTAAGAGACACAGGACATTGCCCGAAGTTATGAAGCCTGATAGCTCAGTCTAAGGAAAAAACTTGAAAAGTTCGATTCATTTTGAGGTACTGACTAGATATGAACGATTGACCAAAAGACTCGTTCTGCCCAGCACTAATGACAAGCCTAACTGAGAAAACTGGCAGCTTGATATAGCCCCACCAATCTGGGTGCTACCATTAGCAAGGGTGTTTAAAACCCACATATCAATCAAACAATCAATTATCAATGCTAATACACAGCATAACACATAATAAATACATATAAAGAATAAGCAAAATTCAGTAACCTGCTACAGAGATACACATCCATAATAATCCAAAAATAGCAATTCCCGAAATGACAATCTGCAGTCCCAGCAGTCTTGCTAAATTGAACCCTCCCAGAATCTTAAATAGGTGTACTGACACATGGAGAAGTCTTTTGCCATTACAGCAGAGGTGAGTGAAAGTAAAAACTGCTATTACCTGAATGAGTCTATATTGCACCAATCCCGATAGATTAAGCACAAGAAATCATTGTATATTGCACATTACTCAAAAATAGTTCGACACTTGAACGACTGAATGCATAAACTACAATCAAGTCAACACATCAAATAATAAGTCTTTTGCTCGAAATAGTGCACTATATAGTGTGTCCGCCATTTTGTACTAGTGTCCAAACTTGGTTAATTTGATTCACTATATAGTTCACTATAAAATATCCACAATGCACTGCAAATTGTAGTGAACAGACAATGTACCCTACAATTTCTCCTGTATACCACAATGCAATGCGATCGTGTCTTACAGAAGAAGAAGAGTTCAAGTTCGTTTATTTATATAGCCCTTTATCACAAGCATGTCTCAGAGGACCTTACAGAGAATATGCTTAGCTAGATCTAACTAAACACAATCAGTGGTGAACAAAAAGATATAGGACAAGCATAGCGAAAAACACAAGGTAGACAAGAGCAGATTGTAGCAAGACAAACAATCTACAATCAACAATCTACCTACCTATACTGCCTAACCTAGCCGGCACCCCCAGCCTTAGACCCTAATGCACACAAGGAAAAACTCCCAAGAAAAACCTTAGTAGGAAAAACTTGGAAGAAACCTTGGGCGGACTGAGGCAAATAGGGATCCCCCCTGGGACGGCTTAGCGTGCAATAGGTGCCGCGCAAAACATTGACAGAAGCATGGGCAACAACAATGACAGGAGAAAACAGAGACACAAAAAGAAAGAGAGGCAGCATGCGGCGATGAGAAGGGGCTGAGGTCAGCGCTAAAAATTGGGCACACAAAACAACACAGTCGTTGAGACACATCCAGGAGGGAACAGCATCAGGGATGGGACTAAGAAGAAGAGTAGCTAGCTAGTCGCTAGCTTGTGAGATAGCTAACGTTAGCTCACAAGCTTATTGTTTGCCAAACCAAAAGCTTGCTAGCGCTATTTCAACCCACTGTTATGAGTGCTTGGTTTGTTTATGAGATGCTGGGCGCGCCCAGGTGCGTCACACGAATATCCAGCACATTGATTTTGAAGCGATGATGTTTAATGTAGTGTCTGAAACTTTGTTTGGTCGTTGCCCATATAGTTCACTATATGACAAACACTGCATAGGGAATAGTGAGTGAGTGAACGAGTGAACCATTCCGAATGCAGCTTTGGTGTTCTGTTCACAGATGGAGCGAGCAATCAATAACACACCTGAACAGCGACAGCAAAGCCCTTAACCTCTTCATCCCTGCCACCCCCGTCACTGGGTCCATCATTACAAACGCAGGTTGCACGGCCAAGCTTTGTTCAAACCCACAGAACTTAATTTATATTCTAGTCAAGATAACAAGTTTTCCAGACACCAAATATGTCATGCTGAATTACAGGGAAACATGTATAAAATGATGCACAAACATCTAGATTTTTTCCATTTGATGTAATGGTGCAGCCATAAAAACATGGCGTCTTGTATTTGAATATTTAATTCAATATAAGCAGCTAGAGCTTCAAGAAAGGGTTGGAACAATCAGATAAAGAATATGGATGTGACATTGTTGTACAGTTAGAATTTTTTTTTTCTTCTAACTTTCAAGCTACTTAAGGGGAAATTTAAGGGTAAAGTTAGGTAAAGTCAGGGTACAAGGGGTTAATAAATATTCAATAAAAATGTGCAAAAAAGCCAATAAATAAATATATCAATCACAACAAACTGCAATTATTTATGTGCAAAAATGTGCAGCGGTTACTGTGCTATGATGACGGATAAGACCTCCGATACAAGGTCCTATAGGCTAGCCCAAAGACAGCCCAATCACATGTCACGACACTGGCTGACAAAACTGTAAACAAATAAAGTGTGGAGTCTGTGGAGAAATTGAAGAAGATGGACAATACAGTTAATCATTGAAGTTCAGAAGTACAGGGAGCTGTATGACCCTCAGCATATTTTCTACAAAGACAACAGTAAAAAAGATAGGCTTGAGATGCTGTTGGTGGTAATAATGCTGATGGTTGGTATAAATTTCTTTGCTCTACTGAATGTAATGTTTTTATTCAATGTATAAATAATCTTGTCTCAAAGCCTAATCATTTCAACTTTGTAGGACCTCCTACATCAAGCAGCAATCACTTAAGCTCTGGTCTTACTACATTACATGCAGTTTTTATTGTTATTATCATCGTTCAATGTGAATTTGATGTCAACACTGAAAAAATCAACTACAAAATGTATTTAAAATAAAACATGAAAAGTCAAATAAAAAATAAAGGACAACATATACAGAAAACTCATCTCATTTTTCACACATTTCTGTTGAGACATGATTGTAGATCTACTCAGTCTTTGTTTGGTGGATTCTCTTGAAGTCTGTGCACCTATTTGAAATACAACATTAGACCATGTGGTCCTGCCAAGACACTCTTCCCTCAGGGAAGTTGAAGAAAGCACTAAGCTTCTCCCGAACTTCATATGCTTCTCTGCATCCCCTGTTTCCACCCAAGTTTCTAATGTGGTAATGTGGTTCCCCTCGTTCTTCTGCCTCATCCAACCATCGTTGGTTCTCAGCTGGGGTTAGCAGGTAGTTGTGCAGAATGCACACTGCCAGTCACATTCAACAGTCTCTGACTTCATGTGGATTCTTGTGTAGAGTACCCTCCATCTTGATGCCAGAGAGGCACATTCGACAGCTATTCTGACCCTGGACAGCTGGGAAGAACTAGCTTCCTGGATTATCAGGTGCCTGTATGGTCACATGCTTGCCGTCAATGGCCCCAAAGCAGTTTGGGAAGTTGCACTTGCTCAAGAACCTTGAGGCAATGGCCCAATTCAAATGTCTGGACTACAGACTCGCAGACTGAGTGCTCAGCATGACTACATGAGTTCGCAAGGGCTCAGGAGTGCGGGACTGCATAAAAGAGGCAAATGGGATAGGCCTTCTCCCCTTACTCATTGCCATGGATACCACCGATGCTAAACCAACATTAAACAATCAATCACTGAAGGGATGCAGAGCAGAGAATTCCATTAGCCATTACAGGATGATTACAGTCAATGCTGGCTGAATATATCATATAAGTAGATGTTAATAACTTACAAAGGAATGCCCTCTTTGACTGTTTTCCCATCAGGTTTGACATCTCCCTTTGTTTGTGTCAGCTGATGTATTACATCCATTGTGCAATGAACAATGGAAAATATTGCCAGAGGAGTCTGCAAGGTAGCGGACTCGCTGTAAGTCTGCATGGAGCTCATGAGAGCCCTTACAGACTTAAATTTTGACAATGGACAGACCTAAACCCTCCTGAACTTAATGGGAGCGTGCCATAAAGTATGCAAGTCTGCAAGTCCGCCGAAGTCTGGACATTTGGATTCAGCCAATGTCTATCCATATCTCCTGTCGCCCAGGGGAATTGGGTTGCCATCATTGGTCTCTCAATTGCCCGGCAGGTCATGTGTACCAATTCAGAGACAGTGCTCTTCCTGAGTTGATACTGGAACGGAAGGCTGGCAAAGCTTTCCCCTGTACATAGGAACCTGTGTAAATAGGAAAAAGGTTTAATTGATTTGAGTCTTGCTAATGAATATTGTTCACTGTCACAGTCCTTGGGTCTCTTGAAAGGTGCTATATAAATCTAAGTTATTATTATTATTATTACAGTGGAAGACTGAAAGCGGAGGTGAAAGCAACTAAGGGACACCTTTGTTAAGAACAAAACCAATACATCCTGAGTGGCTCAGCTGGTGGCAACATAAAAGAATGGAAGTAAATGAATGTCATGTCTTTCTTACTGCCTCACTTGCAGTCCAGAATGTTAGCATGCAAATAATTAAGTATTGACATTGATATATCATTGAACTTCAGTTGTTGTAGTTGTAAATGATACTGAAAAATGTTTGTTTTGCCTGTTTTTAGTTATCAGGTTATCAAGACAATCTATTGAGTTTTCATCTGTTGAGTACTTAATGTTGTTATTCACAATTGGGTGTATCCATTCTTAATTTATAGGAAAAATTGCATTTATTTTTATCTCAAGAAGCAGTCTCCAGCCTCCAGAGTATGGGGAAGATGAGGTGGAGCCAGGAGTGCAAACCTTGTCATCAAGGTCTGCTACCTGCTAGAACCACTCCACAGCATTGGGACACTGACCAAACAACACAACCACAAACTCCTGTTTTTCAGCCCTACCAGTCCACAACTTCATACTACCAGCAAGGTCACACCCAACCCCCAACAACCTACCATCAACAAGGGCCTGCACAACCCCCAACACCCTACTATCAACAAGGGCCTGCACCAACACCAACAGGGAGGTCTGAAGAGATGTATGCTAGAGGAACTGGAGCACCTGTCCTCATCAAAGAATAAACTTTGTCTCTTCCCCTGTCTGTCACAAACACCCAATGCACACAAAATCTTGTTTTTTTTTCTCCTTAATGACACAGTATTACCTGTGATTGTTGTATTTTTCAGCTGTTAATGATTACTTTCAAAATTCACATTAGACTTTTAATTTAGACTTTTTAATTTGATACAGATATAAGGTAGAGGCTTTTTTTGTGTACATACTTTGAAGATACAATTGAATTACAGTTTGTAAATATGTTCTTTGTTAATAAATACAGTCTTTAGTTAATTATCCTGGTCTTGTGTGTGAATAGTAACAGAAGTTACAAATAATATCAGTTACCTGAGTGTAACAGCAAGCTGTTGTTTTGGTTCGATGGCTTTGAGGTAATTTGTTGTCTGCATGGTCAGATCCGCACCAATCAAAAAAAGTTGATCCATTTGATTGACACTCATTCTGAAATACTTCGGATGGCAGTCTCTGTCAAGACGCAATTCAGCCACAAGACATCATGCTCTCTCCTTGTTTGATTAATCGGGTGGACCCACTTTCTTCATGTCCTCTTCTGGCAGAGCCTTTGGAGCAAAAAGTACAGTGCAAGTACATTAGAATAATAATAATTAAAAAATCACCAAAAGCTGAATACAACATGTTGTTTGAAAATGTAAAAAGGTACTTCATTGAAACAGTTAAAGGTAACACTAAAGCGTAATTGATGTCCAATGGTTCCAATCTGTTTCCAATCGGTTTGCATTACTTATTGGCATTCATTCAGTGTTTACCTGCCAATTCCCATTAAGAGCTACAAAATGGACATACATACACTTATGTTTCTGGCACTCCAAATAAAAATTAGGTAATTAACTGGTAAAGGTATTTGCTTACCCATGATAAAGAGCAGCTCTCCATGCGATTAAAAAGTGTAGAAGAATAGATTCGCTTGTGGACCAATGCGGAGAAATACATTTCTGTTGTGTTTCGCACATGTAATTTAAGCTCCGCATCCGTGTGAACAAGCTCTTAGAACGCTTTTGAATAAAGTGCTTTCCAGTGCAATTTGGTACACATGTATAAAATGCCTTTCCAGATAATACTGCAAACTTTGGTACTGATTGTGCAAATGCACTTTTTGATTAACAAGTTATTACATGGTTATTACATCATAGGCCACGTCCGCTTTCACCAATCATGACCCACATTCAGATCTCGAGTAGTACATGGTCCTAGAGCATGTGTACCACATTCCATGGAATTTCAACAATGGCATTAGGAGATATAGTTCTATTTCACACAGGCTTCGCCCTCTACGGGGCTCTTCAACCCTATGGGGCCTCGCCCTATAAAAGGCGAGTGGCCTGCTACCCTTCATCCACTTTTCTTCAGCACCTGAAGATGACAACATTGCCGAGGACAGCATCGTCTACCACTTAACTAGTGAGGAGCTGGCCAACGTGCCCCGGAATGGTTACTGCCGTTGTTCCCCCGCGCGAACCGCTCTGAGTGCCTCGGCACCGTCCTCGCACCTGGAAGATAGCAGGCAGCCTCCCGTCTGTCTGTGCCCAGGTGGTGACATGCTCTTATGCACACAACAGTTGTTGTGTACTTCGCCCCCTAAGCATTAGAGCCCCGTTAGACGGCAAAGCCTGTGTGAAATAGAACGGTAGTTACGTATGGTGACTCTAGTTCTATGATAACAGGTGGAGCCCTCTAATGAGCCACCCTACCGCTCCACGAGTCGCTTAAGACTTAGTGAATGAAGAGTAGCCGGCTGCTCGCCTTTTATAGGGCAAGGCCCCATAGGGTTGATTAGGCCATCCTGATTGGCTGAGCACGTGCATGCAAATTTCAGTGTGCTGAGGCGAGTAGATGAGTGGTTAAGCATTAGAACCCCGTTAGAGGGCTCTGCCTGTGATCATAGAACTACAGTTACCATACCTAACTAGCGTTTTGTAGCCTTTGTGGTGCCACCTATTGGTTGATTTGAAAATGCAATTGCAGACATGCTTGTTATTTACCATGTTTTGTGTTGATTGCACCAATGGTCTTTGAGTTATGGCCAGTTTTCTGTTCGGCCACGCCCATTGCGAAGTTCATTTGCTTATGGTGGCCATATTGGTTGTCCGATTTTGCTGGAAAATGGTTATACAGTATATCTCAAGGCCCTCTGACTATGTACTAAGTTTGGTGTTGGCAGGTGAAAAACTGAAAAAGCCTTAGAGAAAATTTGTTTTTCAAATTGTGCAAATTAGCAAAAAAAACCTCTAGGTGGATTTTGGTCATTTGTAGAGCACACTCAGGAGAATATGTGAATCAAGTTTCGTGTCAATCGGACTCAGTGTGGGAAATATGACCTTTCAAAGGCTTAAATTTTGGACATTTAATTACAGTGCCCCCTTTAGGCCATACAGATTTTTTTTGTTTGACAAGGATTGCAATGCATTTCCAATCATTGGAAATTATTCCAAAATTTCATGTCTCTAGCATGTACCATTGCACTTGCAATAAATTCAAAATCAATCAGTAGCAAAACAATAGTGTTTCAGTATTACATGCTTGAACCACTAATAAAACAGTAGGAAAACAACAGTGATTCAGCACTACACACTTGAACCACTAATTACATCAGCTCCATAATGAATCAGGGGAGGCTCAAGACCTGGCAATACTTCCCAGTGAGTGTGAACCAACTCAGCTGATCAACTTTAAAGACATTATAAAGGACTTTGCATCCAGAAAGACAACCAGGATGCCAGTGTAAGAGGCAGAGATGAAGGTATAAGGTTAATACAAGGTAAACAGATTTTCTACATCTAAGCAAAGTGTGGTGAGGGTCTGACACAGGGTCTGACATCTATGCATTGTTTACACTGGGGAAAGATCTTTGCTAGTACAGATAAATAGAAAAGCAGAAAATCGTCTCTTTTCTATACGTTATTATTTTTACATTGTCAAGAATACGTTGCGGGGAGAGAGACAAGACCCACACACACCATCCCAGTAAGTCAAAGTAACTCTATAAGCAGTCATTTTCGTCAGGAGACATATTTTTTTATTAGCCAATGCGTAGATGTCAGACACTATGTGAGGTGTAGCTTGCGTAGTATTCCATGGGTCTGACCCGTCGTGCTAACCTCTACCCAATATCAAAAATCACTGCACTTTTTCAGGGGGGTTCCAGGATACATGGAGTTGACTTCGCAGTCAAGGCTAAACTCCTCCCTAACATTTTTTATTTTATTTATCCTTTATTTAATCAGGGAAAATCACTGAGACAAATCTCTTTTACAGGAGCGCCCTGAATACACAACAAGAAATTGAAACAATAAAAACACCAATACAGACATTTTATTACAGAGAAGAAAGAAAAGAAAAGAAAAGGAGGGTACACAAAACACAAGGTATACATCAATGGCATGGCATGATGACTGGATTATACCAGACATCTGCATATATTCTCTTCCATTATTACATCAGCCATGAGTACCTTTGGAATGAGGTGGTCCAGTCTCAGTGAGTACTGGGCCCTCATTTATCAACATTGCGTAGAAAAGGTTCTAAATTCTGTTTTACGAATAAAATTTAGAATGTGCATAAGTACAAAAAAATCGGTATTTATCAAACGTGCGTACGCACACCTGTAAGTAACCTGCCTTGATAAATACCACACGTTCTAAACCACCATCATGCTCGTGCACAGCCACTCATTAACATAAATTTACGCCCCCAATTGACCATATATGGTGACAACCTTCCCTTTAAATGCAGCAGGAAATGTCATTGATATCTCTTCTGTGCTGAACACGGCTCAGACAAAGAACGCAGGAGGTAGAATTTACAGATGCAGACATTGAATTATTAAAATTATTAAAAATTGGTAACTGAGGTTGTGGTACCACAAAGTACTTTCTGGAACACTCGATGGTAGATTGATAAACAAGCGAAAACATACAGCCTGTCAGCAGGTGTGAGCGGCGGCATTAAACAGTGGCAGAAAAAAAAAAAAAGTTTTGACCTGAATCCAAAATAATTATAGTCAACAACAGGGACATTGCTGCAACAGGCAGAGAACAGACTGAGACCAGCCTGTCCGATGTGGACCGGACACTCCGGACACTGGATTGTGATAGATAATTTTCATTTGCCTGCAGGTCCTCCCTGAAGGAGAAGGTGGGGCAGAGGTCCAATAAAACAAAATCTACTGAGTCGCCCCTCATCGCTTTCAGTTAAAAAGTTGGTGCGCTCTCTGAAAATGCTCCATGCGCAATGCATAATGCTCCAAATCCTTCATCAAAGCAAAATGAGCCATTTACTATCAATGTCTTATTGTTGCCTTTTATGATTGCCTATACCCTGAATTTCATCACCCATACTAATAAAATGATGATTAGTCGATTTAATTCAGTATGCTTAAATGGACTAGATAATATAGTTGAACAATATGCACTGTCGAAATTGTATATGAATGGTATAACATGCACTTTTAGTCTCAACTACTGAAGCCTAAGGAATTTTATATTAATAATTATGAAAATGCCTATTCATTTGATTGTCTGTTCCTGCCGTTCTTGGTGTTCTTTCATTTTCAACTGCTTGGTGCTGTGCGTAAGCACGGTCAGAGCTGTGCTTAAATTTACGCACGTTCTCAAGCATAAGTACAAATTGATAAATCCGACTCTTTGCTTAGAAATGGTCGTACGCATGGTTTACACACATATTTGTACTTGCGCACTCTTGATAAATGAGGGCCCTGGAATTTATTCCAAACACAAGGCGCAAAAACACTAAAAGCAGTACCCCCCCCAAGTCTGTCCTGGCCAATGGCAACGCCAGGGTCAGCCACTCTTGGGAGCGGAATAGCCTATTTGCCTAATAGTTAAAGGGATAAAAGATAAGGTGGTAATTTGTTTAAAAGTCCTTTATAAATGAAAAGTAAACAATGCTCCTTCCTCCTGGCTGCCAAGGAAAACCAACCAACACTTACACAACAGAATACAGTGATGAGTTCGGTAGGCATCTCCCGTGATAAAATGCAAGGCACTATGAAAGACAGCATTTAGAGGCTTCAACATGGAGGCAGAGGCATGCATATAAATAACATCACCATAATCTAATATTGACAAAAATGCGGACTGAACAATTGCCTTCCTACTGTTAAAATCAAAACAAGCCCTGTTTCCCTAAAAAGGAACCCTAATATTGAACGCAACTTTTTTCAATATAGTTTTGAAAGAAAGCTTTTCATCCAACAATATTTCAAGATATTTGTAGGAAGGCACTTGTTCAATTTGAAGGCCATCAGTGGTGAGTAATTGTGACAGAGATGGTAGAGACTGATCAGGGCCTTCTGCAATTCATTGAAATCAGACTGGAGATAGAATAATGCCTGATGTAATGTAGCTGCCGAGCAGTACAGGATTGTGTCATCGGTGTAAAAATTAACCTTGCAATGTTTTATCTTAGCTGCAATGTCATTTATATAAATGGTAAATAACAAAGGACCTAATACTGATCCTTGAGGGACCCCTTTAGTGACCTTCAAAAACGGTGACTTGTTCCCATCCAGTCCTATCCGATAAATAGCTCCTGAACCAGACTAAAGCATGTTCGTCGAGGCCAATGGACGATAGCCTATTTAGGAGGATTGAATGATCCACTGTATCAAATGCTTTAGATAGATCTATAAAAAGGGCTACACATTATTGCTTGTTATCTAATGCACTAGTAATATCGTTTAACACAACCGGAGCAGCTGTGATGGTACTATGCCCAGGTCCAAAACCAGATTGATAAGAATTAAGAATATTATTCATGGATAAATAGTGATGTAGCTGCTGATTTATCAATGACTCTTGCAGCTTGGCAAGGCACGAGAGCTTACATATAGGGCGATAATTATGTAAATCACTAGAGCTGCTTCCCTTGAAAAGGGGCAGAACATGCACGGCTTTCCATACATTGAGGACAGTCCCCGTTAAAATAGACAGATTAAGAATATTTGTAATTGGCTTCACAATTAAAGGGGCAGCTAGTTTTAAGAGGCAAGGTGCCAACTGATCCTCCCCAGGGGATTTCTTAGGGTCAATATTGCATAGAGCCTCCAGAACCTCCTTTTCAGTGCAAAGTCTGAATGAGAAGAGTGATCTATTTGCTGTGAAGCTATCAGCAGTCCTATGGCCATGAGCCACCTCCTCCTCAGAGACTGGATGAGATGCTTCAAACAAATATCCTGCGTCTATAAAATGTTGGTTAAAAACTTTGCCCATTTCAATTTTATCAGTAATAGGACCAGAATTAGAAAGAATAACTTGGGGTAGATTAGGAGCTGAGTTATGTTTCAACGAATTCACCACTTTCCAGAATTTAGATGAATTACCTTCAGCTTCTGACAGGGAGTTTAGATAATAGGTGGATTTAGCTTTTTTTACTGAAGCAAGCAAGCAAAACTTTATTTATATAGCACATTTCATTCCAGGTGGAAGCACAATGTGCTTCACAGAGCGTGAGCTACCACGTAAGTTACAGCCACAAAAGCTGTGTGGATAGTGTACAAAATAAAACAGACATAAGTAAACACAATTAAAATAACACATAAATAATACATGTGAGTTAAAAAAACATTAAGAAAGTAGGAATAAAATAAAATAATTAACCAGCAACCGACCAGTAAAAATAATCAGACACGAGTTAAAAACCATTAAAAAAGTAAGAATAAAATAAAGAATAAAATAAAATAAAATAATAGTTAAGACCAGCAAACCAGACTACTGAAAAGCGCAGCTAAAAAGGAATGTTTTCAGTTTAGTTTTAAAAGACGATAGCGTTGGAGCACACCTAACATGCTTGGGTAGGATGTTCCAGCGGCTTGGAGCATAAAAACTAAAAGCAGTTTCGCCAATTTTCGTGGATGTCACGACTCTTGCCGTGACTCTAGTTTTCCTTGTGTTTCTCTGTGTTCCCTGCCTCCCTTGTGTCTCCGCCTCCCTGGTCTGTCTCTCTGTGTTAGTCTGTGTCTGCTAGAGTGTGTGTGGCGTGGGCGTGGCTCCCTCTCTCCCCCAGCTCCTGCCTCCGGATTTACCTGCACACTTGAACCTCATTACTCATCACCACCAGTATATCTACCCTGGCTTGCCATCCATTCATCGCCAGATTGTTCCACCTAATCTGTGGTAGACACACTCTCGGTCGTTCTGTATCCATATATCAGAGTTTATTCTTGTGTTCCTTGTCCTGTACGTTTGAACGTGTTTCTCCTGTGTCCAGGATATCCCTGTGTGTCTTTCCGCCTGCCCGCGCCATTCCTGCCAGTCTGTCAGCTTCCCTGCCTGTCTGCCTGCCTGCCACTCATCTGCTTGTCCACCAGCCAGCCTGTCCGCTCCCCTGCTAACCCGCCTGCTCATCTGCTCGTCCGCCCGTCTGCCAGCCCAGTCCGGATCGTCTCCACCACTCCACCCCACTGCCTTCGTCTCACTCCACCCAAACCCAACTACCAGTAAACCTTTTCCCTTTTCCATCTACCTATTGTCCGTGTCTGCATTTGGGTCCTCGAAAACAATCCCTAACAGTGGAGACCCGGGGAATAACCAGACGGCCTGTTCCAGATGACCTGAGGGGTCTAGCTGGTTCATAGCTCACAAGCATGTCAGAGATATATTGGGGTGCCAGACCATGTAGGGCCTTAAAAACGAGCGTTAAAATTTTAAAATCAATTCTAAAATTAACTGGAAGCCAGTGTAACGACCTCAGCACAGGTGTTATATGGTCGTATTTCCTTTTTCTAGTTAAAACTCTAGCAGCTGCATTCTGGAGTAGCTGCAGTCGATTGAGATGCTTTTTAGGTATTCCTGTGAGCAGCGCGTTACAGTAGTCTAGCCGACTGGAAACAAAAGCATGGACGAGTTTTTCAGCGTCCTCCTGGGATAAAAAGCTCCTTACCTTCGTGATATTTCTTAAATGATAAAATCCGGTTTTAATTATGCTGCTATGTGGCTCTGGAAAGTGAGGTCAGCGTCCAGGATGACGCCAAGGTTTCTGACCTGTGTGACACTTTCCAGAGACAGTCACTGTTTAACTGTAAAAAATTACTAGACATCCAGTTATCAATATCCTTGATACATTCTGATAGTGTATCAATAGGGCTCAGGTTATCGGGGGACAGGGAAATATATAGTTGCGTGTCATCTGCATAATTATGGTAACACACATTGTGTTTCTTGATAAGTTGGCCCAGAGGCAACAAGTACAAACTAAACAATAATGGGCCTAAAATTGACCCCTGGGGAACACCACATGAGATAAAAAAATTTTTGGAGCTAAAATTCCCAAGACAAACACTAAAATCACATCCTTTGAGGTATGATAAAAACCAGTCCAGTGCTGACCCAGATAGGCCAACCCACCTCTCAAGCCTCTCCATTAAAATATTATGATCGATAGTGTCAAATGCCGCACTTAGATCCAATAATACTAAAATAGAAACTCTACCATTGTCACTATTTATTCTTAAATCATTAATAACTTTGACCAAGGCTGTTTCTGTACTATGGTTGGGGCGAAAAACGGATTGGTAGAGATCCTGTATTTTGTTGGTTGCGAGGTGGTCGATTAACTGCTTGTGGACGACTTTTTCAATAATTTTGCTTAGGAACGGGAGGTTAGAGATTGGTCTGTAGTTATAGATAATAGATGGATCTAGAGTGGGCTTCTTTAAAAGTGGTTTAACAATTGAAGATTTGAGTGAGCTAGGAAAAATACCAGATTGTAAAGAGGTGTTTACAATGGTTAAAATATCCTTAGATAAACAGTTAAAAACGCTTTTAAAAAAGGAGGTGGGAATGGGATCAAGGGAAGAAGTGGAACAGTTAAGACTCTGAACCACCGTTCCAAGACCATCAGCACTGACTGGTGCAAAATTTGTTAAAATAGTAGTGAATTGAGGAGGCAGGGTAGGAGGAGCATGAGCGATTGTGGGAATATTTGCCCTAATAGTCATTATTTTGTTGTGAAAGGAGGTTGCAAAATCCTCACACTTATCGGTGGATATAAAATCACCTGGAATTGAAGTTCTGGAGTTATTTAAAATTTTATCTATAGTAGAAAAGAGAACCCTTGAATTGTGTGTATTATTGTTTATTATATTTTTAAAATATGCTTGCCTTGCTTTTCTAATTTCTGAGTTATAACTAATTAATAGATTTTTGTAATTATCAAGATGCTCTAGAAGCTGGGTTTTACGCCATTTACGCTCAGCCCTTCTGCAGTCCCTTTTCTTCCTCCTTATCAATTCATCCATTAGCCAAGGACTTTTACTTTTATCAGACAACACTTTTATTTTGACAGGAGCAATATCATCTAAAACCAGTTTAGTACCTTGATCAAAGGCGATTACCATGTCATCACAGGACGACATATTAGACGTTACAACATTACAGAATTTGGTAGCAGTCAGCTGAGTTAGCAGGCAGGTACCGTTTCTGGACAGAGTTGACCCTTACAGGATCAAGATTGATTTCGAAAAAGATGCAGTAATGGTCTGATAAAGCAATGTCATGTGCTGACACGGAAAGGACATTAACTCCTTTGGACATAATTAAGTCTAAGGTATGGCCCAGGTTATGAGTGGGTCCAGTTACATGCTGAGAGAAACCAAAGGCCTCCAGCAGGTTGTTTAGCTCTCTAGAATAGTAGTCTCCACTGTTATCTACATGGATATTAAAATCACCAGAAATCAATATAAAATCAAAATCTAAGGAAGTTTGGGACAACAGGTCATTGAATTCATCAATAAAAGTGCTGGTTGTTTTTGGCGGTCGATACACTATGATTAATAAGACAGGAGTTGTGCATTTCAGTGTCAGTGCAAGGTATTCGAATGAAGTGTACTCACCAAAAGTGAGTTGCCTGCATAGAAACATATCAGAGAAGAGTGCTGCTACACCTCCACCTCTCCTTTTCGGCGGTGATGCCTCTGTTAGTGTAAAACTACCACTAGAGTCCAGCCAAGTTTCAGTTAAAAGTAATATGTCCAGCTTATGATCTGTAATTAGGTCACTAACCAGCGCAGCCTTTCCTGTTAAAGATCTCACATTTAATAAAGCCAGTTTTAAAGTTGTCTCATTCAGCCCAGTAGCTGAGACTGCAGTCTGTGAGAGAGAGGCGTTAATCTGAGTCAGATTTTGATGGTTGGCTGACCTGTGTACAGCTTTCTGTGTAATAAAATGGGATCGCCTACCTTCAACAACTTGAATAGGCATGATGGGATGGGATTAGAGGTGTGGAAATTTCTCGATTCTAAGATGCATCGCGATGCGGACGTGGACGATTCTGCATCGATGCAGTGACAGAACATAATCGATTATAGCCTACTAAGGTTGATTGTTGATTTTCCGACCTTGGCTGGACAATAAAGTTGTAAAGTTACAATTACTTCCGCGAGCAACGTCGCATTGAATTGTGGGCGAACATTAGGCTAACGTTACGGGAGATATGGCGGAGAGAGGCAGAGATCAGCAGCAAGTGATAAAAAACGCACCCAGTATTTTGAAAGCGGACATCTGGGCACATTTCGGATTTTATGAACTTACTGGGAAGCATGAACTGGACAAGACGCACGCTGTGTAAAATCTGCCACACAAAAATTAAATACTTTGGTAATACGACGAATTTGAGGAACCACGTTAGCCGTTTTCACCCTGAGCTAACGTCTGCAACCATAAAGAAAACAGCGGACCCAGGCCAGGCTAGAATTGAGGAGACGCTGTCAACTTTGCCGTCCAACTCTGAGAGATGGAAGAGAATCACCCAATCTGTGGCAGCTTTCATAGCTAAGGATCTACGGCCTTATTCGGTCGTGGAGAACCCCGGGTTTCGCCACCTGCTAAAGACCCTGGAGCCACGGTATAAGCTCCCATCACGAAGTCACTTTACAGAAACGACTATACCTGCACTCTACCGCGAAACCAAAGCCCAGGTAATGGAGTCAATGAGTAAAGCTAGTCAAGTAGCCATTACATGTGATTCCTGGACTTCTGTCGCGACGGACTCGTATGTAACAATAACAGCACATTATATTAGCGAGGACTGGCAGATTTTATCGCATGTGCTGCAAACGAGAGCCGTTTATCACAGTCACACGGGTTCTCATCTGGCGGAGCTACTGTTTAATGTCGTGGAAGAATGGCAGCTAACCGATAAAGATGTAGTGCTGGTGACGGACAATGCATCTAACATGGTAGCTGCAGCTCAAGTCGGAAAATTCGCTCATATAAAATGCTTCGCTCATACATTGAATCTCGCATCACAGCGGGCGCTTAAAGTATCCACTGTCTCCAGGCTTCTGGGCAGAATCCGACGGATATCAACATTCTTCCACCGCAGCACTACCGCGAACCACCATCTGAATGTGAAACAGAAACTTCTTGGCCTGCCAAGTCATAAACTGAAAACTGACGTTGCCACCAGGTGGAACAGCGCATATGACATGGTGGAGAGGTTTTTGGAACAACAACCTGCGATTTGTGCCACCTTGCTGTCTCCTGAGGTGAGAAGAGGAGAGTCCGACCTCTGCACTCTCAATGAAACAGATGTGTCAAATGCAGAGGACGCTGTGAAGGCATTAAAGCCAATGAAGGATGCCACTACATTGATGTCAGAGGAGAGCAATCCAACAGTTTGTCTCATTGCTCCACTAAATGCACAGCTCCTCCAGAACATGACAGACACCATTGGAGACTCACCAATGATCCAAGAGATAAAGCATGCCATCAAAGCAGATCTCCTTAAGAGGTACAACAGTGAGGCAGAGAATAACATCCTTCATACAGCCTCTGCCCTGGATCCCCGTTTTAAGGGACTGCCTTTCCTCATAGAGGAGGAGAGATTGGAGATCTACAGAGGAGTGACTACAGAGGCTGCATCCTTGGAGGTAATTTCACCATGTTTCATGTTTCTTATAAAATTAAAACAAACTTAAAATTGTCATAACAATATTAAGTAGCTACAATGAGTAAAAGTTTTATAAGACTGAGAAAAACAGTTATCCTAATAGATGTGAGCTGTTGCATTGACTGAGAAAGTGCTAACTGCTGGTTTAATGCTATTCTTCTTCAAACAGAATGAGAGGACACTCAGGACAGAAGCGGATGAAGCGCCTGGGGAAACAGGAACTCTGGAAGAAGAAACGCTGCCCGTGGAGGACGATAGGCCTACATGCCCCTCTGCTCCCAAAAGAAAGGCCTCATTGCTGCTCGTGAGTTTGCTGGGACATGCTTTCACTGACACTGAAGGTACAGTACAAACCAAGACTGCCTATGCCAGGGCTGAGGAGGAAATGGAGAGATACTGTAAAGCCCCATCTCTGCCTCTCACTGAGGATCCTTTGAACTGGTGGCGTGTCCATGAGGTCACATTTCCTCTCCTCTCCAGGCTGTCGAAGAGATACTTGTGTATCCCAGGCACAAGCGTGCAGAGAGAGTTTTCTCCACTGCAGGAGATGTGGTCACTGCAAAAAGAAGCACTCTCAAACCAGAACATGTGGATCACCTAGTGTTCTTACACAAGAACCTACAAATTCCCAAATGCTGAGCAGTGAGCAATTTTGTACTTGTCATATTTTACTTCTACTGAAAATGTCAAAAGGTACATTTACACTGGGATTGAACATTTTCACAAAAATATAGGTAGGCTAGGCCTATACCATTTATTTTGGTTTACAATTTAATGTTAAGACAATTATGTTAACATTTTGATATTATTTTCTTTTATGAACAAGTACACTACACTATATAAACTACTTAGTAGTTTGATGCTATTTAGTATTTACTGTCGCAGTCTTGTTGTCTGCTGTGTTCAGAGTCATGTTTGTGATGTTTGCCACATTCAGGAAGTGCCCTGTGTTAGCTGCTATGTGAAAACCTTATTTTCTGTAGATTACAGCACACTTGTAATGCACTGCAGAAGGATTTATGTTTTGTTTTTGAGGATTGAACATTTTCACACACAAATATAGGTATAGGCTAGGCCTATACCATTTATTTTGGTTTACAATTTAATTTAATTTAATGTTAAAACATTTATGTTTAACATTTATCTTAAACATAAACATTTATGTTGATATTCTGATTTTTAAAGCACTTTCTAAATAAAAAAAGGAGTTCATATTTATCTGACTGCTTGTATTAATTGATGAAAAAGTAGCCATGTGCAGTAATATAGAAAATTGAGGATGCGATACATTGAGATGCATCGAGATGCATCATGATGCATCGTGGAATCAAATCGAATCGAATCGTTAACAGGTGAATCGTAATCGAATCGAATCGTGAGGCCAGTGAAGATTCACACCTCTAGATGGGATAGGGATAGAGTCTGTGGGTCATTGGGGTGGGGGATATTACTGGTGCTACCTACCCTCCCCATACATCATAGGGACTGCAAATGGAGGACAATGTTTTCGGTGAGCAGTCTGGTGCCTCTGTGGTTTGGATGAAGGTTATCTCTCTTGTACAGGTCCTTACGGGTCCAGAAATAATCAAAATTATTAATGAACCCAATTCCAGTGGCAATACAAAAGTTCAATATCCATTGGTGAGCACTGAAGAGACGACTGAAATTCTCACAACTTTTCCTCTGAGAGGGAATCAGGCCTGATAGAATACAAAGCTTTCCAAGGCTCTGAATAGTATCAGTTAGTGTCTCATAGTCCTGTTGGAGCTTAATTGACTGCTTAATAGGGCTGCACGATATATCGTTTCAGCATCGTCATCGCGATGTGCACATGCGCAATAGTCACATCGCAGGACGTGCGATGTCAAGTAAGGCAAATTAACTCAAACACGTCATGCTACAACTTTTTTGCTGCTTGATACAAAAGGAAAACTCACATGGTTCTCATTTTCCATGACTAATCTATAAGAGAAGTCTGTCTGATATAACATAATTTACTCCGATTTAAGGGTTTGTTATAAGAGTAGCGTATGTTACCTTTACAGCTTTCGCGGCTCCGAACCATAGTTGGGAAGCCTCTGGTGTTGTGCTAGCCTATTTTAGCTTAGCCTGGCTCGTAGCTGGTAACGAGCTTTTTACTAAGAGTCCGGACCAACTCTGCAGTGGAGAACTGGCACTTTATTTCGGTACAGCAGCGAACATAATGCACGGCCTCTCGGTGACGTTTTAAGCTCTTTTCCCGCTAACTATGGTAACTTTACTCACTCTGGCTGCGGCTAAAAACACACTCACTTCCTAGAACGTCACCCACGCAGGTTACCCACAAGGCCACCTTCTTAAAGGGGCAAGGCTTGATAGAGCTATTCAAGTCATTTGGTGAAAATTCCTGTATTTTTTCATATCGCAGTATATATCGCAGAAGAAAAAAATATTGCAATGTCAGTTTTTTCCAATATCGTGCAGCCCTACTGCTTAAGTCTAATGTCATTTGTGCCCACATGAACAATAATAGTATGGGCAGTTGGGTGGATGTCAGTAAGAACAGGGATGAGTTTAACCATGTCCAGAATTTTGGCACCAGGCCAACAGTATGTAATTCCATTTGTAATTTCCACAAACCTGACGACGGAGTCCCCAACTAAGAGAAACTCTGGTTCCCCGTCTGCACAGCCTTTACTGTAGACGGCAAGGTTCACAGGAGCCCCATCAAGGCTGGGGACAGCATTCTTTATAACACCATTCCCAGCGATGACCACAGGTGTGTCCACTGCAGGCACGGCAGTTTGCGAGCCCCAGACCAGAGCGGTGCGGTTGGCGTCAGGGGTCGTTTCCGTGGCTTGCCCAGAAAGGCGAGGGCACTTGCCCTCCGGGGATATTGAACGGGAGCTGGCAGAGTTGGCACCGGGTGCTGAGCGTTTCCTCGCCTGCGGCGCAGCCCTCCGGTCGCGCACGGTGGGTCGGCTGGCTGGAGCCAGGCTATCATCGAGCTCAGCTAGCGGTGCAAAGGAGTTTGAGAGGGGCAGGATATCGATGTCGCCGCTTGGGTCAAAGAGAGGGAGAGATATCCTTCGCATACCCTTCACAACATCAGCCCAGGAGTTGTTTAGAGGTTCATCCCAGCGAGCTGGCTCCACAGAGCATGGTACGTCGTGCCATGGAGGCTCCAGAGCGGCTAGTCGGACGTTGAGCTGCGTTTGTCGCTGGAGAAGGTAATTTATTATATTCTCAATGGATAGCAGCTTGGATTTGATGCTGGAGATCTCGGACAGAGACGCCATGGGCCCAATGATAGGCCTCGCCAGCTGTAGTCCCTTCCAATAGTTTGTGATTGTCCGTGTTGTGTTCAGCAGCAACAGGTTGTCCTCCCGCCCGGAGGTTTAAACAGAGATATGTCCACAGAAGAGCTCAATTTGCACAGAGCTTAAATGTTTTGGTCTCCAGTTTCAAATAATATTAAAACTGGTTAAAATGAGTAAAGTAAAAGCTCACTAAAATGATAAAACAATTAAAAACTCAGACAAAACAAACCGGGGAAGACGGAGACGGATGATATTAATAAGAGTAGAACAAATAGGGTTAGATTGGGACGAGTAAATTCCTTAACCATTTGAGTTAAGTGAATTTTAATTGGCTTTCTGATGCCTCTGACGAGTTCAAGGCCCTTGAACTCGTCAGAGGCATCAGAAAGCCAGTTAAAATTCAGGTCTCCCATGAACAATACTTCAGACTCTACATGAGACGACATCAAATCCACAATATTACCAGTTGCCAAGGAGTTGGCATTAGGGGGCCTGTATATACAACCAATTCTGAGATCAGAGCAGCCAACCCTTATATTCAAAATTAAACTTTCAAACTGATCTGGTACAGAAAGACATTTCTGTAGATGCAACAAAGGAATTTTTTGCATAGATCAAAATGCTGCCTTCGCGACGATGTGTCCTGTCACACCTGAAAGTGTTAAAACCATCTAGTATCACATCTGAGTCCGGTATAGTGTCATTTAGCCATGTTTCTGTAACAATAATTTTATTGAATCCATTTTGGATCTGATGCTCCTGATATTTAAACAGATCGCGCCCAGACCGTGTCCCAGAGTCTCCCCAGGGAATAAATGAAAGGCTGATGACCTGGCGCATTCCACTGGCTAAATGGTGCTTTGCCACCTTGATCAGTGTCTATGCCCCCACACTGGACGCTGGACAACATCACCAAGGACGCCTTTTATGATTCCCTTGATAACAAAATAATCAAGACTCCCAAGGCAGACAAACTCATTATCATGGGTGACTTCAACGCCAGAACTGGCACAGATGCCGGGTGCTCAGAGGTCCTATGCACGTATCGGCAGAGACTAGCAGAGGCCCTACCTCCCCTACAAGGTGATCATCCTGACTCGCCCTTCATTGTGGAAGATGAGTGGACCAAACTGAGGTCAGCAATACTCCAGGCTGCCTCAGAAACCATCGGTTTTACGAAAACAAGGCATCAGGACTGGTTTGATGACAGTGCCTCTGAAATCCAGGCACTGCTAGAGGATAACGGTAGAACACTTAAGGCCTATCTCTTAAACCCGCAGTCTCCAGCCCTCCGCAACATCACTCCTGTTCGGTCGGCAGACGGCTGAGCATTTCAACACCTCCTCAACCACAAAAACCCCTCAAACCCATCAGCCCTGGACTCACTCCCAGACCTCCAGCTCACAGAAGTTCTGTTAGCTTTAAGAAGCCTGAAAAACAACAAGAGCACTGGCCCTGATGGAATTCCTGCTGAGCTAAAGAATGGTGGTTACCTCCTTTCCAGGAATCTTCATCACCTCATCCTGCAGGTCTGGCGACAGGAAACGATTCCTCAAGAGTGGAAGGACAGTAACATTGTCACCATATATAAAAAGGAAGGTGACAAATCAGTGTTGTGGCATCTCAAAGTGCTAGCACGTGTCATGCTGCTCCGCCTTACAGCACACATTACTGAGAACATCCTTCCAGAGTCTCAGGGTTCAGAAAAGACCTGAGTACATCCGACATGATCTTTGTCATCTGCCAAATCCAGGAGAAGTGCAGGGTACTGCTCACTTGGCCTTCAGGTTAACACTCAAAAAACTGAACTAATTGTCCAGCAGCAGTCTCCGGCCACTCAACTTCCCCAATTCACCACAGTTGGCACGCCCCTCAACCGTTGTCAACCGTTTCTGCTACCTTGGCAGCATTCTGACCCATCCAGGACATTCAAGCCTGCATCAACAAAGCCTCAGCTTCTTTTGGTCGACTGCACTCCAGGGGCTTTGAGAACAACAACCTGAGGACAATCAACAAACATCAACAAAGGTGGCAGTCTACCAAGCTGTGTGTCTCTCCACACTATTACATGGTGCTGAGGCCCGGACGCGGTGTTTCCCCAAGATTGTTTTTCAGGCCGGGTAAGCCCTTCGAAGGTACCATTGTTGTTGCGCGTACACGGTGTCATAAAACGCACAGGCGGGGCAGAAAGATACCTTTTTTCAAATTAGTAGTTTGCGAACTGCAATATACTAGTTAAGAAAAAAGGTAAACAGATGGACGTTGACTGTAAGACAAATAATTCAATATTATATCATTAATATGAAAATAAAATAATATATATAAAAATAATTTAAAAAAAGTATTTTGGACATTTTATTGGAAGATGTTACTGATATCTTTGTGTTTTAATTCTCAGAATGCTTCAAAGTCAACATGAAATGTGTGGTGCAGAATATCCCATATGGGCCAGAAACTCTTAGTTAAGTTTTATACCTTAAGTTCTCTTTAAGGTTCACCTTAAACTCAAGTGAGTTGCACAAAGCTCACTTATCTCCCCCCTCAGGGAATATCCTTAGATAAATCTGCAGATAAGGAAAGATCCTTAAGTCATCATTATATTATTGCTGATAGGTTGCACAAAGCCCCTTAAGGGCATTTCCTTTACTTAAAGTCGAGATGAAACGGCATTTCGAGAGTGTCTAACTTCCGTATCGTGACGTATTTCCGAGTGAAACAGGAAAGACAGGCGGGACATAACGTTGGGAGGAATTTGATTTGAACGTTGAAAAGTGGGCGTGTCATAACACCCGAAGACACACCGAAGTACCATGCTGTTGCTAGCTAGCTAATGGGTGGATGTCATGATATTATTGGTTGAAATTGGTTATGGGCATGCTTACGTAAGCACATGGCATATTTTGTTTTACAGGAAGAAAACATGATTGAATTTTGATATAAGAATACAAAGAAATAGATTTTTTGTATTTTTTTTGGCATATATTGGTATATAGGTGCACAATATGACCGGGGATGTGATCTAAAAGGGTTAAAAAGGCATTTTTCATTTCATCTCGACTTTAAATGTTAAAGGGCCTCCCATGGTCTCTTAAGTATTTGTGCCATTTTTATATTGCTATTATATTCAAATTAATTAATATTACAGTCAAAGAAAATTATGTTTTATGTGTAGGAGGCTTCAGACTGGCTAGCCAGATAGCCAAATATATTCTTGTTGGCAAGATTGAAATCCACCAAGCTAGCAGCTTGTTCAATGCATTTTCCCATTAGCTAGCTTGCAGCCAGTCCGTTTCTAGTACACATAAATGATAAATAGCCTGCATGAAATAAGTATCTATCTCAGGGACAAACTTAAGTTTGACATCTAAAGGTTTTCATGCAACTGGGCACAGGAGTTTGATTCTACCTGTTTTTAAGGACTGATTCTGGATCACCTATAATCTCAGCACCTGCTGCTTTTTTCAAACACACCAACAGTTACACACCCCATCCTGGCTCAGTAAGAGTGAAGAGTACACAT
Organism: Centroberyx gerrardi; assembly: GCF_048128805.1. Lineage (NCBI taxonomy): Eukaryota > Metazoa > Chordata > Actinopteri > Beryciformes > Berycidae > Centroberyx > Centroberyx gerrardi. The sequence continues at coordinate 1,157,573 of NC_136014.1, forward strand.
ACACATAACAGGGAGCTGCTTTTGAGACTCATACTCCATACTCCATATTGCTGATCCAGAATCAGTCCTTATAAACAGGTAGAATCAAACTCCTGCCCCTTCAGTATTAGCTTTTACTCTAAGTTACACTACAGAAAGCATTAACTTTACCGGTCACATAGCGAAACGGACGAAACTGCGCCATTTTGCGTAGAGGCGGAAACTAAAATTACACCCTCATAAGCATCAGCTCTGACATTGAAAATTAATGGAAAATCAAAGCGGTTTTGGCAATGGTTTTTCAAGATGCTGTTTTGATTGTTCCAGCATGACGGATTCTACAGTAGAGTAAATATTGCAGCAACATCTAAAAATAAAAATATATTATACATGTGTGTATATATATATATATATATATATACACACACATGTATAATATATTTTTATTTTTAGATGTATATATATATATATATATATATATATATATGTAGAAGTGGCAGGAATGTGGAGACCCTAACCCTAAACCCTAACCCTGACTACACCAACTCGTGTGTCATTTATTTGAAACCCACCGAGCCAGACAATTTACATCGCGCTGCCCAAAAACACAACAACACTACGTCGAGCTGACGTCACTCAGAAAACACAGACTTTCTTAAAAGGGACCGTGTCTCCTTAACCCTGAGAAGCACACAATATAACTGCGTGTGTTAAACATACCCAAACCACAGATTATGGTGAATAATGTCCATAGAGTCCGCCATGTATATATATATATATATATATATGTATATATATATATATATATATATATATATATATATTTGGTTGGGTTGGGTTAGGGTTACACGTAATCCGGATGCCTTAAGGGCGCCTCCCACAACAAGTCCTATACGGTCAACTATTGGCTGCCAATAGAAGACCTGGAGGACAAAAGCTCCGCTACAAAGACCAACTGAAGAACATCATGAAGAGATGCAATATCAAGCCTAGCGGCCTGGAGTGTATGGCTGTGGACAGGTCATCATGGAGCTCCATTAGCATCTCTGGAATTAGCATCCTTGAAACCCAGCAGATAACAAGCAACGGAGAGCCCAGCGGCAGCGGAGACACCAATCCAATGTACCCCCTCCTCCCCCAGATTCTGCCCTTACCTCCACAGCCACATGCAGTGACATCGCCGTAAAGACTTAACCAGAGCCAGAGCCTCACCATACACAATTAACCGAAGCAACGTCATCTTCGATTTTCGATGGACTGCAATAAGCAAGTAAGTGTGTGTGTGTGTGTGTCTGTGTGTGCAATCTCACCTATCTGCCAGTCCCAGGGTACCTTCAGCAGCTCCTTGTGTTCCATGATGGCCCTACAACAGAACACACACACACACACATTTCAGACAGTGGGTATAGCAGCCTATTCTGATTTCCCTGCAAATACAAATGATTTGTCTGAGAAAAGTAAAAAAACAAGCACAGATCCTGTACAGATCCACGGCGTGTGTGTTCAATTCATTTAAATTCAGTTAAATTCAGTTCAATTAAATGATATGCACTGAAGCATTACATTACATTATGTTATTTAGCAGACGCTTTTGTCCAAAGCGACTTACAATAAGTGCATTTTGTCAACAGTAGTGAAACCAACTGTGTATCAGTCTTCATCAGCTAAGCCTTTTAATAGGAATAAGTAGCATTCGTTGAATCTGAGTTTTTTTTCCACTGTGACATGGTTGTCGGTTAAATACCTAATTCCACTAACGTTACTTAAATACCACAAGGTTATAATGTTACAAACCATTAAAGTTTGTAGGGCAGCAGAAGACGTGTTATGAGGTTACTGTTTACAAATCCCTTCACTAACAAAGGCGGGTTTGGAGCAAATAGTTGAATGTTGAGTTTCACTTTTGTTTTCACGTCTTATTGTGAATCGGTCATTTCGAGCCAGTACCTCAAAATGAATAGAACATTTTGAGTTTTTCGGGTTTTTGAGTTTTTTCCTTAGATTGAGCTATCAGTCTTCATAACTTCCGGGCAATGTCCTGTGTGCCTTATCGCATTTACTGTCATTAAGTGCTGCACACCCTGTAGCCCAGCGGAGGGCAGGACATGCTAATTTGCTAGTATTGTGAGGGAGTCAGTGTAATACATGCATGCTGTCAGCACATCCATTTAAATTTTATTTAAATTTAAATTTTTAATTTTATTATTTTATCATACCATTTTTAAATAGTAACCTATGAAGTCATGCAAAGTGTTTAATTTTTAACTTATAATTTTACTGGTTCTGCTTGTATTTTGTATTTTATACAGTATGTTGAGAGAAACACTATAACAGTAGTTTTCTAATTGGTGTGTGTGTTTGTTATTAAGGAAATCATTTGTAAACCAAGTACACTTTTATTTAAGATTATTTGCAACATTGCTTCAGAAAAAATAAAAGATTAGTTACACCAATACTCAAAACAACTAACTACCAACCAAGCTGAAAAACTGCACAGTATCTTGAGCGTTTGATGCCACTGCCATGTAGAGTCGAGTTCGAGTTTTCGATATAGAGGCACATGAATGAGTTGTTCAAAGAAGTATCTAAGTATGGCAAGCCCCGAGGGGAAAACCACAAGTCGGCACATGACTCAAAACTACACAACCGCTCAATACAAGAACATAGACTAGTCTGTCATACTAACACAAACAATATTGTTTATTTTTTCAGTTAAAACATGCCTTTCAACTTATCGTCTCGACAAAGAAACAGTATTTTTTTTGTGGTAAATTACCGCAGGCACAATGAATTAAAGGTTGTCGGCGACGAGCAGCAACTCTAGCATTCAGTACCGCTGCCATGTCAAGTCGAGTTCGAGTATTCAGTATACGGGTTACGTACGTACTGCAACACGAAAACTTGAATGAACAGCTCACTCAACAATGTACTACTTCCTCATAGAGCGGGTTTGAAAGTGCGATGTCTTTGTTTGTGAACTGACAGTGGTACTGTGGCTCACTGTACCATGTACTTTGATAATTTATAGAAGCCATTTGATTTAAGCCACCTTGATTTTAGTTTAAATCAAGGAGGATTAAAACAGAACAGGCGCCTGAATCATTTGCCAGCAGTAGCTCATTAGTGACCTTGACAAGCTGTTTCTGTGCTGTGTAGGGCATGGAAACCTTGATTGAAATTCCTCAAAAATGTTATTATTATTCATAAAAGCAATCAATTGCAAGGAAACAATGTTTTCTATAATTTTAGATATGGTAACTTTGAAATTGATCTAAAAATGTGTTAAAACAAGAGGGTCCAAGGACTGTTTCTTCAGCAAGGGTGGAACTACTGAATGGGAATGTGCCAGTGGACAGTGAGCTGTTGACGATGGAAAAAATATTACGGCCAACATTATGGAATACCTGTTTCAAACCTAGTGGGAATGATGAGTGAGTCAAGTGAGCAGGAAAAGGATCTCATATGAGAAATGGTTTCCTCTAAGGTCAGCACAGAGATTTGTTCAAAATGGGTCAGCAAGGCAGGGGTTCAAAACAGATACAGAGGTCTCAAGTGTCAGGGGAAATCTGGAGCCTGATCTCCTCTATTTTATTAATAAAAAAAACAAAACATGACAGCTCGAGAAGCGTCTGCCATTGTCTGAGCTCGTTTTCATCTGCTAGTGGAAGCAAGAAGCCTGTAAGAGCAGAATGACTGTCATTAAGATTTGATTGATGGAATTATTTAGCCAATTATGAGGGGCCGTGTCTCAACATGTTTTTATTAATCTTTATTGCTTTATTGCTTCTAGCTAGGCTATTTAAAGAACATTTGCTTCTTTACTGCACAGACAACACAGAGTCAACTCTGACCAGCTCTAGGACTCACTGCGCTCTGCTGCTCCATCCGGACAATTTTCTTCATTTAATTCCAGCGCCTTCCTCCGTCACGTCCTCATCTGCAGCCCTATCGTATTTCCGGCAGGCGCATCGCGATGGAAAACACAGGTATGCCCTCTAATGCTTCAACATCGATTCGTAGAGTGAACATGGTTGATGCTGAGTTAACTATGGCTCCCAAAAAGAAAAGCGGTGTTCCTAAAACCCTGGCTTGTTTTCTAGACCAGAAAGCATGGGCTCCACAATATGAGTGGAATATGGATGACGGACGTGTTTCTGGTTACTTGTTTGAGAAAGGACAAGTATATCTTATACAAGAGAGGTTGATGAGACGTTTTTGAAAGAAAATACTTTTTTTTTTTAAAAGACTGGAGTGTGATTAGAGATAAAATCTGTCCGGGGCTAAATAACACTCAAGGATTGTACGAGGCCCAATGGGATGGGTCAGTGGAAGGTGAAACCTACCGGGTGGAGACGGATATAGACATCAAGGACTCTGAATCCTACATATTTTTCAGAAAATGTCTGCATAACTCTGTTATCCACAATGCACGGCGTGGTACCCCTGATGAGGATAAGCTATACCCCCTCACTGCTGAAGAATGGGGGTCATGGTTTACTACAGGTATTCTAATCCATTGAAGTGATTTGGAGAAAACACAAGATGTTTTCTCACACATCAATGTCTTGTTCAAGTGGTATAAGACCCACAAATCCTAAGACTTGGAAAAGACTTTTCCAAGATCCACTGGAGAAAAAAGTTTCCCCCTTACTGGTGTAGATTGGGGGGATTTCTAATCTGATGGAGTGTTTGGGAGACTTGTTTATACCGGTCTAAAAGGTTGCTAAAAAACTGTATATATGCTGCTGCTGACTCATGACATGCCTGCTTATTTTACAAGCTCTGGGTGATGACAACAATGACAATTGGGTAGACCAATTCGGCAAGGAGTTGGGGAAGAGAATTTTGACATTTCTGCCCCAGGAAAAAGAAAAATACACAGGAGTCTTCTTTGGAAGAACATTCAGACTCTTCGGATGATGTCGCAGAAGACACAAACATCACACCTTCTATGTGGAATGTTGTAAAGGTCTATTGGACATTTTTGGTACGAAATTAATGATCTAGAAGTGAGAAGTGACTGCGCAATCTGTAAATATCCATACTATCTCTATAATAGACCATTTCATTCATGTATTGACGAATTACCTCCCTATTATTTTGACGCATGTTTTCAAGAAATTACAAAATAACTTTTTAATGAAAATTACACAAGAGCTCAAGCGTATGTTCTGGACTGCCTCGGGATTGTGCCGCCAGCTTTGTCAAAAATTCAAGGCAACGGCTGTTGTGCACAAACTAAAGGAGAGTTGCTACATCATTCCAAAACTGAGGCAAATAAAAGAACAGTGTGGTACCAAACGACTTAATGCTATAGTCCAGCATTGATGCTTACAGATCTCAACAATACCAAAGGTTTAAAAAGCAAATGAAGTGTGTTACACTTGTAGCAAAGGATCTGCCTGGCATAGATTGGCCCAGCATGATGCTCCTAGGGGCAAACACATATTCAGATGTAAAAACTACTCCCACAACAAATGTAAACTGTTCTCCTTTAAGCGATGACAGTATCAGATTTGGACATGTTGCATGTTTTTGTACTTTAGGTGTTGATCTGTGTGTTTTTAAGATAAGCAGAAAAGAAAATGTAGATGTTTATAACGTGATGAAAAATCTAGCGGAGATGTTAGTTAAGAAAAACCAAAACTAAACTAGTTAATCCTTGATCTTGATGTTTTACTGTTTTCTGTAATGATGATAATAATGAAAACAACGATAATGGTGATGTAAACATGTTTCGACAATAAAGACTGTTAAACCTGACGTGTTCATTCATTATTTACAACACCATGGCAGAGGTCATGAAAGAGATGTACTACACTCCAGAGAGCTTAGGGGGATATGGTGTTTGAAAGTACAGGCAGGCAATATCTAGACTCAGAAGTAGAAAATTGGCTTCTTAAACAAGATGCATACACTTTACAAAAACGCTCCTATACATTTTAAAAGAAATAGCGTATTAGTAAATGGAATAGATTGGCAGTTTCAGGCAGACCTAGTTCATATGAGCATTTATTCTAAAGAAAATGATGGGGTGTGTTATCTGATAGCATGTATAGATGTGTTTTCAAAGTACGCATGGGTTCGTTGTTTAAAAAATAAAAGTGGTGGTCAGGTGTAGGGCTGTCAAAATGGCCAAAAATGACATTTGATTATTCCTTCTGAACAAACACAGGTTCAAACCATTCGAATATCTATTTTTGCGCATTATGTCCATAAGAGGGCAAACCAATACAACGAGAGACATAACTACTTGTATAGGTATATTTATTTCAACATAAACATGTCTTTTAAAAGATCTACATACCTACACATTACAAAATAAACAAATAAAATAATGTCCTATACCGTAAAACTTAATTTAAAGACCGTCTCTCTCTCTCTCTCTCTCTCTCTCTCTCTCTTCATACTGGTTTAAATAAACAATTTGATACAACTTTATCTCGAGGTTCCACAATTTTGCCATCTGACCAAAATCCGAAGTATTTCCAGACAGGGCTTTTTAGATTGCTCGGAGGGGGTTGTGAACTCGCTGCCATCATTACCACACGGTTGTTGTTGAATTATTCGCTCGTTTCAGCTTGACCTACATTTCATTTTCAATCAATGAAAGTGACGTTGTGTGACTTCTGTCCGTCATGCAGTGCATTCAGTGCAGCGGCCCAGGCCCACGCGAGAACTCGCGAGGCAGACAGCCGCCGAAGTGCTGCTTTTTTTTTTTTTCACAATCGAATATTAATTTTCACAATCAAATGTCTGTTTTTTTTTACAATTCGATTGTATAATCGAATTTGATATAATCGAATTTAGAATATTCGTTGACAGCCCTAGTCAGGTGACTGCGTTTAAAGACATCTTAAACCTGCAATAAGCGATGTCAGACCCTGTAAGCAATCCTGAAACTAAAGTGTGCTACGTGGAGATTTCCGTGAGACGTAATGATATAAAAAAATAGCTACACATGCGGACCAGCTGTGTTGTTGTTTTCCCCTCTTTCCTAAAGCGTGTTGTCAAAGTCGGCCTGAGAAAAGGCGAATCGATAAAGCGAGCGAGTAAACGTTTTCAACTAGTAAACTTAATACCCGCCTCTTCACTTGTTATTGTAGGACATTCAGGGGTAGAAAAATCTGGCAAAGCGAGACTGGTAACTGGCGATATTTCTCCGTAGGTACGTTTATTTTAGCCATTACCCTTTATGCACGGTTTGTCCTTAAGGGCTGCCGTCGCCCAGTAGCTTTGCTGTGTGTTTGCTGTGTGTTTTTAAATGTGTTGCGGTTGCTGTCAGAAAAAATCGCTTAGTGTAGCTTTAAAAGAAGGGTACCTAAAAAATTACAAACGGACAAAGGCACAGAATTTTTTAATAAGGAATTTCAAGAACTAATGAAAAAAAATCAGATCATACACTTTGCCACATCAAACGAGACAAAGGCATGTGTTGTTGAATGTTTCAACAGAACTCTCAAATCTAAAATGCGGAGATATTTAACAGCCAACAATTCTAAGCATTATGTAGATGTTTTACAGGATCTAACTAATTCCTATAACACAAGTTATCACCGAAGTATTAAAATGAAACTGGTTGATGTAACTAAAGACAATGAAGACATTGTTTTTAATAACTTGTACAAGAAAAAAGAGGATGGTTTACTTAAATTTAGAAATGGGAATACGGTGCAAATTTCAAAACTGAGAGGCTATTAACAAAATTACACAGATGAATATTTTACCATAGGAGAATGTGTACCTCGACAACCTCCCGTCTACAGATTAAAAGATTATGATGGTGAAATATTACAAGGAGCAGGAGCTGCAAAGAATTATTGTAGATGAAAACAAGATGTTCAAAATAGAAAAAACTTTGTCTAGAAAAAAGGTGGGGCGTAAAACTATGGTTCTGGTGAAATGGATTGGGTGGCCTGACAAATTTAATTCTTGGATTCCTGAAAATCAAGTTATTAACTTGTAGTAATAAATAAGAGGGGTTGTGTTTAAGGGCATACTATGACACATGCGATATACAGTATAAGAGTAGATGTGTATCATTGAACAAAAGCAACGCGGTAGAGTAATAATCGGAAACTGCATAAGGATGGATGGAGAAGGATTTTTGTAACATTACCTAACAATTCTTCCTCAACTTTTTACCCCAACAACACAATAGCTAATTTTAGAACAAAACTAGCCAAAGCTCTACACTTAAAAGGTTCATATGAAGTAGGATTGATAGAAATAAAATATCCAAAGACTTGGACACCCTTTCCGGCAAAAGATGCTGAATTTGTTGTTTCAATTACTGTTACAATTTCCCATTTGGCAGACGCTTTTATCCAAAGCGACGAACACATGAGATTTTAATACAACACAAGCAAGGATCTAGTCAGGAGAGAACAACGAGAGTAAATGCCATAAAGCTAAGTTCTGGTCCGACAGGACATAAGCGCCACGAGGCAGAGCATAGAGGCAGCGCATAGAGGCAGATAAAGAATTATTTTTATTTATTTATTTATTTTTTAATTACACAGTCCATCAGGTGAGAAGGTGTTCGCGAAAGAGTTGGGTCTTTAGCCTTTTCTTAAAGATTGAGAGGGACTCTGCAGATCAAATAGAGTTTGGTAACTTGTTCCACCACCGAGGAACCACAGAAGAGAAGACTCTGGCTAGGGCCTTGTTGTGGTGGCAGCACCAGGCGCCGCTCATTGGCAGAGCGTAGTGAGTGGGAGGGAGCGTAGACCTGAATGAGGGAGTTCAGGTAGGTGGGAGCCGTTTTGGATGCTGCTTTGTAGGCGAGCATCAAGGACTTGAACTTGAGGCAATCAGCAACTGGGAGCCAGTGGAGGGATATGAACAGTGGAGTGACATGGGCTCTTGTAATTGTTTGTTTCAGATAAAAAGAGTAGCAAGAATGCTTGTCTAAGTGTACGGTAGGTTATTTATACAACTATGCATCAGCTAATAACCGAGATAAATAGAGGATTATCTGAGCATGACATGGGATACATTATTCTCCAGCACAATACCGTCAAAAACAGAGTGTCTATTTCGTATGGAGCCCCTCTGGGGTTACATGGTAGAAAAAAAAACTTGATGTAAATCCATGCGAACGGATTTGTAAACTGTGCGAATGGATTTGTAAACTGTGCAAATGGATTTCAAAACCGTGCCCTCGGATTCACAATCCATGCGAATGGATTTGTAAACTGTGCGAACGGATTTGTAAACCGTTTCCATTCGCACAGTTTACAAATCCATTCGCACAGTTTACAAATCCGTTCGCACGGATTGTGAATCCGAGGGCACGGTTTTGAAATCCGTTCGCACAGTTTACAAATCCGTTCGCACGGATTTACACATCAAGTTTTTTTTTCTACCATGTGACCCCAGAGGGGCACCGTAATTTCGGAATCTGATATAGACATAACATTTCAAGGGAAACTTGCACAAATGTTAGGATTTGCGCCCGGTGTAACGTTTAAAACCCCTACACAAAAGGAAATAGATTACGAGGATGTTTCGCTGTTGCGATTTTTGGCACCACATCCTGCCGACATCAGCGTGGGGTTGTACAACATGTTTGTTTATAGCAGACTGCAAGAGGGGTCAGGAATGATGACCATGGCTCACAGACCTATGAAACGCCGTCCAGGCAAAAGGGGGAGTGCCCAACCGAAAAAGCGGCGCAGAATCCCAAATAAGAAGAAGCCTAGTTCAAGAAAAAGTATACAGACAAGGAGAGCCAACTCGTCTAAACGTTATAGGAGGGGTGTAAAGGACATATTTTAACAAAAATGGATTTGATACAAAACATGTCTGGAGAATGTATTAAATCTGAATTGGACTTGTTCCTGGTACCGCTCACACAAACTAGCATTGAAAAAAATGTCTACGTTGAAATCCCTCTAGCGGCAATTTCTGATCCTGCTCCATTGGAATTTTTTGTTTCTGCAAGCAACAAGGATTATCTATTTCGATTTAAACAACACGCATCTCTATCTGCGTGTAAAAATAACCAGGGCTAATGGAGGAAATTTGGCACAGACGGACGAAGTGGGATTCATCAACTACCCGGGATGCACAACATTTTCACAAGTAGATATTTCTCTGGGAGACAGACTTATAACACAGTTGTCAAACACTTATCCTTATCCTTCGTTAAAGGGATTTTCCCTTTTAAAACATTGAAAGCTATTTCACGCAATGTCAAAATAAAGTCTGTAGAAGCAGATTGAATATTAAGCTTTCTCTGAGTAGGCATCGCTTTATGTAACAGCTGTAATAAAGACACATTTCTCCTTATATGTTCTGACATGTTGCTTTATTTGTTTTTAGGCATGTACACAACAGGCATATCAGAGAGCAAGTCTGTTCTGAGATGTACATGATCTGGAGTCTTGGCTTTATAGTCAATCAAAAGATATCCATAAGGAACGCTGGTAGCATCTTCAAAACATTCCATAAAATATTTGCTTTTACCAGGAAACATTTGTTTAGCCATGAGGAAAACCTGATATTTATCTCTAGGATTTTTAAATAGAATTAGATAATTGGTATTCAAATGAATTGTTCTGCTAACTTTCCCTTGGAAAAAACAATTCTGCACTAAATAAACAGCTCAAATTCCTATGATGCACATACTTTGTAAACACATTTTGCACTTCAATATTATTGCTAGCAGCATTCATCAAATCATCAATAATTAACAAGTTGTTTTTATGTACAGGTAGCAAAGATTCAACACATAGAGAAACAGGCAAACCAACAAAATTCACATTTCTAATTTTCAACAAGTCATCATATAACGGTTGCCAACATAAAACAATGTTTTTAGACATAAGTTTGTCTGCATTTTCCATTAACATTTTTACAAAAAAAGTCTTTCTGCTGTTTGACGGTCCTGATACAATTAGACTAAAAGGATGTTACAGTCTAAGATCAAATTCCGTAATCTCTCTAACAGCCATTTCATAAGGCAATGTTGTAAAATTTGGAAACACCCTACGCTTCGTGTACACCATCTGAAGTCGTTTTCCAATTGTTTTTAAGCTGAAACGTCTTTTTATTTCTCACGATCGTGTCTGTTTTTGTTACTATATTTTGAGTTCTTTCATCATGATCGTCATGGGCCACAAACTGTTTAACCAGATCTACAAGGGTGTCATGCCTAACAACAGACATTTCTGGCAATTAGCATGATTCCCTTGCATTTCAGCTGAGTCTTGTTGTGCATCATCTGATACGCATAGCATTTTGGCCTACCTGACACAAACTACACAATGTAGTCATCCTCTCCGGTATCCCCATTAATCTCATCAGTAAGGTCACCTAAAAAAGGACCCAACTCTGGAACCCAGTCGCCTTCCTTGGACACAAACACCACACTGTCTGTATCGGAATAGATACACCTCTCCCCTAGCTTGTCCATCGTGTCTAATCGTACAACATGAGTCGAGCGTATGCAGTTGTCATGGCGCGGATAAAGATGATTATGTCTTTTGTTTTAGCTGCCTGTGCGTTTGCATATCGCCACTGAACAAGCGCTACATGATCAGACACAAATGCAAGTTGTCTAACATCATATTGATCTCTAAACATGTAGCAGGCAAATTGTTCAGGGTCTGTTACTAATTTGCATGTGGGTAGATTTTCACGCATTGAAAAACACGCCCACAAAGAATTGAGCAACAGTTTGTTGATGCTCCGCACTGCTTTGTTGACAACTATTTTTTCGGGATTTAACTAGATACCCTCTTTTTCATAGTATTCTTTAATGTATTTAGCCTTTGACTCGTCATCTTTTGCAAAACTGGGGTAACCAGAAGCCTCCTGTTTTCGTTGTAAAAAGGTCTTTACATACTCCTTAAACAGAGAGCGTTTTTTTTTGTGGAAAATTCCACACTTTGTCAATTTTATCAACTATGTAACCTTTTTCAATGGCCTTTTGTAACTCAAAACTGACCCATACTCCTGAGAGAGCCCTCTCAGAATTGTTGTGGTTACAGTCACCGGTCTGATTTTGTGTCTCAGCGCATGTCCTACACAGGGGAAACTAGTTAGTTTGTTGTTGCATCAGTATGGGAGTACTGGGTGGTACAAACCGCGACGAGGCTGCACAGAGCATTTTATCAATCCAAAATAGTTTTCAACAGGTTCGAAATAGCGAAAAATAATTTTGGGGTGTCCAATCGCCTAACTTTTGAAGGACTGCACTGTCGGGTACAAGAAGGTAAAGTCATAATAGTGCATTTTTTCACCCTCAGCGGCTTTGTAGTACAGTTGTTATGCGTTAGTATGTCCACCAAACAATGCTTTTCTGGGGTCAAGTCTGGGGGCGCATCATAATTTTTCAAAAAAACCTGCACTTCAGGGTCTGTTTTTTTGGATGACTCCCACTCGCATTCCCAAATCACTGTTACATTTAGTTTGTACGTTAGTCTAAGCGCCTGTAGTTTTTCTTTAAACTGCCTGTACAAAACACCAAATGCAATACTGTTGACAGGATTTTTATGGCCAGGGTTGTAGTACTTTGAACACCTGTGCCAAAAACATCCTGCAAACTCATTGTCATGATCTGCCCCTGTCTGCCATGATCTGCCCCTCTCAGCCCTAGTCCTTGTGTCTGCCCTCTCAGCCCTAGCCCTTGTGTCTGCCATGATCTGCCCCTCTCAGCCCTAGCCCTTGTGTCTGCCATGATCTGCCCCTGTCTGCCCCTGTGTCCTGGTCAACCACTCCTTTCACTCCCCAGTCCTGCCATTCTCCCACCAGCCACCAGTTGTCCTCGGACTTTCCTCCCTTCTGTGCTCCTTCCCTCTACACCTGCCCTGCATCACCCTCGTTAGCCCTGTTACCTTGTTCCCCCTTCACCAGCCTGCTTTCCACCTATCAGCTCCCGGACTCTTTCCCCTCCTGCCAGCTGTTCCTCGTTCCGCGGTTCAGGGTATGAGCCGACATAATTGTGGTTCTCAAGGGTGTTGAAAAATTGTGGAAAGTATCCTTTTTGCATCTTCAAAACCTAATGCCGCAGGAGTCTTAGACAAATGCATTGGTAAAAAACTGAATGAGTCAATCCATCTCTGGCTGTATGCCACGTCGTACATCAGCAAAACTGCTACCGCGCAGTAGTAGGTGTGATGCCTTGTTTTGTAAAATAGTCAAGCATGATGTAATTATCAAATCCTGACGCACTGTGTGCTATAAAGCTGTAATTTTTGCATTTTGATTGTCTACATTTTTGGACAAAGAGATCGACGCAGGTCGTGCCAGCCGGCCACCATTTTTTGCCTCGAAAATCAATAGCGCAGACAAAATTTGCCACGTCTGTTTTCGTCCGTTCGTGTTTCAAAGTCATAAAAGATGTATTTAGTCTGCGGTTTTGAAGCCTTTGCAGGCTGAATAAAACACTGATGTTCTATGTCAGACCTTAACACATCCCCACAATGGCCACATTTTCCTTTCTGACATTTATGACCTACATCATTTGGTTTGTAACTCACAGCGTACACATAACCGCAGTCGCCGCAGTATTTGGTACGATTACACGGTCTGAACATTCCCCCCACGCTGGGTAGGATTTACAATGCTTTTGTGTTTGTTAAAACAATACGTCGACCTACAGAAGCGCAAACAGTCTGGACAGCGTGTGGGTTTTGATTCTCTGTGTTTGTGACAGTCGTCAAAGAAGCATGCTGCAAAGACATTTACACTTGTGATAGGCCTTGGTTTTATAGCCTTTGTAGCAGTAATCGCAAATGTAGGAACTTGCGAAAAATGCAGTTTTTGTTTTGTATGGTGTAATAATGTTCGTCGTGGAGATAAAGCCATAAGGTGTTAGGGTAGGGCTGTTCGCGAGTCTGATACATCTGTAGTTTTTTAGTCCCGTCATTGTGGTAGAAGACTACAATCTTGATACTTATAAACAGGCCTTTTTCTTTTGAATAATTTGATCATAAGGAATACTCCCTAACTTGCGCTGAGTGCCGCCACGTTTATTGAGGGCTATAATGGCCACAAATTTGAGTCCGTCATCTGACAACATTCTGTCATTACTTTGCATTACCGTTCAATTCCGTTTAAAAATGTTTCTGCGTTGTAGCTGTTTCCGGCATTTAACACAGCGCACACGGCGCTAGACAGAGATGGACCTTTTCGGACAACGTTTAAAACACCGTCAGGCGCTGCTAAACTGTTTGAAAAATTAACTACTTCTGTTAATTTGTGTCTTAACACAGCCAACGCTGAACTTAAATTATCCAGTCTAATGGCATGCAAGTTTACATTTTGGCGTATTTTGACCCCGTAATGTTTTCAGGAGACATGGACTCAAAATCTGGCTCTGGGACTTGTTCTACATCCTGCAGCATGCTTTCAACAATATCTTCAATATCGGATATGTTTTTGAGGGGAGACGATGTTTCAAAACCTAGTGATTCGCTGTTGCTTTGTAAGAACACTACAGATTCCTCCGAATCTGACTCTATACCCTGCCACATGGTGTCAATCTCAATTTCTATATCGGATAAGCTTTTGAGGGGAGAGGTGATTTGTAGGAATCATGTGTCTGGCATTATCATAATCCGAATCATCATCACTAGTAACATAACCACTACGTCTGCCATAATTTGATTTACGTAGACACTTTTTGGGCTAAATAAAATAAACACACGCTGAAATTTATGTCACACTATAGCCTAGCAAGTTATTTTTTGGGTACCTGTTTTCCTTTCCAATTGCACAGGCCTATCTGATCTATCTTTAGTATTAGCTTGTTGTATTTTTGCATATTTTAACATTATACAACCTAGTTGTCTTCTTTCAATACTTGCTCTATGCTCTGAAATTTTCACATATTTAACAGACATCAGTGTTGCCTTGAACAATCTTACCACACAATCATGTGGTATCACATATACGACCTCGGATGCGTGGCTTGGTCCAGATGAGGCCTCTCTCCCCCAGGAGGATGCACGGTGTGTTTCAACACACCTCATCGCCGTCTTTCTTCTTCTTCTTGGGGAAAAGCGCTGTCATCCCAGTACTGAATTTGTGTGTCAGTCCATTTCTCTGGTTCTGAGGACAAGCAAACAGTTTCTTCCCAGTCAGGTTCTGGACTTGTGGAAGCTGGGGCCTCGGTGTGCGTCACAGCCAGAGCGTCGTCACAGGATGCTGAAACAGAAAATAATATTGCCATAAAAGTTTTCTTAATTAACTACAACGGTTCAGCACGGTTTGACATTTATTTACAACAATAGAATCTCACCAGGCAGAATTTGCACGTCAGTCCATTCCTCCGATACTGAGGACAAGCAAACAGTTTCTTCTCGGTCAGGTTCTGGACCTGTGGAAGACACTGCGCGGCCGGAGTCTCGTCACACTTAATTGACTCCACGGTTAAGCTCATGTTTGTCATCTATTTAAAAACAACAGAATCTCACCAGGGTCAAATCTCAGTCTTTTACGGAGAGAGAGAGAGGTCGTCTATTCTTGGTCTCAGATGTCCTTGAAGTTTCTAAAATGTTATTCAGAGTCTCCTTTTAAACAAAATAAACACATACACAAATTCAAAACGCAGAAATCACAGTGGTGTGTGGTAGTACTTTTATGTACATTATAATGAGGAGAAAATAGCCTAAATAAGAGACTGACCATAATTCGGACTCTTTTTGGGGGAGGATTTATGCTTTTTGGGCAAAAATCTCTTCAGAGAAGGTCTCTTGGGGGTGTCTGCAACGATGTTGAGGTCTACTAAATGACATTATTATTAGGTTACTACTTAGACACATAGGCCTACACACAGTAGTCTGCATACAGTTTTTGTACTAATTGATAAACATAGATGCTGTATTTACAATCATTATTAATGTCCTGCTGATAAAAGTAGTAATAATAGAACAACATTAGCCTAATAATATTAAAAATATTTACCTTCTGCAGAATCTCTGATGGTCACTCTTCTCACACCCTCGGAATTTCCCTCTCCGCGGGAGTCCAGAATGTCATTTATTCCTGTTTCAACAAAACTTGTTGGATTTAAAATAATATACATACGCCCCTAAATAACATTGTAAAGACATTTTAAATAAGAAAGCTCACTGACACTCACCAGATATGGAAGCCATGATAAAAAAGGATGCGTTCTTTTGCAGGTCCCGATGCATAGCACAAAAAACAAGTTTGTCAGATTTTCGGACGTTGTGTTCGGAGTCTGTGGGAGCGTTGCTTCGGTAGGTCTAGTAGAACAGCCAGGTGGTTGTTTGACAGTGAAATGCTGTGTTTAATGTTTGTAGAGTCCCGGTATATATATAGGATTTGAACAGGAAAAAAAACCCTTTTTTATTTCTCTTTTGATGTTTCACTCCATCTCTTGTTTACCCCATTTGTAAGAAGCCACCTGTTAGAACCCCTGCTGGGGTGTGAAAGCACTCCCATTTTGGTCCGTTGTGGCTGTGGAAAAACATTTTTTAAGCTAAAAAATAAAGTAAATGAATAAACATTTATAAAGATTTTGTAGTTTAGTGGAAAAGGTATTTTAGTGTTGTTTTTTTACCCGATAAAATAGGCCTAATGGGGAGACTCCCAGTCCTACATTTCCCCGCTGATTTCCTAGTTAATGGGATGGTGTGCCTGTTCTCACATTTGTTAATCCAAAATAAAATGTCAACTAGCCTACTTTATTTTAGAATGAATCTGTAAAGTAGCCTGTTTTATTATTTTATTCAGAATGGATAAGTGTATTCACACTCAAAACGTGTAACTTAAAAGTGTATCATAATAGTCTTGTAATTGTTGTTTTCCAGTTTTATACTGTTTTTCCTTACATCTCCCTCTAGGTCTACATGTAGGCTACAATTTATACTCCAATGAATAAATTTAATAGCCTACTACTTGAAGCTGCCGCCATAAACTATGTTATTTTATTCCGAGCCGTGTGACACGAGAAAACCTAAACAGTAGCCTGCTACCTAAACGTGACAATAAGGTTAGACTATGTTCATTATTAAAAGACCTCAGATTTAAAAAATAAAATGTAGCAATAGGCTATATATGCTTAAAGGTGGAACAGTGCCGCAATGCCTATCCATCAGTTCCCTGGAAGTTGCACTTGTTTGTAAACTCCAGGGTACCGGGATCCAGCTGTCAAAGCCGGAGTAAAACGTGTTAGGAACTCTATGATATTGAAATTTCATCCCGGTTGTCCCCACACAGATAGTCAGACTGATAGTCACCCTCAACCACACCTCCCTCGGGGACTAATGGGGAATGAGTAGAAAATAGGATGAGTTACGTCTCCTTAACCCACAATTTCTAATGGACTCCTATTTCAAAACATGTTGTTATTGTTACTGTTGTGATTGTGATCCGCCGGATACCACGTAGATTTTTTTTTTTTGCAGAGAAAAACATGTTGAAACACATCCACCCACTTTCTCTGTTTCTTTCCTGCCAGATCAAAAAAGGTAAACAAACGGTCTCTATGACGCCAGGACAGGTGTCAATCGGTGGGAAAGGAAAAGTTAAATTGGATCATACGATGGGAAAGGAAAGGTAAATTACATCCCCCTTTCTTCCTCTCTCTCACATACTCACACAGCACACAGACACACACACTCCCTCTCGATTGACTGTTACACACACACACACACTATCGACAAATGTATTTTATAATACCAGATCCAATGATGGGACGGTGGGATCGGTAAAAGTTAAATTATATTTCACACCTCCACACTCTCACACACTCCCACTGACACACACACAGAGACACACAAGTCCCCTCCAACTCTGCTGGCACACACAGACGCACACACACAAACCATGCGCCAGCTGCTGGCACAGCGCACACACCACATGCACGACTGTTACGAGCCTCACGTGAACGCGCGTGCCACATGCATGACTGTTACGCGCCTCACGTGAACAGCTTGCGTGAGAATGTTGCTGGCGCTGAAATTCTTCTAATATAGTTATGTGAAAGCAGAAAATATGGATGTAATTCCAGCACCTGTGGTGCTTGGACTCCTAAATATACATAGCAGAGGGATAAATGCCTCCGCTATGTTCTCGTAGCGGAGGGATACATGCCTCCGCTATGTTCTCGTCTATCAATAAAAATGCTATTTGGCGAAATTACGTTCTAAAAAATAGGACCAAATGTCAATTGAAAATCACAGTAGCGGGATATATCGTTGAATTTGTTCACAAACGTGGCCTCATTCAAATGAATGGGAAGTAAAAATCTGAATGCTACAAACTCGTCCCAGGTGCATCCAATCTTGGTGATTAGTTTATATTATGGTTTTCATGGCAGAATAAACCCCATGTTAAAACAAAGTGGAATATTGCTTTCAGTGAGGGATCACCACCACTGTTACATTCTTTGGTGAGAACCCTGCACAGGAGTGCTCAATCGATTCGATAAGGGTATGTCAAAAAGCACCGTACTGCACTGTACAAGTTCAGGGCAAGCAAAAAAAAATTCTGAGCCTGAAATGTTCCTGACAAAAAAAAAATGATGTGGAAATCAGTGGGCACAGTTTTCTTACTATTTACTCCTAAACTGTGCCCACAGATCAGTAGACCATGCGCACGGATTTGTAATAATATCTATGTTGGTAACATCAAAGAGGGACTTTTAAGCCTCTATACAGTGAGCCATAGCCATTACACACTGCTTGGCATACATATAGTGAGCTATAGCCATTAGGCACCTAGACCTATATGTGAACCATAACCATTGATTGATCACACCAGTAGGTCTAATTTATGATCCGATGTGTGTTTTAGTGACAATATGAAACCTATTTATCCCTATAAATCATGCTTGTGGAAAAAGTATGTTAATGCATACATCTATAAATTGTATATGCAACTCTGTGGGCCATTGTGGTGTCCCTGTTTGACGTTATCAATGCACATATTACAAATCCGTGTGCATGATCTACTAATCCGCGGGCATGGTTTAGGACTCGCGGACGTGCGCACTGATTACTAATTCGAGGGCACGGTTTACTAATCCGTGCGCATGGAGCCGTGCGCGGTTTACCAATCGTGCCCGTATGGATTTCCACATCAATAATTTTTTTGTGACCCCTGGGGGACTCCGTAGAGAACAGTCAAAGCAATGCCACATTTTTATGCTGAATGACGATGGTAAATTGTCACAGACAGATCACGTCATCATTGCTGCTGGAGCGGCAGCTGTAACTGTCGCTCCTGGCAATGTGGTCAGATATCAGAGTGCGTGCACAGCGGCGTTGTGTCTGGGATTGACCTCATGTTTTTTACTGGTCACTGCTCTATGTGACGCAGATGCTGTGATCTGTGGCTTAATGGAAAAATTGTCAGTAGCTAAGATGCCACTCTTAATTGCAAACGACAGAGAACAGGCTATCGGCATGCTACATGCCTGAAGTACGCAGTCAGAGGTTGCTCGGTACTTTGGCGCCCATCATTCCACCATTTCACGCTTGAGTAGGCGCTATAGACAGACTGGCAGCACTAGAGATCGACCGCACCCACGTGTTACGATGCCTCGTCAGGATCAGCGCATCCGGCTACCGCATCTCCGGAACAGGTTCCTTTCACCATCTGTGACAGCTGCCGAGACGCCTGGAAGATACAGACCACGAATCAGACAGCATGACTGTCCGTCGATGCCTCCGAGACGCATGGTATCCGAGCTTACAGGGCACATGTTGGTATGATCCTGACGGACAATAGAAGGCGTTGACTGATCACTGATGAATACAGGTTCAACGTGCATGAATGATGCAAGGCGTAGGGTGTACCATAGGCGTGGTCAGTTTGTGAATGTGTGCGTATGGCAGTGTGACCGCTTTGGAGGTGATTCAGGTTTGGGCCGCAATACGTTTCGGATGGCATTCGGAGCTTGTGGTTATCGATGGTAATTTGACAGGCCAGCGTTACCTGCAGGATATACTGAGGACTCACGTGGTACCACACATCCAGCAAAACAGATATGTGACTTTCATGCATGATAATGCATGTCCACATGTTGCATGTATTTGCAGTACCTACCTGGATAGAGAGAGAGAACGTGAAAGTCCTAGACTGGCCTCCATACTCCCCTGACATGAACCCCATCAAGCATGCCTGGGACATGCTGTGTAATGTGTACATGCTAATCATGTACCACAGCCCACCATGCTGGCCCAACTACGTACAGCTCTTCTGGAAGAGGCCCATCAATGGACTGATAACCATTACTTAAATAGTAACTAACTTTTCGCATTACTATTCGCATTACTATATAAGTACTTATAAGTAATGCTGTCTGCTGTTTATTTTGAGACCAGACAGGATCAGTTCAGGCTTCATTGATCACCGGGGTGAAGTTAGTTTGAAGTTTGATATTCACCAGTTGATGCGCCTTTTAACGTCAATAGCTCTGTGTCGATAGCATATGTTTTTCTCAAATTAGGCTTTTTTATAGAGAGGAACACGGAGCCAATGTTTCACAGTGTTGATAAAGTCAAAATCACCCACGGTTGTGATGCTGTAACGGCAAAAAGGCATCCAGTCGGTCCAAGCCCCCACTGAGTATTTACTGTGGAACCAGGTATATGAAAGCTACCTTGATGTTTTCTTTAGACAACGGTAGATGTTACTTAAAGCTACACTAAGTGATTTTTCGACCACTAGAGGGTGACAGAAACTGCAGCACATTTTGTAAACACACAGCAAAACTACTGGGCAACGGAAGCCCTTAAGGACAAACCGTGCATAAAGGCTAATGGCTAAAATAAATGTACCTACTGAGAAATATCGCCGGTTACCAGTCTCGCTTTGCCAGATTTTTCTCCCGCTGAAGGCTACATGTCCCATAATGACAAGTGAAGAGGCAGGTAGTAAGTTTACTAGTTGAACAAGTTTACTCGCTCGCTTCATCGATTCTGCCATTACCAGAATTTTTTTTCAGGGATGGGAGGGGGAGAGCACCGCTTTCAAACAGCGAGGGAGGAGACGAGCTAGTTTTTAAAAAAAGAAAAGCTACGACTCGGGCCGAATTTGACAGCATGCTTTAGAAAAGAGGTGAAAAGCTATTTGTTTATATCATTACGCTGCACGGAAATCTCCACGTAGCACACGTTAGTTTCAGGATTGGTTACAGGGTCTGAAATCGCTTATTGCAGGTTTAAGGCTGTGTCCCAAACGTGATGACTAGTGATGATTTCTGTACAATAAGAGTGATGACATCAGCAGAAGACCTATTTTAAAGGCATGACTTTAAGTGGGTAACGTGAAAGTACTCTGAGTTACTTTTAATAAAGACTAACTTAGTAACGTAACTAGTTACTATTTAGGGCAAGTAACGAAGTAAAGTAACTAGTTAGTTTCAAAACTGATAACAAGTATGCCCCGAAGAGTGAACGATTTGCTTCAGGCAAATGGTGGTCACACCAGGTACTGAGTTTACTACAATGTTTTCTGAGGACAGATTCACTGGGTTGGGTAGAGAATGTTCATCACATGGGTGTCATTGTATAGGCCATTTTCACATCGTCATGGTAACAGCTTCCGCATTGAGAAACCGGTGCATTACAACTTCCTGTTGCCAGCCATGGGGTTCACTAAATCGCTCCACAACCTGCCCAAAATGAACATTGGTGAAGTGCAAAGACTCACTGACCTGTTTTAATTGACTCCTGGATCTAAACTAGAGAAAGGCTTGCAGTTCTTCACCTAAAGTTACATCTTTGATTATGAAGATGAGTTTTAGCTTCAGTTTCTCCTTGTTTGCTGTCATCTCTTGGCAGTCAATACCTCATTTGTATAACATTATTACATTATGTATCTAGCGCTTGTAACCATTACAATTTTGTTGTTTTTGCTGTCTTTGTTGGATTGGTTTGTCAATAAGTCGTAAAAAGAAAGTTGCTACAGGGAGTTGTGATGCACTGGTTTCTCAACATGGAAGCTGTTACCATGACGACGTGAAAAAGGCCTATTATCTCCCTCAAGATCTTCAGCGCTATTCTTTAATAAATCGTCCAGTCTGCTTCTTGACCAAAAACTTGATACTGCGTCCCCAACCAGGACCTTTGTTGCACGTTCGCCTCCCCAGCCATTTGTCCCATTCTTAGAAAATTGTAACAAAAACTAATTTACCGTGATACATACGGTTATTGTCCATGCTTATTGCCCCCCCCACCCCCCCCACCACCACACAAACTTACAGCTGGATGCCACTGAAGAAGGATCCGAAGAGGCCCATCATGCCCAGGAACTCCACCCGGCTCAAGTTCTTCACAATGAACTCCTCACAGACGTTGGAGGTCCCATACAGTGTTGCTCCTGCCAGAACCAGCAGATCCCCCAACAGCTTCTGCTCACCTGGATGAATAAATTATTGGGACAGGAAGCAAGAAAGAAAGGGAGACAGATAGAGTTAGAGAGAAAGAGATAGAGACTGAAAGAGAATAGTGCATTGCAAAGATGTCCGTAAATTGGAAATTCAAACTTCCTACTAGGTAAAATGTCCTGTCCTGTCATAATTCCAGGGAAGAAGTCTCAACCCTGATTTTTTCCAAGATGCAGTCATCGGCTGTTACATCAACATGGCAGCATACACTATAAACACTACACAGCATTACTTTTAACGTGTTTATAATCCTCAAAATAAGTTAGATTTTGAGCATTGCATGACCTTAAATTTATCAAAACACCTGTGTAATAAATGGTTAAACATAAATTTGAAATGTGAAGTTGCACACACGGTTGGTAACGTTCTATGCCAAACAGCTAATGTTGCCAGATAAGGTTGACATAACGTTAGCTGGTGCATGGAAAACAAGAAACCAGCTAGACAAATATCAGCTTTTTCCAAGCATCCATGTTTTTCCTGTTTTTCCAACCTGGCCAACTGCAAAGCACAGAGGTTGTAATTATAATTTACCAGCAGGGAATTTCCAACTTCCAACTTCAAATGGAACACAACATAAGAGACAGTTGTAAAAAAAATTATAATCATGCAAATTTACATTGAAGTTACTGTACTTATGTATCTCAGTATCTAGTATCTCAGTATCTAGGTTAAGGTAAACTCTACCTCAGCAACACAAGCATAAATACATGAACATACCCATCATGACCTGTGTAAATTTAGAAACTTAAAAATACAGAGAAGATAATCCCACTGAGAGACAGGTAAAACCATAGACCAGTGAAAATGCATAATGTAGAATTTTTTTTGTGCTGATTTATTATTATTTTTTTCATTAGGGTTCCAGCCAGTTTCTCCAATGGTTTTGTGCTGGTTTATTATTATTTGTTCCAGCCAGTTTCTCCGCTGGAAGCGCTTTGAGAGTAGTGTCTACATATGGAAGCGTGTTGTAGGCGCTCATGTTTCTCCCACAGTTTCTCCAATCAGTATTGTCCAGAGAGTCCCTCAGTATATCCAACCATGGACGTATTTTATTATGTATTATCCAACCAGCTGCATAGCGTGACTCAATGCTCATGGCGAATTGACATTAACAACCTAAATTCTCCACAGTACACAGCCAGCCAATGGTGATCTAGTATAGCGACAACTGATTAGTGTTTAGCCAATGAAAGCTTTCCTCTTTGTGAGGGAAAAGCTCAACTTTCCACTAGTGATAACATCTCCACCTTTTTGCTATTTTGCATATTACATTATATAAAATTGCATGTATTACTTCTTGGCATCATATTGGGTTGTGACAGCATATAACTAGTCATACTATTATAGCAGTTACAGCAAGAAGCCCACTAAAACAACTAATCTAATCACAATACATTTAAGTGAGTTAAAGTCAACCCCTACAGTGTATATGATTTTGTGACCTATTGATGTTACATTGAAAAATGATCACTTTGTTACAGAGGTTTACAGAAATGTAAAATTTATGAACAATAGAATGAATATTACAGTCAGAGCGGACATGAACTAAATGCTGGGAAAGCATGTACGTTGACACTAGCAAGCATGAGTAGCCTACACTGTTGACAGACAACAGAACAAACTATGAATAACTAATAAAAAGGTAATGTATAGTGTATATGTTTCTGGAGCAATTACCAGTGCTTTTCAAAGGAAAAGACTTACTAGTCTTTTTCTTTCCAAAAGCCATTGTAATCTGTTTGACGTCAATGTTGCTCAAGGCCATGGCTTGGAATATCATAATAAATATTGTGAATAAGCTACACCCAAGTAGTCTCATTATCAGGCAAGACACTCCATTAAATACAAATCACTTCTTAGTTAACACAAATGACTCAGTTTCACCATGTGGAACACCTGGGGAGCATCATTTATTGAAAAATAAAAAAACGTGTGTGTGTGTGTGTGTGTGTGTGTTCAAAATCCATGGCTTCTTCCAGGACCATGAGAACTCTGTCTTTTTGTTCTAGCTTCTCCGTCTGTGGTACAGAAACATTGAAAAAACAGGAATAGTGATTTTCTTCCTATTTATCATGAAGGGGGCACCACTGAAAGGCACACATTTTATCTGCTAATCCTCATATTGTTGTAAGAATATGCTCAACTCTGATTAACTCTGGAAACTGTGTACGCTGTCCGTCATTGTTATATAATCTTCCACGCCCGGGGGTCCATGCATGTCTCCGTTAAAACACATCTGTTAGTTAGCTAACGTTAGCCATGCCCATGTTAGGTTCGGGTGCTAGCGCTGGGGATATCTCTGCATGCATGTCTCTGTAAAAAAAAAAAAACACATCTGTCGTCCACGTTCAAAAAATTTTTGCACTGTGCACTCATCATAATCGACCCCCTCGCCAGACAGAGAACCTTCAAAGTAAATAAAACATCCGTTTGATTCTACGTCATCCTGGCCTGTGTTAGTCCTAGCCGCAGCCACACTTGGAGCCAAGTAGATCTATCTGCAGCCTGCGGACTCGCTACAAGACACGCCCCCACCGGCTACGTCAGTACAAGAAACGCCCCCTGAGAATATGGTGGCCAAAATGGGTCGGACAGTGGAACTTGGCAGTTCCGCGAAACTGGCCAAAACCAGTTTTGTCGCCGAAGCGCATTTCCTTTTCAAAATAAAAGCCCCTACGAGGCTGGCACTAAAAACACAGTTGTGAATCGTGAAATCTCTGTAACTAATAATCAGACCTGCAAACTCATAAGAGGTGAAAAAGGTGACATGTTTGTAAACCAAACTCCTGTAGGGCGGTCTGGTGGCATTCTCCCCCAGAAGAAAATGTTTGTGATTTTAACATGTAAACAAAGCATTCTGGTGCACTCTGAGAAGAAAATAAAGGGAAAAGACAACATTTATCTTCATTCATATCATTTATCTTTATTTTATCGAAACTCCGTCAGTGATGTGATCCGTCATACGAAATATGACATGCGTTCGATTTAGTTGCTATATAGGCCACATCAGCGTGACGTCACAACAGTGATCTTCACTATTTTTTCCATGAGAGCCACACTGGCAGGACAAAGTCAATAGGAGAGCCACTTTCACAAAACACCAAAAGCCACCCCAACTAGGGATGCACCGATCCGACTTTTTCAGTCCAGATACCGATACCGATAACTGGGCTTTGGGTATCGGCTGATACCGAGTACCGATCCGATACCAGTGTTTAATTAATAAACTGTAGGCTATGCCTCACTGT
Organism: Centroberyx gerrardi; assembly: GCF_048128805.1. Classification (NCBI taxonomy): domain Eukaryota; kingdom Metazoa; phylum Chordata; class Actinopteri; order Beryciformes; family Berycidae; genus Centroberyx; species Centroberyx gerrardi. The sequence continues at coordinate 1,183,175 of NC_136014.1, forward strand.
GTGGAAGAGACTGGGATCATTCTTTTATGTGTAAAGCAACATCAGGCTTGACTTTAACATTGCTTTCCTAACTTTGTAAAACAAAATGTAACAAATAAATACATAGATATACAGTAAATGTACTCAATTGTTATTTATTATTAAAATAATAAATAATCGTGCTCCAGCAACTTGGTAAAACATCTTCAAAATTAACAGGAATTACAATTCAAGTGTAAACCTTTTAAAGGCAGCAACAAATTATTCAGGAATTTAAATTCCAGTATAAAACAATACAACTGCATCAAATGAGAACAAAATGTAAACATTAAATCACAATTAAGTCACAAACTAGTGCAAACAAACTTGATAAATTAAATCACAATTCACACAAGTAGTATAAACAAGTAACTTGGTAAAAACAAAACATTCAAAATATGCAGAATAAGCCTAAATTACTGAAATAACTCTGGCTTAACTGGTAATCTTGCTTTATGAAACAGCCCTCAGAAAAAAAATCAAGGTATGTTAGTCTGACTATGTGTCGGCCGAATGGAGCAGCAGTGCCTGACGAACACGGAAAACACTTGTTGCCACGTGTTGTGGCAGGAAACAACGTTGACCTACAGCCGAGTCCCCTTAAACCTGGGATTTATGAATGGAGTCTGGCTGGACGCGCCGATTGTATAATTGTTGGAAAACTACTTTACCTAGCAGGTTAAATGGCAGCCTGCTCGGCCGCGCGGTGACCCGGGAGAGTTTAAACATATAACCGAGACAAAGTATTCATGCAGGTGTGTTTTTAACTACCGAGCATCAGCACCGACCCCCGGTCAGCTCACCCCAACCCCGGCTCTGTTATGAGGGTTGGGCGCCAGGTTAGCTTGTTAGCCTGGATGCTAGCTGCGGGAGGCTCGCGCCCCATGAGCGAGAATTCAGTGCGCGAGACGCTGCGCGCGGCAGGCGGGATCCTCCGGAGCTGCTGGACCTAGTTTAATACATCCATGTGCTGGACCGGAGGAGCCACAGGAAGGACCGAAGACAAATGGCCGGGTCTACCGGCGCGCTGCTGACGCATGACGTAGTATGCGCACGTAGACATAAACATAGAATTTAATTGAATAGATCGGCCCCATTGTCACCGATACCCGATCCAGCTATTTGAGTCAGTATCGGACCGATATCCGATATCAGTATCGGATCGGTGCATCCCTAACCCCAACCATTAAGCATATCTGCATAGTAATTTGTCATCCCACAACATACAATATGTAATGCAGCCAATACAATCCTAATTAAAAACAGGCTTACCTTAATACTGGGATGAGCGGAAGCAGGCATGCATTTCCTTGACTTTCTTCATGTTATATTTGTAGTTTGTTGTTGCAATCCTTGTGAGGCATTCAAGGTGTGCGTTGGTGAGCCGGTTTCTCTGTTTCCTCTTGATAGTGTTCATGGTTGAGAATGTTGACTCACATGTGTATGTGCTCACAAAGAAGGACATCACTTTTTGTACAAGTGGTTTCAAAGTGGGAAAATCTGCTTCAGACACCAAACTCCAGAAGTGACCAACACCTGCTCTGAGTTCAACTTCGAGAATGTTGTTTGTCTGCAACTCTACTATTTCACTTTCCAGAGCAGCACAATTAGAAGGACAGAGCTGTGTGATAGTTGGAGTGAGAGAGGATACATCCACATGGAAGGGGTTTTCAATAAAGTTGAAAATCTCTTTGTGCTCATTCACATCACTGAATCTGGATTCAAATTCTCCCCTCAGCTCTTCCAAAACATCAACAAATCCTCGGTGGCTGAAGTGCTGCTGCAGAGATGGGTCATTTGTGGTGACAGCTCTGAGTTTTGGGAAGTGAATGAATTCTCTGTCAGGTATATACAGGACAGTTATTTTGTTCTGGAATGCTCTGATTGCATTCAGCATGTTGCTTGGAAGCTTATCTCTCCCTTGAAGCTGCAAGTTCAGAGCGTTCAGGTGACTGGTGATGTCAGTCAGAAGGGCCAGCTGTATGATCCAGTGTGGGTCTTCCAACTCTGGCTCGTGTTTCCCCTTGCTGTCCAGGAAAGTGCGAATCTCGGGGAGGAGGCTCAGGAACCGTTCGAGCACTTTTGCGCGGGACAACCATCTCACCTCGCTATGCATCACTAAATCACCGTACTCCGTGTCATAGTCTTCAATTAACTGTCGGAACTGTCTGTGGTTTAGTGCTCTGGAGACAATGAAATTTACCACACGCACAACCCTTTGCATCACGTTTTGGAATTCATTATTTCTGAGTTTTGATACCAGTGCCTCCTGATGTATGATGCAGTGAAAACTGATAAAGTTGGGCATTTCTTCTTCTTCTTTTTTTCATGAGACCAACAAGCCCCTTCTCTTTGCCTCGCATGCTTGGGGCGCCATCTGTGCACACACTTGCAAGACTTGACCAACTGAGTTTTCTTTCATCAAAAAATGCCAGAAGTGGATTCAGAATGTCCTCACCTCTCGTTTGGCCAAGGAGTGGAATTAAGCACAACATTTCTTCTCGAAAATAGTTTTCTTTCGGGAACCTCGCCCAAACACCCAGCTGAGCAACATCTGTCACATCGGTGCTTTCGTCCACCGCAATGCTGAAACACGGCGCTGCTGACAGATCAGCAAGTAACTGGTCACGTGTGTCTTTGCCGATGTCTTCTATCCGCCTCATAATGGTTGAATCGGACAATTGTAATCCTTTCATTTGCTTTACAATTGCTTCCTTGTTGTCAAATTCTGTGAATAGTATTTCTGCTGTAGCCAAAAAACAGTCTTTTACTATTTCTGAGTATGAGAAGGTTTTTTTCGCCCTAGCCAAGATCCATGCAATCTCAAAAGGCACCTCAGTTAAACGCTCTGCTGTAGAAGTTGTTCTGTGGATGAGGTTTTGCTGCACACAAAGCGAAGCAGTGAGCTGCTCGATTTTTCTTTTCCTGAGTTCACTCCCAGGTGGATAAGTTTCATTGAATTTTGGATGCATGGTTTGGAAATGGCGCTCCAAGTTGCTTCGCTTGAAACCGGAGCGGGTTTGTTTGCATATTAAACACAAAGGGTTGGATCCGTGGAGGACAAATAAAAATTCGTCTGTCCATTTTTCTTGAAATTTCCTATGCTCATCTTGTATGGCTCGTATCTTTCTTTTTTTACCCGGAACACCTGCTGTCTGCCCGCTAGTCCCCTCTCCGGCGTCTTCGTATTGATTTTCGGTTGCTGCATGCTCCGAGTCTTCATTTTCCTCGTTTGTCACACCACTTTGTGTCTGTCCATCTGGTTTGCGACTTTGTTTGATTAGAAATCGATCCATTTTTATTGTCCGTGCACATCACGCTAGCTAGCATGAGACGCTGCAATAGCCAAACTAACGCTACTAAGCAAGTGTGCAGTGTTGCCAGATTGGTGACAGTTTCCACCCCTTTAGCAATATAAATTAATTTTAGTAAAAGCCCAAATATTATGTGAAAAGGTTGCATGCTTATAGTGCAGTGTACTGTATATATATATAACATATTTTTTAATCACCCCAAATTATCCTACACCAGCCCACTATTTATTTACCCGTCCAACAGCACTATCGTCATTGTGGTGCTGAGAGGGCCTCCAAAACTGGCAACACTGCAGTGAGTTAGTGTAGGTCTGAGCAGGTTTTGACAGTTCCATGTTTGTAGCCTATACTGCCATCTTGTTTGAGTATTTTTATGAATTATGTGTATTGGCTGCGTTATCATATAATTATTAGCTGCCATGCGAGCCACCAATTAAAGCTTGGCGAGCCGCATGAGGCACACTTACTCAATGAGTAAGTGTGCGTCACAACAACAAAGAACTTACTTCCGGGTGGATATAGTCAGTGGTGCTGCATCGGCGCTACAGTATTTTTCATGTTATTTAACCAAAGTACCCCTTTTTAAGCTCTTGTGATTAGAAATACACAGACATTATGTAGTTCTGGCTGTCCACCGAAAACGAGACGTTCCTGATGTCGTTGCTGTTGATATTTGTTAGTGTATAACCTAACATAACCTAAATATATAGCCTATTTAAGCATGTGTCCACAAACTACGGTATTTTACCAAAATGTTTAGAAATGCTTAAAAGTTCTGTTTTGGCCACTGTCTTATACAAATTAACCATAACTTTCTGTTTTTATTTTATATTATGTTATATAGCCAAACAGTGACAGCCAGTGACACAAAGTAGGCTATGTTAGTGTGATTCAGCGAGCAGAAGTTCAAATTCAAGTGCTGATCTAACAAAGCAACCTCAAACCAGTCATTCTTTAGTGTTTTGCTTTATAGTAGAAACTGTGGACTGTTCGTTATTTACTTTCAGACTCGATTGTAAAGCATCTTGACTGTAAAGCAGGGTATGATAGCAAAGCCAGATCACAAACCACTGCGTGTGTTGTGCTACTTGTGCTGTGCTAGAACCGCGGTCCATTAAAAACCGTGCAAATAAAACATTTGTGGCACTTTGACAATATGTTTTACTCGTGTAACAGAAAAGGGCTCAAGGATTTCAGAAAGCTTATCATGTTGGCAAAATTTTGGTCAGGAAACCTTTCCTACATGAAGTGAAAGATTTTACCCGAACGGTTTTTAATGTAACACCTTGGGACTGGCAGTGCAGTGCCAGTCACAACGGGGCTACTGCTGTGCTAGACCCAAACGGGACTAGCAAAACCGAGAGACTGTATTACTGTCACTCTAGCAAGCTTGCACGTTAAGCTACCCAACAGCGACGTTTATAATTTTTATTACTGACCTGTAAGAAAATGCCTGCCGCAAAACCCGGTCATGAGTGGTTGCTGCCAGCCTGTCCCCAGTTCTGTAGATGCAGACGGCCTGTAAACTATTATCTGTATCCACCGATTCCGTTAGGCTGCTTTAAAACTGAAAAAGCCTAAACCTAATCCATTATGTACCAAACTATATTTGGCATTACAGCCCCAAACACAACCAGATTTCGGCATAATCGCTAATGTTTTGTTTAGTTGACTTGTATTTACCGCTGCTTAAAACGAACGATTTCCGCTGCCGACAGGTGCGAGTTATCCACCCGAATATAAACAATAGGGTAACGTTAGGAAGAATTTATCACGACACACTTCAACTTTGATTTGGCAAGGTAACGTTACTTTAGCAACTAGTTACCTAACGTTAAGTTAGTTAAACAGCATATTACGTTAGCAGCAACCGAGGCTTACCTCAAAACCAGTGTCCATTATAGTTGTAGTACCGCAAGATCGTGGCGGAAAAGACGATAAAGCAGTTATCTTGGTTCTGATTGGCCAAATGACCGCCAGACCGCAACTGCTGGTATGAGAAGACTTGAGACGTGTCTCACCAAAGATGCTCTATAACAACAACTTTCTGAACCGTCTCTGGTCTTACTCCAGTCTATGGGAAATTGTGCTAGCCACTTGCTGGCAGACCTCGTACCTCAGACCCCCCCCCCCCCCCAAAAAAAACTACACGATTCACGTGGATGTCATCTTTTGAATTCAAAACGGCGAATTTCGCCGAAAAGCGACTAGTTTGCAGGTATAATTAATAATGTAGCAAAATGTTTAAGAGGATGATGTAGGCTGTTTCTGACTGCAGAAATCCCCATTTAATGTCCATGAATCAATTAATGCTGAGCTGGCACAACAAATAGAAAGGTAGGGGGCATGCAGAGTTTTATTAATAGTATAATATAGTATAATTTCCTTGTCACTTTGATATAACAGAGTACTTTGCATAGAACTTGGAATTGAAAATGTCAAATAAATTTTGAAATAACGTAGAGCAAAAAAAACCAAAAACATTTCTTAAGTTTAAAAACTCTTAGTTTACAATTGGGCTAATCCTAAATAACTAAAGAATAACTTTTTTTCCTCTTTCTGTGTGAATTAATGCAGTTTATACATCAACCGCATCTGCATTGTCACTATCACAGTTTCTTGGAGGGGGTTCTGTGATTAACATGTTTTTATTTATTATCAACAAGAGAAATACCATTTCGTTAAAACATCAAGACTTTTATTTTGAAGGCTGAGAAATTCTACCAGAAGTGAGTTTATTTATTGTGGCTAGTTTTCACACAACTTTACTTCAGGCAAAAAACATATAATTTCCTATGAAAACGATTGTTTTTCAACTTGCCATTGATATAGCTTGCTAATCTAGCATAGCATCAGAGTCGACTTAGCTACGTTAAGTTGCTAACCAAATAGCATCAATCAGTGGTCTTTTGATAGCCAGTTAGCTTCTAGCGATCTCCTCTGCCTCAGGTTTGAAATACCCGCCCACCGAAAAGCTGTCGTGATGAGGGGGGGGCGTTTCTTGTACTGACGTAGCCGTGGGGGGCATTTCTTGTACTGACGTAGCATGTGGGGGCGTGTCTTGTAGGGAGCCTGCAGGCTGCAGCTAGTCCCTTCCATGGATGTGTTAAACTAGGTCCCTTCTCCTTGGAGCTAATGAAAAATAGGTGCTAGCAGAATCCCAGCCGGAAAAGGCGTCTCCATAGATGCCGGCCTACAATTAAGTCCAACGAGCACTTAAACATCATCTGTATAATTTTTATGGGGGCGTTAACTTACTAACAGATGTGTTTTGATGGAGACATTCATGGTCCCCCAGGCGTGGAAGATTAATTTACACACAACAAACGCAGGCACATGACTGGAAGCTAATATGGCCGATTGTTAGCTAACTAACATAGCCAGCACTCTAGAAAAGTTAACCATGTTAGCGCATACTCTTTCACTCACCCTGGGATAGGCTAGAGAACGACTCAGTATTTGTAAAATTGATCCCCCCGGCACTTTACGGTCTGCTCTAAGGAATGTAACCTGCTGTCCTGTTTAAATGTACCATTTAAATGCCAATAAAGAAAATAAAAATAGTCACATTGTTGCCCACCTACACCCGCTTCATATTACAGGTCCAGTACCATGTAGGCTAAATGCATATGAATTACTAATGAACTGTAGAAAAGACCCGCTTCATATTACAGGTCTGGTACTATGTAAATGAATTACTATTGAATTCTAGAAAATAGATCTGCTTCATATTACAGGTCCGGTACTATGTAAATACACATGAACGCAAATATGTTGTTGTATAATTATTTACAAACAACGCAGCAACATTACTGTGTAATAGTTTTATTTGTTAACGTCTAATTAGGAATAGTTCATACGTTGTAAGGGTTACCATCTCTTTTTTTCTTTTTTCAATCAACATACACAACATGGAGGCTGCCGCTCTCATAAGGCCATAAGTGTCTTCTTGAAATCTTGTATTCAATTCTGTGATCTGCCTGTCCAGGACACTATTCCACATTTGTTTTAAATCACTGTTGCTCGTGATGCTTGTTGTTTTGCCTAATGTAGTTGCAACAACAACAATCAGTCAATTTTGCCGGTAATTTTCGCTGCTGTGAAGCAATGACATCCCAGTTAGTTATGTCGTGTTTTTTCATTAGCTCCTCTGTTAACTTGAGCACCTTGTCGTAGTCACCCTTCGAGTTATCTCTGAACTTATTAAATTCAGTCTTGAGGACCTCAATTAAAGTGATACAACCAGTGACAGATGATGTTGAACTTTGCAGCCCTTTAGTGGCAAAATCACTCAAAATGTTTACAAAACGTAACCAGTAAGAATAAGAACTTTTTCGTCTGGATCTACTGTAGGAGTGCATGAGCCTCTAATTTAGGCTGGCCACTTTGTTCTGAAAAGTCTCTCCAATATCACATCCAACAGTGTTAATACTTTACTTAATGAGCCCGACTTTGAACTCCATCGTGTGTCTGTTGAGCTTTCCAACTCGAGAATGTGTTGATTGGGGTGCATTTGTTGTTGTAGTTCAATAAATTGAGCATGCCTGTTGGCTCCAGTAATAAGTGTGTGCAGCTGATTAATTGTGTGAAGAAATGTGCTTACATGTCCCGACACTTCTGCGGTGCACAGAACCAAGTGGAGTTGCAATGTACATACACTGCACATTTAAATGTTTGTTTTAAAATAACGTGAACCCCTCCTCTGTTTCCCGACATGCAAGCAATGCATACAAGCACCATCAAAACAGAAACCCACGCAGAGCACTGGGTCCAAATCCAGTGGTTTCGGTATCTCAAGGATCTTCTGTGAAAATTCCCTCTGCAGACATATCAGCTGTTTCCACAAATCCAATAGCTTTCTCTTTTATCACTCCATCATTTAGGAAGCGAACACACACGGCAACAAGTTCACGCTTAGATTTATCTTTATATTCATCAACCAGTATTGCATAGTATGCGGATGTGTTGTGCAGTTCTTTATCTTCCTTAACAACAATGTGGCTGCATACTCCAGCAGTTCATTTTGAATGTCGTATTTTATTTCTGGGTCGTATTTTGCAATGAACAATGCTAGAAAGTTTGCCCCGTTGAGAGCCTCTTCTGTCTCCCGGTCGCATGTTTACTCCTCTCGTTTTTGGAACAGGCTATCTTCGTCAATTTCCAGTATTTTTTTCTTACAAATGTCAGCTCTGCGTGAGCTTCTGGAAATGCCTACAGGTCTTACAAAAGATGGCATCTTTTGATTTGCTGTACTCGACCCATTTGAACTGAGCATACCACCTTGTAGGGAAACAATGAGATTTCTGGGTCAGTAGTAGTAGGTCAGCAGTTCAGAGTTGGAACTACCGACCTCCGATCTAAATGCGTTCCAGTGCCTTCTCGGAAAACACGGACGCAACAGCCTTTACCCATTAACGTTAACGGTAGCTATCTGACAGCTCTAGTAACATTAGCAGGCTAGTTCATACTAGCAAAGACTTCCATAACCCCTATCCCTAACTTCGCCTAGCCTAACCAGGGGGTCTGCAGCTGGGTGCTATTGGAGTAGCAATCCAGCTAACTCAGTTCGCTAGCTTCATAGTCCCTGGTTGACACTTACCCGGCCATACATGTACAATTTGTTGTCAGGATGTCGCCTTCTTCAGTATTCCCACTTTGACGCTGGCTGGGTAAGACCTCCGCTCTTAACACACAAAACTCACCAGAGATGTAATGTTTAATTTGTTGCACATGCCTACATAATGTGAATTTACAGCATTGAGACATTTGTATGCTCGGAGGCTGTGTTTTGTATACGCTAGGCTTTTCATATATACTAGTCCCTACCCGGGGATGTGCGCGCCACAACTACGTGCAGACTTCCGGGGATGCTCGCGCCACAACTCTGCGCAGACTTACCAAAAAGGCGCATAAACAGTGTAAATTTGTGAAAATGGAAAAATGAGCTCCGTCAGTCTCTGCCTATGCCAATGCTCAATGGCCATGTGCAGTTTCAGATTGATTGGCCAACCCGTTGAGGAGCAAAATGGATGCGGACGGACAGAGATTTCCTCATTTATAGTAGGATGTCTGGCCATTGGCTGGGTGGCCACTTGGCCATGTCTACAAGCCATTCATCAACTGGATTGAATAAGGATCCGGCAGTCATTCACCAGTAGGCTACTTAAAACAAACTATTTTAAGTACTGAGAGTACTAAGAGTCTGACAAACTAGCCAGGTACGCCATTGTTGTCCGTTTGTTTTGCTGTTATCAGCCTGATGGCGGTGCTATAATTAAAGGTCAAAATGTCAAACTTTGAATTGTCATAACTTCTACTTACTGTTGTAGGAGACAACCCACTCTGTTTCCAGAGCAGGAAGACACAGCCACATTCCTGAAGGGGCACGGAGACCGCCTGCCGCGATGAATACGCCCCCCCTCGAAGCAGACCGCATTCTCACCTGGGCAGGCGCCAGTTACAACAACCTCACCACGTCACGCTAAATGCGCAAGGTCTCCATAAAACCAACTGACCCTGCGTTCACCCCAAAAGACCAATTTGCACCCATGTTTCAGCATAGCATTAGTGGACCCAGATACACAACAATGTATAAACGAACCCAATTGGATGAACAGTGTGGCCATTATTAACCAATGAATTTGAAAAAGGGAGTGGCTTAACACAAAAATTTTCTGATTTTATTAAGAAAAAGTTTTCTTTATCAACAAATTCTTTTGATATACACATATTAAAACAATTGAATTTGTATATTTTCCGCATTACAACCTAATTAAATTAAAGAAACTCAGGACTACCTTGATAGATTACCAAACCCATTTCTGCAGTTGACATTGTAATTAGGGGTCAAGCCCGCTGGCACCGCAAATCTTTTCCATGTTATTACCAGTCAGTTAAGGCTTGAACCTCTCATGGCCGCTTGCGGCTATATTGATATGTAATCTTCTATTATCTCTGCCAATGCAATATGACTGTGAATGTTATATCCATTATTCAGTCAGACCAAAAAACTATATATTTATATCTCTCTGAGCCTAGATGAGCTGGCAGGATTCAGAAGTACTTAGTGCTGTGTGTGTGTTTGTGTGTGTGTATGTGTGTCTATACTCACCAAGGCCCTGTTGACGGCCAACTAGCATGTCAGTCCCCACCATGCAGCCAATGCCCAACAGACACACCGCCACCCCGACAAAGTGGACGGCCTTGTACCTCACCAACAGAAAGAACCAGGACAGCAGTAAGACCACCGGGATGACAAAACAGTCTAACAGCTGATGGAGGGAGAGAGAGAGAGAGACAGAGGTATGGACATTATTTAATTTAGTTTTCACACTTCGTTTGTTCAGAGTTTGTTTAGAGTTCAGTTATTTCCAACCCTATAGTGGTTTCCCCCCTTATTTTAGAGTTCACTTATCCATATCAGAACGCAGCAATCAGACCACAGACCTTGTTGAGAGAGAGGTTTCTCACTACGTTTTCAAACCAACCAAGGAGCTTTGTTTGGAGGGAGAACATGATCCAACCATGATCTCAACCAACTGCAGGAAGCACTGTGCTATATGAGTTAAGCACCATAGTCTAATATCACAGCAACATTTTTAATAGGAAAATAGAAAATGTTCACGGTTTAATTTGCAGAATATCAGTGGATTTCCCTGCATCTACAAACTGCAGTGTAAAGCCAAGAAATTAAGTGAAAAGGTATCAGTTATTTATTAAGAATCTCACACTTCTCAAACCTTTCACATGTTATAACAACACTGTAACCTCAACACAGTTATATATACAACAGGCACTTTGTTTCCTCTGCGGTGAGATTCTTTCTAATCATGCCATGAAACTGGCCCATCTACAGCGCCATCTCACCACAAAACACCTTTCCTGTGTGGGCAAGACTGCAGAATTTTTTCACAGAAAGCGGTCTGAATTTCAGACTTGTCAAGATACACTGAGGAAGGCAACACAAGTTTCCAGCAACTCGCTACAAGCATCATATGAAATATCCCTACTGGTGGCTAAAGCGAAAAAACCCTACTCAATTGCTGAGGAGCTTATCTTGCCGGCAGCTACAATCTTAGCCACAACCATGGGGGATGAGAAAACGGCAAATGCCGTAAAAACAGTACCGTTGTCAAATGTTACTGTGTGCTGAAGAATTGATGACATGTCAGGGGACATTGTGGAACAAGTTGTGCAAAAGCTAAAAGTAGGACGATTGGACGAGTCAACTGATATCAGCGGAGAAGCACAGTTTGTTGCATTTGTCCGATACAAAGATGATTCCGAGATCAACGAGCATATTCTATTCTGCAAGCGACTACCAGGTAAAACCACGGGCGAGGACATTTTTAATGTGATTGATGCTTTCTTCATGGAACACTCCCTGGATTGGAAGTGTTGCTCTCATGTGTGCACCTATGGCACCGCATCCATGACAGGGAGATAACGTGGATTAGTGATGTGCGGATTGCAGTTATATCCGTGAGAACCGCGGTTAATCCGCGGATCGGGCAGGTCGGGTCATAAAAATTAACATTCTGATTAATAGCGGATGGGTTGCGGGTGGGTGAAATAACACATCATTAATGAGAAAAATATTAATTCATTAAATACCTGCAGCGATCCCACCGCAGCAGAAACGATAAGTGCGTCTCCCCATTAAGAGAGACGCTGTGTAGACACTAATAACAATTATTTCTATTATACAAGAGAGAAACGGGACCGCAGCATAAATATGAAACTGTATTGCAAAGGCACAGTTCACCATGGAAACGTTTAATTACTGAAAGCACTAGCAGCCTCTCTAATCTTTAAAGTAAATCGTTAAAGAAAACACTCATACATCAATACAACGAACACACAATAAAGAAATCACATAGAAAGCTTGCGCTGCTCGACATAATTTAAAAGGCAATATAGAGGTGGAGTGAAATGTCCATGCGGGTGCAGGGCGGGTGCGGGTCTATAAATCGTAGAAAATAATTCGTTCGCGTGGGTGGCGGGTGGATGATTTATGCGTACATGCGGATTCGGATGGCGTCAGAGCCGATCCGCGCATTACTACCGTGGATTAATCGCCCGCATTAAACAGGTGAACCCAGACATTCAACCGATGCACTGCATCATTCATAGGGAGGCTTTGGCTTCCAAACGGATGAGCCCGGAGTTACACGACGTGTTGAAAGTTATCAACTTTATCAAATCCAGACCCCTGAATGCCAGGCTGTTTGAAAAGCTGTGTGACGAGGCCTGCTCTGAGCATCAACAGTTACTACTACACACGGACATACGTTGGCTTTCAAGGGGGAAAACGCTCCAGAGACTATTTGAACTACGGGAAGAAGTTGTCGCTTTTCTCACTGAGCACTCACACCCTCTTGTGGAAAAATTGGAGGACAACAACTGGCTGGCCTGCTTAGCTTATCTTGCAGATGTGTTCAGCCGACTGAATGACTTGAATATGGCTTTGCAAGGTAAGGGCACAGACGTCCTTTTTATGTTTGACAAGGTATCTGGTTTCATGAAGAAAATTGACCTGTGGAGTCGAAAATGTGCAGCTGGGGATTTTAGTAGTTTCCCTCAGTTTGATCATTACTTAACTAATGATGGCATTGATAAGGAGAAACTTCTGCAAATTGCACAAACACACCTGGCCAAGATGTCCTCTGAATTCAAGTCCTATTTCCCAGACATTGAGGGCAAGTCTGCAGAACTTGATTGGATCCGTAACCCATTTATGCCTGACAGCATCCACACAGTTCCTGTCAAATTCCAGGAAAGCCTTTTAGATTTGTCCACAGATCGTGGCTTGAAGATTAAGTTTTCAGAGACAACACTGACACAATTCTGGTGCTGTGTTGAGAAGGAGTACCCTGACATGGGAAAGCATGCCCTGTATGAACTGCAGCCATTTGGGTCAACCTACTTGTGTGAGGTAACATTTTCAGCCATGACTCAAATAAAGACTAAATAGAGAAATCGACTCAACCTGGAGAAAAGCCTCATCACTGCTGTTGCCACACTTCAGCCCAGGCTGACAAAGCTCATGAGTGGTAGACAAGTTCAAGTTTCACATTAATTGGTGAAACTAGCAAACTAGGACAATTGTAATTCAAAGTGACATTTTCAAGATAAATGACTGAAACATGACTGTTGAAATGAGTCACTGTCAATATTGTGTTAAAATAACAGTTAATGTCAAAGTGACTGCCAGTGTTAAAAAATACAGTCATTGTGATGATAAAAAGACAATGTTTAGGTGATGGTAATTTTGAGGTGACTGAGACAGATAAAAGTCTATAAAATGACAGTAAAGTAAAAACATGGTTAGTCATTATGGTGTTATTGTTGTTATTATAATGGTATTATCATTCACATTATAAGAAATCGTTTTCTAATAACTGTATTCTCCATGCGTGTAAGGGGGTCCTTAAGGCAGGTCAACTTATCACTAGGGGTCCAGTACTCAAAAAAGGTTGAGAACCACTGAGCTACACAGTTTGACTAGATTGCATTTTGGTCATCTGTAGTTGTATAGGTGTGGATGTTTGAGGACCATTCCGGTAATTTTGAATTAACGTCATTACCGGAGGGTTGTTCATGGAAGGGCACACATACACACAGGCAGAAACAGACAGATAGGGACATTAACATGCATACAGATAGAATAAGGCTTTGGCTACTTGAACAAACTTTGAGACGTCAACTACCTCTGAAGGACTGGAAAGTGGACATTTCTTCAGGGTGAGAGTTATTGCTCCCCACTGATGTGTTTATTGATACAATGTTTATTGATACAGTATTTGAATTGTCGCTCTGCTTTATAATTAATTGAATTATAGCTCTGCTTTTATAATGGAGCTAATATTCCATGGGAAGTAGTCCTTTATTTCTTACAGTTTTATATTGTTCTAATGGAAAAAAAATAATGCTCTAAAGAAAAAACCGGCGTGCTCTGCTTTTACGTATACAGATATCCAAACGGCATACTGTTTTGTGAGTTGTACAGTTCTGGTCCAGTGACTCGTGAATCATTCTCTTATATCATCTGCTATTAAGAGCAAAATGTACTCTGGACAAAATCTAAAGGTAGGTATGATGTTTAGGAACTCTTAAAGCATCCCCAAATATATTTGTATACATTTATAATTTTGATAGAAAAAGTGAAGTTTTCCAGTCAAAACCTAGATCTAGGCATGCTCTAATAGTTCATAAATATGATGCATACCTTAGATTTTGTCCAGATATTTTGCTGTCAATAGCAAGTGATGTAGGGGAATAATTTTCCCATTGTAATGCATTGAGTCAAGTGACTGGAACTATACAACTCACAAAACAATATGGCATTCCCATATCTGTCTATAAATGTTCCAAAGGCCTTTATTATTATTTAAGTAGGCCTGTATTTCTTACATGTCTTGAATGTTAGCACTTGAATATGAAAAAACATATTGTCTAATTTCTAAATAAGAAAACTGATGTGCTTTTGATACTTGAATTATCAGCATGATCTGCTTTCATATGGAGCAACAGCTACTTCTGTTGAATGTTTTCACTTAAATTCTTTATATTTTTCTAAAGAAAAAAAAACACTGCTCTAAAGAGAAATTATGTGCTTATTGATATTTATATTATCAGTATCCTCTGCTTTTACTTGGAGGTAGGCTAATGTTTCACAGGGAGTAGTCCTTGATTTCTTACTTCTATTGACAATTAGGCTAGCACTTTATTTTTTATATTGTTGTAAACAAAAAAATTCAATTGTTCTAAACAGAAAAATCACTAGTAGAAAACTTTGTTTTTCTAAGACCTTTTTTAAGCTGTTTGCTTTTCAATGTCAGCTATTGTAGAATGTTATTGGTGTAAAGGGAATTAGGCTTGATAGTGTTTAGTGTTGGTGGCAGCCTTGTGTGGTTCTAGGCCATTTCCAACTCACATGTTTGTAGTAGCAGATGTTTTTGCAAATAAATGCAAAATTCTGTTATGAGTTTGGGGATCATTATTGCATGTATTTGAACTAACTTTACTTTTTTAGTTTTAAGTAACTTAATTGAGTTGCTTGTAACACAATTGAAATAATTGAAATAGGTAATTCTAAAGTAAAATGTTAACTTGGAACAAGTAACAAAATTAATTTGCATTAGTAAAATAATTAGTAAAATAAATGGGTTTCGTTTGGTGAGAAATTCGCGGCTTGCGACATGCTACAAAATCTGGGAGGTGTGCGACCAAGTGAAGCGACCTCGCCAGGTTCGCGATTGCGTCATTTGTGGTGCACGGACCTAGCGACTGTGTCAGGTATAAACTAAGCTTAAACGTGAAATATTTGGGACGTTATTAGAGTTACCGTTTTTCCCGTACTTCCACCCCTTTTGTTCATTTACATATTGTGAAAGCAATTCATAAATGCACACCGCGCCGCAAAAAATACCACCTGCTCTAGTTAGATGGTATATTGTAGAAATGAATGTTAACTAATGAAAACAAATATGCATTATTAAAAAAATCTTACATTAGTTACATTGTGTCCTAGGGCATTAATTATCATTGGAAACATGAAAATGTTTAATATGACTCGCACACTGGCTTTGCAATTATTAATTACCGCTCTGATTGCAATTGTAAATAGCAGTTTCCATCAGATTTGATTCAGTTTATCATGATAAAAAAGAGAAGATGCACCATACGCACATCTTATAAACTTTTTAGCTGCTGGAGTGTAGTAGAGCTAAAGTATTTAAGAGAGTGCCGCACAGTGCTGCCAATGCTCCCATATACTTATTTATCTTACAGCGGTCTTCATCGGGTCACGATCACCACCTATGGTCAATTTATAATTTCAATAAGTGACATCATAAACATTCCATCAATCATGGACAACATTGCAATTACAGCAGTAGGAGTGCATGAGGAGGAAGAGATTTATCTGCCGTTCTAACACGTCTATGCTGCCCATTGACACACAGGCGTGGACAGGTGTTACAAAAGTAAAGCTTAATTAACATGTTGGTTTTGATTGGCTGTCACCTGGGCTTCATTCTCTGAATGTAGGTGTTTGCCTGTGATGATCCTCAACATTACACATCAATCCATGTTTGGGATTCTTGGAGAAATTAAAACAAATTAAAAAAGTAAACATTAATTAAAGCTGCAAGCAGCGATGATCGGGCCCTCGCACCTTTGCGCACGTCGGGGTGTGCCGCAGCCGCGGTGTCGTTACTGGACACCGACCGGTTGACGCGGCTCTGAATTTTCATTATAGAACATGTCATTTCCTTTTGCCAGTAGGTGGCGCTAAGACAATGATTCAAACTTGGCCTGTAGATGTGTTCAGGCTGGGACTGTCATCAAACGTGTGAAGTTTGGGGCAGATTTGACCATGTACAGTCAAGTTACAAACCACTTCCTGTGTTGCCAGTAGGTGGCGCTATGACTATAACTGAATATTGGCATGTAGATGTGTTCAGGCCGGGACTGTCATCAAACATGTGAAGTTTGGGGCAGATTTGACCACGTACAGGCGAGTTACAAACCACTTCCTGTTTTGCCAGTAGGTGGCGCAATGACCAGAAGTGAAAATTGGCCTGTAGATGTGCTCAGGCTGGGACACTTATCAAACATGTGAAGTTTGGGACAGATTTGACCATGTACAGTGGAGTTACAAACCACTTCCTGTTTCATGGCGAAACATGGAAATTCGACGCCTCGCCCATGACTATAACTGAATATTGGCATATAGATGTGTTCAGGCCGGGGCACTTAGCAAACGTGTGAAGTTTGGGGCAGATTTGACCATGTACAGTCGAGTTACAAAGCACTTCCTGTTTCGTGGCGAAACATGGTAATTCGACACCTCACCCATGACTATAACTGAATATTGGCCTGTAGATGTATTCAGGCCAGGACTCTCATCAAACGTGTGAAGTTTGGGGCAGATGTGACCATGTACAGTGGAGTTACAAAGCACTTCCTGTTTCGTGGCAAAACATGGAAATTCGACGCCTCGCCACGCCCACGCCGTTGGACGAAAAGTCAAGCTTTTACCAACTTTTAATCGTCAAGGTCTGTTATATCTGCTGAGCAAGTTTGAGGTGGATCCGATTTACCTCCTAGGAGGAGTTCGTTAAAGTATGACCCCTGTAAATGGCCAAACATGCACAAAAATGCCACAATAAATACAAAATGGCTGACTTCCTGTTGGGTTTAGGCCATGGCAGCTATTGAGGTTTTTTTAAAGTCTGGACATGATACATGTGCCTACCAAATTTCGTACATGTAGGTGAAACGTAGTGCGATGAGTATTTTTTTGAAATTTTGTAGGGGGCGCTATTGAGCCATTTGGCCACACCCACGCGCAAAACCCATAAAATATATAATTTTTCACCACTTTTGACACCTGGGCAAAGTTTGGTGAGTTTTGGAGCAGCTTTAGCCCCTCAAAAATGCGATTCATTGGGGGAAAAAGAATTATAATTCCTTGAAATACAATAGGGCTTCGCACCGGTCGGTGCTCAGGCCCTAATGAACCAAAATTAATGGACAAATAAACATTACAAAATTTCAATTTCAAATACTGCAGTGTTGTAATTTGAAGATGAATGATGCCGTGACAGTCTTTACTTTAAATCAAGTTCAACTAAGCGTTGTGACAGGAAATGAAAAGGGGGGTCAGCCATGTAGGCCAATAAGATTCATCACAACACTGTGCAAGGTGAATGTTCTAGGCAGCTACTATGCAATTAGGCAGATAGGGGAACAGGTAGGCTATACTGTAGGTAGATTGATTCAAAACATAACTAGCCTACATTAAAACCAAATACCTACTTGCTTCAACAAATTACTTATTTTCCAGTGTAGTCTTGGGTAGGCCTATGCTTTGGGTCTCATCATCAACGTATGTCTTGTAACCCCTTGATTGCTGTCAAGTTTGAAAAATAAGTAATGTTAGGCAACTTCAGTCAAAGCATAGGCAGTAGCCTGTAGGAATACATATCAATCCGGTAGCGATATAATGCAATGTTATTTTACATAATTAATTACAATTTTTTTATTTAATTGAGATATATAGATTCTATAATAATGCTTTGTCATTGAGGGGTGAATTTGTATTAATACATTGCAGCCATTATTTTTTATATATAAATATTAGTCTGTAACTTACCCTTCCTGAAAGTTTTAATAATTTGGCCGACGTAGTGGAATTACACTCATCAAGATAGGTTTTGTATTTTCTTTTTGATAGCATCCTGCATCAGTGTACTATGTCTAACCGCGATTTCTTTTTGAATTTCCAAGTGACTTAGCAGATCAGCAGATCACGTATTGCGAGATCAACATGGATGTAGCGCAAGCAACAGCTTCGCATCTGTACAAAGTCAGTTGATGCAGAGGAGAGAAAAAATGCGAAGAGATAGGTTTGCACTTTTCTACTTACAAATTACAAATCAGTTAGTGTTGATACAACGGATATTGTTAGAGAGGAATACAAACATACACTGGAAAAACAGATCAAATGCCGTCTGGACCTTGACAGTAAGGAAAGATGGATTGAACTCGAATATGCCAACAGGAGAGGACCATGAACTGTGGTTGTGGCAAAGATTCTTCTTTTGGGAAGCAAGTTAAGCTTTTAACTTATTTTACAAAAGTTTTACTTTTAATGGGTTAATGAAGAGAATATATATATATATATATTTGATTTTCAGTATATATAATTCTGCTGCAAAATCCTAGTAGTAGGCTAATAAGGCTGTTTTGTTTTGGATAATTTACCTTCAGACCAGCTGTGTCTGGCAACCCATTCGCTCGCTGATCTGACATAGAACTTATTAATTTCCATTCCATTACGCGCGGAGCACACAGTGCAGCGCCGATCCGCCAGCCGCGGTTTAGAGCAACAACCTGGGGCGTAATTTCCACTGGGGACGGGGGGGACATGTCCCCCCCTCTTTTCAAAATCCCATTTGTGTCCCCCCCACTTTTTTAACCGCAAAAATCGTGCTTAATACGCTACTGTTTGGCCAGCCGTCAGATTCTGGCTGAGAATGTGAATTAAGCTGCTGATTGTAAGGCCCTGATATACTAAAAATTGCCACGGACGAGTAGCGAACACGGACAGCGTGCCTACGCGGTTCTAGGCGTCTGTGTTGCCAACTTGGCGACTTTGTCGCTAGATTTAGCGACTTTTCAGACCCCCCTGGCGACTTTATTTCTCAAAAGCGACTAGCGACAAATCTGGCGACTTTTTCTGACCATGGGAAGCAATGTTAATGTGTTGAATCCCAAAGCATTTGGCAATAAATTGGTATGGGTGATGCCGGTTTGCTCTACTTGCTTGTCTAATCAAGAGAGGTCTGATCAGCGTTGCCAGATGGGAAATGTTAAAGTATCGTACCAGAGGCTTAAAATTATCGTATTTTGAGGAAAATTATCGTTCGCGAGTCATAGCCAAGAGAACAAGAGCCTACCGTTGTGCAATCTTCAAATAGGCTACTCTATGTGTCTGTAACCCTGATTTCTTAGTGGGTAGCGTTCTCCAGTCACTCTGGGCTGTGGCATCAGTACGGATTCACAGCGGACCTCTACTCATCACATGTTACTCTGTTACCGTTACACAAATGTGTCCCCCATAAACTCTCTTCGAATGAGCGAGCCAGCCAGCCAATCATGCTTGTTGTGATGTGAACGTGACTCACGTTCACATCACGGGACTCACGTTCATCATCACAACAAGCATGATTGGCTGGAAAGACGTCACGTGAGAAGAGATGTGTAAACACAGACGTAGGATCCATATTTTACTATCCGATAGCATAGACTGATTACAACTACTAATACTAAGTCACAAAATGATCAAATTATCGTACATTATGGGACTTTTGGCATTATTGATCGTACATCGTACAGAGGGCAAAATTATCGTACAAATATGATAATTATCGTACATCTGGCAACGCTGGGTCTGATGATCACAGTGTAGCTCCCTCCCTCCGCTGAGAGCAGGGACTGTAGGATAGGGTCCACTTGTAATTGCTACCAGCGTACGCCGAAACTGGCCCAGGTGGGTGGAGTCAGCACTTTGAAGTTTGATTAATTGACTGTCTGTCTTTCATCTTAAAAGGTAAACGTTAAGTATGGATACATGAAGGTAAGAAGTTCTTGAAGGATCATAAAAAAGGGGATTACAAAAGGCATGTATTTTGAGTGACACTGTGAAAAGGTAGAACCAAAGCCTATCTAATCTCTGGTATAACCAATACTCATAATAAAGATAACTACACACTAGACTTACATAAAAAAGCTAACACATTCATTGGCAGTGCTCTTATAGTATTGACAGTGTGTGACTTCTAAAAAACTTAAAAACAAAAAAAAGTTTCATATTCTTTGATACATTTTGTATATGTTTGTTGTGATTGAAGTTGCAAATGACACATTAACTATTGATAGTGCCACAATAATGTACCATAGATCTGTCAGTCCTATTCTTCAAAATATATATATATCCATAATTGAATAACTCAACATGTGAAGTTCAGTAATGTTGTGGGTTAAACAATACAGAAAGTAAGACAGTTTTTCTTATGCATATTTAGTACTATTCTGGCAGAATTTAGCATGATGACCAACTTAATTATTTCCCGGATTTTGTATTTTATGGGCAGTGGTGGCCTAAAGGTTAGAGAAGCGAGCTTGTGACCGGAAGGTCGTCGGTTCAATCCCCCGGACCGGCAGGATAAATCTGGGTGGGGAAAGTGAAAAACAGCGCTTGCCCCTCCCTCATTACCACCGCTGAGGTGCCCTTGAGCAAGGCCCTTAACCCCAACCGCTCCAGTGGAGCTGCTCAGTGGCCAGCAGATCAGACTGTGGTTGTACTGGTCAGCTTCCAGGTGTGAATGTGATCAGGGCGTTCCTGAAAAAGAGAGCATTGCTCTCAGTGAAACTCCCCTGAATAAATAAAGGTGAAAAAAAAAAAAAAAAAAAATTGGTTACCATAGTCCCTAAATGTATGTAGAAATACAGGAAATGGGATTCAAATCGCAATTTTTTTTTGTGGGGGAGTACCCCCAGACTCCCCGTTCTATTGTGTCCTCCCCACTTCTCAAACCAAAGTTACGCCCTTGGCAACAACTAAAACAGTTCCAGCGATTTCCATAAACATTTCTAATTACTCCAAGATTTGACAATTCTTATTTCATATTTTCATTGTAGGGTTTGCCTCTTTATTCCATAGCCTATTAGGGCTGTCAAAATGGCCAAAAATGACGTTCGATTATTCCTTCTAAAAAAACACAGGTTCAAACCATTCGAATATCTATTTTTGCGCATTATGTCCATAAGAGGGCAAACCAATACAACGAGAGACATAACTACTTGTATAGGTATATTTATTTCAACATAAACATGTCTTTTAAAAGATCTACATACCTACACATTACAAAATAAACAAATAAAATAATGTCCTATACCGTAAAACTTCATTTAAAGACCGTAGACTCTCTCTCTCTCTCTCTCTCTCTCTCTCTCTCTCTCTCTCTCTCTCTCTCTCTCTCTCTCTCTGTGCGCCGTGGTTGATGCTAGAGTGAGAACTGAGAACGCGCTGTCTCTCGGAGCGAGATCAAATGAATGATTCGTAATTGATATGTTATTCGATAGCCTAATTTTTATACAGGTTAGGTAATATTCATACTGGTTTAAATAAACAATTTGATACAACTTTATCTCGAGGTTCCACAATTTTGCCGTCTGACCAAAATCCGAAGTATTTCCAAACAGGGCTTTTTAGATTGCTCGGAGGGGGTTGTGAACTCGCTGCCATCATTACCACACGGTTGTTGTTGAATTATTCGCTCGTTTCAGCTTGACCTACATTTCATTTTCAATCAATGAAAGTGACGTTGTGTGACTTCTGTCCGTCATGCAGTGCATTCAGTGCAGCGGCCCAGGCCCACGTGAGAACTCGCGAGGCAGACAGCCTCGGTAGTGCTGTTTTTTTTTGTTTTCCACAATTGAATATTAATTTTCACAATCGAATGTCTGTTTTTTTTACAATTCGATTATATAATCGAATTTTGAATATTCGTTGACAGCCCTATAGCCTATTAAATTAGCATCTGATCTAGTTATTCTGTAAAACACACACAATTGGCCTATAGTCTATTCTGTGTTTCAGCAATATAGATATAAAGAAAAGCAAATAAGCAAATAACCAATCTGGTAGCCAAGCCTATGGTATGGCCTTTTTGTTAGCCTGCAAGTAAGCCAAGCCTACAAGATAAGATCATTAGCATGGCAAAAAAAATATTCCACTTTTCAGATAATTTCAAGATTTGGTCTACAAAAAAAAAAAAAAAAAAAAGCTACAAAACATCTGTATCGATGTGAAACTATCAGTCATGAAGAAAAAGGACATGGGGACCACCATCGGCCACTCTGAACCAAGCACACAGGAGGTGGGTTTCTAGGGTTAGGGTTCAAATACGTTTCAATCTGGTATCGATTTACCTTTATACAAAGTAACTTGAGTGAGCAAAAGTTTCACGTATCTTTTTTGTGTACTATACATTTACTCCTTACTTTCTATTCCGCTATATATTTTATTTTCCCTTCAGCTGCGATTTAACCTTTGGTAATAAATGTGTGATTGGATGAATGATTATGGTTGGGTGTAGCTGCGCAAGCAAGACGAATCTCACAGGTTTTCACATTGCGAGATGCAGAGAAGGCGGGCTTACCACAACATGGTAACGCCGTCACCATGGCTCGTTTGTTTAGCACACTGCCTGTAGCTGTACCTGTACCTTTTCAAAGAGGAAAAACATGGTGGCCCATTCATAAACTTTCTGTTATTACACCTAAATAGTCGACTAAAATATGTTTCTGAAAACATCTGAGGCAAGAAATAGGCAATGCAGTTGCTGAATCTTGCTTCATACTTGATCCTAGTTTGACAGTTTGATCTGCCAGCTTGCTGCGTTGTGGTAAGCCCGCCTTTTCCAAATGATCTGAATAGGGTGGGTAGCCAAACTGTATCTCGCAATGTGAAAACCTGCAAGGTTCGTTGCAAGGCTAGGTTGGTCAATATGTCCAAATTTTGTCAAAATCAGGCACTGTCACCCATTCAGTACTTCACAAACGTGTGCTAATTTAAACAGTCTTTGTTAAAAGAAAATACTTTAATAAAGCATTGATGTCGAATGAAATTACATTTAATGAGCGATTCTGAGGCACTAAACAATCAACAAGACTAGTCAAACAGCCCTGCGACAATGAATGTTCGATCCTCCAGACCGTGGCAATCATCTGAAACAGTTAAACAATATATGGCTGACTTTGGTCTTGGTGATAATTGGCGACTGAAAAACCCCACCAAACGAGAATATACATATTACTCACCCCATCACAACTCTTTCTCCCGAATTGATTACTTCCTCACTAGCAACTCGATCATATCAAAGACACAAGAAGTAGAAATCCACCCCATTATTATTTCTGACCACGCTCCAGTAAGCTTCACCCTTATTAATGAAACCACCCTTAAACCATGCACAAGATGGCGTTTTAACACATCATTGCTTGCAAACTCCGACTTCAACACTTACCTGAATAAAGAGTGGACATCTTTCATCGGACTAAATGACTCTCCAACAACCTCACCTATACTAATCTGGGAAACAGCCAAGGCAGTGATAAGGGGAAAAATAATCTCATACTCCACCAATAAAAAAAGGGAAGAGCAAAAACTGGAAAGAGAACTTGAGCAGAGAGTAGGGGAACTGAATGGTATACTAGCTACAAACCAATCTGATGACATAAAAAAAAGTGACTAACTGAAACAAATTACAAACTTGAACAAACAAGAAGACCCAATTTCTCATACAGAGGCTAAAACATAACTACTTTGAACACAGTGACCAATCAGGAAAATATCTGGCAAATCAACTCAAGCAACAACAAGAAAAAACTATTATACAAACTATTAAAAACTCAGAGGGGAACACCATGTACACTCCAAATGATATATCAGCAACATTTCAAACTTTCTATAGCAACCTTTATAAACCGGATTGCACGTCTAACCTAACTACAATAAACACATTCTTTGATAACATAGATCTTCCCAAGCTACCAGAACTTCATGCAAATATCTTAGACAGACCCATTACACTAGATGACTGTGAGAAAGCACTTCAAGCCATGTCAAATAACAAAGCACCTGGATCAGATGGTTTCCCCACTGAATTTTACAAGCACTTCTGGAACACAATATCACCACTATTCATTAAGATGACAACAGAAACCTACAAATCCTCCAACATCCCACCACATATGAATTCGGCACTCATATCAGTTCTCCTCAAACCTAACAAGGATCCCACTCTCTGCTCAAGCTATCGCCCCTTGTCACTCATTAACACAAACATCAAAATTATTAGTAAAGCACTATCTATGAGATTGGAAAAAGTCATTCATATTCTAATTCACCCGGACCAAACTGGTTTCATCAAAGGTAGACACTCTTCAAATAATACGCGCCGTCTATTCAACCTAATAAATATATCCAAAAATCAAAAGACTAACACATCTATCATATCATTAGATGCAGAGAAAGCATTTGACCGTGTAAACTGGACTTTTTTATTTGCAACACTAGATAGGTTTGGTTTTGGAGAGTCATTTATTAAATGGATCAACATTTTTTACAACTCACCCACAGCCTCAGTAATCACCAATGGAATAACCTCACAACGTTTTACATTAAACCCGGTACTAGGCAAGGATGTCCACTCTCCCCATTATTATTCGCTATTTATAGAACCCCTAGCAGCTGCCATTCGCCAAGACACTCAAATCACTGGAATCACCACCACCAACTGAACCCATAAGGTCAGTTTATATGCCGACGATTTATTACTATATATACAAAAACCAACAATATCATTACCTGCAGTGTTTAAACTCATAGAAATATTCTCCTCCATCTCTGACTATTCCATTAATTGGTCCAAAACCACCATCCTCCCACTAAATCAACACCAGTGGAAGGCTGCAACCCCAAAACTACCCTTCAACATCTCAATTGGTAACATTCGATATCTGGGTATTGATATTTCCTCCAATCTTCCAGAGTTGTTCCACCTCAACTTTACCCCCATCCTTAAATCCACCGAAGATCAGTTAAACTGCTGGAATAACTTACCACTCTCCCTTTCAGGCCGCATTGCAACAATCAAAATGTCAATTTTACCCAGAATCAATTACCTCTTCTTAATGACCCCTGTCCAACCAACACCCAATTGGTTCAATACACTTGACTCACTAATCACAAAATTCTACTGGAAAAACAAACAACCTAGAATCAAACTCACAACACTACAGAAAAGCAAACAACTTGGAGGTTTAAATGCCCCAAATTTTCTCCACTACTACTTAGCCAATCAATTACATCATGAAATGGATTCACTCAAATGTTCACCAAGATCCATGGTTAGAAATTGAACAATCAGAATGCAACGAACTGTCCATCAAAGATCTACCATTTCTCTCAACAACAATAAAAAAACATAACTGCTACAGGAACACAGTCATTGCCACAACTCTGGAAGCTTGGTGGAAAATCAATAAGATCACCAATCACACACCCTCACCATGTAAATTCACCCCAATTTGGAACAACCCAGACTTTGTAATCAACAAGCACACCCTCTCTTTTAATTCATGGAAAATCAAAGGAATCACTCACTTAGAACACCTGTTTGAGAATAATACCATATTAACGCTCCATCAATTAATCCAGAAGTTTGTTTTCACTTTGTTTCCACAACTCAAGAACGCACTCAGGAAAAAAATTGATATCACACATAATAACTTGCAACCACCACCATTAGTAACAGACCTATTTACAATATCAACAGACAAGAAACCACTATCAAAATTATACAGACTTATCTCATCAACCAAAGATTCCACCACATCCGTCCCCACCACAGACTGGGAAAAAGATTTATCAATTAATATTGATGCAACCCTCTGGAAACAAATTTGCAATAACATCTTCTCAATGACCAGCAACCCCAGATTACAGCTCATTCAGTATAAGACCATACACAGAACACACATAACTCAACACAGGATGCACTTAATGGGTTTCACAGACACCAACATATGTCCACAATGCACTCTCAACACCACAGACAACTACTTTTGCTCAGTATGGCTTTGCACACCAACTCAAAACTTCTGGAATAACATAATAACTACCATCTCCCAAGTCTTGGGTCACAGCATTCCACTTTCCCCCCTCCCTCTGCCTCTTAGGAGACCTCACACCCATCAGTCACCTACACATACCACAACGCCATACTTATCACCTTGACCATTGCAAAAAAGACAATATTGCTCAACTGGAAATACAGACAAAAAATAACAGCATCACAATGGCTCAATTTGTTAGCAGAACACCTCTCACTGGAACAAATCACTGCATCTAACAAAAATCAAACAACTTCCTGAAAACTCTGAATCTGCCAATGAACTAAGACCTTTTTTTTTTCTTCTTTAGATTAATTATAAACCTGTGGAGGCTGTCTGTCTGTCTGTCTGTCTGTCATTTTATCTTCACTAACTCTATGTAGGGGCGGGAGGGGAGGGGGGTGAATTGTTTGTTTTTGTTTGTTTCTTTTTTTTATATATGCACTTTATCTTGGTTCTGGAGTGGTGACACCTTGTCTGTAAAAAAAGAAATAAAAAAATATATATAAAAAAAAGAATGTTCGTTCCTGCCGGGAATCGAACTCGGGTCTCCCGATTGGGAGTCTGCAGTCTAACTCTCTGCAGCACACTTTCACCCCCGTGACCCATAAAGTGGTACACAGAGCGAACGACCAACCGACCGACCAACAGTGCGATCCATAGTACAGTTCAGTAAATTATCAAGCTGGAAAATGTACTCTTTGCTGCCCCCTCTGGCCACTAGAAAAAACACCCCTTGTATCTGGTCAGTGTGTGGAAAGAGCAGATGCAAAGGGGGGCAGCAAAGAGCATGTTTTCCAGCTCGCCGCACAGGGAAGAGGCGTAGAAGAGGAGTGGCAGCCATTTCTAAGATATCCATTTGAAAACAACTAGGACAACTAGGACTGTTACTCATGTAACAGAAAAGGGTTCAAGGACCCCAGAAAGCTTTTCAGATTGGCAAAATTCGGTCTGGAAACCTTGCCTGCTCGTAGTCAAAGTTCCTGAACGATCAAAAACTCAAACAAGGACTCGGGACTGGCACCCATGCAGTGTTGTGCCAGTCCCAACGGGGGCTACTCCCATCCTCAGTGCACAGGCTGTTTCCGTCTCACGCAGAAGATTGCTGAACTTGAGGGAAGGATATCTACTCTATACCAAATAAGAGATGATGAACAGCTCTTCGACTCGGCGGTGCAGCCGACAGACAAAACTCTTCCCTGGCTCGGTTCCTGGTGGAGAACTGTCCAACATGGTGGATCTCTGGATGAAGCTAGGAGCTAGACCCAAGACCCTTGCCTGCTCGACTCCCCATAACCTGGAGCCATGGACCATTGTACGGGGTGGAAATCAATGAGGGAAACTCTATTAAACTCTATTACTGATAAGATTGTTGTCCATGTCAGAACAAATGATATTCCCCAACAGCAGTCTGAACTGCTAAAGCAGGATTTTATCCATCTGTTTAACACTGCAAAGGACATTTTTATTTGCGTCCAATCGCCACACTTGGCCACAGGATAGGTCATTTCAGCAGGCCAACAAACTCTGAAACTAGCGCTATTAAATGTCAGGGCACTATCTTCGAAATCTTTTGAGGTTAGTGACATTAGAAATTTTTAACTTGATTTTATTTTTCTGACAGAGACCTGGCTTGACAGCAATGGTTCTACTGTTCTTATTGAAACTGCGCCACCAAGTTTTAATTTTCTACACACCATCAGACTTGGCAAGAGAGGGGGTGGTGTAGCAGCTCTCTTCTCTGACATATTTCAATGCAAGCAAGTCTCTGTTGGTGATTTTACTTCTTTTGAAAATCAGTTTTTTATTTTGAAATGTCCCACTCCAATTTTATGTCTCACTGTTTACCGTCCCTCTAAACGCTCAAGTGATTTTATTGATGATTTTGCTGAACTGCTATCAGAAGTCTCTATAGACTTTGATAGTATTTTAATCTCAGGTGATTTTAACCTTCATATAGACAACCCAGCTGACCCTGGTGCCAGAGAGTTTACCAGCCTCTCTCAGCACATATCTGAGCCCACCTACAATTGGGGGCACACATTGGACGTCATTATTACCAGAGGTTTAAATGTGAATGCCATCTTAGTTGTTAATGTTGCTGTATCTGACCATTTTTGTGTCTTTTTGAGGTCACTGTTCATTTAGATCTACAAGTTGTTTCGAAAACTGTTAAAAAATGATAGATCTTTAGGAACACCTACAATCTAACGTTACAGCATCACCCAATGACCTTGTGGACAATTTCAACTCTAAAATAAGAGATCTTAGATCAAACTGCTCCAAAGAAAACAAAGTCTCACCACGGGAAACAAATGGCATCCTAGAGAAGCAGTATGAGCTTAAGGTAGTCAAAGAGAAAATGCCATTAAGCAGAACAAAAGTGGCATAAAATAAAACTCCAGCTGCATTACAATATTTAAAAAGCCAGTCTTCAAGTCTTCATAATCACAATAATCAAATGAAAAACACCAGAGAGACATGTTTTGCCAGGATCATCAACAATAACACAAACAGTCCAAAGACACTCTACCATTGACAGACTGATCAACCCTCCTTCATCAATCCACCCTGAACTTATCTCCTTGAAATGTGAACAATTTGCAGACTTTTTCAAAACAAAAATTGTGAATATCAGACAAGCAATTAGTAGGCCTACTGCCATCCCTATCACCGATGATACGACATCAATCCCCTTTCATTTAACCAGGAGACCTACTGCTATCATGGCACATTTTTCTCCTGCAACTTCTAAAACAATTCAGGAAGCTGTGGGCCAGCTAAAATCCTCTACCTGCTGTCTGGACCCTCTCCCCTCAACGTTTTTTAAGACCGTTTTCAGCTGCCTAGAGAATGATGTACTAAAAGTTGTAATGGATGCATCAAAGCAACTACAGAACCATATCTAACCTGCCATTCCTCAGTAAAGTCCTTGAAAAAAATGTGTACAATCAACTTAACAAATACTTAATTTCAAACGACCTGTTAGACATTTTCTCGTCCGGCTTTAGACCCCATCACAGTACTGAAACTGCACACATAAAAGTTATTAATGACCTCAGAATAAATACGGACTCAAACAAAATTTCCATTCTCATACTTTTGGATCTCAGCGCAGCATTAAACACCATCAATCACAACAGACAGATTGGAAAACTGGGTTGGCATGTCAGGACCTGCTCTTAGCTGGTTTAAAACCTACTTGCAGGACAGAGATTTCTTTGTGTCGATTAAAGATTTTGTCTCCAAGAGAGTTAATATCCATCCTTGGGCCACTATTATTTAATTTATATATGCTCCCACTAGGACACGTGATAGGGAAACACGACATTCTTTACCACAGTTATGCAGACGATACACAACTCTATATCTCCCTTTCTCCTGCTGTCCTATAAGTCCTATAAAATTACTGATAACATGTATTGCAGACATTAATATATGGATGTCCCAAAACTTTTTTACAAAAGGATAAGGCTGGTGTTTTTTAATGCATTTCTTACCATCAACAAATCCTATGAAAATAACAAAATCAGCAATGAATTTGTTTTGCTAACAAGTCTCGTCCATGTAGCCAATGCCCAATAAAGCCATGTCCCAGTAGCCATATGGGTTCTTCCTTGGCCCATGCTACACCCTTCCACGAAGTTTCATGAAAATTGGGCCAGTAGTTTTTCCGTAATCCTGCTAACAGACAAACAGACAGACAAACAAAGAAACGACACCGAAAACATAACCTCCTTGGCGGAGGTAATAAGAGGTTTCCTATCCCAAGCAGACTCTGAGAAATTAGTGCATGCCTTCATCACCAGCAGACTAGATTACTACAATGGTCTCCTCATCGGTCTCTCTAAGAAGACCACAGGGAGACTGCAGTTAGTTCAGAATGCTGCTGCACAAATTTTAACCAGGACAAAGAAAATTCATCACATCGCTCCTGTTCTAAGATCTCTCCACTGGCTCCCAGTGGCCCTTAACGTTGTCCTGGGAGTTTATGTTATGGATTTCTTGCAGAACCGGCATACAGCCATATGTTTTTTCTTCATGCCATGAACAAACTCTCTGTGGTTTAAATATCCAAATTGAATGATTGCCAATGACGCCAACACAACACATTTCTCACTGAAGGCAGCAGTGGCAGTCAGAACACAAGTAATGAGGAGCATAAAGGGTTTTTTTTTTTTAAATAATGCACTTATGGATGGGAAAAGGAATTAGAAGTCTATAATGGTCTATTGTCTGTACATAAAATAATGTCTTCATTTTATAGGAGTGTTTTTGATTTATTATCAGCTTAATTTCACTAAATGCAAATTCAAGAAATTTGACACCAGTGTCTGAGACCAAGACAAGATCAAGACAAATTAGGCCGAAGACCAAGACAAGACAGAGATCAAGAGATACTGGGACTGGTCTTGAGAGTGACAGCACTGAAAATCCCCTCCTTAACTCTAATTTTTATTTATTTTCATTTATTTTCTCTCTTATATAATCATTCTGTGGTCAGATTAATATTTCCAGTTGACTATAACTGTGACCTTTGCACTCCTTACTATTGGTTTCTTGTGATGTTGTTGATCTAGGAACTTGGTTTCCAAAACAGACAACAGACAACTTTAGGTAACCAGTTGACTACTGCCTATATTCTATCACGACTCGAACAAACCAGAATGATTTGGGGAACAAAATTAAATAAAAACTCTTGGTCCAATTTACTTATTTTTCTGTTGGCAAATAATCCAGCACGTCATATATTATAGCCTATCACCTTAGTGCTCAGTGAGGCACAACATAATTCAGTAAAGAAAAGAGTGGGAAACGGCACATCACTCAGCATGCTGGAAAACTTTTGTAAACAAGTACAAGTTTAGTACATTATGTATGTACACTTTGAAGTTACATTGCGTTGTTACACCAGTGCAATGTACAAGTACATCATGTAAAAGGGAGATTTTCATCAAGTACCTACACAGTAATATGGTACACATTACAATAATTTCCCATAGGTTAATACACTGGAATAAGGCTATTAGAAAGTTTTGTAAAGCTGTAATATATTTGGGTTAGGGTTAGGGTTCATAAGTCTGTAAGTCACTATGTCTCTGGCGCAATGTCACCAAAACAAATCCCTGTACATGTTATATTGATGGAACAGAGACATAAAATTTGCACACACGCACACACACTCACAAACACTAACCTGTACACTGGTGAGTGTAGTGTACTGGTAAGCTTTGATAACCAGATAGTTTGCCTCGATGTCAATCAAACCCAGAATCATGTACTTCCACCATCGCCGTTTCAGAATGGCCAACAAATTTTCCTCACCTGGTAGAGAAAGACAGAGAGGAGAGAGAGAGTATACACACTCATACGGTATATGTACTCCATACATCTGTCCTGTCCTGCTTGACACATTTTTGGCCTTCATGTAAGCCCCTCAGTACTTGTTTTGGGTCTGCAACAGCCCTGCATCTGCCATTTCAATTGCAAAAAAACAAGACTAGGATGTCTCGCCTCCTCTTGGCTTTCGCACCCTAGTATAATACGTCTTCTGTACTGCCGTCTGCATTGTAGTGATATACTATATAAGTGGCACTTTGTACAATTTTAAGGGTTCCTGCCTGGGAAGTGCATGTAAACAAACATTTTGATATTCAATTCAATTCAATTCAACTTTATTGTCATTGTAAAGTGCACAGGTACACATACAACGAAAGGTAGTTGTGCACTCCCAGGTGCAGGTGCAGGTGTTAGTACGTATACCCAGAGTTACTTGCAGATGGTGTAAACAATGTGGCTGTTCCAGAAGGTAAAAAGTAGCATTCGGCTTCATGCAGTGGTCGCCGTTATGGGAATCACCTCTCGTATGTTCATAGATTTATCTGTAAACCACGATAGTGTGTGAAAACAGCAAAGTGAAAAAAGTCGAGTCAATTTAGTGTGTGAAAGCAACAAAGAGAAATAAGTAGAGTCAATATATATTTTTTTTATACTTTATTGGAGTCATATTTTTTTGTGTTGGGGTTGTTGGTTCCCACGGCGCATCACGAGGCAAATTCAGGTCAGGCAGCAGGCAGTCAGGTAACGCTTAGTGAGATGTTGCTTTGTGAGATGGCCACTAGAGGGCGTCTTTGACTAAGAGATGGCCTCTCGCCTATTGGCTAAATGCCACATTGAGACCCATACACTGATAATGCTATATTGGATCTCACAGGTTGAGCCACACTCTTCGCATCCGACATCTTCTGCTGTCCTGCAAACCTTAACAGTAGGTAATGTTATTACCTGTGGTATGTGACGTTGGTGGAATAGGTAATTTAACCGATAAACATGGAATAGGTTATTTAACCAATAAAAGTGATGCACTAGCCGAGCATTGCTCCTACACTGAGCCCCACTCTCTGCCATTAATTTACATACATCCACGTCTTCCGTTGCCCTTTAAACTTTAACGTTAGGTAACGTTAAAGTTAACGTTAAAGGTATTTAACCGATAACCGTGTCGTAATGCTTCAGTGCATTGAATTTAATTGAACACACGTGCTGTGGGTCTGTACAGGATCTGTGCTTGTTGAATTTATTTTTTTCGTAGGAGACAGCGAAGGCACGTCATAATGTGAGCAAACACTAACAGTGCAAACAACACAATGTCACGTATACCACCATAACTCTTTAGGTCTTGACGCCACTTCTCGCGCAACTTTCAACAATGGGCAGACCGTCAGTCAGTCAGTTAGCTACTTTCACTCTTCTAGGCCAGTCCCATGGGCCCGGCTCTGCAGCAAGTGGTGAAGGTGGCCCAGTCCATTACTGGCATCTGACTCATCTAAACAGGACAATTATAACAAGCGGTGGCTGAGGAAGGCCCACAACATCAAGGACCCCACATACCCGAGCCATAGTTGTTTTCCCCCTTCCATCTAGCAGGCGGTACCGGCGCATTAAATGCCGGTCCACTTGACTCGGGGTCAGTTTTACCCCTAAGCCATGGCTTAGGGGTAAAGGGCCCAGGCT
This sequence comes from Centroberyx gerrardi, assembly GCF_048128805.1. Taxonomy (NCBI): domain Eukaryota; kingdom Metazoa; phylum Chordata; class Actinopteri; order Beryciformes; family Berycidae; genus Centroberyx; species Centroberyx gerrardi. The sequence continues at coordinate 1,216,771 of NC_136014.1, forward strand.
TCTGAATATTGCCTAAACACATCATGCACTGTGTATGTACTGTGTGTGTTTCCATGATCATTACCAATTAGAGGCATTCCTACATTTGAGATAACGGTATGACTTATGATCAAAGGATTACAGAAACAAAGATAAAACAGGGAAGCCTGGTATAACATTGGGATGACTGTAGCTTGTCCAGGTCAGTTTCTTATTGAATTTATACTATATAGTCTGTTTTTTTCTTTTTTCCATGAAGTAGCACCGCAAAGCCTTCTTGATATGTTTTCTCCTCACTGTACTTCTGCCGTGGCTGTTTACGTTCGAAAACTAAAGCCACTTGGACCATTATATGACCTTACGTGACCAAATATCTATTATGTGTCTTATACGCAGCTGTGAGGTATTATTTGGGACAGTCCATTTCTGCGAGTAGATCCCACAGAACTATAGAATTCATGGAAGTATAATCCTTGTATCTTATTTTATTATTATTATTTTGTATTGATAGTTGTAGTTGTAAAGTTAAAGTCAATGCTAGCTGGTGTACCTTCGGATAATTCTTTTACCTGATAGGTGTAAGGTGTTGAAATTATAAAAATGGTTTGTTTTCTCATTTTTACTTGTGAGACCTGGGTTAGGGTTAGTATGAGGACAATGGATTTACGTTGTAACATTAAATGTAAGATTTTAAAATTACCTTCATAAAAATCGCCAGTGTGTATCAAATTCTTTATTTCAATGTACACTGAACAAAAATATAAACGCAACACTTTTGTTTTTGCTCCCATTTTTCATGAGTTGAAATAAAAGATCTAAGATTTTTTCTATGCACACAAAAGGCTTATTTCTCTCAAATTTTGTTCACAAATTTGTTTAAATCCATGTTAGTGAGCACTTCTCCTTTGCCAAGATAATCCATCCACCTGACTGGTGTGGCATATCAAGATGCTGATTAAACAGCATGATTATTGTACAGGTGTGCCTTGGGCTGGTCACAATAAAAGGCCACTCTAAAATGTGCAGTTTTATCACACAACACAATGCCACAGATGTCGCAAGTTTTGAGGGAGCATGCAATTGGCATGCTGACTGCAGGAATGTCCACCAGAGCTGTTGCCCGTGAATTGAATGTTCATTTCACTACCATAAGTCTTAAATGTCGTTTCCGAGAATTTGGCAGTACATCCAACCGGCCTCACAACCGCAGACCACGTGTAACCATGCCAGCCCAGGACCTCCACATCCGGCTTCTTCACCTGCGAGATTGTCTGAGACCAGCCACCCGGACAGCTGATGCAACAGTTGGTTTGCAAAACCAAAGAATTTCTACACAAACTGTAAGAAACCGTCTCAGGGAAGCTCATCTGCATGCTCGTCGTCCTCACCAGGGTCTTGACCTGACTGCAGTTCGTCGTCGTAACCGACTTGAGTGGGCAAATGCTCACCTTCGATGGCGTCTGGCACTTTGGAGAAGTGTTCTCTTCACAGATGAATCCCGGTTTTCACTGTACCGGGCAGATGGCAGACAGCTTGTATGGCGTTGTGTGGGCGAGCGGTTTGCTGATGTCAACGTTGTGTGAGTTGAGTGCCATGGTGGCGGTGGGGTTATGGTATGGGCAGGCATAAGCTACGGACAACGAACACAGGTGCATTTTATTGATGGCAATTTGAATGCACAGAGATACCGTGACGAGATCCTGAGGCCCATTGTCGTTCCATTCATCCACTGCCATCACCTCATGTTGCAGCATGATAATGCACGGCCCCATGTTGCAAGGATTTGTACACAATTCCTGGAAGCTGAAAACATCCCAGTTCTTGCATGGCCTGCATACTCACCAGACATGTCACATGTATAGCTCTAATTGTATGTGTAACTGTGATGCTTTATATAATAGTTATTTGCATTATTAAATTTCTTCATCTTCACATGGGGCTTAGATAGCCATGTTTGATATCAAAGTGTTCTGGAATTTGTGCTGAGTTTAATGTCAATGTATGTAAAAATTAAAAATTAAAACACACAGTTACAAAGTGCTTCACACACACACACACACAAAAAATATAAACAAATAAATAAATAAAGCAAAATGAATTACAATATAAGACACAGCACAATGAGAAACAGACCAAAGTAGAACGAACAAAAACATAGGACACAGCACAACACGGCACAATGAGAAATACACCAAAATAAAACAAACAAAAACATACAACAGGGATAGAGATCTATAAAAAGGCTTGTCTATAAAGATGGGTTTTTAGAAGCTGCTTAAAACAGTCCAAAGATTCAGCAAATCTGACAGATTGGGGAAGTTGATTCCAGAGGGTTGGGGCTAAAACTGCAAAGGCGCGGTCACCTTTTGTCTTGCAGTTGGAGCGGGGGACGGATAAAAGGCCGAGATTTGAGGAACGAAGTGGTCGAGAAGTGGAATGAGGAACGAGGAGATCAGAAATGTAACTGGGGGCAAGGTCATGCAGGGCCTTACATGTTATCAACAGGATCTTGTAGTTTATTCTGTATTTTACGGGAAGCCAGTGGAGGGATGCAAGAACAGGGGTAATATGGGACCTATGGCTAGTTCTAGTTAATAGCCTGGCAGCTGCATTTTGAACCAACTGTAAACGATTTAGAGCAGCTTGACTGAGACACGAGTAGAGGGAATTGCAATAATCTAGACGGGAGAAAATGAAAGTGTGAATTAATAGTTCGAGATCCGTAGAAGACAAGATACATCTGATTTTTGCAATATTTCTTAGCTGAAGAAAACAGGACTGGACGAGCTTAGTAACATGATGGTCGAAAGTCATATACTGGTCAAAGATGATACCAAGATTCTTAGCGGTAGAATTGATATTTGAGTGAAATGGACCAATAAACTGATGTAGCAAAGTGCAGTGGCAAAGTTATCAGGTCCAATTAAAAGAACTCCTGTTTTGTCAGGGTTTAGGTGGAGGAAATTACAAGACATCCAATCTTTGGTGGCGGCTAAGCAATCATGGAGGGAGGACAGTTGATTCAGGTTATTGGGTTTGGCAGAGAAATAGTTCTGTGTATCATCGGCATAACAGTGATATGACACGTCTTGAAAGCGGCTGAACAAATGACCCAGAGGAAGCATGTATAATGAGAAGAGGATTGGTCCAAGGACCGACCCCTGAGGGACTCCACACAGCAGGGAAGCTGAGGAGGACACATGATTATTGATACAAACATTAAAATATCTATTAGTCAAATAAGAATGAAACCAGTTTAAAGCTGTACCAGAAATGCCAACCCAGTTGTGCAACCTATCAAGTAAAATGGCATGATCGATGGTATCAAAGGCAGCAGTTAAATCGAGTAAAATAAGGATGGAATATTCACCTTTGTCTGCATGCATAAGAATGTCATTGGTCACTCTTAGTAATGCAGTCTCAGTACTATGCTTGTGGCGAAAGCCGGATTGAAATTTGTCAAAGATGTTATGACCCTCAACCAACTTCAGGAGTTGGTCTGTAACGACTTTTTCTAGGATTTTGGATAAAAAAGGTAGCTTGGAGATTGGCCTATAATTCTCTAACTGGGAAGGGTCGAGCGTGGGTTTTTTAAGGAGTGGCTGAACACTGGCAATTTTAAAATAGTCAGGTACAGAGAGAGAGTAATTGATAATAGAGAGCAGGCTAGGACCTAAGACAGGAAGGACGGATTTTAGAAATTTTGTGGGAACCGTATCACAGGGACTGGATGAGGGACGCATATGAGCTACAGTGTTTAAAAGAAACTGCAGGGAAATAGGAGCAAATTCAGACAGTAAAATAGGGCGGCTGAGTGGGGCGGGGGGTAAAACAGTCGGGGGAAAATTGGACCTCAGACTGTCGATCGTGCCAACAAAAAAGGATAAAACGTTTTCACAGTCATTAGAAGATGAGGCGGGAATGGCAGGAAGAGAGGGATTTATAAGCTGGTTGATAGTACTAAACAGAAACCTTGGGTTGAGTTTATTACTATTAATCAAGCCAGAAAAATAGGCAGCTCGCACATCTTTAATGGTTTGGTTCAGTTTAATCAGTAACTCCTTCATATGGAGGTGGTGAACTTCAAGTTTAGATTTTTTCCAACTACGTTCAGCTTTCCTATATTGCCTTCTTTGCAGGCTCTCCTCCGGTGGTGGCAGAGCCGAACCAGGGAAGAGTGGTATCGCCGTGCGCGACAGCAGCTGAGCACTCGGTGGATGGACCGGCGCAGCAGGAGGAGCTCACCATGGAGAGATGTTTGGCCTGTGCAGCAGCAACGGACGAAAAGCCCAGGATTAACTCATCCTTGCTCTTAAGATCCTGTTTCAGCCGTCTGATGTCGTCTTTTAGCAGTAAGTATGCCGGCTGGCAAAGTCCACACACAGCCATGATGATGCTAGTGATGATAGTGCCTGATAGTTCGGGTAAAGATAAATAAAAGCAGCGTAACCAGCAGTAGAAACAGCTGTCAAGCTTAGCCACCAGGCTAAAAACAAGCCTAGCTAAGCTGACAGGCAGGACACCGGTAGCGAACTGTTGCTAAAACTTTTCTTCTTGAGAATGTCCGATCGCTAAGATTTCCTCAGCGGGTAAAAGTTCTGTTAAAAACAACTAAAAACCAAAGGATCGGTAAAATAAGTAATGAGAAAATATAGTAAAACTGTGAGAATTTGTTCAAGGCTCACTGTGTCTGTGTAGCCGACGGAAGCCGAGGTGCTACGAGGTGTTACGATGGTCAATTATATTAGATAGATTCAAATTCAAATTTGAATTATATTAGATAGATCTGGGAGCCAAAATGAATGTTTTATGCATATGTAATGAGCTCTTTCCCGCCGTAACACTAGACGTACCAGCCCACACACACACCCCTCACCTGATCACAACAAACTCACATGCAACACTGTCCAAAGTGGGCTTCATGCACTACGTGGTTGCAACCCGTGTGCTAAAGGAGTCTGACAACAACCAAAGTTTGTCTCTGCAAAGATGGACTCAACAGCATCATCATCACTACAAGCCAAGTAGAGAGCCTGTTTCATCCTGAAACAGGTGAAGAGAACCTTGCTGCCTTGCCTATCTGCCTGATACACCAAATACACACATGCCAGTACGTGTGTCCTGCCTGCTGCAACTCCGCTATCCAGCTATCCTGCTGAGTTTAACTCAGCAGGAACCACCAGGAACCACCAGAGTGGGTCGGCGTTCACCTTGAGAGACCCACAACACTGTCTAGCTCGCCGAGTGCTGCAGCCTACGTGCTTCACCCTACGTGCTTCAACCTGTTGCGGCCAAGCAGCCAAAACCACGGGTGAAATTTGAAGCCAATAAGGAAGTGGGGGCAGGCGGCAATTCCTCTAACATCCGCTAGGGGCTGGCTCCAAAAACTCCAAAACTGGCCCGACTCCATGCAAGTCAATGGGACCACAACCCAACTTCTCACTCAAAATCAAGTCAATAAATTTTTTCAACAAGAGGTTACGGTCTCAGTAGTTAATTTCACTTCTTCAAATAATTGTGTCATTAACGGGATATAACAGTTATAAAACAGGGTTGTTTTCCTAGTGATTCCTCACCTGTCCAGTGATCGACAGATCGTCGATTACGGACCAATAGCAGGCGGAGCTGCGCCACTGCGCCGCTGCGGACCACCCTCAGGCTTGCTCTGGCTGCACTGGCTCCAAAAAATGTCAACATGGCAGCGATTGTAAACTCAATCTTTTGGCTTCAAAACGGCCCTTCAGAAACCTATGGGTGACGTCAAACTCATAACATCCATCTTTCTTTACAGTCTATGGTTGCGGCCTGCTGAGATCAACTGAACAGACGTCTGATCTTCTTGCTGTATTCTGGAGAAAGTTTAATTAAGTGTTAATGACTTTTGTGTTGATTATGTATAGCCTACATTTTTAAATATTTGATAAGAAAAACGTATAAACTAGGCATAATTACCCATATCAATGATGTATTTCCATTACTGCTTATGTATTTTGAGGCTTTGTGCTTGATTTCATACTTTTGGATGCAGGGCTAAAATGCTATTAAAATGGACATGAATGGAGGACTCACACAAGCTGCTGACATGCTGCTGACACGACGTAACAGGTGTAGACTTGGTGTAAGTGGTGGTGGATAACAACTGTTTAGTGGAGGAAGAGAAATTAAATAAATAAATGCCTGCTTCATTTGATTGCACTACATCTGTTTCACCAGCAGATATCACTCACGTGCGCTGTACTAATCGAAGTTCTGAGTAGTGAACCCATTTTAATTACAACTGGCTGTAAAGCCTCAAAGCTTCAGGCTCATTTTGCCATCACTACTTATGGGTGCACTTTTTTTCATTCTGAGATACTCTCTTCATTCAACTAAATTCCGCTATCAGCCTATGATCAGCCTAGGTTGGGGGCAATCAATGCTCTGCTCCATTTTTTCGAGGGGGACATTTTAAACACGATTTAATATTGGAGGGGACATGTCCCTCCATTCCCTGTGCTTCCTATGCCTCATCTCTGGAAGCAGTAGGCAGCGGTAATGCACCTAATGCTGGTTGCCAACTGCCTTAAAAACGCCAGAAAAAGAAGACCAAAGTGCTGTGGTAGCACAGTGTTGTTGTAACTACGAGAATCGCTGAATAAAATATGTAGCCTAATTCATGCGTTGACTTAGGCTTTGACTTACAGTTAGAAAATCACCCAGCTACATCCTTGTATGTGAATGTACAGCACACCGGCCTCCAGTTGGCTGATGCTTGTTTCAGGCCTACCATGCCTGGTGTACGAGTGCACACTGTATTTCCCTTGTGCAAGGCTTTTAGGACTCTGATTCATGCATTACTTATATAGTCAGCCACATTGCATCAATGCCTTTACCTTGAGTTGGGATCAAACTGCAAAGCCCCACTCGGCAAAATATTTTGCAACAATTATTGATTAGTAATCATTGTTAATCATTAATCATCATGCCTGCCACAAATGATACATTTTTAACTTCTTGTGGATTTATGTGGTACAACATCATGCTATGACACAGACCTGTGTTCAGCTATAAGTTAAAACCTAGCCAAGGAAGATGAGTCTGAGTTGACAGGCATGATAGCCAAGCAATCAACAACAATGGCAACTACACACACAACAGTCAGTCCATTTTGAAAATTTGGGAAGCAACCTGAAATATGCTATATGCTATAGATACAGTCATGGCTGCGTGTGCAGTTTAGGAGCAGAAAAGGTGCTGTGGCTATCGGAGCTATAGCAACTGGGCTGTCATTTTCGCACTGATAACAACAATCAAACGGACAACAATGGCATACCTGGCTAGTTTGTCAGACTCTGATCGTGCAGATTATATAGAAAAACCTGTTTTAAGTACTGGTGAATGACTGCCGGACCCTTATTCAATCCCAGTTGATGAATGGCTTGTAGACATGGCCAAGTGGCCACCGATCCAATGGCCAGACATATATGTATCTGATTGAAAAGCCTAGCGTATACAAAAGACAGCCTCTGAGCATACAAATCTCTCGATGCTGTAAATTACGTAGTATGTGGGCATGTGCAACAAATTAGACATTACATCCCTGGTGAGTTTTGTGTGTTAAGAGCAGAGGTCTTACCGAGCCAGCGTCAAAGTGTGAAGGCAAAGCCCTGTGATGCATGGGTGTATGTATTGAAAAAGGTGACATCCTGACAACAAATTGTACATGTATGGCCGGGTAAGTGTCAACCAGGGGGTATACTATGAAGCTAGCTAACTGAGTTAGCTGGATTGCTACTTCAATAGCACCCAGCTGCAAACCCGGAGAAGCCCCTGGCTAGGCTAGGCGAAGTTAGGGATAGGGTTAGGGTGAGTGTGCTATGCCAAGCCAGGGGCTTCTCTGTGGCTGCAGCTGGATCCTACTGTAACTGTTGATTTCGGGGGTTGCTTTTATTCTTTCCAGTCTAGGGTGCAACTGCGACTAGCAACTGCGAGGCAAGATATTAAAATATATGGCCACTTACTAAACTAAAATCTTTGCTATCGCTTCTGGGAACTCAGATTACTAACTAACTAACGTGAACTGAGTGGCTACCGGTAGCCTTTCTGCCCCTGAGATGCGCGTGCACAATTTATGTGACGTTGCTTGGAAACTCATCTATGGAGAAGCTACATAAAGCTCTACAGTAGGGCTGTGAACGCCCCCCCTGCGGTTTGGCGGTTTACCGCCAACCCCAGACACTGTAACATTTTATATTGTTTATCAATATTATATTTTGTATAATATCCTATTTATCAATATTATATTTTGCAATTTTCCCGTGAAATTATAAAGACAGAGAACAAGAGTTAGTAGAAGTAGTTGAGATACAGAGGAGCAAGCGCTCACGAGACAAACGGGAAGGATGCCGACTAGAGCGCCTCGTATAGCCTAGGACTTATAGTTATGAATAAGTAATGAGCAAGACTGGCAGAAAATTGTACTGTAGCTTATTTGTTATAGCCTCTTTATGTTTGATGCCTTCAACACTTATGTCGATTCCAAGTCTGTCCCTAAAGCACCGCTTGTGCAGCTGTTCAAGAGTAATACTGGACCTTTTACACGGGCTGGCGTTGACATTTTAGATTAAAATTTCTCAAACACTGAGACCAAATATTTGGCCTTTAAAGGCCTGTGTTTTCAGAATTCTAAAAAACGAGGATTGTAAATACATTTTTTGCAATTTACTCCCTGTAACATACCCGCAATTTACACGAGTACAATGGGCTACAGGGTGTTGATCGACAGGTGTGAAAGTCTCTCCGTTTCCTTCTCCCTTTTTCCATCTACCAAGTCAGCACCATCAAAACTCCATGTAAAGTAATTTCACACATATGATTACTCACATACCTTTAGAACAACAGTGTGATGGGGCGCACAGAGCTCCTGGACATGAAATGTTGGACAGCCTGCCCGTGGATGAACTGAAAGATTAATTGCGCAATATTGCACTTCTGTATTTCCATGGAATATCCAAACATGAATATCGACAGCTGCTCGTCAGAAACAGACTGTTTTCAGACAAACCATGCCAAGGAACCGCTTCAGAGAAATCCTGTGGGAGTGCTGACTGTGGGTCAGAAGAGAGGAGAGAGACAAATGAGTGCGTAAAAGCACGTTCCCAAAAGGATTTAATGGACAGAGCTCATTATATGTGTATAAATATTTGACATTTAGCAAATGTTATTCATGCTGGTTATTTCCTTTTATTGTATACAATATAACACTGTACGATATGCTATAGGCAATATGAGATGAGTGTGTGCGTAAAAGTACATTCCAAGAATTCCATGAATTCCATGAATTCAGATGATTGAACAACCCTTATAATACCTTATAGTTTGTTACTGTTTAGAATTTAATTGGTTAAGTCCTTTTTGGCATTTTGCTACTCAAGCGCTTTTATACAATAAAGTATACAATAAAACGTTAAAAATAATGCAGTGATGGCGGTAATGAGCTCAACCCCGCAATAGGTGTCATATGACCGCGCTATTGTGGTAGTGTGGTAACTGTCACAGCCCTACTCTACAGTGAAGTAAGTGATGAAATTTTGAACACAATCAATCCCCATGATGGCAAAAACTAGGAAAAGGAGGTTAATTATCCTTTAACAAGAGTCTAACAGCCCCGCAATGTTGAATTTTGTGGAAGCATCCCTACCGGGAATCGGTCTAGAGCCCCTGTGGCACAGAGCTAAAAATATAGTCCTACATAAATTTTTGCTATGCTCCCCCCAAAACTGCAACTATGGTGGGAACAATGTAAATAATCTCACAAATCAGATATTAAGATTACCATCAGGATTCAACTCTGGGTTACCAAGAATGCATTGTAAAATGTAGTGTTGAGGCCAGTAGAGGCTGCCAATCTTCTTGGTGATGGTCTTGTTTGTTTACGGTTATTATACTCAAAATTAATCTAGTAATAATTTATTGAATTGTTAAAATGCTACACGTAGCACCTTCCACATTTGTGGAATGACAAGAAGTCTTGTATCCTGTGAGTAGAGTCAACCTGATCTCACAGAAAAACGTGAAATGAAGATGACTTAAAAAAATCTGGTAGAACACTGTCGCGCCAAATAAAAAAGCTACTGACTATTTCTCACAGGTGCGTAGATTGTACAGTTAGTACATATAGTGATGAGGTTGGAATTGATGCGTATAAATATATGTCCCAAGGCAAAGGCTCACATGATGCTTACAAAAAAGTGAAGTAAGACAAACGTTTCGGTTATGTAACCGTCCTCAGTGTCCTACAAACATATGGACAGACACCCTTTTATCAGCGAGGAGTAGGTCAGGCTATTGTTTTCAGGTGTTACCAATTAGGTCATCATTCAACTCATTAGCCCATATCAATCTATATATCATACATAATCCATTACACACTACAAAGAATAGGTACCGGAAATAATAGGCCAATACATCTTATTAGAAAATTACAATTGTAGAAGAAGAGAAAATCCCCATTGGGAACATGTACTGATCTATACAAAAAATCTAATCATTCCTAGGACTGCCTCTCCTTCATATGGATGACATTGGACCTAGAAGGACATAGGATGTTAATACAACAAATTCACACATTTCGACTTAAGCTGTATCACACATGGATAGACCCTTATAAAAAACATTGTAGGGGTAGTTCCTCATTAAGCCCTTGAGGTTGCAGAGTTTTTAGGTGGAAAATCCACCGACAGGTGACGTCACCACCTGTTGTACTCTATAGTGACATCACCTGGCACAAAGACCAGCCAATAGCAGATTGCCAGTGCAGTACCCTACTTTTCACCATTAGATGTCAGGCTTCACCACAGATTTGGGTGGGGTTTAGTTACTCTTTAACCAAGTTGCTTTAGTTGCCTAACCATAACCTTAACCCAAACCTCAGCCAAAGTTGTTCTAGTTGCCAAAACTTAACCATAACAATTTACAATTTACCATTTGGCAGACGCTTTTATCCAAAGCAACGTACACATGAGATTTTAATACAACACAAGCAAGGATCTAGTCAGGAGAGAACGAGAGTAACTGCCATAAAGCTAAGTTCTAGTCCGACAGGACATAAGTGCCAAGAGGCAGTGCATAGAGTGCATAGAGGCAGATACAGTTTTTTCTTTTTGTAATTACACAGTCCATCAGGTGAGAAGGTGTTCGCGAAAGAGCTGGGTCTTTAGCCTTTTCTTAAAGATTGAGAGGGACTCTGCAGATCGAATGGAGTTTGGTAACTCATTCCACCACCGAGGAACCACAGAAGAAGTCTGGATAGAGACTTAGGGTCTTGTTGTGGTGGCAGCACCAGGCGCCACTCATTGGCAGAGTGTAGTGAGCGAGATGGAGCGTAGACCTGAATGAGGGAGTTCAGGTAGGTGGGAGCCCTTTTGGTTGCTGCTTTGTAGGCGAGCATCAAGGACTTGAACTTGATGCGGGCAGCAACTGGGAGCCAGTGGAGGGATATGAACAGCGGAGTGACATGTGCTGTTTTGGGCTGGTTGAAGACTAGACGTGCCGCCGCGTTCTGGATCATCTGCAGAGGTTTGAGCGTACATGCCGGGAGACCTGCCAGTAAGGAGTTGCAGTAGTCAAGGCATGATATTACAAGAGCCTGTACCAGGAGTTGTGCTGCATGCTCAAACAGGTACGGTCTTCTTCCTGATGTTGTACAGGGCAAATCGACATGACCATGTAACAGAAGCCACATGATCCTTAAAGGTTAGTTGGTCATGTTAGTTAATCATGACACCCAAGAAAGGAATTCAGAGACTTGATTAAAGACTGTGCACTCAAGTATGTTGGAAAGGGAGGGGAGGAGTGAAACCGGCCTGTAATTTTCAACCTGAGATGGGTAGAGTGTAGGTTTCTTTAGCAGTGGGGTAACCTGAGGTTGCTTAAATGCAGTGGGGAACACACCCGTTGTAAGTGAGGAATTGATGATATGTGTGACTACAGTGTTAAGTGTGGGCGAAATGCCCTGCAGGAGGTTGGAGGGTATGGGGTCCAACAGACAGGTAGTGGGACGAGAGTCAAGCAGAAGCTTGAAGACTTCCTCCTCAGTAAGAGGGGAGAATGAGAGGAGTGAGGCCCTGTTAGCTGGGGGGGGGGGGGGGGGGGGGGGGGGCAGACTGAGCTGGTCAGGCTCAAAGAATTGATTACTGATGACAGAAACCTTATCAGTAAAGAAGGAGGCAAAGATGTCAGCAGTGAGCAAAGTGGAGGGTGGAGGTGGTAGAGGGTTGAGGAGTGTGTTAAAAGCTGAAATTTTTTTTCGAGTGTCTGTGGCGCTGCTGATTTTGTCCTGATAGTAAGTGGTCTTGGCAGTTTTTAAATAGGAGGAGAATGATGATAGGAGAGACTGATAGTCACTGAAGTCAGTGGGATCTCTGGATTTGTGCCATTTCCTCTCGGCTGCTCTGAGCCCCACCCATTGCTCTCTGATGACATCGGTGAGCGATGGACTGGGGGGGTGTTACGAGCAGGTTTGGATGAGAGGGGGCAGAGATTGTTAGAGAGGAGCAAAGTGTGTCTGTAACCTCATTGACGTGGAGTGAGGAGAATTCATTATGAGGGGGCATGGTAGCCCCCTCATAGACCTCATTGGAAAGCTGAGCCGGTCTGAGGGAATGGATGTTTCGTCGGAAGGAGACCATTAGCGGAGGAACGTGAGGATGTTGCGGCACAGAAAACGTGAATTTAATAAAGAAGTGCTCTGCCAGATGTAAGGGGGTGACAGTCAGATTTGCAGTTCCGAGTCACAATCAGATCGAGTGTATTGCCAGCTTTGTGTGTGGGAGGGGTGGAGACCTGTTTGAGGTCAAATGAGGAAAGAAGTGAAAGGAAGCCAGCCCCTTGGGGTTTGTCAAGATGGATATTCATGTCCCTCATGACAATCAGTGGGGTGCCATCTTCAGGAATGTCTGAGAATAGCATGTCCAGTTCAACTACAAAGTTCCCCAGCTGACCTGGTGGGCAATATATGACAACCACAAACAGCTTAACAGGAGCGGTAACCATAATTGTATGGTATTCAAAGGAGGAGTTGTTGCTTAGAGGAGAAAGCTTAGTAAATTTCCAGTCTTTGGAAATGAGGGCACCCGTACCACCTCCACGCCCAACAACCTTAACCCTAACCATAAGCAAAGTTGTTTTACTTGCCTAAACTTAACCCAAGGCCAACCTTTGGAACGTAATTCAATTTGTGGTGGAGGAACGTATTTCAATTTTTGGCAGGGGAACGCAATTCAATTTGTGGTGGAGAAACGTTATTTTCGCATAATACGTGTCCACAGCACTTAAATCGTCATTTCGGAGTTCGCGTTCATTTCACATATTTGTGTGAGATCATGTTGTAGAGAGTACAGGTGGGCTTATTAAATAAGTAAATCAGTGATATATTGAGGCACAAGGCCTTAAAGGAATAGTTCACCCAAAAATGGAAATTCTGTCATTATCTACTCACCCTGTTGAGACACAGGTGAAGTTTGTTACTCCATATAACACACAAGGATGTTGCCAGCACAACTGGGGACCGATTCTTTAGAGTACTGTAAAGAGCAAAAGATTATCATAAAATTACTCCATACAGCTTGTGCAGCATGATCCAAGTCTTCTGAAGCCAAACCTATATTTACACCATGATTTAGCGCTAATTTTCACTACAGCCGTTTTTTTTTTAAATACTGTTGTGCGTGCACGCACCCAGACCTCGTGCGTTGTGTGATTCTCCTCCACCTCTGTGTTTACACTGCTATGCACAGGGCTATGTCAAACTAAAATAGCTCTGCTGTGCCGCACTCTGATCTAATATTCTGTCTGTTACCTAGTTGTTGGAGCTTCTCTCCCTAGTGCCGATATTTAAAAAATTGTCAGAGTGAGTTCCTGGATGGTTCAACAGAGAGAAGCATGTGAGACTCTGTGACCAGGCATCATTAGCTCCTTTCACGCATGAAACCTGTAGCGTGCCAGATTGAGTTTGCCGGTAATGGTAGCAGTTTGTGTTGTTCACACAAGACATGCCGTTCCGCCTTTTTAACATAATGCTGCCATTCGCACAATACTGGCAATACTGTTACATTCCACTGTTGTCATTTCCCGGAAATTACGTTTAACCGCCGGAGTCTTTGCAGTTTGAAAACATTGTGGGTTAACCTCTCCGTTCGACCTGACTCCGAGGATCTCTCTTATTTCACCGTCCAATTCCACTTTTTCCTCAAAAAAGTAAAGCTACAGCCCGTTGTATGGTGGTTTGTATTCCATTCGTTTTTCGAACGATGGTCTGGGTGCGTGATCGTTTTTCAAAAAATAGTTAAGACTAGTGAAGACTGACGCTAAATAATGGTGTAAATATAGCTCTTTTCCACTCACTGTGCAATCATTTGGCTTCAGAAGTGGAGAATGCTGCTACGGCGTTGTGCTGGAAACCTCGTTGTATGTCATATGGAGTATCTTCACCTGTGTTTCAACTGGCATGAGGGTGAGTAGATAATGACAGAATTTTAATTTTTGGGTGAACTATTCCTTTAAGTTAGATGTATGACTATACAATGAATATGTGCATTTACAGGTAGCCAGAACAAGACTGATGTAATATGTTCATGTTTTGAATCGTAGTCATAGTAGTATTAATAGTAGTAAGTAGTCAATTCTGGAGGAGACAAATATTTTCTAGGTCGATAAAAGACAGGAACTGCATAATTCTGGAAATTTTCCAAGGTAAAGATGCTGTGTTGGATATTGCCTTGATGTGATTATCAAAGCAGAGCTATGAATCAACGATAACACAAAGAGTTTTAATAAGTAAAACGTACTGCATCACTTTCAGTCATCTTTTCTTTTTTTTGTGCATCTTTTTAGTTCAAAAGAAAGTGTACAATAACCAGCACCAATGAATAAACACACAAACATAATAGTACCCTGTGTATCCTCATGTCCCCCATCCCTTCAACCCCCACCCCGCCACACACATAATGGAAACGAAAAAATAAATAAATGAATAAAAACAGCGACAAAGTTGTAAATAACAATATCATAATATGCCAATGATTTGTAGTGTATGTACATAAGGGATTTTTTTATTTTTTTTTAGATCTAATTGAAAATCGGGCATAGCATTTAATAATAATAATAAAGACAAGGATTTAGATTAAATTATTTAGTGAAGGTATGAATACAGTTCCAGAAGCTTTTCAACAGATCACATTGCCAAAAGACATGCATAAATGTTCCTTGTTTAATTTTACATCTTGGACAGTTGAGGTGAGTTATCTTTGGAAATTTTATGAATCTTTATCGGAGTGAAATAGAAACTTAAAATTAGCTTCCTTGATTTTGTTACTTGTGAAAGAAAAATGTACTCATTCACAGATATTTAGTATTTTAACCCAAAACCATGCCTAGATCTTTTCCTCAAATGTTTAGTAGAGGTAGGAAAGAGGAATGATGGTCTTTAGACAGAATACCATACAAATCACTATTTTTTCCTTTAATTGTAGTGGAGGACATTAATATATCCTCTACTTCAGATAATCCAAACCTAAACTTGTTGATAAGTGAATGGGCAACATTCCAAAATAGATACTTGAAAAAATCTGTTAGGAATGCCATATTCTGGTCAATGAATAATTTTAGTTGTGTCTTTATGAAACAAATCTTTGAGTAGTTTTATACAGTACCTAAATTTGGCCATTTGCATATATTGAATGATGTTAAGTGTTTTGTTAAGATCTGGATTCTGATGAACAGGACAGTAGATAGAGGTACAAATGGTAATACCAAGTTTTATAAGTAGAGTATTAAAAACAGTGAAACACTGATGTTTTTTATCTTATTGAAGTGTTTTATAAATATAAGAGAGTCCAAAGGTAAAGGATAGAAAAGTTTGGCCTCCATCTGAACCCATAAGTAATCCTGTCTCCCCAATGACAAAAACACTACATTCTGTAATTGGGCCGACCAAAAATAATCCTGGAGATTGGGGAGACCAAGGCCCCCCATGGGCTCTGGCTACATGAGGGTTGATAAACTAATCCTTGTTTTTTTATTGCATCAGATACATTCTGAAATATGTTTGTCCAGTGATTTGAAAACAGCTACATAAAAAAAAATGTAATCTTGGGAGAACATTCATTGTTATAATATTTATTCTTCCTAACAGAGATAATGGTACAGTTACATGTATCCATTTTGATGTTCTCTATGAGAGGGATTCAGTTCTCTTTTAACAAATTACCTAAATGTGGTGTAACATTTATTCCCAAGTATTTAAAACCCCCTGGTGTCCGGTGAAAAGGACTGTGCTTATACATTTTTCTGTTAGTGTCATGTGTAAGAGGCAAGCATTAGATTAGTCACAATTTATTTTATATCCTGAAAATCTTTCAAATTGATATACTGTATTATATAAATATGGAATTGAGTCTTCTGGGTCTGTTATATATAGAATGATGTCATCTGCATATAGGGATATTTTGTGCTCACTGTTATTAATCTTCAATCCTTTAATGTTTATATTGTCTCGTACACATGACCCTAAAGGTTCAATCACCATTGCAAATAGCAATGACAACCTCTGGTTAAATAAAAAAGTCAGAAGAAAAAACATTTGTAATAACAGCTGCTTTAGGGCTTTTGAAATTCAGTCATCTTTTCAAGGCGATATTAAACATTTAGGAGACAGTGTGAAATGGTGCAATAGGTGTTCCATTCAGGAGGCTTTCAGCATACTGACTCACAACAATACACACACACACACACACACACACACACACACACACACACACCTCTCTTTCTATCTCTATCCATACCTTGTCTGACAGCCAGTGTGGTTGTATAGACCAGAAACAGCAAGATGTAGTTGAGAAAGCTTTGGAACACTGGGGTGTTCGCATGGAAGTCATCAGCCAGGTATTTGCTGGTCAGACCAACACCACAGACCAGTAACGACAAGACCTGACCCAGCGCTAGGGTCACCAACAGGTCCCTGGGGAGGAGAGGAGAAAGGGGAAAAAGGTAAGAAAGTTGCATTCACTATTGTTTGCTGCAAACAGAAACTAGTCCAATAATACTGCCAATGAGGAACAATTAGACTTGACCCAGTGTTAAGGTGGCCAACAAGTCCCTAGGGAGGATAAGAGAAAGGAGAAAACGTGCTGGTTTACTTATACTTTATTGAAAATGAAAAAAAAAAAAAAAACCATATAAACTATGGCAAGACCTAACCAGGCATTCAGCAAGGAAAAATTAAAGAAGGAGAAAAGGAGGGAGTGGTAGAAGGCACTGTCCAGGAAAAAGTACACTATATTTGAATATGGTTTCAAATCCTTTAACTAACTGAGGTGTGGTTGATTCATTTTGCCAGACATAAAAAGCCTCAAAACAAGATTCATTCACTGGAAAATAATATCAAACCCTGATCTATTATTTTCACCAGGTTTGGACAGCGATGAGAGGTGGTAAGGTATTTTACTGTAAAATAAAAGACAATTACTGGACCTAATCAATGAAAATAGTAAGCTTCACCTTTTTAAGAAGAAAGGAGGGAGATCATTGAGGAGGGTGGGAACGGGGTCTCTTCATAATGCATTATAACTAAACTATAATGACATTTTCCTAATTATTCCCCATTTTCTTCAAATATGTTGTATTTTCTAGAACCCATAATACTACTAACCTATTTGTGCTTTACATGTCTGTATAAGTATGTTGTACAAGTCGTTTTGGTTCTGTGTTTGGATCACAAATCTCTTATGAAATACCAAATCAAGTATCTGAAAAAGTATTTGTTTTTTAGGCCATAAGTGTCTTTAAGGGCCCGAAAAGGGGGTTAAAATATTAAATTAGATTATTATGAAAAATCAAGTGATTCTTCCCCGTAGGTCCAGTGTTTGAATCTTGAATCCATTATCCCTAGTTTAAATGGTGGAGCATTATCATTGATTTTGATCAATTCAGTTTACAGTTTTTTCCTATTGCTTACATCATATGAATGAAACTGTAGTCCACAATGCCAACACTTATGCCAACACCTAAATCAACAAAACACTATCTATTTTTGCAAAAAAAAGTTAGTCAGTTTTGGTTACTTTCACACAAAATACTAATGACAAACACATTTTTGCACAACAGTAAAGTCTTAACACATGATACAAAAATCAAGTCCCACCCAACTAAACTGACATGATTTGGTCACAGCAGACAACAACAATGACAAACAAGTGAAACATGTACAAATGCTAATTGCACAATTGTCCAATCAACAATCAGTCCATAATCAACTATAAAAGAAAGCACCAGTGAGTTGGTGTTTTGAGAAATGAAGGCAAACAGAAGAGAATGAGAGCAGGGAAGACAGAAGAATGGATGAGAACTGATTTGAGAACAGAACTGATTTCCAACAATGAACAGTTACTTTGAGTTCATACATTTTTATATTACATTGAGTTTACACTTTTTTGTATATCATTGTACTGTATTGGTTTATTTTATATATTGTATTTGTCACAAATCCGCCTGCCTCATCTCCTGATCTCTCTGTTCTATTTCACACAGGCTTCGCCCTCTAACGGGGCTCTATTGGCTTAACCACTCATCTAGTCGCCTCAGCGCACTGAAATTTGCATGCACATGCTCAGCCAATCAGGACGAGTCTATTCAACCCTATGGGAAGTCGCTCTATAAATAGTGAGCGGCCCCTCATTCTGCATCCAGAATTTATAGACTTGCTTTTATGTGATGTCGTCTTTTTATCGTCTTATCTTTTTATCTTTTATCTTCTATTTTTATTGTCTTTTTATCTTTTTATCTTCTAGCGTCTTTTATTGTCTTTTTATTGTCTCTTTATTGGCTTTTTATCATCTTTTTATCATCTTTCTATTGTCTTTTTACGTCTTTTATCTTTTTATTTTTACTTTATCTTAATTTTATCTTACTTTTATTTTATTTTAACCTTACTGTTTATGTTGGTTTTCATCTTACGATTATACCACTATTTACTTGAATGTTGCTCCTTTCCATCTCCGTCCCCCTATGAATTTAACCACTGTTTATTATTGTTTAATTGCTTTTAAATTCATATTTTGAGTATTCTGCTTGTATTTTGTCTGTCAAAGCACTTTGTAAACTCTGCTTTTAAAGGTGCTACATAAATAAATTTATTATTATTATAATTACTTTGCAGACACTTTTCTTCAGCGCTCTGAGACGAACAACTCCAAGGATTGTCTCAGATCCTGCCATGATGGATCTTCGCGAAACATGCTTTAAGTGCCAATGGCATCAGCGATACGCTGGATTGCATCAGCTGCAGGTCATTGTCTATGGCGAGGCGCCGGCAGCACTGGGCTCATTTCCAACGCTACAGGTGTTCCCCAGAAATCGAGCTCTGTGATGACACTGAGGCGGAGTGCGGCAGCGGCTCACCTGAGCCCTGCTCTTCTGCTCCGGTCATGGTTCCCGCCACCAGCTTGCTTCCTGAACGCAGAGGAGGAGGAAGCACCATACTGCAGGGAGACAGCGAGGACACCCTCTCTTCCGTCTCCGCTCAAGCTAGCTCCTTCGCCTCCGCTGCCCTGCCTCATCATTCGGTGAAACAGGATTTTCCCACTGTGATGAGGAGGGCCGTCGAGAATATTGGGATACAGCTGCCACCCCCCGAAACCTCACGCTGTGCCGATCAGCTGGACCAGGGTGTGTATCGGCCGGCGACGGAGACCATACCGGTCTTCACCAGAGTGGGGGGGGGGAGTCAGACTTCCCACACTCAATGACGGGTTGGTTGCCCACTTTTCCCCTGTCCCCTCCAACTGGTCGGGGAGGAGAACTGCCAGCTGTCTGTTTCCCATACTGGGGAAATGGCGGAGCAGTGGGTTGTTACATAACCCCCCTTCCGTCTCACGAGCCGCAGTGTGGCAGGGGGCAGGCTAAGTAACATGAACCCACCCGGTTGTTCTATGGGAAAACAGGGTGGGGCTGTGAGAGCCGCTTGCCGTCTTCCACCTGTTTCACATGTTAAATCGGTGGAAGAACATCAGGTCGGTGGTCTGTCTCAGAGCGCCGCTTCTCTCGGCTATGGAGACCCAGGCTTGATGAGCAGGGGGTCTCCGGTGACAGAGCGGCCTCTTACCCAGCTCGGCCAGCGGCCTAGTTCGAGACACCAGCTCCTCCGTGATTTTGTATACAAATTCGGTGCACCTCAAAGACTGCTTACAGACCATGAGACAGAGTTTAAAAATAAGGTACAGTTTAAAGGCATACTGAGCAGGATTTTCCCCCTTGAAATAGCATAAACTCATCCAAAGATTATCCTACTCAATCATTACTTATGGCCCATTGGTAGTGTGTCTGCAGAGAGCCTGCCTTCTGCCTGGATTTTCTAATTTCTGAATGTTCTGGACGTTTCTGAGTGTCAACCTTTTGGCAGCAGGTGTGTCTGGCTGCAACCAAAACCACTGCTAAATCGTTTTATATCTAAAAGTCACATTGGCTACGGTAGTGGTCCCGAACTCTAAAACAGAGCAACTGGTCAAAGCTAGTGTGCATCATGAGCTGGCAGCTGGCTACCATTAGCGTAGCTTCGTTGTAGTAGAAAAGCTGATAGCTAAGCTAACGGCACCTACCTGTCCAACAGAAAACAGGCCAACTCCACGTCACTCTTCATCCCCATCCTCTCCTTCAATACTCTCCAACAGGTGAAAGCCAACCCCAGATTCACTCTCGTTTTGGAACGAGCCTTGTCTGTTTGGCGTTTTGCCTCGCTGTACTTTTTTACTGGTTTTTACCGTTCTGGCAACCGCAGGGAGGAGGGATCAACTTTGAAAGTTGTGTTTACAAGCCACAAACAGCAAAATCCTACTCAGTATGCCTTTAACATTCATCACATCCTGGTATGACATATCCACGCTGACTTTTTTATTTTTAACACTAGTGAACATATGTAAGGTGAACCGTCAACTCTGTGAAAGGCTGGGCATCCAGAGGAGCTTTTGTTCACCCTACCATCCACAAACAAATGGCCTTGTGGAAAAGCTTAATGGCACCATCCAAAGGTACGTAAAACCTTGTTAAAATCTACAGGTAAATCTACCCACATGGATATCATGAATGCTAATGAAAGTTCATTTTGCAATATCAAATGACCTTTATTAATGTTTATGTATGGAATATTTCAGGTCTCTCAACAAGTTAGCCAGAGATCATCCCAAGAAGTGGGACCTATATCTTGCCCCAACCATTCATGGTCAGTCATGGTCATTTGGCTAACTTCATTTATTAATATTAGTATTTGTACTGGTTGAGACATTAGGTTGAGACATTAGCAAAGGGGGTGGTTTTTGAGGGCCTCAAATACCAACAAAAAACATGTATGCTGAGGTGAAGGCAAATGTAAAAAAAAAAAAGACTCATGAAAAGAATGGAGGAAACGGGTCAGGAGGACAACTTTAAGCCTGGGGACATTGTTCTCAAAAAAACATAAGAGAACAGCAGCGAAAGGGAGGGGGCAAAATGGCAAGTGACATGCTGGGACCATTCACTGTTGTTAGCCTTGAAGGGAAAATGGCAACCCTGAGAGGCTCCTCAAAGGCAACGACAGCAAATATTAACCAACTGACACATTTCATGGAGCCACCCACCCAGAAAACCACCCTGATGCTGCCAGCACCCCTCCCACCAACCACTCTAACATTGAGTTATGTCACACACCCCAGCCAAAGCAATGGTATTTAAAGCTTTCAGTAATTTAACATTACAAACATTCCATTTGGACATTCTACTCTATGCAAAAGACTTAAATGGTTTCACTTTTTAGTGACTGATGACAATTGGAATGGGAGAAAGGGCGGAATCTTGTAGGCTGGCTCAATGTCCCACCCACAGCATTATCGGCTTGGTTATACGTCACGAGTAAATAGCCAATCAACACTGTACTCCGTATTTGTGGGAGAGGCATGGGAAAGAGGAACGCAGAGAGAGATGCATCGCTGAGACAAGAGGCTGTTTTTTCAAAGGTAAGAATGCTGATGTTGCTGAAGTTGCAATAAACATCACAATCATTATGATCTATTTCTATGATGACAATACCCTGTTTACATTTTTTTGTGGGCTAACATTACTCCACTGAAAATGCCTGAACTTATGTTTGGGTGTAGCCTACTAGCAGAAAAAAAGAGACTGGAACCGATTTTTCAGGACCCCCCGTTTAATAAAGGGCAAAAGTGATATGGGATTTCATTCAACGAAAGCGAAAGCAATGGTTTTTAAATCAGTCACTTATCTCTTCCGCCCCGAGTCCCCACATAATGCACTTTGTTGCAGTAAAAGATAGCTAACGCTAACGTTCATTGAGTTTATATGCAGTGAACTTTGCTAACGTTTTCACCTCCGTTATGAATGAAATTCTCTTGCCTATCTTTTGCCCTTTACTAAATGGGCTAGCTAGCAAGCTACACTTGAGTGTTATTCAACACCAATAATTAACCTTGAGTCTCATAGCTAATTAGCTAACGTGACTTGAATGCAATAGCTACTGTTGTTGACTGTTAATTTAGCCAGCTGGCTAGCAAAAAACTTGACATAACGTTATTTCTTGCACATCACTTACCAAGGCTGGTCATACTCTGTAAGTATGACACAATAGCAGAAATACTCTGCCAACGTTTTTAATGACAGGTTCCCTGTTATCACATGTTAATACATAACATTCATAGAATTGAAACCAACTTACACACAAAGGCTTTCCAAGGCTTTTGTGCTGTAATAAGTGAAGCATATTTGTGTTGTAATAATTTAAGCATATTTCAGTGTTTTGCCCTTCTTTTAACTCCCTCTCCCAAAAAAATCCTTTCATTGCAGATGGATGCACCACAGAAAAGGCCTAAAAGTGCAGTATGGGAGTATTACACTCAACCAACACCAGGGAAGGCAGTGTGCAATACATGCAAAGTGTCAGTATGGGAGGAGCAATGGCAAAAAGTAAAAATACTTCAAACCTTTGGTCCCATCTTAGGATTCATCACCATGCATTGTACGATACAGCACAGAAGAAACAAGAAGCTGAATCTCAGCAGAAGACAATGACTCCATCTCAGCCTACAATACAGGAAATGTTTCAGAGACAAAGAAAGTGGCCAAATTCAGATGAAAAATCTAAACTTTTTGACAAATTAATCACAGAGATGATAGTTACTGACAACCAACCTTTCACAGTGGTGTCCAATGCTGGCTTTAAGCGCCTCATGGCTGCAGCTGAACCAAGATACTCGCTGAAAAGTGAAAAGTATTACCGCACAAAAATGCTGAAAAATATTCACCACAAGGTTGTAGCTAAGATAAAAGCCCTGATCCAACCTGGGAATACTGGCCGCTCACTCTCTTTCAGTACAGACAGCTGGTCTGGGACAACAGAGTCACTGATGAGCCTAATGCCGCCTGCAGACGACACGATTATAGCCCTGATTTTCCCGTCCCAGACAAGTTTTTGAGATCGGGGACAAAAACTCCAGGTCAGAGTCAAATCAGTGCTCGCGCCCATCACCGACGCTCGTTAAGTATGAGCAGTTCAGAGACGCGTTCTGACCCAGTCTTGGAGCCGTCCCAGACGCCCCGACATTTTCAAACATGTTTGAAATTCTCTGCACAAAATCTGAACTGGTCTCATAGTTTGAGCAGCGTATGACAAGTCCTGAGAACGGCGATGAGCAACAGCCAATGAAAGTGCGACAGGAAACCAGGGGGCGAGGCGAAAACAACTGTCGCTGCAGAACAGAGTCCTTGCTGCCCAACCATTGTCTCCAACCATTCCCTCCTCCATATTCTGCGTTTTGTCCTCTTCTAATGTTTTCAGCCAACATAAATGCAAACACAACCAGTGGCCTCATTTAAATGCGACAAATTCAAAGTGTTAAGCAATTGGACTGGATGTCACAAGGTAATAAAATGATGATGCGTTATGGTATGACAAACGGGGCGCATTGGAGACGCCGGTGCCGTCCTCTTCAGCCAGCTGTTCACTGCTGGTCGCACCCTCTGTCTGATCCCCCGAGTCAGAAAATGGGAACAAAACAACTTGTCTAGTCTGTTCTTAACGCTGTTAAGAATGCGTTTTTTATTCAAATTAAATTAATGTGAAATGTTGAAAGCAATGCGCTTCTTGGCGTCAACCTTTTTTTCTTTTTAGTTTTATAAAGGGTCCGGCTTTCCGTCTGGGTCCGACTTTGGCATTTTCTCACAGAGAATGGAATGACAAGCACATTTACACACACATCAGTATTCATTCACGGCCACTTCTCGCGTGTGTTTTCGTTAGAAAACGGTGTATCGTTCTTTGTCAGGGATTCCTCTAGGTGAAAGATCTTGTAATTTGTGCACCTCGTCTGCCCTTGGTTGTGTAGTGTGCGCACCGCTACGTCAACAAGACAACAGATTACAAGAAATAATGTTGTGTAATGTGCGCGGTACAGCAATTTTGGGATTCTCAAAGTCGTGTAATCTGCATTTAGCATAACATGGCACTTTATTGACAGTGAATGGTCCCTCAAGCAGCATTTGAGGGACATTCAGAAGGGGGTCGAAATTGGTCGATCTCACTCTTTTGTCCAACATATTTAATCTTTCTTAGTAGAGTGTTTCCTGAAGACAAAAGATTTGCTGTTGCTTTCCTTTCAGCCATGAGAATATGGTGTGCCATTTTTTACACTCTGTGAGTCCATTGCAATTATAACTTGCTATGCCTATTTCATCCTTAACTATATTTACTCTTAATCATAGAATTCCTAAAATTATTTTCTTTATTCATTTCAACAGCTGATAGAAACCTCCTGCATACTTGAATTCATACTTGATGTTACTCTATCTGTAAGCCAAATGCACAGACATAGAACACAAAAAAGATCCACAACAGAAATAACAGAAAACGTATAACATACATCTGGGACAGCCCACATCCTCACACAGTCCATGACTCTAGTCAGATGGCTTCCACGTTCCTTCTCAGTCCCCCCCAAAAAAGAAAAAAACTACCAAAGGCTCCAAATATTCAAATTAGTGAAAAAGACAAACATAAGAGTCCAAACTTCTAATCCACTTCTGAGTGATCTTGAATACGCCCCTTTAAGGCTCACTCCATATGTACACGTTAGGTGAGTAGTGTTCTTTAGCCAATCAAAGGCATTAATACCGGCACAGACTTAGGGGGCTTTCACACCTACCCTGTTTGGTCTGTTTTAATCGAACCATGGTGCGTTTACTCCATAAGTCCGGTTCGTTTGGAGAGGTGAGAACACACATTCGAACTCTGGTGCGGACCAAACAAGCGAACCATGGTCCTCCTGGAAAGTCGGGACTCGGTCCGTTTCCAAGTGAACCACGGTTCGGTTCGCTTTAGGTGAGAACATAATCGGACTTAATATAGGACCTAATATAGGACCTAATATAGGAAGCAAACCAAAATACAGTAAATTGTGGGTTGAAAACGGATGTTGACACTTGGCAGAGACGGCCGCTCCCGAAAAGCGCTGCAGCTGGCAGAGCGGAGCGCTTTCAAAAGTTGAGAAATGTTCTACTTTTCAGAAGAGTGCCGGGTGACGTGAACCGCTCGACCAATCGCGATGACGGAGACGCTGGCCGTTTCCCATAGCAACAACAAATATGGAGAAAGTGAAAGTGCCGGTGGAGAAATAGGACATTGTAATCAGTGAATTTACGTTACTGTAACAGCGATCATAAAGGCAGTATGGATTATACCGGACATGTATTGGAAATATCTGGTAAGCCTTTGCTTGTTCCACAACATTGTCTGCTAGAAGTGCTAACCAGCTGATTACTGAGCTAGCAGCTGCTCAGGTAACGTCAGGTGACGTTATCATTTCTCCTCACAAAAAGCGCTCCAGGCAGCGCTTTTTCCACGCAAAAAACGGTATGTGTGAACAGCCCCTAATAATAAATAGCCTGTCCAATAGATGAACGGCATGTAGGACCGCGTGTCATTTGTTTACAAATGTTGGTTCGCTTAATACAGGACCGTGTGAACACTAACCGGACCTAATGAAAAATGTAAAAAGTAGCAACTCATCCACTGATTTGGACCAAAGCAAACGGACTATAGGTGTGAAAGCGCCCTTATTGACATCATATGTCCTCAAACCTGTTCAGGTTGCTGTCCATTGCCCCTGTATAGTTCACCATTCACAATTTGTCAACCACAAGATGGACTTTGTTTTTCTTTCCCGATCAAGGGAATTCATGATCGGGATAAGCTTCTGTCGTTTTTCAACTATTTCGGCTGCTCATGTAGAATTTCGTGCCCTTCAGTCTTTTGCTGAGACCAAGGACTTGATCCTTGCAAATTTCACCACAAGCGGCCTTGGTTTACTTTGCTTTTTGTGGGGTCCAAGCCTATGCACATGTTCCAGTTGGATTTTTTTAACTTCAGGAATTTTGAGATGCTCTCGCATAAAATTCCTTACAAGGATCTCCAATGTTTCGTAAGTTTCCTTATCTTTTTCCTCTATCCCCATAATCAAGAGATTGTCTCTCATGCTTCTACATTGAAGGTCCAGAAGAGTCGCTTTTAGCTTTGCATTTTCATTGGTCAGACTTGCTGTTACCGTCTGTAGTTTCGCAACCTCTCTCTTCAGCACATTATTTTCTTGTTTTAACTCCACAATAAGATCATTATTATGCTCCACTGATCCATTGTTTTAATTCAGAAACATCAGTTTTTAGGTCTTTCAATATGTCAAGTGTCATGTTTTTGGAGTTGAGCAGAGATTGTATGTAGCATATCCCGGTCCGCGGCTGTAAAAGTAGTATCATCCGAGTCACTCAACCCAGAAGTTCTCGGCTTCGTTTAGAATCTGGCTGTCTATTCTTGTGCGTTGTCAGATTTTAGCGAGTCAATACAACAATGCGGTGGTGTCATCCAAAACAACAGCCAGAGACGTGCATGTTTCTCCAAGGGCCAGTGCAGCAAACATTCACTTCTTTCCCTTTGGTATTGCGAGCTTACTTTACAGTGGTTGTACTCAGAAGTTAGAGGATGCTTATTTTACCAAAAACGAAGCATAGGGGCCCCAGCATAATAGAGCGTAATTGATCTGGTTGGGACGAGTTGGTTTGACCGTCTCAGCCACTGCCCGTCATGGCGGCCATTCAAACTGAAAATAACGTCAGAGAGGCCGGATACGTCAGTCACTAGTGATTGGTTCAGGGAAAATCAACACCCCCCCACACAGAAAACAGCTAACATGGAGGGAATGTCAGACTGAATAATGGAGTGGTAACGAAATGGCCATTCAGTCTGAATATTAGGCAAGGGTGGTGGTGTTTCCTGTTGTGATTAATGCAGGCCATCTGCATATTTTGCATATAGTGTTGCTCTGTGGTTTATCAGACTTGAGATAGCCAAACCATTTCCACATGATACAAGTTGTGTGGCACTACTCCATCTTCGTGGTCGCTGTTACTGTTGTTTTTCTTCTCCGGTCTGTGAATTACAACAGGTCATTTGCGCCACACCTCTGTAGTATTTTGTCCGTGCAATTTGCGAGGTCAGCTGAATTTTCTCTTCCTGGTTGCAACATAGATAAGAATGGCGATGATGCGGCAAAAAGGCCATGCCTGCAAAGTGTGGCACAAGTGCGAAACCCTGTTCAATTTCTATGAGCAAAACAGTAAATTGTAATTTTCTGTGGTTGTTTTTTGCCCATAGACAGATCAGGGCATATCACTTATTGTACCGCACTTTGAGGGCATGGCCCATTTGAAACGTCACACCATTCGTATCTATCTGCCATCGCTACGAGCAACCACTGAGGCATTCAAGCTAAGGTAACCAGTTAACATGGAAACCAGTAGATATGTAACACCAGCAATGTTGGAGCTCAACCTAAGCAATGCATAAGAGAAACAGAAAATTGCAAATGCATCTGTGCAAACAGCTAGTTTAAGAGCAATCAACTACTTTAAGATCAACATGTTGATTTTTAATTTATGTTTATTACTTCCTTGGCAAGGTTATCTTACCAAGGGTATCGCTGCAGTTATTTCGATTGTGTGTCTGTTTGTCAGCGGGATATCTCAAAAACTTGAAATGAATGGATTTCCGTTAAATTTGGTGGACAGATCCGCCTTGGGCCAAGGAACAATTGATTAGATTTTGGTGGTGATTAGGGCCCCGTTTCACGTACATGGCTAACTGAGTTAACCGGATAAGTTTGTTGACAATTTGGCATAAGCCCAGGATTTTCCATTTCACGAAGCAAGATAACAATTTAGCCAGACTTGTTACCAGGGCAACAGAGCCATAAACCCAAACCTGCAAAAACCCAAGATTAAGTTTAAGTTAGCTGGATAGTATGAACATATATAAGCCAGAAATCACACACACCCAACAGCAGAAATGAATGCACTGTTTATAAGAGTGGTTCTGGAGCTGTCATTATAAGGAGAGCATTTAGAAGGAAACGTGTTTGTACAGATTGATCCTTTAGCGCACACAAATTATTATCTTTATGAACACTACCGATTTAGTCGTGAGTGAATTATTTACCTGCAGCAATTAATAGATAGCAATTAATAAATTGATATACAAAGCATAAATGGACAGTGTCTCATAACGTTCAGAGAATATTGAGAGCAGCAGTAACAACTCTGATGCAAAGAATAATGTCCATTTACTTGCACATTACCTGGTTGAAAGTGTAGAATCACAATAAAGAGGCTACCTGTTTAAAATATATTTTTATATTTGATTTTAACTTGTTATAGGTCCTTGTCTTGCCACTGCCAGACGCCCTGGGAAGTAATTAAAAATAATATAGCCTACTATTTAATATTTCAGTTTGGTGACATTATTAGATAGCACAAGAGTCCAAATATTATGGGTTTACAACCACTTTAAAATTGACCAGAATTAAATTAGCCACACTCTTCAGTGAATAGAAGGCTTCTTATATATTTATATTCTCTGCCAGGCTTCCTCCGTCAGTTTAGCCGCTCTGCCAGTGTTGGATTTTCTGGATGATATTGTTTTTTCTTCCGGTGACAAAAATGTAATTTGGTAATCTAAAACCACAAAAAAATAAAAGCAGTATACAGGTTACATTATGAGAATTAAAAAAAGGTGTTGCTTTGGTCAATTTCAATATGTTACGTCATCCTGCAAAGGTATCCTCGCCTCGTGTCCATATAAGGAGTGTGATCCTGTTTTTGGTGTGCAATTCATCTCCCCTTTGTAGCAGAGTGGGAGCGCGCAATTATCCGAGATGAAGTAATGTGGGATTGACTAATAAAATCCTAATCCACGTTCGTGAAATGGACAAAGCCTGAGCTCAATTGATTAGATAATTTGATACGGCACGCGTCCAATTATCCTGGGTTGTTTAAGCCACGTACGTGAAACGGGGCCCTGGGGTGTCTGCCATTAGACAATTATTGTTTAAGTCATAATTGCTGTATGAAACTAACAGGGATAGGGACTTGACTCCAAATTGTATGTGGATGTTTGCAGGGTCAACAAAAAAAAACTTAAAATTTTAATAATTTTTAATAATAGGTTTGATACAGTATCTTTGCGTGTAACAATTATAATAATCATGGTGGCCTCATTTATAAAACATTGTGTGCGTACAAAACCGGCCTGAAAAGTGCGTGTGCCACTCTTTACACAGATTTTCAGATATATAAGTAGTGAAATAAAGCAAAAATACCCTTTAAACACTGTTCATTTCCAGGCCTACTCCACATCAGATTAGAAAGTAGAAAGACCTCTATTAATAATATTCTGTGACAGAAGAACATCTAGGCTACAACTAAAGCGTCTTTGTTGCTTTAGTTTGAAAGCCAATCATTTGTCCAAAAAGCATCTACTTTTCATTATAAGCTGATATGATGTGAATTATTCTCAATAGTGCATTACAGTCTGTTAGCAGAGCCTCAATTTGTCACAATTAATTGCAACACATTCAAGATGTTAAGCAATTAGACTGGATGTGATATGGTTATAAATAATGATGTGTTACGGTTTCATGGTGCAAGGGGTGCATTGGAGATGCCAGTGCTGGGCGCACAGCCATCCTCTGCAGCCTCCTCTTCAACACTGGTCGCACCCACTGTCTGATACAGGGGTGTCAAACTCAATCCATGAATGGGCCATATTGAAAACTCATGACAAATTTGCGGGCCAGATAAGAGCCATATTTATTTATCTTAACATTTCTTAAACCACATGAATAATTGCATCAAAATATGCCTGGCCATTTCAAAACTCAAACAATAACCACACATGGGATGGCTGCACTTGAAGCTTAATATTAAAGAAAAAAAAATAGAATAAAAATAACAAATTTTTTTCAATCTCTTTACATGCCTCAGTAGGTTTGCAGGTCTATTGGACTCACCTATTTGTCACCTATTTGCTAGACACCTGGCATCTTTTTTAGGCTGCAAGTCCATCAATGTTTGGAGTCATTGTCTGAGCTGTTGAAACTCTCAGTATGGAGTTCAGGTGTCTGTCAGTGAGACGTGTTCTGTGTGATGTTTTATTTATCTTCATGACAGAAAATAGCTGCTCACACAGGTATGTGCTACCAAACATACACAGCACACGGGCAGCATGCAGGTGGAGTTCGGGCATCGTTTCTGGGATAAAACGGGGGAACTCGCTCGCTTACCCCGACAGAATTGTACTTGGCCCTGAGTGTGCTGTTACACTGGAGTTCGATCAAGTTCAGGAGTTCATTGGTGCGCTGTCCACATCAGCTGCAAGCGGATTACTGAACAGTTCGAAATAGAATTTCTGAACCTCAAGGTCTGCAAATCGTCTTGTAAACTGTGCGAAGTGTTCTCAGTTTGTCTGCAAAGTGCGCACATGGGAAGGAGTTGTAGTTAGATTGTTTGAGAGAGAAGACCAGAGGTCAGTGTTTCCCACAGAATTCAAATCCATTTGTGGTGGTAGGTGGGTTGGCGGGGGTGGGTGGGTGGGTGGGTGTTAGTGCCTCTTTATTCTTGTATTCTCATATATTGTCAATATATAGGCTATTATCAATAAAGGATCCCATTACCTGAATGACTGAAAAAATATCTGATGAACTCCATTTTAAATAGTTCCATTTGTCAAACAAATAACTGACCTATATATCTAAAGTACTTTGTGTCAAAGATAACATAACTTAAAAATAGAAACAGTGCTACACTGTTCTGTTTGTTGCTCGCTTGTCCTGTCTACAAGGTACAGAAGAATAGAAATGAGGCCCCTTTTACAGAGAAATCTGCTTTTCTGCCCCTCTGCCCTGCTACATCTCTCTGTGCTGTCAGTCTCACCTGTATCTTTACATCGTTACATTACTAGCCTTTAACATTGTTACATTATCTACTCTGTTTTACTGCTCAGCAGCTCCTCTGGTCCAGACTGTCCTGCTCCTCCTCAGGACGAGTCCTTTTCCTTCTTTGAAAATATTTTTCAATATGAATCTGGATAGAGGGAGCAAACATTCAGAGTCAGAGTTAAAAAGGTAATATTAATGTAACACTGACTAGACTAGACTAGACAGCAGCTAGACCGCGCGCTAATCTCAGAAACCCAGCTGTATTCCGAGTAACGTTAACTGTTAGTTCTTTTCGAGAATTCAGCCGGCCGTCTTCTTGGCATGGAAAAAATTATCCCTCACGCCCGCGTGTGCAATGGGAGGTGCACAGACGGGTCTGGTGAGAGCGCGCGCGCACGAGAGACAGAGACAGAGCGAGAGAGAGAGCAAAAGAGAGAGTGGGGCGAGGGAGAGAGACCGTGTGGAGCAATTAGGGGCGGAGCGAATCAATGCGCTACACGCAGTTCTACAATTAAATAGTGAAAAAAAAAAAACATTGTGGCGGTCAGTGCTGATATTGTTGCGGGCCACCACAAAGTTGTCTATGTGTGGGAAACCCTGGAGTTGTCAACCACCTTACGATCAGGAGAGGCACCTAAAAGTAGGGCATGGGTTTGATGACAAAGCCACAAGGGTATACATGGTTACCAGTTACCTGGCTCCAACTCCAGGCCTCTCTTCATTGCCTGTGTCTGCACAGCCCTCCTGTCTCTGCATCTTGGCTGCCAGGCTTTTGAAGTCTGCAACCCTCCCCAACCAACTGTAAACGGGAAATGGAAGCCTGGGAAATACCAAAATATAGAGAGTTGCAGTAGTCTAGCCTTGAGGAAATTAATGCATGAATAACTCTTTCAAGGTCGGAGGGGGAAAGAAAGATTTCACAACTGAATTTATCTGTTTATCAAACTTAAGAGCGCTGTCAAATATTACACCCAAGTTCTTTGCATGTGGTCTGACAGGATGAGAGTTGATCCAGGTTCTGAGCAATGACATTTGTGGAATGTGGAGGTCCAAACAATAAAATCTCAGTCTTATTTTCATTATGTTGTAAAAAATTGTGTGCCATCCAGCCTTCCTGTACACATTCCATCAATGTAATAAGCCCAGCCTGGTTGCAAGATTTAAGTGGGAGATAGATTTGGGTGTCGTCAGCTTAGCAATAGAAAGAGATGTTATGGTTCCGAATAATCTTTTCCAGTGGGAGCATATATAGGGAAAACAATAGTGGACCCAAAATTGATCCCTGGGGTACCCCACAAGAAATACATGCAGCAGTGGATGATGAATTTCCTACAGAGACTATGAAGTTTCTATTTGTGATGTAAGAGCGGAACCGATCAAGGGCCAATCCAGAAATCCCAGCCCAGTGCCACAGACGATCAATCAAAATAGTGTGGTCGACCGTATCAAAGGCTACACTGTGGTCTAGCAGAATTAAGACTGAACAGTCACTGGCATCTGCTGCACAGAGGAGGTCATTTGTGACCTTGAGAAGAGCTGTCTCTGTGCTGTGGTGTTCATGAAATCCAGATTGAAATTTTTCAAAGATGTTATTTTCATTTAAAAATGATAGTAACTGGTTAAAAACAACCTTCTGTAACACTTTAGATAAAAATGAGAGTTTTGAGCTTGGTCTAAAATTATTTAGAGTGGTGGGGTCAAGACCGGGTTTCTTGAGGAGCGGCTTGTTTGAAACTGGGTGGCACTGTACCTGTGGCTAGGCTAACCCTAACCGAACTGTTAAGAATGATGGGTAAGCTAAGGCCAATTGCCTTAGCTTAAAGCAGGTTGAAGTTATTAAAAGTGGCAGAATTCTGATTTTGTAGTGAGAAAATCTTGTCAGGGGGAGTAATGTTCGACCTGATAGCCTCAATTTTGTTTAAAAAGAATACTTTAAACTCTTCGCAAGTTATTGTAGAAGAGTTCAAAGTAGAGCTGGCAGGAGGATTGATTACCGAATTTATAGTGTTAAATAGAACCTTTGAGTTATGAGAGATATTAGAGATAATGTCTGAGAAGTGTCTGAGAAGTGTCTCTTTAATTGTCAGCTGATATTTAATCAAGAGATCTTTAAAAATGTCAAAGGAAATGTGAAGTTTGTCCTTCCACTTCTTCCACTCTGCTTTTCCACAGTTCCTTCTAATAGAGCGTGTTTGATCATTTAACCAAGGATTAGATTTAGGTCTGCAAGCTCTCATCTGAAGAGGGGCCATGGAGTCATGGACAAACAGGAACGATTAAAGAGGCCTATTAAGTCCTCCGTTTTTGAACGTGGCGTCCTTCGGCCAGGAGGATGAACTGCTCCTGCCGTTCCCGACGCAGCAGCACGCCTCCGTGAAGCAGGCTACTGCCAGGGTCGCAACTGGGGCTCCTGGCCACCAGCAGAGGGGAGTTTGTCCAACTCATCCAACACCTGGAACCTGTTTCCCCATTGGATTTCCTCATTCAGAGGGGTACGGGAGGGGCGCCTTCGTCGCTGATTCTTTCCCTGGGCAACAATCCAATGTTCCGGAATGGATGGAGTGGAACACACCAAGGTCTTTGGTTTAACTCCCAGTCTGGGCCAGGGATCGTCCAGTGGAGCTGATGGAGCTCTTGACAATGCTGGCTTGCCTGGCCAGTGATCATCCAAAGGGACCGGTAGAGCGATTGATGGTGCAGGCTCTTTGGTGCTTGTGCTGCCGTGACAGGGGAGAGTGGTGTCGTTACCGGGAAATTGGGAGGCAGTTTCAGCTAGTGAGTCAAAAAGCCGCTCATCATCCTGGATCTGGTATAACGTGGAGATCCGACCTTCAAGTTCAGCAACTTTCTGCGTTAGCCGATGACATCCAGAGCAATCGGGAGGGGAGGTAAGTGGAGGCATCGTAAAAAACTAGCTTAGCCACCAGACTAAAAACAAGCCTAGCTAAGCTAACGTTAGCCGGAGAACCGGCAGGATGAAGCCGAGATCAAAGTTCAGTAATCGGGGCAACCAGGAAGGGAAAAAAGTCCGTAACCAGAGAAGCTATATGTTCACACTGCCAAAGTCCACAAATCTTGTTTCGATCTCCAGCGCCTCGGCATCAGAGAGGGTGACAGTCATGCCACAGTAGTAAATGCTCTCATTTTTGTTGAGAGCTGTTGCATAGTTACTTGGTTGTGGTGGCAGAGGAAATGTCGAGTGGTGGTCAGTGGTGGGCAGGGTGAGTACTTGGTAGGTCAACACTGATCCACGAGGCAGGTTTCCAAACTCGGTTGCGACTTTATCTACTGGGTGTCTGCTTGATGCCAGCAGTAGATTGTACATTTGGCTGTTGCTTCCAATATCAGTGAGGTTCTTTTGAAGGTCGCAAGCAAATTGATCACTTGGTAGGGGGACTGGAATGGGGCACATGAGGTTGGGGGTGGATTACCTGTGGGTGGCTTTAATTTTGAGATTTTTACAGTATTAATAGTTTGCTGGGTCAAGCCCAATTTATGTGAAGGAACATGCCATGTCTGTGGTAGTGAGGCTTTACTAACTGTAGGTGGTACAGATTTGCAGCCTAGTTTAATAAAACGTGCAAGAGTATAAAGCAACCCAATCTGATGATTGCAGTGACTCAGGCCAGCTTTGAAGTTGCACTTTGATTGCCCGATGAAGGCTGATTGCCCGATGAAAGGGCCTTCAGACTGAAAATCCACCTGGTAACACAGTGAAAGAAACAACTTAAAGTCATTAAACCTGCAATAAGCGTTTTCAGACCTGTAACCAACCCTGAAACTAACGTGTGCTACGTGGAGATTTCCGTGAGATGTAATGATATAAACAAATAGCCACACACACGGACCAGCTGTGTTGTTGTTTTCACCTCTTTCCTAAAGCTTGTTGTCAAATTTGGCCCAAATAATGGCGAATCGATGAAGCGAGCGAGTTAACGTTTTCAACTAGTAAACTTGCTACCTACCTCTTTACTTGTCAATGTCGGACATGTAACCTTCAGCGGGAGAAAAATCTGGCAAAGCGAGACTGGTAACTGGCAATATTTCTCCGTAGGTACGTTTATTTTAGCCATTAACCTTTATGCACGGTTTGTCCTTAAGGGCTTCCGTCGCCTAGTAGCTTTGCTGCGTGTTTACAAATGTGTTGCGGTTTCTGTCACCCTCTAGTGGTCAGAAAAAATTGCTTAGTGTAGCTTTAAATATTTATTTTAATCAGCCACAACCTAAAAGCTCCAGAATGTTGTTTGGGAAATGAGCATTCAGGAAAAATGATGGGACAGTCCAATTATCCTTCCCTAAACTACATACTGTGCCTTTAGGGGGCACAGAGATCAGAGTTCATTATGTATTCTCCATTTAAAGTCGAGATGAAACGGCATTTCGAGAGTATCTAACTTCCGTATCGTGACGTATTTCCGAGTGAAACAGGAAAGACAGGCGGAACATAACGTTGGGAGGAATTTGATTTGAACGTTGAAAAGTGGGTGTGTCATAACACCCGAAGACACACCGAGGTACCATGCTGTTGCTAGCTAGCTAACTAATGAATCTTAGCCTCTTAGCTCTGTGCGCTAAAAGTTGAAGATTGATTGATGGGTGGATGTCATGATATTATTGGTTGAAATTAGTTACGGGTATGCTTACGTAAGCACACGGCATATTTTGTTTTACAGGAAGAAAACATGATTGAATTTTGATATAAGAATACAATGAAATTGATTTTTGGTATTTTTTTTGGCATATATTGTTAAATAGGTGCACAGTATGACCGGGGATGTGATCTAAAAGGGTTAAAAAGGCATTTTTCATTTCATCTCGTCTTTAATGGAGATCAAACATCATGGAAGTGTTCTGATGTCCTGAGTAGACTGGTCATCTTTTAAACTTTGGAAAGGACTACTTTAATGTCAAGTCTATCAATTGCAACAGATCAATTTCAAACTCATACGCCTATATTGTTAAGTGTAATCCCCTTCCATGATGTACCATAAGTGTCTGATAAAAAGCATAAGCAAAAAGCACAAACTTGGTATACACTAAGTTGGCTATTGTGTAGATTTATGGATTTTCAGTAGTAACTGAAGGTTACATCAGCTACAGTATTATGTCCTCACAGCGGTGCTACAGTATTATGTCCTCACACTGGTGCTTGACTAGCTGCTGT
Source organism: Centroberyx gerrardi (assembly GCF_048128805.1). Taxonomy (NCBI): domain Eukaryota; kingdom Metazoa; phylum Chordata; class Actinopteri; order Beryciformes; family Berycidae; genus Centroberyx; species Centroberyx gerrardi. The sequence goes on from NC_136014.1 coordinate 1,253,248, forward strand.
TTTATTACCTCCGCCAAAGAGGTAATGTTTTCACCCGTGTTTTTGTCCGTCTGTCCGTCTGTTAGCAGGATATCTAAAAAAATTGAGCACGGATTTTCACAAAACTTGGTATGACGGTGGTTATGGGCCAAGGAATAATTTGTTAACTTTCCATGTCAATTGGCCAAAAGGGGGCGTGGTGGTGGGGGGCGTGGCATATCACCAAAAGGTGCATAACTTCTGAACAGATTCATGTAACACTACAAAATTTTGATTACATGCTTGTCACAAGGACCAACTGTGTAACTTTTTATGTCGATTGGCCAAAAAGGAGTGTGGCCTATCACCAAAAGGTGCATAACTTCTGAACAAATTCAAGTATCACTACTAAATTTTATTCATGTCTCTGGGTGAAGCTTTGCGGGGTGTTGCCAGACATGGCGGAGGTCTGTGCTGTACTGAGCACATTTTCTAGTTTCTACATTGAAAGCCCATGATCAATTTGAGCTCAAGCTGCACCTGGCCCTGCTGGGAATTACTATTTAATGGTAGCCTAGATCTATCAAATAAACCCTGAAGTTCATTATACCATCGATAATATACATTCAGTAATATATATATATATATATATGTATACATATCTTAATCAAGCATATGCTAGTGGTTCCTGTGGTATGTTGTCGTCCAGCAAGGAAAGGTGATAATGTCATGAACGTTTTGCAGCTGAACAATGGTCATTGCATTACAAATTGAGCAGGATGAAGTTGAACTTGAACTCAAGCACTACATTTTCTAACCAGCTACCTGAATCATGTAAGAGGTGTCATGTTTCCTCATTGAGCAAAATGCCCTTGCCCTCACAACACTGCCTGCCTCGCTCTTCCTGACTGTAAAATCGTTGGATTAGATGGCTTAACGTTAGCATACCAATTAACAAACAGCACAGTAAGCTAAAAAGTAAACACCTAACATTAGCTAATGCAAAGCAAAGCTAGAACAAATACAATGCATTTCAATAACTTATGAGCATATTGTGCAATGTAATGATAATAGAATGACAAGCCGTTCCCGTGGCTAACATAATAACGTTAGCTGACTCACCGACACATACTGTTGGCAAAAGGGACTTAGTCACGCAACCATAAAAACTTTACCTTATGAAATCATATTCTTAATAAATTGTGTATAGTCCTATTGAAACAACTTTTGAAATATTGAAATTATATTAAAAAAAAAAAAAACTTTAGACATTAACCCAATTTCTTCAGGAAACCAACCATTGTGGAATAATCCTAATATAACAGTAAATTTAAAAAAACAATAAATTGGATTAAATGGAAAGAAAAATGGATTACTGAAGTCCATCATCTCCTAACAATAGCTGTTTTAGGACTTTTAATAATCTTACTACAGAAAAGGGTATACCACAATCTGAATATTTAAATTACATTACACTAAAATATGCTATAAATGGAAATGTACATACTGTATAGATAAAGTGAATGTTAATGTTGTCACGATGAGGTGTGGTGAGGACCCAAATGCAGGACAGTGAGGCAGGTAGTGATCAAACCCCAAGACTGGGTGTTTAATATAACGGGTGCAGGAAACAACAGGTAAACAGAGATGGGAGCACTTAACTGACACTTAACAGAAAATAATGATCCGACGAAGACTGACTGGGGAGCAAGACTAATATACACATGGGGAGGTGATTACAAATCAGAAACAGCTGGGGCAAACAGAGAACATGGCACGTAGAACTAGACAGGGAACATAATACACATAGAAATACAAAAACTAGACAATGAAGCAGGGACTGAAAGTCACAACCGTGACAGTACCCCCCCTCAAGGGACGGCTCCTGACGTCCCACAAGGTCCATGAAGGGGAACTTGAGAGGGGCGCTGGGGATTGAGACCGGAGGTCAGATGGACAAACTGGCAGGGAAAGGGGCTGAAACCCCCCGAAGCTTTCTTCCACTGCCGGGACAAGAGAGGGGTGGACTTGAGAGCGCTGGGGATTGAGAGCGCACTCAAGCCCCAACCCTCTCATGTCCTGGCAGTGGAAGAAAGCTCCGGGGGGTTTCAGCCCCTTTCCCTGCCTGCTCGTCTGTCTCCCCTGCACTCTCAATCCCCAGCGCTCTCAAGTCCACCCCTCTCTTGTCTTTCAGTCCCTGCTTCATTGTCTAGTTTTTGTATTTCTATGTGTATTATGTTCCCTGTCTAGTTCTACATGCCATGTTCTCTGTTTGCCCCAGCTGTTTCTGATTTGTAATCACCTCCCCATGTGTATATTAGTCTTGTTCCCCAGTCAGTCTTTGTCAGATCATTATTTTCTGTTATGTGTCAGTTAAGTGCTCCCGTCTCTGTTTACCTGTTGTTTCCTGCACCCGTTACATTAAACACCCAGTCTTGGGGTTTGATCACTACCTGCCTCGCTGTCCTGCATTTGGGTCCTCACCACACCTCATCGTGACAAATGTCCATAAATTAGAAAGCATACTCTTTGATTCCAATTCAAGCGAAAAAACTTTGTTTTATGCACTGTTTAATGAAACGGCCAATAAACTATTCACAAATCGTGCATAGAGATCTTAATAAGCAAGAAGATGAAATCTCATGGGTTGATATTTGGAAAATTGGCAAGTATCCCCTTCGCTCAACAAAAAATAAACAGACAATTTAAAGGTCCCATATTGTGTAAAACAGGATTTCCCTTGCCTCTTTGATTATAAAGGAGTTGGATGTGCTATCTAAACATTGTAAAAGTATCAAAACGCACAGTAGCCAACTAAATCCACACAATCCATATTAGAAAACCGAGCCTCTAAACGAGTTTTGTGGTGTCACAAAGGTTCTCTCATTATCATTTTTGGAAGATATAATAGGCTAACAAAGTGTTTTTTTCAAAGCGGTTGAGCAGTTGTCATTGTTTATTACTGGAGAGTTTTTCCTTCCTGACGCTGTCTTTAGCTGCCGTGTCTGTGGTGTCTCACGTTTCACTCTTGAAATGGTTAGCCAATCAGAACAGAGGGGTCGTTAATATTCATGAGCCTTAAAGGCACAGCAACAGAAACACCCTGTTCTTGGCAAGGCTCAGAGAGATGCTGGAAAATGAACGTGTAAAAGTGGATTGAGAGTGTTTTTGGTACATGACACCACACAAACAGCTTTGAATGGACCTCAAGATATATAATAAAACACTGGAAAGTGTAGAATATGGGACCCTTAAATTCTTGAACCACTTATACTGTACTCCTGTACTCCTCCTATACTGTACATCACTTCTGTCCAAAATAGGATTGCGAGAAAACAGCGAATGTGTAAAATGCTGCATTAGTGAAGGATCATTATTACATTTGTTATGGGAATGTATGAAAATTAAATTAATTCATTAAATTATGGTTTGGCATAACCAAACAGGTACTGACATTCAATAAAATAGATACCTTTAAGCCCTCAAACATGCATTCTTGGAGATTCCTGCATAATTACAATAAATTATCATGTAAAACTACAAATTTATTTTTTTCAATATGCATGGTTACAAAAAAGATAATTATGAATAAATGGATTGACTCAAACATACCAACTTATAAAGAATGGATTAATGAAGCTATTGATATGATTAATATGGAAAAAAATGCTTCAACCTTGCAAGGTAAACAACATGATTTTACAGAAGCATGGGATCCAATAGCAGAATACATCATGTCTTTATAATGTTTAATTTAAAGCCACAACTTGATGCGTTATACATTCCTTAAATTTTTCTTTTTGTTTGCTATTATTAGGAGTACAAGCACGTAGTGAGCTGAGGTAATGTGCAAAATTCCCTGTAATTTCGCCGCTAGGGGGCATTACAGCAATATTTTAATATGCCCATAACTCAGTGACTACATATCACAGAAACAAAATTAATCAAATTCATCGCATCATTTTTATAGGCCCCATCCATTGGCGCAATATTACATTTTCCGCCATTTTTAATTTTATTGAAAACCAATTTTTGCTAACTCCTCCTAGAATTATCTTCAAATTTGGTATGCATCATCTCTGGACTCCCATGATTAAAAGTTATCAAAAGATTTTTGGTACTCCATATCGTATGGCTGCTATAGGCCAATCAACAGGGAGTGGCACATACTTGACAACATGAGCCATACCTCAGGAACGCAAAGTCCAACACTGATGAAATTCAAAACATATCATCAGGTATTGACTCCTGGTTAGGCAGCAAAATATGGAGCATTTTGGCCCATAGGTGGCGCTATAGCAACATTATAACTTTAAATAGCCATACACATTAATTGTATTTATATCTCAGTCATTGTATACAGTACAAACTCCATTCAAATTTCAAAATGCTCAGTATGGCATACTGATCAACCATACTTAAGTTCATAATGATGACATGTATACTTTATGAGTTATAAAACACGGTAATCAAGGGAGCTTCCTTCAATTCCATTTTATTATAGTTTCTCTCCTAAATGTATCAGGATCATAGAGACCAAACATGCCACAGGGATCAAACTTGCACATTGGTCCACATCTCACATTTACCCCAGAGGTCACCAGGTGCTTGGACCCCGTCATTGCTGCTTGCGGCATTTATTTTTTGGGGTGTCCCTTTTGCCTATATCAATGTAGGTAAAGAACTGGGACACTAAATCATTGATTTGTAACTACTTAGTGACTAACAATACAAACCTACAACTTATACAGTACAAGATAATCCAAAGGGCACACATTACTCAGCACAAGATGTATTAAATGGGATTCATAGACTCAGACACTTGTTCACAATGTACACTAAACACCCAAGATAATTATCTGCACTCCAGATGGCCCTGTCCACCAACTTAACAATTCTGGCAAGAAGTAACTGACAGACTATCCCTCATTATGAATTGTAGCATTCCACTATCCCAGTAGTGGTGCCAGGATTTCATTTTTGGATGGGCCAAAATAATTTTGGATGGGCCTTTTAATTACAGAAATTATGTTTGCACATCCCATGTCTTTTACTGCATTTATTTATAGTAGGTGTTATGGCTCTATCATGCCAAACATGTACCATTTGCCATTATTGTGCCGCTTAAACAGCTAATCGGCGTTGACACCTGTCCTGCATTCTACACAGCTGGAAGCTGACGTAAATCGAACACTGGGTGAAATAGCCCATTGAATGAAAATGCATGCAAAACCAAATCCTTTAATTACAGGCAACATATTTATTTTAAAAATCTTGATTAAATGTCATAGACACATTGACTTATTTTGTAAATCAGTAAAACGTTTTCTTTAAATCAACGTTTCGACAAGCCATTGCTGTCAACACTTTGTCATTTAATTATGTGTTTACATTTTTAATGACATGCCAGAACACAAAAAAAAACAACAACAAAGAAAATAGGCTGCATGGAATGAAAGAGAAAGAAATCCAATTCCTTACTATGACATTCTTCACATCAACAAGTCTCATCTGTGAGCCGCATTGGGTTATTTATGTTAACCCTACAGGAGTAGTCGACGGGGTTTGCTTTTGAAAATGTTAATAATTTCATCATAGTCCTCAAATGTTAACAGGCAGAGCGAATTCAGGCGAGTGGTGAGCATAGAGCTCCTACTGGCAGTTTTTATTCTCTTAACACTGGAGAAGACGCACTCAACAGTGCATGATGTCACTGGCAGAGTGACCATTGCTTTTAAGAAGGAATGAATATGAGGGAAGACTTCCTCGCTGCATATGTCCATCATATCAATAAGACTTTTAAAGGTTTCTCCTCTTGCCCTCTTCCTTGCGCCGTACTGGAGGAACACTGAAAGCTCTGAGTCTGTCTCATTGATATGGAAAAGCTTTCCTGCATCATTTAGACTTTTCGTCATATCTGTCAAACTGCTGTCACAAGAGGTTGCCAATAAAGCCGCTGCTGATCTCATCGGGCCATACAAGTCATCGTGGAACCTGGCATTAAGTTCATTAAGCTGGCAGTCTATTGGTTTAACATAGCCCGCAGGTCATTGTGACTCCGGACCCTTGTAGACTTTCCCAGCGAGGCAGTAACAATACTGTACCCGAATCGACTAGGGAGTTTTCGTGAGCGGGAAGGCAAGGATATATCCCAACTGTCGATATTATTGTCCCTCATGATCTTATTCGTCGTTGTCAGCATCTTAAGGAATTCACTGTTACAGCTGTCATTAGAGCGGATGTCTGTCAGTGATTGTTTAAGATTTTCTATCAAAGCTACTGTGTCTGTCACCGATACGCTGAAGGCCTTTGGTTGCTAAATCTGACTTATTGAACAGTTCTTTAAAGAGTATAAGGAGAAATATTAATTTCTTTGTTTGCATCTGCTGTAGTAACGCCTGTGCGTCAATTTGACTCTGTCTTCCCTCTTCTGCATATTCTGACAGCACTTGAAGGATTACGTCATAAAGAGTGAACACTTTACTCACTGCTGTCGATCTGCAACTCCACCTTGTATCACATCCTCGCTCGAATTCCATTGGTCTGCGATCGGGGTACATTTCCTTTTGTGTGTCGAGGAAACGTGCGTGTCTTTGACTGCCAACCATGAAGGTGTACAACAAGTTGACACTATCAAAGAAAGTTGATGCATCAGATGATGTCCGTGCCACAGCTGCCAGGACTAGATTCAGTCTATGAGAGTGACAATGCACATAGATTGCATTGGGAAAGGTGCTCCTGAGGATGGCCTGAACACCACCCTTATGTCCAGCCATTACAGACGCACCATCAAACCCGAATCCAGCACACAAGTTTGGGTCCAACTCAAAAGGCGCCACAAGTTCCAATATTTTTCTGGCAATGGCCTCAGCTGTTATCTCCCGTGTCCACAAGCCCGATTGCTCTTTCCTTCACAGATCCCATGTACACGTATCTTAAACAGACAGCCACCAACTCACACTTACATTCGTCAGCCAGTATTGCATAGAAAGTTCCTTCTGATCCATGCAGCTCTTTCCTTATGCGTCGTAGCAGCAGAGTGGATGCAGCATTTAGCAAGTCATTTTGCTTTGATAGGGGCAGGTTTGGTTATTAGCAATCAATAATTAATCATCTTGAAATTATGAATATTCATAAAAAATATTGACGGGAGTCAATATTAACGGGGCACCACCCTGGAATCAGGGACCAATAACCAAACCTTTAATGTAGTCTCAAAATGGCTGTTCAACCCCAAATGACAGTGTTTAAGTACCACTGTACATTTATGAGTGAACAGTGAAGGGTGAATTCGTACACAGGCCCTTACAACCAACCGTTATTACAACACATATGCACAAGGAATCACAGACAACTTCTCTTTAAAAGTATAACAGAGTTTATTTAACTTTAGCAATATCAATCAATAATCAATAACACTGCAGTTAATCACCAACTATTATACAACTATAACTATAGGTCTAAACTAGCAAGCATAAAGGCACAAACAGCATATGGCACGTATGGATGCGTGCGTATGTGTGTGTGTGTGAGAGAGAGAGAGAGAGAGAGAGAGAGAGAAGGAGAGAGAGAGAAGGCAAGATCGCCCAAGAGCGTCCCACTCACGTGACCACGTGAGTGGGACGCGAGAGTTCAAAATGGCGGCTGTGACCGTGCAGTTTGAACAAAGGGGCTTCGGAACCAAGATGGGGTTGGAGTTAGGTAGCTAAACCAACACCATCTAATTCTTAGGTAGCAATGAATGTGTAATGAGATGTGGGTGTGCGTATGTGTGTGGGTTAGTAAGAGAGAGAGAGGGAGAATAGGGGGGAAGCACTCAGGGTAAACCTAGAGATTCTACTCGCCGTCTAGAGACACAACAATAGCTTTTTACCACGCAGAAACTCAGGGTACGACTTGAAAATAGTACACCGGGTTACTGGTCTTTGAACTGGTAAAATGCAGTATATTGGCTCTATATGGTGGCTATTAACACAGATGCAAGCTCAGCGGCATGCAATTGAACACAATCAGCTTTACATTAACACAATCAAATCAAGCAGCAAGCATAATGATTGAGGTATCTTCACACAGCATAATATGGACGTGGCGGTCCGATGCGCTTCCCAATAAGCACAATTATAGCTTCTGATCAGTCAAGCTTATTTAACACACCTATTCTAGTCTCTGCCCAGAACCAAAGCCTCTTACTTGGGAATCACTCTCGAGTGATTGGTGTGTGTTTCAGTCCGTCTTATCGATCCGGTGGGGTTTTCCCAGGCGGGTCGGCAAAACCGTTATCTCTCCGTGCACGGAACAACGGCCAGCTGTCTTTCCTCGTAGGCAGCGAAAGATGTCAGCCAGGAGTCGACTTGATTGAGGAAACGTATCCTTACGTCGTCTTCTTGGAGGGAAGGAGTGTCCTTAGCTGTATTCTCTTCCAGTCCACTTCTGCAGGTCTGCTACACACGGCAGTGCGTGTAAGGAGTTAGAATGCCAGATACACGAACAGCTAGTCTAATCCTTCTGGATCCAACAGTGTTACAGCTAACACTAAACAGTCTGGGCTCGTCCAGCGAGTTGAAGACTGCGCCTCGGCTAAACAAAAGAACAGTTTGAACGTTTTCAAGTACCACCTTGTTAGCAACGCAGTCGCAAGAAGGGGCGCAGAGGAAAGGTAGCTCTGGAATTTATACTCTTGGTGACGTCATGGGGACATCCCGGGGCTCGTCCGAGTCTCGTCCAATGATAGACCGGAGGTTGGGTTTCAGCCAGTTTGCACCTAGGTGTGAACTTCAGGGCCTGTTGGAATTTTGGCGCTGTTTTCCTTTGTTTAAGGTCCCAGCCCAGCGGGTTGGCTAGAGTTCAGGTTTCTGATTCCCTTGCTAGGCCGCAGATGTAGGCTTTTAATTTGACATGTAGGCCTTTCCTTTGTTTAACCACATGGCCTGGCCCAACAGTATTTCATGGCTGACCATTTTTGCATTAACCCGGGAGAGCATCTAATCATTTTTGCATATCAGGATTATACTTGCAAAGGAGTTTGAACAACTCTTGGAAATTACCGGTGTTTATTGCCTCTTCATTTTCCCGGTATCCACGTAAAGGTATCTCCTGCTTTGCACATGTGAGCACAATGTCAAGAATAACTTTAATGTGCTCCCGATTTCTTTCTATTATCCCGCCATGTCTGCCTTCTATGTTGACAAGCTGATTGATGATTGTGCCATGGTCGGACTTGACGCTTCCTTTGTAGTTACTGTATTTATCCACTGCTATCTGATGAGCCCTGCTGCCCTCATGTTTATAACAAGCCGTGTTCATGTGTTTCCAATCCTTATATCCATGACTTCTAAATTTCTCCTCCCCACCTCTCTCAGCAAAATGCCGACACATCTTACAAAATACTGTGTCCTTACTGATGCTGTACTCCAAAAATTCATACTTCTCATACCATTGTGAAGAGAAGCTCCTGGACTTGTATCCAAAAACTGAGACTGGGTACTGTTTGAGTTTTGGCTGTGTTGGCGGCTCATCTATAGCTGACAGGTCCACTGGAGTCGACATGGAGGCAGTGGCAGGCTCGGTGGAAGAGATGGATGAAGAGGAGATGGGAATGGACATGCATCCTTCTTGAGGACTTGACTGATTTTCACCTGGGTGAAACTGCAGGCCTTGTTCTTCAGTTCCTCTAACCCCATCTGTCCCGCCAATGAAGCCCACGTCCCGCGATTGGAGCCCATTTGTTCCAAGGGAGCCCACGCTAGCGTTAGCTTGATTTTCGCTAGCTTGTGGAGATGGTGGAGACACCTGTGATGAGGCAGTTGATTCTGGCGATGTCTCCTTTCTAATTCTTTTTAGATATTTAAAAAGCGATGCCTGCTATGGGGCGCCGATTGTAAAGTGGCGCACACTGAAATTAACAGCAAGATTTCGCCACATTTAGCTCCAAACAACGTTTAAAAAAGTGGTGTGAATTTTTTAAAGTCACTTTTTACCAGATTTACAGCAATATTTGTGAACTTTGTCATATTTACTTTTCTTGTAAAAAATATATTAAATATAATGTCAATGTTAAATCTAAATATTAAATGTTAAACCTAAATGTTTAATCTAAATCTAAATGTTAAATGTTAAACCCAAATGTTAAATGTTAAATCTAAATGTTAAATGTTAAACCTAAATGTTAAATGTTAAATCTAAATGTTAAATGTTAAACCTAAATGTTTAATCTAAATCTAAATGTTAAATGTTAAACCCAAATGTTAAATGTTAAATCTAAATGTTAAATGTTAAACCTAAATGTTAAATGTTAAATGTTAAATGTTAAATCTAAATGTTAAATCTTAAATGTAAATGTTAAATGTTAAATCTAAATGTTAAATGTTAAATCTAAATGCTAAATGTCAAATCTAAATGTTGTGTGCTTGGTGAAACTAAATATTTAGCTAATATGCAAATCCACACTGCCGGTCAGCGGAAGTACCAAAATAAAAGCAAGATGAAGAGATCCAGCGCTAGGCCGATACTACTACAGCATTCAAAGGAAAGTAGGAGAAATGAGAGGAAGCAATAGAAATAGAAAGAAGGAGGACATCATATCAAGGATGAGGTTTGGTCACACCGGTCTGAACAATACATTAAACATAATGAGTAATAGTATAGTAACCGTTCTGATCCACACTCCAGTCCAGAAGGTGGCGGTAATGCACCTAAAAGCTGTTTGCCAACCGCCATTAAACAATAAAAGAAGAAGATCCAGCGCTATCCACGGTCTTCCTCAGGTGGTCAGACTGTGTGACTGCGCTCCACTGTTGGTCACTTCTCTTCGCAATGTTCTCCTCCATCTGTTGCCTGCCAATATGTCCAGCGATTTAGCTGAAAACATTGGAAGGGCCGTTTTGGCGGCAATTCAGAGTTTCAGCAATGCATCTTCAGCGGCAGCATCCACCACAGCACTCGGTAAGTTTGTTTTCTAACTCGCGTAGCATATGTTAATATAAAGGTGGATAGATTGTATTCAATGTTAGCATGTATATAAAACTAGCTAACGTTAGCCCAGTAGAGGTAAGCTTTGCTAGGTTATGTAGCTAGCGATCAATGTGCTTCATGCAAAGCGCATTTGTTTCGTTTTTGCGGTAGACAGTAGAGACTGCTGGACATCGTACAACACACAAAAGAAAACGTAATTTTTTTTATCTAGCTAATGCAATCCTTCTGAACGTAAATGTCTCCTCAGGGTTCCACCAGCAATGCACCTGGACCAGCGACACCCGCCGCCTCCACCGGGACATCATACCGCTCGGTACGCTTTCATACTCATGTAACCTAGCTAGCTGGTTTTTAAATCTGTGTGGCGTAATATTTCTGTTTTAATTCTGATCAAGGTGGCATAATTGAGACAACACCAGTATGTTACAAGATAATAACTGCGATGGTATTTTATTTGTATTTTAAAACTCCTCAGGGCTTCAGCACCAGCAACGCGACCACATCAACACCAGCAACAGCCTTCACCCCATTCACCTATCAGTCAGTAAGTTTTCATTCATATTCATGTTCGAGTCTGAGTTGATACTATCTTTTGATTGCCCATTTTATTCATTTAAACATTCCTGTATTTAACATACAGTACAATCTATAATTCTCTTTAGTCAGAAAGATATTAATGAGGAGCAGATATTAATGTCTAGCTCATCTGTTATAGCATCTATAATTCTCTCTCTTGAATGACCCATCTTTGTTATAGAAACATGCTCAATGTCATAATCTTTGCTGTGTTCTAGGATGGTTACCAAGGAAGGCATCAGATTTCCAAAGAGGAACTGGAAAATGTTCTTTCACTGAAAACCACCTTTACTGAAGCTGCGTCTATCCTTTCAGTCTCAAGGCCAACTTTCTATAAGTTACTGCAAGACTATAATATCCCAACATCGAAATTTAATGGCATCAGTGACCAACAATTGGATCTTAAAGTGTCACAGATAAAAACTGAACATCCAAATGCTGGAGAAGTGATGCTTATGGGGCATCTGCGCTCCAAAAACATTGTGGTTCAAAGACAACGTGTAAAAGAGTCACTGCGAAGGGTGGACTCAGCTGGTGTCCTATCCAGGAGAAGAACAGCAATAGCTCAGCGAGTATATTCTGTGCTGCATCCAAATTTCATATGGCATGTAGATGGAAACCACAAGCTGATTAGGTGGAAATTGGTTGTTCATGGTGCAATAGACGGCTACAGTAGGATGTTGATGTTTCTTCACTGCTCCAACAACAATCGAGCTGAAACTGTGAAAGACCTCTTTACTGCAGCTGTCGGACAGTTTGGCAGACCACTGCACATCAGGACTGATCACGGAGGAGAGAACGCTCAGATTTGGGAGGACATGCGAGCAAGCAGGGGTGAAGGCTCTGTCTTAACGGGAAGTTCTGTACACAACCAAAGGATTGAGAGTTTCAACCGAGACTTGAACAACAACTGCAGCCATGTTTATGCACCTATTTTTTATGAACTGGAATCCCTGGGTATCCTAGACTTAGAAAATGCAACAGACCTATTTTGTCTTCATTATGTCTTTCTACCCAGAATCAACCGCACTTTGGAGGAATTCAAAGCTGGATATAACAATCACTCTATTTCATCTGAAGGAAATAGAACTCCAGTTCAGCTTTTTACACTGGACAGTGATTTGCTTCATCTTCACAACCCAGAACTCCTAACAGCAGAGGTAGTTGTTCTCTCCTCACCAAACTCTCAAAGTGGGTTTTTCCCATTAAATGACAGAGAACTTTATGATACCATTAACCCTCTTGAAAATGACAACAATAATGGCAAAACATTGTTTCAGAGAACACAGCAGTTTATTTTTATTAAACTTGTAAATGTGTGACCTCAACATAACAGGGACAACTGGGTAACAGTGGCCTCAATTATAGTGGTATGTACATACTTTCAAAAGTACTCTTAAATGCTGTGAAACAAATACTGATGTTTTCTTGTGGACTGCAACAGTTGAAATCTGTTCCTTTTTCTGGCAGTGAAGCCTCTTGCCAGTGTATAGATGTTTGAAAATTACATGATGGCACATAGTTGCTGTAGGTGTTAAAAAGGCTACAAATGTACATTGAAAGTGTAAAAAAATTTAACAAACACATTGTGAATATGAACTTAAGTTTTAACATGAACATTGACACTGTACAAATACATTACAGCAGGGCTGTACGTTAACTTTTTTTGCACATAGCACTGGTGCTACAGAGGTTGATAGTTTTGTAGCACAGGCCACAAAATTGTAGCACGCGTATAAAATGTCTGTTACCATCTCTAAAAACAACCACAAGTAGTGCAGTTCATCACTTAAACAGGTATGTGACTGGCAAAGGACATTAATGTTGCATACAGGGCACACAAAATCCAAACCTTAACAAGAAATGTTTTCAGACAAAAATTTTCTTTATTTGCCCATAATGGTAAATTGCAGGGACATAACAACTGTATACAAAACATCAATATATTACGCTTCACAGGGGTGTGAATCTTTGGGAATCTCACGATTCGATTTGATTCCGATTCTTGGGTGTCCGAACTGATTCAGAATCGATTCTCGATTCAAAACCGATTCTCGATTGAATGAATAGAAAAGGGGCACTATTTTCAGTCTTTTGCTCCAGTATACTGTGTGCCAAACCATTCACTGGTGTCCTTAGTCCACTGAAACACAATATGAAACATAACTGGCAATTAAGATAAATGGTCCGCAGCCTTTTTATTTTAAAAAGTTAACTGCATTAATTAATGAATAAATTAATTTGAAAGCATCTTACAGTCTCCTGCCTGTATGAGAATAACAAAATGAGGGGGAGGCGGAGTGCTCCGCTGTGTTGTTATTAACGTTATGTCTCCAGCAGTGGAGAGCAGCCTCTCTGCTGCACCGTTAGCGGGGAAAGCCATCGTTGTCCAAGACGCTGAGCAGGCGCAAGGTTTTTGAGGTGAAACAGACTGAGCACCGAGTTATTTTCTTCACCTCAGAGTTGGTTTAAGTTGTTTAATGCTGCAGTGTGTGTTGGTCAGCCGGTCTCGTTTGTTACTGCTGATCGCTGCTCCGCTCTGCTAACGTCAGTCTCTGAGTGACAGCGTAGAAAGTTCACAATATACTTCACGTTCATCTCGCAAAGGTAATTATTTAGTCATTAAATCAAAACATGTTTGCAACCGCTTGCCTTTTTTGAAGATGAACTACAATATAACTCTAATGTGTGCGCGCTGTAGACTGTCCGGGTGCTGCACTGCCCTCGGAGGAAACGGCGTGGAGGCAACCGCATAGGAATTATGGGATTGTTCCCTAGGAATTGTAGGAATTGGTGTTGGATGTATGGACTCTACGCAGCCGGGGACATGATTTGTAATCGCACAATAGACTACAACTACCAAGTAGAATAGCGATGCGCCATCGATTCACCTCACACACAAACAAGCACACAAACCCTCACTTCACACAAACAAGCGGCTCCACACACACATGCAAAACTGTATCGCACAGTTGCTACTGCGGTAAATTCATTCATCGCACAGACCGATTTTTTCGTAGCACGTCGCACTGTACAGCTCTGATTACAGCTTGAATCCATTCACAACATTATGGATCAGTTTAGCAACTATGGTGCCGTATTTTGTTCCTGATTGTGAAGGTAACGCATTGTCAACATAATATAATATTTCTCTAGTATCAACTCCATAGTAATGAACACTAAACCTCATGGGTTCTGCAGTATTTAGAGACATTTGACAGAAAAATGTCATTTCACAGTGTTGAATGTTTGTTGTTTGTGTTGTAAATGTTCAGCTGATCGGAGAAGAATCTTACTCCAGCTTAACTTTTTTATACTGTTTGCAGAGTATAAAAAACATTGGGTCTAGTTTTGTGACATTTGTTTAAATGGTGCTGAATAGAGATCCATTCATTAGTGCTACTAGGAAGCAGTAGTTAAATTCATCATCATCAGCCATTATTGTTGCGTTCACAAAAAGATGAAGCTCATTTGCACACGTGTGTGCAATGGGAAGATGTTTGCTTTCATCATGAATAAATGTTAATTTAGGAGTTGGCTGAAAACCAATGGCTGGGACTTTGCTGCTCCCTGTAGCAAACACCAGGATGTGGTCGGGGCTCAAAGCCTTCAGGAATGCCTCCTCGTCCTTGGTTAGAGTCCTGTCTCCAAATGTGTCTCTCAGCTCTTTATCTAAAAGCAAAGGAAAACCAGTGTTGACTTGGAGACTGGAAAATACTCAAGTTTAAGGAAGACTGAGTCAACGACTAATTGAGTGACTCATGGATTAATGTATTGGTCATCTGGTGAGAAAGCAACTATATTCTTTGCTAAGAATTGGTAAGGTGGTAGGTATAGGAATTAGTAATTTATGTCAGTTATAAGCAATCATACAACAACTGTATTCTTGTGTTTGTGATGCATAAACATAAGACAAGTGCAACTTCATGAGTTGTAAAGAATAAAATTAATCTGTCAGTGTCCTGGATTGTCTTATTGATCTACTGAATTACAAATACATTTCTACTTACTTTCGACACACTGGAGAAATTCCCAAAATTTTACCACCATCAACTCCTCCCTAGCTCTTCTGTTACCCAGTACAGAGTAACTTGGTTTGAGAACACCAGCAATAAAATCGGCTGCTAGATCTTTGTCCTCCCCTGGTATGTCAAGCAGTACACGCAAGCTGGGGTTCTCTCTCAGGAGTGATAAAACCTGGAGGGAAATTCAACACCATAAAAATGAGTAGTTATGGTTAAATATTGCAATTTTTTAAAATCACAAGCTGTTTTTCTCTAAAGATTTCATTTAAAGGTCCCATATTATGAAAAACACGTTTTTCCTTGCCCATACACACAAGGGCGTAACTTTGGTTTGAGAAGTGGGGGGGACACAATAAAAGTCTGGGGGAGTACCCCCAGACTCCCCGTTTTGTTGTCCCAATCCCATTTCCTGCATTTCTACATACATTTAGAGACTACGGTAACCAATACAAAATCCGGGAAATAATTGAGTTGGTCATTATGCTAAATTCTGCCAGAATAGTACTAAATATGCATAAGAAAAACTGTCTTACTTTCTGTATTGTTTAACCCACAACTTTACTGAACTTCACATGTTGAGTTATTCAATTATGTATATATATATATTTTGAAGAATAGGACTGACAGGTCTATGGTACATTATTGTGGCACTATCGATAGATAATGTGTCATTTGCAACTTCAATCACAACAAATATATACAAAATGTATCAAAGAATATGAAACTTTTTTTTTTAGAAGTTTTTTAGAAGTCACACACTGTCAATACTATAAGAGCACTGCCAATTAATGTGTTAGCTTTTTTATGTAAGTCTAGTGTGTAGTTATCTTTATTATGAGTATTGGTTATACCAGAGATTAGATAGGCTTTGGTTCTACCTTTTCACAGTGTCACTCAAAATACATGTCTTTTGCCTCATTCAGTGAGCAATTTTTCAAGTGCGCATGCGTGGAACACGTCCGCGTCCACAGCAGTGTTGCCAACTCCAAGGAATTTCCAAGGAAAGTAGCTATTGGCTGCTCAGAAAGTCGCTATAAATCGCCAGATGATGTCATACGATAATTTGCATATCAATATATAATGCTGCACTTGTTATGCACGCCACAGCGTAGCCCGTTTTAATATAAGTGCTGACTCCGCCCACCCGGGCCAGTTTCGGCGTACGCCGGTAGCAGTTACAAGTGGACCCTATCCTACAGTCCCTGCACTCAGCGGAGGGAGGGGGCTACACTGTGTGTGGGAAGCGCTGTGATCATCAGACCTCTCTGGATTAGACAAGCAAGTAGAGCAAACCGGCATCAGCCATACCAATTTATTGCCAAATGCTTTGGGATTCAACACATTAACATTGCTTCCCATGGTCAGAAAAAGTCGCCAGATTTGTCGCTAGTCGCTTTTGAGAAATAAAGTCACCAGGGGGGTCTGAAAAGTCGCTAAGTCTAGTGACAAAGTCGCCAAGTTGGCAACACTGGTCCACAGACGCCAAAATGTACTATAGAACCGCGTAGGCAGGCTGTCCGTGGCCGCTACTCGTCCGTGCCAATTTTTTTGGAGTATATCAGGGCCTTACAATCAGCAGCTCAATTCACATTCTCAGCCAGAATCTGACGGCTGGCCAAACAGTAGCGTATTAAGCACGATTTTTGCGGTTAAAAAAGTGGGGGGGACACAAACGGGATTTTGAAAAGATGGGGGGACATGTCCCCCCTGTCCCCTGTGGAAATTACGCCCCAGCATACACATATACTTTAGTCATCCTTCAACCTAACAACCCACAGAATGTGAGAAGTGAATGCCTCTGCATTGTTGCCCCAGCCTCCTTCCTGGGAAAACGTGCTTCTACAAGCCGTTTTGATTTGGCTCCCCTTGTGACGTCCCAAGGGGAGCAATTTGCATACGCCGACCTCCAAGCTGGATACTCCCACACCCCTCTGCTCCTCTGTGCGCTTTCGGCCGCCATTGTTTTACTTCGCTACTACAGCTTAACGTTAGAAGATATCAAAAGCAAGAGCAAAACATGCTAAATGTTGCGTTGTTGGCTTCAAGGCTAAACACAAAGCTCTACATTGCCTCCCAGCATCGGAAGATAAAAAGATTGTTTTTACAATAACATTCTGACTACAGTAAACTTAGTCCAAATTTGCATGTTTGTGCTAACCGCTTTACCTCGGACTGCTTCGTAAAACAGTGTCAATACAAAGCAGGATTTACATCAAAAATGCTCCTGAAAGATGGATTTATCTCAACTGGATGTGGCCCAACAGCAAATGTGCAATTGGTAAGTGTCGCCACTTTGTGATAATATTTACAGTTGGGTACAGTCAGCTGGGCTTGACAACATGTCCCGCTTTGCTAACATGTGTAAAGTTATGTTCCATTTGCTTATTTGCAACATTGTTTCCATGTTTATTTGTTAATACAGTCTATGGTGCTTTGTTGCTAAATCAGTTGCCTTGTCTGGAGAGATGTGTCTGCTAACGTAGCTTGAGAATGAGAAATGGATATGGTAGTTTATGGTATTTCAGTCCGATTAGCATCGGGTAGTGATTTAGCTACAGTCCTGATGAGACACGGGCCTGTGAATACGAGGAAGCCTGTTGGCCACAACGACAACAGTTAATAGTCGTCTAGTTAACCAGGTCCCGAAAGGACAAACTTACTATGATCGAGGTTAGGGGCTAGTGCCGTTAGCGGCGTGCTAATCTAGCGTTAGCGTTAGCTAAGGTTAGCTCCTCTAGCTCACTTTGCGGACACCTTACTAGACAGCTTGTAACACTTGTAACGTGGCAAAACTCGAACAGTAGAATATTTGAGATAATTGTTTGCATTAAACATTGCTATTCCCTACTACGAGGCCAGCACATCTCAGACAGTCATTAAATAAATATACAAATGTTATAACAAAGTATAAACTATAGTATAAAATAATTTATGAATCAAAATTGCACATTTTGCTACTTGCCAGTGTCAGGCCACACTAGTATGCAATGTATATTCTTTTGTAATGGAACAACTGATGACTTCTGTGTTTCTGTTACTCCACAGATTACGTCGATGAGTTGATGGACCTCATCTTTGATCACGTCGTCCAGGACCCTGCACCTTATGTGAGCCAGGTTTTGAAGATCACCCTTCCCAGAAGACCTGTGCGCCCAGTCTGACAGGCCAGCCAAGGAGGACGTCATTGCAGCCACGTGTCTCGGTTCAATCAAGAGGCAGTCTGAACCCGACGCAGCTGGCAGCATCAGGGAGCTCACAGCATATGCACAGCATCACACACACTGGTATCACTACTCTGACCCTGCGACCTAGAAAGCCCCAGCACTAGCTGACAAAGGATCTGTAGGCTAGACACTGAGAAGAGGGTACACATACTGTCAATATATTTCATTTGAATACTTAGTCTCTTCTTTTGTTGTTTTGGTTATCTGGCATGAGGTCAGGTTGTAGTTGGGTGTTTTCCACGAATACATAACAGAACTAAAAACATCAAATTATAATTCATTTTGGTGATTGATACTGTACTACTTGACTACACTGCAGTAACTGCTACAGTGGAACACTCCCCTGTGTACACTCACAGATGTAGATTTTGTAACATAATAGCACCCCATTATGGTCCTGCATAAGCAGTGTTATGTTTTTACATGTGCCTTTTTTATGCCTTTTCTAAAATAATTTTATTCTGTATGAACAGTCAGTGTTGTGGTTACTTATTGGTTTCACATTTAATTTACATGGGTGTGTAAAGGGAAAAACGTATATAATCCTACACACCGTGTCTACACTTATATGGTGCTTTATTACATTTCAATGACTGAAATGTAATAAAGCACCATGCAAGTGTAGACAGTGTGTGGGATTATATTACTTATTCAGTAACTTTTGTCCTATGCCCCTGTCACTAAAAGACTTTTAGGTGTGCTAAAGTTTTTTCTACATGGATGTGTAATAAAGTATAACAACAGTTATTTTACTCAAATTTATTGTCATGTAAAGTATTATCCAAAGTCACATGCATAAAAGAAACTTACTGCTCTATACCTCTAAGCTGTAAGGGCCCATAGTCTGCTTTATAAATGTTCATTGCATTCTGTAGTGAGAACACATTCAAACATACAGGCTCCAGACCAGGATGATCAACATGCATGTAGGTGGATCCTGAAGCTGCTTCATTCTTCTGGTAACCTAGGGAATGAGAAAGGGTAACTGTTATTGAATTTTGCAAGCTTTATAGGAACATTACACTGATAATTGCGTTTATCTATATTATATGTTTATTATTTAGCACAGACAATTTAAAGTAGATGTGAGTACTGTACAAACTAATGTACAGGACAAACAAAGGTGTCAACTCTAAAAGAGGTAAGATGTTATGTACAGGGGGAATGACCAGCAGGCCTCCATGAGATGCAATGTTTGAATATTTCAGCTACAGTTCTAAAACTGTTGAGCTAGCGTTATAGCTGAATAACACTGGCATAAATATGTCATATTTATGCCAGTGTTATTCAGGTCATATGTCCAAATGGTAGATAGCATGGGACATAATCATATGTTTGCCGGTGTCGACTCGTGACTTTATTTGTATCCCCTGAAGATGAGTTCTTCTTTTGCGTCTTCACATCAATTTGATGTATTTGAACGTAATAACTACATAATGTCTGGTGTGGATTTGTTTTCTATCGCTAGCCAGTACAACGGCAATTGTAAGACATTTCATGGAATAACATTACAGCAGCTATCCAAGTAGCCAGCTAAAAGTTACCGACACCTACTGTGTCGACGAGCTTACTAGACAACCTCAAACCACCGGAACCAGTGAACGTCAGGCTAAAAATGAATCAAACAAACCATACGGTATAGTTCCCGTGCGAGACACTCCGGCAAGTAACGTTAGATATCGTTTTTATGGGATACAAATTTGTCCGCTATGGCTATCCAGAAAGACAACATAGCCGACGCAACCACATACACACGCACGGTGAGAGAGTACGAACAACACACTGAAATTTCAACCTACCATTCAGAGACATCCTGCTGTAACCGTGTCTGTAACTTCGGCAGTTGCCTCCTCTTGTTCGGTTGACAGATTCCTTCTCAAACATGTACTGTTTTACATGTTGTGTCACAGAGTTTTCTTCTACAAGGAGCTGCCATGTTAGTTTTGGGGTTTTTCCGCGTCTGCACCCTCCCCCCTCACCCAGCCGATCAGGCGGCCAATCAGAGCAGCACCTCATTATCAGAGCATCCCCGCCCACTCAGAACAGCGCATAGTTAATGAGGGGACAAACAGAGAGGATGGAGAGGCTCCACAGAGCCTGGATTTGTGTGTTTTTTTGCAACAGAATTCATAACTTTGTTTTAAAGACCACTGAGAAATGTTTTAAACAGCTAAAAAGAGCATAATATGGGACCTTTAAACTAATATGACTGTAAATGTGGTCGTTATAGTGATATGTATGAAGTCCTTTAATTACATTTTGTAATTTTATTATAGCTAGTTAATAACAAGCATGATACAGAGCAACTGTGATGTAAATCTTACTCCATAGTAGGACAAGCCATCAATTAGTTGATCAAGACAGCTCTGCCGTTGCAGTACGGCATGGTATAGAGCTGCATTTTTCACAAACACATCTCTGTTGGCCATGGTGACTGCGAGTGGAAGACCTTCAACTTGAAATCGCCATGAGTCACAGCAGCTGACTGCTTTCTCCAAATCATCCTGCGTGGTTGCATGTTTAACCTAAAGATTACAGATCAAGTCTTTAAAATTTTATTTTCTCAAATGTACTGCATTTAGTCAACATTTACAGAAATATAGTGTAGATTGTGATCCTTTTTCTGTGACTGTAAAAGTTGTGATTTTTTAGTTATCTGGAAGTAATAAAACCAAAATTAATTTGATAATGCATTCCACCAAAATAAAAATAACTCTGAAAATGTAATGAATAGAATCAAGTTTCTATTGCTGTACTCTACCTGATATATTTTTAACTCAACATACTATGACTTTTATATAATGGAAAACATTTTTTTAATATATTTATGTAATAGTCATAATAGATTGATAGTGTAATGGCTTTGGAAAAATTATGCCATTTCTTTCAAAACTGGTTTCCTAGTGGCCGTCTTGCGTACACAGCACGCATTGTGTAAGCAGTGATCTTGTGTTCAACTCTGGCCACTCTTCCATCAATGTCTTCACTAGATCCGTTTAGCCACAATACTGCTGTGTACTCAGCCCAGTACACAATAAACGTACTCATGCATGCTATGCGTAAATACGTTATGAATTATTACTGGCCACTCTCCCACAAAAGTGGAAATATTTTAACCAAAACAATCAATCAGAGGACAGTGTGTTGTAATTTCTCACATAAAATGTTGTCCAAGATGAACATCTGTTTTGCAGACTTGCAATGTAGCCTGATACTGAAAAATGCCATTGTCTTAAATTAATAGAAACTAACATCAGTGAAATGATGTACTGTATTTATCATAGCCACACTAGTTTAATGATATGTAGTACCTAAAGTCAGCCATCCTATGGCTAGGCAATAGTCAAAGAAAAAGCAAAGGCTTACATATGTGTTCTTCAGTTCAGAATATTGCACATCACCTTTTTGAGATTCTCCCTTAACTCAGGGTCACCTATATCATCAGGTGTCACATGTACTTGAAGGATGTCCCCTGACACAATGTAGTCCACTACATGCAGGGACAGAAACGCAGGTGGTTCACCCCCTTGCACTATTATTGTAGACATCATCCTGCCAATGGTTCGATACACTCCATTTTGCAAGTGGAGGATGTTAAATCTCGGTGTGCATCCATTTGGTGTGCCTGAAAGATTAAATAAATTAACAGCGCATTCTGTACTGTGTACACTAGCGTTCCAACCCAATATTTGTGGCCAGGTAACCTCAAAGTAAATTATCCCCTTCAACCACAATCGACAAAATGCAGTTAGAAGTGAAACTCTTTTTTAAACATATATCAGAAACCATAAAGGGAAAAATATAATTAGAAATCTGAAAATAGAATTCATTTACCCATAAATGCTAACTCAACTCTGAGCTTTAGGACTACAAAATCATTTTATTACCTTCAAAAGCTCCACTGTCCTGGAAGATAGCCTTCACCAGTAAACGGAAAAACTCTCATCTGGGACCCCCGAGGTCAGCAGCATCTTCCTCAGCATCATGTTCATCGCTAAATGTGACATAGATCATGTCACAGCTTTCTGCAAACCTGGGTCTCTTAAACTGACGTACGGCTGTGGTCCAGACATTGGCTCGACTGATATGGATTTGTTTTGTTCCTGACGTAATAACTCTCTCACTATGAGGTTTTAGAAGGCCTGCAATTTCTTCTTTGCTCAGCATTTCAGAAGACCTATATTAAAACAGACAATGACAAAGACAAACAGACCTTTGGATATCTGTGCATTTACTGTACAATCGCCTTAAGTGCATAGTGTTACATCAAAAAATGATGTAGTGCTGGTGGCATTTTGAATTAGTGAAAAAAATACACAAGTATTAATCCAGACAACTTACATGATGATAAAACTTGGTCATTTGTGACAGGTTTGTTCTGACAATTCTCTTCTCAAAATGTTCCACTTTGTTTGCAATGTTTACACTGATGCAAATAAGATATTACAGTAATTAAAAATTACTTGCAAATCTTACCTTAAAATATGAACAGCACTAGGCCTGTCAGACTCTTCTATGAGACTACGCTGAATTGCCTCTTCAAGAGCTTCATCTTCCTCCAGATAAACAGGGCTGAGCAAACGAAGATAGACAGGGACAGCAGAAAATTAACCAGAAAGCATGTTGTCAACCTCAATGAATTATAGTCAAACTGTTTAATTTTTAAAAAGATGTAATGATGAAAGTAAATTCTAAATTATTAGTATGGATTCAACTGAATACAAAATGCAATTCTGCATTGAAAAAATATACTGGCCTAATAATTTTGATGGACACTTTCTATCTGTTGTTCATACTGTAAACAGTCCAACATCTACACTGCAGTATTTCTATAACCCCCAAATATCTTACACAAATTCTGCCAAATTATAAGGAAACAAGTGTCTCAAGTCTTCTGCCTGTCCCTCATTTTCACTCTCTTGAGTGCTGCCCTCTGTCTCCTGATGTCTGGCCTCACTTTCCCTTGGTGATGAAGGCACTGTATGACGCACTGCATGAAGAAAAGAAGGTCAGCAGGAAATATTTTCGTAATAATGTTAACCTTATCTGCTCAATGCGTCCTAAGTGCAACTTAACCCTAGTTCCATCTTTTAAGTATGCTTCCTTTAGATGATTTGAAGACTGTATTTAAGGATTTAGGGTGGAGCAAGACTGAATGAGATGAGCTAGGTGGAAGTGCTGCCTCTAATTTGTTTTCTGTCTGAAGTGACAGAAGCAGAAGGCAAAGTTCAAATAACTGAACTGTGCTGCCAAGCGCCACCTACACCTCCTATAATGGCTTGTGGGTAGATCAATGAAGATATTCAATCCAAATGCAGTTTACAGGTTGCTTCCACAGTGATCGCAGTTTAAGCTGATAAAAAAATACTAATTGGTACAGAAGTTGTGTCTGATTGGCGTTTTATGTTAGCAGTAAAATCATAGGCCTTGATCCAGTGGTGAAATTCCACTTTAAAGAAAAGCTACAAAATGCTAAGTACAGCTAAGGCTAAGGACAGCCAAGAACAAAACTGATAAAGCAATAACAATTCTGAGTTACCATACAGCCAATAAAAAAACATATTAGGAATAAGTGTTTTAACCAACTTCTCCTTTGATGCAATGGAATTTCTTGCTGTCTGTCATTTTCACTCCCTTGACTGATGCCTTCTGTCTCCTGATGGTGGAGCTCACTTTCACTTGGGGAAAGTGACACTGTATGCACTGAATGACACGATATTATGAACAAAAGAAAGGAAAATATATATCAGTAATAAGAAATAAAGTACTTAGTACTCAATATATTTAATATATTTATTTACTCACATATTTTTACTATTATTTGATCCACTCAATCACTCAAGTAAGGTTCTAGTGAGAGTTGGGAGTACATTCCTGCTTACAATGGCAGAAGCCCCCTTGGATGGTACTCAGGGACAATATACACACACGCGCCTTCCCACACAAACAACACCAATGGCTTAGTGTAGGCCTTTAAGAGTATCTAATTACCCTTATCTGCATTTTGGGATGAGCAGAAATAGAACAAATGATAAGATAAAAAAAACATATGAACTGTGATATTCAAAGTCATTGCAGTAAGAAAATAACTGGTGACTGAGCCTACGA
The DNA here is from genome assembly GCF_048128805.1 of Centroberyx gerrardi. Taxonomy (NCBI): domain Eukaryota; kingdom Metazoa; phylum Chordata; class Actinopteri; order Beryciformes; family Berycidae; genus Centroberyx; species Centroberyx gerrardi. The sequence continues at coordinate 1,278,110 of NC_136014.1, forward strand.
CCTATTACAAGACAACAATTTTAAATTCTAATCACCATGCTGTCTAGGGAAAACCCACCTCTCCTTCTCTGGCAGACTGGACTTTCAAAGTCACTATCGGAGAGTTCCTCAGGTTCCTCCTGGGGAAAAAAGTATGTTTTGTGTGATATATAATCCATCAAGTCAGTGGCAACGCAGAGGTATTTGGTTGTACTTAAAACTAAGTTTGCCTGAAAAAAAATTAAACAAAATAATGGCTAAGTTTATTAATATATAGACGTAGATAAAGCAACAGACATATGTATATATTTGCTTCTAATACACTGAATGTTGCCCATTAATGAATCTGTGTACCGTAATATAAAATGTTTACCCGTGCAGGTTTGTGTATTCCTGTCATTGTATAGAGACAAGTGGTTGAACTAATCGAGCCAACTTCTTTACCACCCCACAGAAAATTGCTGGAGACATTTGGTTTCATTAGTCTTTTGCATCCCTTGATTGTACTCAAATGGGAATGACTGGCCCATAGACAATGCAAATGTTCTTCTGAAAATGGCTGTTATTTCTTCTCTAAGTTGTGCTTCAGACCAGTCAGATGTAAAGGAGATCTTCCCAATAAGGCCATCTTGCGCTAATCTTGCTCTTGAGTCTCCTCTGGGTATGCGGAACGTTGATGCTGAAGACAAAGGCAAGCACACAACATCCCTTGTGTAGTGTTTGCAGGCCTTGTTTTTTCTTACAAAACGTGAGCGTGTAGCATGATTTTGAGGAACTGATGGAAGGGGAACCTGACATGAATGGAACACACATACACATACAGACCCCCATGCATTTCAAGAGATCCATAACAAAGTTTTTAGTTCACAGTTAATGCAAACTATATGTGATGGCTGCTACCCTAGGTAGAGGGCACTGCCTCTAGTAGGCGGGCCATTGGAACTGATTAGCAGTCCATTCTCCTCATAAGGACAGGTGTGTCAGCCAGCCTTCCTTTGAGCCTGACAAAGGTTTGGTGTGTAGGGTACTTCTTCTGCAATACAGTTAATGCAGGTAATGCAAGTCTAAGATTGAGAATGAGAAATTGTAATATTTAGTTCATAGTCTTATATTGTTTTGGTGATTCAGATTTTAGGGTGGCTTTGTCCCTCGGTGATTCCTGTGTGGCCTGTGCTGTAGCCCAGTGGTTATGAGGTAGGCGGTGAGTTTATTATACCTGCCCCTCCATAACATTCATATATGAATGTGTTACCAATATGCACATGTTCAATACTGTAGGTGTGTTCCTATATGGTGAGGATTCAGACTGGTCCCGTGCTGTAGGCCTTTGACAGATGTTCCAGGCAGCGATAGGCCAGTCACCCTTTCCTGTGTCACACCAAGCATAGCCTGTGCTCCATGCAGGTAACCTATTGGTAGCAGTAACAGTAGGAGGGTTAATCCCTCCGAGGTAATGTATAAACATCATCCCTCCAATATAGAGGATTGACACCTGCATTCTTTTCCCCTAGGATCCAGTGCCAGGCTGCTGTTTTGCCTAATGTGGCTTTGTCTAGTGACATATCGTTTTATTTGAACTGTTTTATCTGAATAGCATTGGAAATTATATGTTCTTATACTGTGTACGAGACCATTCCTGCTTTAGTGCTGGATTTTTATACTGTTGAAGACTGTATTGTTAAAAATAAGCTTGTTTATGAACCAACTATTTCATAATGTACTAGACATTGCATTTGTATCTCTTTCTTTCTTTTGAGCAGAGGGGCCGCGCTGCGGGGAGTAGACTGGGTCCTAATTTGTGTTCACTGCATGCGGTGTGGTAAGCTTTCGGTATGGTGAGCTTTAAAGTTTGCAGTTAACCCTCTTCACCTAGCGTTCATTGGATCTGCCGTGTACTAGTGTGCATTGGTGTATTGTGCACGTGGTGTGTCGTTATTGGGGTTGTAGTATCTCCCTGCAGTACGTGCCCTTGTCTCACTCTGCCCCCTAGTGGTGGCTTTCCTAAATTATTGCTCTCTGCTGTTACAACCTACATCGGGCTAGTCAAATATAATAAAGAGATTATTGTTGGACTAACCTGTTTTCCTTTTAGTTGCTTTGCAGCAGTTTTTCTCTTACCCTACAGCAAATTAAATAAACATCATGTGTGTACCGAATGCACGTCTCCCGCTCTGTCTGTAACCTTTTAAATCTAACATTGTGGTAAGGCCTAAGTATTTGGTTGGGTCCGTACGTCCTAGGCCATAGGTGGTACAGGACAATTTCCTATTTCTACTGGGCCCGGTCACACATAGACGCAGACCAACTAACTGATACTATCATCTACCCATTATGGATTCCCACACCTATTGCTGGCAGCAGGAGGATTGCTTGAACCCTGACATCATAACATATCAGGTGGTTCATCAACCTTTTTTTTCTCTTTAAGATGAGCACTTAACTGAATTAGCAATTTATCAAATCAAAATGCTGGTGTTGTCTCAATTATGCCACCTTGATCAGAATTAAAACAGAAATATTACGCCACACAGATTTAAAGTATGAAAACGTACCGAGCGGTATGATGTCCCGGTGGAGGCGGCGGGTGTCGCTGGTCCAGGTGCATTGCTGGTGGAACCCTGAGGAGACATTTACGTTCAGAAGGATTGCATTAGCTAGATAAAAAAAATTACGTTTTCTTTTGTGTGTTGTACGATGTCCAGCAGTCTCTACTGTCTACCGCAAAAACGAAACAAATGCGCTTTGCATGAAGCACATTGATCGCTAGCTACATAACCTAGCAAAGCTTACCTCTACTGGGCTAACGTTAGCTAGTTTTATATACATGCTAACATTGAATACAATCTATCCACCTTTATATTAACATATGCTACGCGAGTTAGAAAACAAACTTACCGAGTGCTGTGGTGGATGCTGCCGCTGAAGATGCATTGCTGAAACTCTGAATTGCCGCCAAAACGGCCCTTCCAATGTTTTCAGCTAAATCGCTGGACATATTGGCAGGCAACAGATGGAGGAGAACATTGCGAAGAGAAGTGACCAACAGTGGAGCGCAGTCACACAGTCTGACCACCTGAGGAAGACCGTGGATAGCGCTGGATCTTCTTCTTTTATTGTTTAATGGCGGTTGGCAAACAGCTTTTAGGTGCATTACCGCCACCTTCTGGACTGGAGTGTGGATCAGAACGGTTACTATACTATTACTCATTATGTTTAATGTATTGTTCAGACCGGTGTGACCAAACCTCATCCTTGATATGATGTCCTCCTTCTTTCTATTTCTATTGCTTCCTCTCATTTCTCCTACTTTCCTTTGAATGCTGTAGTAGTATCGGCCTAGCGCTGGATCTCTTCATCTTGCTTTTATTTTGGTACTTCCGCTGACCGGCAGTGTGGATTTGCATATTAGCTAAATATTTAGTTTCACCAAGCACCGTTTTAACATTTAGATTTGACATTTAACATTTGGGTTTAACATTTAGATTTAGATTAAACATTTAGGTTTAACATTTAACATTTAGGTTTAACATTTAGATTTAACATTTAACATTTAGATTTAACATTCAACATTTGGGTTTAACATTTAGATTTAGATTAAACATTTAGGTTTAACATTTAATATTTAGATTTAACATTGACATTATATTATATTTTTTACAAGAAAAGTAAATATGACAAAGTTCACAAATATTGCTGTAAATCTCGTAAAAAGTGACTTTAAAAAATTCACACCACTTTTTTAAACGTTGTTTGAAGCTAAATGTGGCGAAATCTTGCTGTTAATTTCAGCGTGCGCTACTTTACAATCGGCGCCCCATAGCCTGCTGTGCCATAAGGATGAATTAATTTGTGTAGCTGTAGGACATTTTTTAGTCAGACAAGAACCAGATCTGCTTCCAGCTGAACAACATGCCGTACTGTCCGGACGTAAACGTAAGGGGCTGTTGTGATTGGTCAAGACTTCACACATGATAGTAGCCTAATAAAATGTTGTTTTTTTGTTTGTTTTTTACAAAGGGAGAGGACATTTTTTATTTTCAGTCTTTATTGTGCATTTACGTGTTAATTAAAATAATTAAAAATAAAAGTAAAAAAATATATATGTTCTTCTCACTGTCATTTTAGGATGGGCCAGTGGTACAAGTGGGTGGGCCTAACTAACTACTAACTAACTTGAGTTCAAGTTCAACTAACTAACCAACTATCGCCAAGAAAACCATCATCCTTAATTGGAAGTCCAGAAACACAATGAACACTACACAATGACTAAACCTCCTCAAAGAATAATGACACTTGAACATCAAACCTCGCATTCTGAAAACATTTGGACCCCTATAATTAATTAACTAAACCTGTCTGTTAACCAATCCCACTCACTCACATCCATTCCACACCCAACCATGCACACACACACACACACACTCACATACTCTCTCCCTCACATATGCGATGCACACACAAAAAAATGTGGCACAGACGGGGGGTCACACATTAAAAGAGTATGCACTTGATTTGGTCATGAGGGTTCTCGATACCCCGCTGTTTCGCTCACAGAAATGTGACATTTTTCACCTGATTGTAAAACGGATATTAACACTGAGGTTAACCCCGAAAATAGCAAAGAATTATAAGGGGGAATACTTAGTCACAAAAACTGGCTGTTTTAATAAACTACTGGTAAAAACAAAACACAACCTCATACTTTTACAGTCCTTAAAGTGTTTCAGATTAACTGTAATGCTCTGAAATTGTCCACAAAAAATGAAAAAAGAAAGTCCAGAAAAACCAGAAGATATCCAAAAGAAAGAGTTTCTTACAGCCAAATGAATGCAACAGGCATCAGTCTTACCAGCTCAGAGCCAAATGTCCCAAAACAGCAACAATCCAAAGTGTTAATCCCAAGGAAAAAGGGGATACCCCAAAACAAACACTAGTACAAAGAAATCTTGCTTGACGTCCAGGTCAAAACTCGTCCTTAGCTCAGGCAGCAGGCTATTCTCTTAGAATAGAATCTTAGAATTGTAAAAAACTCACTCTTTGTTGATTAACCGTATCATTAGGCATCTAAAACAAATGCAGTTCTTGGCTTTCCTTTGTTTTGACCCGCCTACTTCCCAATAGGGAGGTAAGAGGAGTTCAGGTGAGACTAAACTGGAACTAACTAGTACACCCTTGCAGTACAAATCCTGCCTTCATGTACAAACTAGTGAAAAGAAAAGACAAACATAACTTAATCTCTTTGCTGTGCTAAAATGGAGCTTGAGAAAGAAGAGCAGCTGGCAGTACTTACTATGTTTGCACTCATTTGTGCTGGAAAAAAAAAATAGGAAGAGGGCTAGAAAGTGAATTTGGAGGAGAAAATGGTTAGGGAAATGCAGGCAGCATGGGTTATCTGTCCTGCAGAGAGAGTTGGGGGTAAATTATAAAGGCATGATGACTGTAGAGAAAAGTTGCATTGTATGTCCTTGCTGTACATCCTTGCTAGGCTAGGATATCTGCTTTCTCCCTTCCTGTGTCCTCAGAAAGGACAAGTGTCGTACACATGTCCTATGACAGTGGTGTGATCTAGAGACGTTGTTGTACATTCCTGTGACAGTGATATGATCTTGAGACGTTGCCTTGTCTAGGAGACGCTTTGTCTAGGAGATGTTTGGCCCCGTCCATATAAGCTTTGTTAAAGGATAAGGCTGCTGTTTTTTAATGCATTCCTTCCATCAACAAATCCTATGAAAATAACAAAATCAGCAATGAATTTGTTTGCTAACAAGTCTCGTCCATGTAGCCGATGCCCAATAAAGTAATGTCTCAGTAGCCATAGAACTCCATTGTATTAAAAAAAATGATTAAAAACACGTCAAAGAGCCATGCTGTTGCTCTGGGCAGCATATTTCATCATTGCGATGCACCGGGCCAGCCTACTTTTTCCTCAAACAACTTAATAAGCCGACCGTAAACACTTTTTCGATCTCAAGAAAGTAGTTCTGTAGCACCGAAAATAGTCCCCGTCGTAATGAAGAATTTGTTCCCATTTGAATTTGATTTGGTAATAACTACAATAGCCTGACTTTTTATGTTAACAGTTAGCGATTTTTAAAATTGAAACTATGTCTTTGTGAGCTGTATTTAAAGGTTTTTAGCTTACAATTGGAGCCAATGACTTCAGGTTTGAAGGCTAAAAACGGTACATGGGAAGTCGGAAAGTAATGGGAGTAGAGCAAACGCATTGTTGATTTTGTTATTTTCATAGGGTTTGTTGACGATAAGAAATGTATTTAAAAACACCAGCCATATCCTTTAACATATCTCATTTTCAGAGAGCTGTACCATTCTTGCTGTGCACTTCTCTCCATGCTGCATGTATCATTAAAAAGAACACTGAATTGGATGATGGCGAAATAGTCTTTATTTCATGTTTTATTCATCAATGACGTTGTCACAGTAGAAGAGTGTTGGAGATTTTATGCTGAGAAACCAGGAGAAATCAGGTCATCTACTATTGGCTGGCCTTTGTGCCAGGTGATGTCACCCTCTATAGAGTACAACAGGTGGTGACATCACCTGGCACAAAGACCAGCCAATAGCAGATGGCCTGTTCAGTACCCTACTTTTCACTATTAGGTGTCAGGCTTCACCAAAGATTTGGGTGGGGTTTAGTTACTCTTTAAGTTAAGTTTATTCGCAAGTTCAATCAGGAAGACTACCTAAATCCACCCACCTTCCATTCATGCTTTCTCTTTACCCAAAGTTGGCAAACACTTTCCCTCTTTTTCCAGAGAACCAATCAAAGTTTTTCCAGAGAACCAATCAAAGTTTTTCAGAGAGCCAATCGACTAAGTGACCGTGAGTATACACGTCACCTACTATGCTATTGTGCTACTCACAGAACTATGCTGTATGCTACTGTCATTCCAGTCGCTGTGCTTACTTTCGCCCCTCCTCCACCCCACCACCACCAATGTCAAGGCTCCAGAGGAACTCCCCAGGGGGGCATCCAAATTCCTACGTCCATCCACAGGTGTACTCCTAACTTCATGAATGGGAGGAGTTTCACCATAGAGCTTACGCCAGTTTCCATCATGTTTCGCTTCTGAATAAGGTTTTCATTTGAGCATTCAACCTAGTCTCCTGATTGAAGTAAGCTAGTCTTTTTTATGCAACTTTTTTATTGTAGTACTACATATACATACTGTATTCAACAAGTATGTTCCATGTATCATATAAAATTAGGAGGCTGTGTATTCATATTTTGTCAATAGAAATCTATGTTTATTGCATGGTATTTTTTCTGTTATTGTAGTATTTAGAGTATTTTGCTGTATTTTAGGGTTGGGCGGTTGGACAAATACATCGGGGATTGGCGATAGACTAAATTCATTGCCGGCGGAAATTCCTTGCTGATTTTTTGCCAGTTTACCTTGATATTTGGTTATTTAAAATGTTGCCCAGCACAAGCCTCCCAGGGTTTCCTGCATCTCTTGAGCATGGACAAGTATAGATAGCTGCCTTGACAAAAGAACACCCCACCACAACTGTAAAGCCCTAAAAAAATCTCAAAGTCCTTTATTTATGAGTTTATTTTCATTGGGACCAAAGCCCTGTTGAACACAGGATCAAACCGCGACATCTGCTGGACAAAAGCGACATTGCAGCGAATGAGGAGCATATTTTGGAAGACAGTGTCACATGATTTGAATAAAGTTAATTGTTACAACTTAAGCTAACATTAAAGCCATAATGTCAGTATAGCCTGTCTAAAACTTTGCTCTGTCAGCAAGTACTACCTGAAATTATTTCCTTGCCATTGCAAATTACTTTTGCACTACCTTCCTCCCTGTGTTTACTGGTATACATTAGCTTACAGGGAAGCTGTTATGAATTTCATTTTTCAAACGCAACATAAGTTTTTTTATACCATTGCATATTAAACAGAAATGGCAGATTATTAACTCTGCATGTCATTTATTTATGTAGCCTATTTAGGTTAGTCAGCTACTTACCTTTGGCTAAAACATTTTCTATGGGAAACACTGACACTCAAATGTGGAAGTACAGACACATATACATATATATATATATATTTGCCATTTTGCCTCTATTGGACAGTACTCAGTAGAGAGACAGGAAAGACTGGGAGAGACAGGGGGATGACATGTGACAAAGGTCACTGTCCGGATTTGAACCCAGGATGTCGTGGTTACATGGTATATGCCTCCCATGTCGCTTCCTTTCCCTTTGCCATTTAAAAGCTACGGTACAATTAAAGTTATCATGCCTACTCCACGCTCACTATATGTGTGTGTGTGTTTATCTGTCTTTGCCCCCCCCAACATGGACGAATACCTACGATGACGATCATGATAATGACGATTGATTGACAGAAGAATGTACACTATCGCCCAACCCTGCTGTATTTGTACATTTTGCAGAATTAAAGACTACCAGGTCATGGTGGTAGAGACCTCAGCAGGAGACTTTTGTGAACTTGGTACTGGCAAACAATGCCATCAGACAGATCAGAAATCCAGAGTTGAATCATTGCAGACCAAGCCATGTTTCCCAGTATTGAAAGGGTGAGCTTGACAATACTGGACCGTGTCCGACAGCCACACCCACCTGTTTGCTGAAATGGATACAGTATTTTGTTATTGTATTTCTGTGTGTCTTTTATTTGAGTTGGCTAGTAACATGATAATCTTGTACAACAGACTACTGTGAGCCTATTGATAAGTAAAAGTATTTATAGTGGTGTTTTCGTTTTCCATTAAGCACATCAGTGTGCAGTTGGTTCTTAGAAATATCTATTAATATGTGTATCATTTGAATGCAAAATTAAAGACAAGTCTAGTAGAAATTTCACCCTATTAGCCTTGTGGGCTAAAAGGGTGAAATTTCTACTAGGCAGACAAATTATTACTAGCCCAGATAAATGTAATATTCAAACTAATATTCAAGTTTATCGTTTATCTTAAGTTCTGTAGCTACATGCATAAAAATAAGTTCTTATGTATATTTGCAACGCATGCCGCATTACTTTATTAAACAAAAACAAGGCATACTAAGGCAATGCAGTCTGTCTTTGCGTTCATTTGGTCTAGAAACATAATTTACTAAAGTTCCAATCACAACACACAACAATAACCACTGTTTTCAACATCTTCACAATTCTTACCTTCTAACGTCTCTCATATCTACTCATAAAACCATTAAAAGACCTACTTTCAAAAAATCTCTCTCTGTTTATCTCAGACCACAATCACAATACCAATCTTTTACCAACTCCAACATCCCTAACAACACTAGCAAAACAAAAACAAACAATATACACCAAGAATCACATTAACAAAAGTAACCAGACTAACATAAACCTGCGGTCTGTGCACTGAATTCAGCACTTGTTTTATTTGTATTTAGAGTTCTGAGAAAATAAGAAACTATAAGATCAGGCTGGTGAGCATTCCCTACTGTTTTGAACACACACTGGATCACAGAGTAGAAACAGTTTTTGCTGGATAGTTTGGATCTGTAGCCTTCAGAATGCTATAACTGTACTTCTCCTATGGACTGTTTAATTCCCTGGGGCTGGCCACAGACACAGACACACACAGACACACACATCCAGGGAGGACGTGTTTATCCGTTTTTACAACAACAGAGCTCACAAAATCCCTCTGTGTCCGTGGCAGCAACAATAGCCCTGGAGTATCGCCACCATGTATGCACACATACACACACACACACGCACACACACACACACATACACACACATACACACACACATAGCGCCATGGGCAACTGATATGCTGGTCACAGATTCCAGCTTGCAGCCTATCGGACATTGTCCCAGGATAAATAGGAGAGGCCAGAGATGAAAGGAACAGCAGATGGCAAGGAAGGGAAGAGAAGCGTCTGTGTGTGTGTGTGTGTGTGTGTGTGTGTTTGCATCCATAAGTGTAAGTGTGTGTTTGAGAGCAAGGGATAGGGAGTTTGCAAGGGATAGAGATTGTGAGACAAGGAGATTGAGATGAATGGGGAATAAAGAGAGAAAGTGAGAGATAGGGCATCCCCAACACACACACACACACACACACACACACACACACACAGGCAGTGTTAATGCAGGCTAAGGACTTCCAACTAGACAGCCTAATGTGCCACAAAGCCAACAGGTTTTGAGCCAGCAATCCTTGTATAGGCTGTAGCCCAACACCCTAGGGTACAGGAATGCCACCACTTGAACGATTGGACACGCACGCACGCACACACACACACACACACACACACACACACACACACACACACACCAGACATACCTGACGTGATATTCATACAAACCAAAGATGCAATAAATTGATGATGGTTTGTTGTTACAGGTTGTTCTGTAGCAGTCAAATGATTCTCCTCAAAACTAGCTTCACCTTCCGCAGTGTTTAGCCGCTGCTGCCGTTTTGGATAAACGTGACGTGAATGTGAAAGATGAGGAAGCAGCTCTTTCTGGACGATAATGATGATGATGATCATCATCATCATCATCATCATCATCATCATCATCATCCTTACCTGCTGAAGACCTTCCTGAATCTCTGGTAAAGGCTCGGCGACGAGGTGCCGGTATCGCTGGGAACACTTTCCACAGTAGAGACAACGGAAATCATCCTTCCATAGAAAATACACAGACTGACCAGAAATCAGCGCATTCTGTTCCGAGGAGGAGAACGAATATGACGCGAGGAGGAAGAGGGGGCTCAGCGGCGGCGAGCGTGATTCCCCGGGAAGCAGTGGATTCTCCTATATTCCGTGTTGCAAGCAGCAGTGTGTTGTAGCGTTACTGTACACGGCAGTGTGTAGTAGCAGTGCTGTTAAGGTGGAATACACAGCAGTGTGCTGTTAAGGTGGAATAAACCTACTACTGGGCTGTCCTTCCCCGTTCAGAGCATCCGACTGCCACGATTCACTACCAGGATCTTGCATTTGTTTAACAGGGAGGGACTTTTTTTCACCACAAGGCGGCGTCCTTTCACCTTGTGACCGTTGTTGGTCCAGATGGAATGCTGGACAGTTCCAGAAAATACACTGTATTTTATTGTATAGGATTATTACAGCTACTAAATGCCTTCAGCCTGTCAGAGCCTAAGGATAAACATGAACATACATCAGCATGTATGAAGATGTATTAAGAGCTATGAAGGTGTATCAAGATTCATCAAGATGTATAAAGATGCATTAAGAGCTATGAAGGTGTATCAAGATTCATCAAGATGTATAAAGATGCATTAAGATATACAAAGATGTATAAAGAGTATGAAGGTGTATAGGATGTATGAAGATGCATGAAGTTCATTCAAGTTCATATAGCCCTTCATCACAAGCATGTCACAAAGCACTTTACAAAGAGCCTACTTATAAGTCTAACTGATCATCAGTCAATCACAGAACAGAATAATGTAACACAAACTTAAAGGGTTTGATGCAAATTCAGCCCTACTTGTGACTTTCACATCAGTTTGTTTATTTGGATCTCCATTAGCTGCCGCACCTCAGCAGCTATTCTTCCTGGGGTCCACTTAAAGGTTTACATTGTGACAATACAATGTACAACCAAACAGAAACTGTAATATTACAGAATAAACAGGACGGCCATTAAAACATACCTTGAACATACACTAATCTATACATTGAACATACACTAATTGAACATACACATACATTGAACATACACTGTACGTATGACATTACAGAATAAACAGGACGACCACTAGAACACAGATAAGACAAGCTCCTAAAATTTAAATAATTAATAATTCACCTTAAACACTCATTCTTGGTAGACATAGACACAGACATATAAACATCTCTCAACTTTCAGATATCTTTGAAAATTAGAACCCACTTTTTATTCTAGGATCACAAATGCAGACAGACCCACCACCACCACAAAGTACATCAACACTTAAAATACATTTATATTTTCCTCAAAGCTCAGTTAATTAATGAAGTTCAGAGTGAAAATATATTTTGTGGTGCTACTGGCTTGTCGACATTTAGATCATCGGAATTTTGTTCAGCACACATCTCATTAGGGCTTACCTTACATCTGTTCAAAGTTTCTATTCAAGAGATGTTCTTCTAATACATTTTTAAAATGAATTTGACTATTTTCATGTGTGATATTGATATAATTTGTTCTTGCCTTCGGTAATGTAAAATTCCTGAATGATAAGTTCTTGCACAAAATAAATGGAGTCTTAGTAACAGATATTTCTTATAAATATAAAGAATAGAGTAATCTGTTTTTAACATATAACCAGGAGAGACATTTGTGCATTTTAACAACATTTGTTCTGTATTTGCAACGAAGCGCAATACACGCAGCTATGTTTTGTACAATTTGCAACTTCTTTATATTACCCATTGTAGCACTAAACCACAGGCTACTGCTGGGCGATAGTCCAGTTGGGACTATCGCCTAAAGCTTGAATTACCTGTGTAATTTAATTTTGTGTCAAAAACTTTGAACATCTTTTAATAACTGCAACACTGTTTCCCATTTTAGCAACTATCTTGTCTATGTGCTTTACCCATGATGGATTGCAGTCTGGCTTGTGGTCACAAGATGCACAAAAAGCCAGTCACAAGACAGCAATGATGAGATGGAGGAGAAAACAGGTATTATCTAATTCAGGTCAGGCGGTCAGTCAGTCAGTCAGGTGATGCTTAGTGAGATGTTGCTTCATCAGATTGCCTCTAGAGGGCATCTTTGACTAAGAGATGCAGTGTTTCCCATACATTGGCACAAAATAAAACGTTAGTCAATGTAAAGAAATTAATCTAAATCGATCTCTAATCCGCTTGATGTGCGCATCAAGTCACGTTTGTCATTTGGAGATGCGCAGACCAGCAGCATTGTACTCGCAGTCTACCGGTGTGAAAATGGAAGTGAAGCTTAACATTCCACAGATTTGGTGGCCAGTGTCTATTTGATGATCTGTAGTTGAATGTGGTTTATTTAGGGATCTGTGGTCCAATGTGGGTCTGTTTGGGGTCTGTGCTCTAATGTGGGTCTGTTTGAGGTCTGTGGTCTATTTGGGGAGTCTGTGGTCTAATATAGGTCTGTTTGGTGGTCTGTGGTCTAATGTGGGTCTATTATTTAGTGGTCTAAATGTGTTTGGGGGTCTGTGATATCATTTGTTTCTATTTGGTTGTCTGTGGTCTAATGTGGGTCTGTGGATGTCTGCTGTTTTTCATAGGGACTAAGATTCGATATAGTAATGGAGACTTTCCTGGACACTTCTAAAATTTCTCTTTATGCGAGAGTGTGTGACTGAGCTAAACAATTTAAAATACAGTCTGTGGTATGGGTCACTGTCATTCAATTGATTGAGTCCACCACTTTGTCTGATATGTAGAACAGTGGTTCTCAACCAGGGAGGCCCAAGAATGTGCAAGTTTTCAATCCAACCAATTACTACAGCGGCTGATTTCACTGACTGAAATGCCTTCAACCAGAGAGGAGGAACTAATAAGTGAAATTCCATCTGTTTGATTACTAACAATCAGAACCAAAACAATCAGGCACCAGGACAGCTTCTTATCCCAAGCAGTGGTCCTCTTCAAGTAACTGAGCTGCATACCACAAATCTAGTTCACCACAATGGACAATGGCACTCTACTGCTGGTATCCAGCTCCTGGACTTACTGTCATCTAGTCAGTTCTTAGATACTAAACTGACTGTATAGTTATATATTTATACCAGCTTATACTCTGTTTATACCATTCCAGTTCACAGCCTTCTCTTTCCTTGCAATATTCAAAACACCCAGTTTTGTGTTCTGACTTCCATAGCATCCTAGCTGTCAAGCTCTGTCAGAAACCATGTGCATACTGTGCAGAAAAGTGAGATACTTTCTTAAGTTCTATTTATATTTTTTATATAGCACTGTTATAATTTTTGTGTTGTGTTTTATTCAATGTGTCCCATGTGAGCCGCCCACGAAGTTGAATTCCATGTCTGTGCAAGCTTACTGATTCTGAAATCAGCTGATGTAGTGTTTGGTTGAAAAAAATAACAAAAAACAAAACAAACCCTGCAGACTATTGGGCTGCCATAGCACAATATTGCCCAACATGGTACAATGTAGAGGGTAAAATAAAATGTGGACTGCAATTTTAAACCCTTTTTATGGATTAGCAATATGCAATCATACAGACACATACCACAGAGTCCTGCTACTGCTACTGTTTTTCAGATATATGTTATTGCTTGGCAACCATCAAATCTGTCTGAACTGGACCAGTCTTGTAGCCCCTCTATCTGTTTCTATCTCTACACCTCCCTCTCTGGCCCTCCACTCATTACAATAAATGGATAAATAAATGTCAGTCTCCTCTATGTCTGTTTTCTTTCCCTATCTCCTGTTTTGTCTGCCTCATTTTCTCTCAGATAGATGAGTACAGAAGCTTATTTGCTCTCTCATGCCAATCTGCAACAGCTTCCTATAGGATGAGTCATTCTCTGTGCAACTGCTGATTAGCCAGAAAGGAACAATTAAATCAAGGCATGATTAGGAAATTGATTGAATAAATGGCAGTCTCACTGGATTTCACCTTCAGCTTCTGAGAAGCTGTCAATATTCTTATTGGCTTCTTACATTTCAAAGGCAAAAATAGCTATTCACCACAGTGCCATCACCTGTGTAGGCTATTTTTAATTATGGTGACAAACAGGTTTTCACTTACTCTACCATTCCTATTGTAACCCACCCTGGATAAGAGCATCTGCTAAATATCTCAAACGTTGATAAAATAAATGGACATCAAGATCAAAGGCCAAACGTCAACACACACTTAGCCTCATTAGTTAAGGCATGGGGTCTGACAGATAGTTACTTCCCACCTAGTGTAAGTGTGAGTGTGTGTTTTTGTGTGTCCATCCACCAAGATTATCCTCACAACCATTTAAAGTAGAGCTATGAAACAAAAATCAGAATGCTCAGTGGTGCCATGGAAGAAAAACAGATCCCTACCCAGCACATTCAATACTTTTCTCACTCTGAAATTCATTTTCAGAGTTCTCGATACAAGGCTGGCAGGAAGCGATGACTGGACATGAGTTTGAATGCTAAAAAGTTGGGAATATTTGAGACTTGGAAGGAAGCGTCAGACCTTAGGAATCCACTTGTTAGACAAGTGTGAAGCCTATTTCTGAAGCTATGTCTCTGCACAATGCAGACATTCTTGTGACATTCTATGTATTCTTTGTGCACTTGTACTTGGAATTTTGCCAAGGGAATTCATATAAACCCATGTAAGACTTTCACTTCAGCTGCATGTCTGTGTGCGCGCGCGTGTGTGTGTTATCAATATGCTTATTGTGAGTATTGCAATTAGTTTCCATGGTCTATTGTGCAGCGAAATAGTCAATCCACAGAGACGGCTGGACACTGGAGTCTATTGATTTAGCCGGGAATAGATTACTGAGAGAGTAAGGAAGGGTTGGGTGTCTATCTGTGTGTGTGTGTGTGTGTGTGTGTGTGTGTGTGTGTGTGTGTGTGTGTGTGTGTGTGCGCGCACGTGTGTGTGTGTGTGTGTGTATGTGTGTAACAATGTTCCATGGTGTTGTCCTGTCAGACTGTTGCAGTTGTCAGCCTCTCTGTATGGACCAACCATTTCCTGTTACTGACATGTAACAGAAACAGCAATAAACATCAATAATAATAATACGCTTTATTACACTTTGATAAAACAGTGTTTGCAAAGTTCAGAAACCATAAAAACAGTAAAAAGTTTACAAGAGTAAAAAGTTAACTTTCTACTGGCATTTTCAATTGCTCATCATGTCTACGAAGCTACGAAGGCAAAAAAAAAAAAGAAGCCTTGTTCTAAAGCCAGACAAGCAAATGACAAATTCATTAATCCAGAATTTAATATGGTGATCTTTCTGTTGGATGTCTGCTCTAATTATCTAGCTTACTCCTTTCAATTTTGAAAACAAGCTGTGACTTTGAGTGAGTCAAGTAAACTGGTCGCAGCTTGTCATGAATTGACAAGCTGCTTGTTGTTTAATGGCTGGTGGACGGACACAAGGAAGAAAAGCACATGAAGAAACCGACCATGAATACATCTCCATGTACATGAAATGGAACAAGAAGAAGCATGTGAAACACCATGTCTGGTTGTTTGGTTCTACAGATGATGCCCATGTGGAGCCAAATCACAGCTGTTTCTAATCCCAACATGAAATGCATTAGTGCAACACTGTGGTTCAGTGGTTAGTACTGTCACCTCACAGCAAGAAGGTCGTGGGTTCGAATCTCCGCCCCGGTCCTTTCTGTGTGGAGTTTGCATGTTCTCCCCGTGTTTGCGTGGGTTTCCTCCCACAGTCCAAAGACATGCAGGTCAGGTGGATTGAAGACTCTAAATTGCCCATAGGCATGAGTGTGTTTGTGTGTAGTATGGTATATGATGTATATGATCTAGTAAAATGATGTATAGTATGCATATGATATAGTTAATGATGTATATGAAGTATGTATAAGACGTAGTATATGATGCGTATATACAGTATATGTACTGTATATGATGCTATGTAAAGCCCTTTGAGACATGCTTGTGATAAAGGGTTATATAAATAAACTAGACTAGATTAGTGTTTTAATCTTTACTAGAAATAGTTTTTAAATGAAGTAGTTTTATTAGGTGTTTGGGCGGAGCACCTCTATAGGACCTGGGCCCTTTGTGTGCATTCATTCGTTTGTTCATTCGTTTGTGTGTTTGTTCATTCGCGTTTAGCGCTTTTTGCCATGCACAGTGCTTAGGGAAATTACTGTATGCATTGTTGAGATGGCACAGAGCCCCAAGAGCCCTGCATAAGGGAAATACAGTGTGCGCTTGTACATCAGGCAGTACTGCAGGAGGGAAACAAGCATCAACCAACTGGAGACTGGTGTGCTGTATATCCACATACCAGGAAGTAGCTCGATGATTTTCTTACTGGAGTGATTATGTCAATGCATGAATTCAATATTTTGTTCAAAGACTCGCTAAGTTACAACACTGTGCTACCACAGCGTTTTGGTGTTAACGGGTGGACTTTTGTAATGTCAGCGTAGTTGCACTCACTCTAATCATGCATACCCCACCCAAGCACCTAATAAGCGCAAGCGCACTTGTATCCCTCGGACTAATTGTAGATTGCTGTGGAGGAGAATATCAGAGAAGATTGATGAGCATTTGGTCTTATTCAGCAACATCCTGCTTCTCTCAATTACTGCCCTGGGATCCCATCCCTAATTCACCTAGACCAAGTTGGATATATACCAGGACATCTCTCTGCTAATAACTTGCGGAGGCTGTTACATGTTATAATGGCAGCCAATCACTTGGAAACTCCTGTTTCCAAGTGGGTGAAGAAAAACGCTTCATAGAAGACTGGGTATGAATGGATTAATGTACCATCTTGTCCTATTTGGTCAAACACATTACTGACTGCTGGGGGAAACCTGTTGAATAACAAATTGTGGCAACAACAAGGTATCCTTTCCATAGGTCAGTTATTTAATGAAAATGGCTATCGTTCCTTCTCCGATTTGAAAGCTGAATTTAGCTTTTTGGCTTACTTTCAAATTAAATCTATTATCTGTAAAAGGCTACATGACAGCACAACCCCCGCATCCAAATCAGAACTAGATCACAGCCTAATGTTAGCTGGCACAAAAAGAGGCACAGTCTCCAGTATTTATAAACTCTTGTTCCTTGCTTCACCCAATTGGTCCCCTATTCATGCAGTGGGTAAAGGCACTTTATAATGCACCAGTCTTGTGTGTTAAAACCAACGGACTGATATCTAACTCATTCAATCGACATCGTGGGGTCCACCAAGGATGTCCCGTGTCCCCATTACTATTTGTCCTCGCTCTGGAGCCACTTGCCTGCGCAATACGTACCAACACAAATATTACAGGAGTTTCGGTGCATGACCACAACTTTAAACTGAACTTATATGCAGATGACATCCTGGTCACCCTAAGTGAACCTTCAGTCTCATTACCTGCACTCCTTGAACTTGTCGAATCCTTTAGCCATCTCTCAGGATACAAGATAAACTGGAGTAAAAGTGAGGCGATGCCCCTGAACCAACACACATTGTAATCAGACTTAGCAGGAACGCCCTTTGTTTGGCTGTTAGTCAAAATTAAAGACGATCTAAAAAGGTGGACTGTTTTACCATTATCACTATGGGGAAGGGTTGAAATACGCAAAATGAATGTCTTACCCAGGCTCACATATGTTATCTCAGCCATCCCCTTCCAATTCCCTTTATCCTGGTTCAAACAAATTAACTCACTGTTTACTCAGTTTATTTGGAACAATCGAAAATCAAGACTAGGTTACAAAAAGCTTTCAGAACCAAGATCTCAGGGAGGCCTTGGGGTACCAGACGTATATTGTTATTACCTGTCATTAAATGTAAGATACCCCCTAGCCTGGGCCTACAAAGTCGACCCAACGGAGGGCAGCTGGGAGTGGTTGGAGGGGAGAATTATCTCTAGCACTAGACTCACTACACCAGCCTCACTGTGGTACTCTACCAAACCCCCAGCAGCCCTCAACAACATCATAATCAAATTCTCTTGCTCCATTGCAAAAACGCTTCATAGAAGACTGGGTATGAATGGATTAATGTTACCATCTTGTCCTATTTGGTCAAACACATTACTGACTGCTGGGGGAAACCTGTTGAATAACAAATTGTGGCAACAACAAGGTATCCTTTCCATAGGTCAGTTATTTAATGAAAATGGCTATCGTTCCTTCTCCGATTTGAAAGCTGAATTTAGCTTTTTGGCTTACTTTCAAATTAAATCTATTATCTGTAAAAGGCTACATGACAGCACAACCCCCGCATCCAAATCAGAACTAGATCACAGCCTAATGTTAGCTGGCACAAAAAGAGGCACAGTCTCCAGTATTTATAAACTCTTGTTCCTTGCTTCACCCAATCCATTCATACCCACTCAACAGGCATGGGAGAACGACCTTGATGTGTCACTTACCTCAGAGCAATGGAGCAACATCTGGAGGAAGGGCATCACATCATCCAGGTGCATTCGATATAGGGTTATACAATTTAAGATACTGTGTAGAGCCTATATGACCCCTTCACGCATATCCAAAATGAACAGAGAGCTGTCAGACCAATGCTGGCATAACTGCGGAGGGCATGGATCTCTGATACACCTCCTATGGGACTGCCCTGCGGTCAGGACATTTTGGTCTGGAGTAGTGAAGGTTCTAACAGACATGCTTGAGGTCCAAATACCTGTTTGTCCTATTACATGTCTTCTTGGACACAGACCTGAACATATAAAATCCAGTCTTGCACATGGTCTCCTGAATTTAGGTTTCCTCTCTGCAAAGAGAATTATTCTTTTGAACTGGAAGGTACACAAGCCCTCCTGCTTTGCACTGTGTGGTTGGCTCATGTCCATGACCATGTTACGGTACACTAATATGACTCTGTAGACAGTGTTTTATGTGCTATGTATTATACCGTGAACTGTGTAAGTATTGTGACTATATACCATTGTACAACCCCCCCCCCCCCCCCCCCTCTCCAGACACCTTTATTTGTTTTATTAATTTTTTTAAAATTAATTTATTTATTTTTCTTTCCCTCTGTTTTATACTATCTTCTCTCAAATGTGTGTGTATGTATAGCCTATATACGTTTATGTGCATGTGGGCTGGAGTGTATGTGTGTGTGTGTATGTGGGCATGTAGCACGTAGTTGTGTGTATGTACCCGCAGAGGTGTATATATGTGTATGAGTGTATACAGGCATGTATATATGTATGTACGTAGGGGTATGGATATGTATACACATGGACATACTCTCCTCATGACGTCTCCATTACTAGATTCAACAGGGCATAATGTGAAACAATGTAACTAACCTGTCCACTCCCCTTATACTTTTTATCTTACACTATATGTAAAAAGATTCAATAAACTTTCATTTAAAAAAAAAAAAAATACTGCCCTGGTTCTCGTTTCATTGTATCCATCTTACAAAGCCTCTCTGGTTTGTGAGGGGTTTCCAAAAATCATCTTAAGACTTTATTAAAAATGATCGTAGATAACAACTGCTGTGAAGAACTCTCCATAGTCAGGATGCAAGTGCAGGTAGACTTCAATGACAACTGACAACCTAGTGCAATGCAAAGGAGAAACTGAAACAAAGAGGAAATATAAAGGGGTTCAATCAATCCTTGATGATGAGAAACAGATGTGGATGATTAGTAGACCGGTGAAGCTGAGTGTTGATAGGTTGTAGTAGGAGGCAGTGGAGATGAGGGTATACTTTAAAGAAAAAAAAAAAAAAGGTTTTATGGTTTGTTTAAGGTTTGTTTTCTATGTTTTTAAGCTAAGTTTTTATATTATTTAATAATACCTAATATAGGGAGACGGGAACACTGAATTGTGCAATTATATAAGTCTTTGGGTGCTGAGGGAACTGTGAAAAAGGAAACAAAACCGCAATTGATCCATCTGGAGTGGTGAGCCTCTGGAGAAGAGATAGGGAAGGGGGAAAGGCTCTTCTAAAGGGCTGATTTCAACATAGTACATTTAACTAATTCATCTGAATGAATGAGTTATTTTTTGTGATCAGAGGCTAGGCATTTCAAAAATGCAACACATATGAGCCAGATTCCTGTGCACAAGCTTTATTGGTTAACACACATACCTACTCTATACATCTACACCTATGACACACAAGTTATCAGAAAATAAGAAAATAAACAGGAAATACATAAAAAGGACCAGCTACAAGATTTAGGTCATTGGTAATCAATAGCTAATATTTGTGCCATTGGTTGGTGAATGGAGGTAGTTCTCACGATTATCCGGTTGTGGTGAAACGTCCTGGCAGCGGAGTGACAAGTCCTTGTCCCAACACGAGAAGGTCAATCTCGGGCAATTCATCTTGTTGGTTGGTTGTTCGTTATCAGATTCTTGGACGGAGCCCTCCATCCTTCACAAATCTACATTGAACTCCCTCCCTTGGGACACACCAAAGGGGGCGGGTCATTGAAATAAACTTAGGCAAGGATGTGGTTCCAGTGTTATAACTTCATTCTGAAGTTCTTGGTGACCCAAAAACGAATTATTGATTTGTGTGACACCAAACAAGATTGTGTTATGTACATTAAGGATGGAGATAATGGTATGAGCATAAAAAAACATGTTCCACACTTTGTAAAACAATCAAACACTTGTATGTTTCTCTATTGAGTCCTGGACAGAAAGCTCAATTAAAGTCTCTTATTTGTTATATTTTGAGAGTTTTGCACAGGTCGGGAAATATTCCTTTGTTCTTCTGCTCTGTGCACAGGCAAGGCACATTCATGCCAGGCCACTCTCCAGTCAGGTGAGACCACATTGGACAGGGATCTGGACCCCTGGGGAGCACAGGGCTGTAACCAGACTATACTGTTGTTTTAGTCCTTTTGATCACAGATCATCTGATTAGTAGTGTAGAGTGGAGATCCTGTGGAGAACTGTTTTGACGTAATTAAAAGGCAGATTAGTTTCATTTAGAACATTTGCTTCGGTGAAGCCTGTGATGGGGTTTCCATCTGCACTGTCTCCTACAACAGCAAGGTGTTGGTTTGAATCCCTGCCTGTCTCCCCATTGCTCCACACTACAGGTCTTTACAAAATACAACATAGAGAAATTTGAGCAGGGCACAGGGTTTGGAGTGGGCAGGTTGTTCAGTTCATTGCATAAGGTTCATAATAAGGTGTTTCCCCCAGTGTTCATGCAGTTCTTACTAGCATAACTTCAGTGTGGAGATTGTTTCCCTGTTTATAATTCTTAGCTCAATGTTAGTCTCTCATTCCCATGTCCAGATTTTCCCAGCCTTTGTGAGGATTTGAACCTGCTTCTCTAACCATTATGCCACCCCTGCTTTAATAATGTTGTTGTGCTTCATAAAACTGTATGAATCAAGCCTTCTCCCTGTCTCTTGTTCAGTGTTTAGCCAACATTCAAATGTTTTTAAAGGCAGCATGTCTCTTATACCTCCAGACTTAAGAACATCTAGACTTGCTATCAGTAAAGAGTAATTTCTTATACATACATGAGTTTTTAGAGCATTAGTTCAGGTCTCTGCTGGCTTGTCTATCTTCCTTCTCTCTATACCCTGTTTTCCCAGAGAGATGTAATTATCCAATCAGGTGGAGACTGACAAGGTGATGCACCAACACTCTCCTCCGGGTTTCCATGGCAACAGCAGAGATAGAGAGGGGGAGGGCGAGAGAGGAAGAGTGAAAGTGTAGAGAGGTAGAGAGTTGTACTCACATTTCTACAAGTAACTATGCCACCTGCTGCTTTAGCAGTGTGTGTGTTTACTCCTCCTCTATTGTGGATAAGGGTCACCCTCTCTACAGTAGGAGAGCCTCTGCTGTCATTCCAATACTGACTCTGTTTATTTTTATCCTGACCTTATTTGTGAAAATGACATTTTTCCAAAGGCCTGATCCATGATTGCAGGATTGTACTCTGAAAGTACATAGAGCTTGTAGTTGTGTGTGTCACAAGTCAAGACATCGGTATGCCAAATGTCTGATAGCATACACTTTACTTTCAGTATGTAAATGCATAACTGGTATTACTTTTCCTTTATCTTCATGAATTGTCCTTTCTACCTTCCCCAGTTCTGTCACTGCAGTGATGTTACCACTTCCCCACTTGGAAAAACTGTTCTGGTAAACCAAAGGTAATCAGTAGTGCCACACATTATGTCAATTTTGGCTTAATTTACAACAAAATAATTTCAGAATTACTACATTTACGATGATTTATGACTACATACATGATCATATATGCAAACTGTTCTTATCCCGATTCTTTGCAGTTTCACTCACCACTTTTACAGCTTTTTTCATGACACTTCGTAACTTTTTAAAAGAAAATACATACATAGAATATACTCCTAATGTATGTAATGTGTTTTTCTATGTATTATTATTAGGGGCTGGCAGCTCTGCTGGGCTTAACCACTCTGCCAACTTCCACTTTGGTGTGCAAGAGTGGGGAGACAAAACAAAGGGATAATTTTTGTGATAATCCCACCTATGTTGAAAGCCTCAGAAAGAATATTATAACTGAATATAATATTTCGATTTTTATATTTTGAATATATTATAATATTATAACTGAATACTTAAAGGCTTAGCTGATGAAGACTGTGATATACAGTTGGTTTGAATACTGTTTACAAAATGCACTTGTAAGTCGCTTAGTTGAATTATTGTGCGCATGTAAACATAGCCAATGTTTCTACTCATCCTGACCCCATACTAGTGGAGCAGGGAAGTGGCAAAGCTTCAGATGCAGGCTGGGAGATGTCTGCATAGCGGTAGGCAGGAGCCCAGATACAATCCCACTGGTAGGCCCATTTATTTCAAATGTCAGGGTGTGGGTCACATGTAGAGGGGCGTCTGCGCATAATGTTAATGCTAGTGCTAGTCGTAGGATTTGTGCCAATGCTATTTTTAACACTATACCTCCAGTACAAGCCAGGGGTGAGGTTGCCCAGGCTCAGGGGCAGCAGGGAAACTTCCCCCCCTCTGTAGTGGAGAGACAAACTACAGGTGGGGGCCAGCTAGGCTCAGAAGACACCAGTAGTGTTCAGGAAGAGGTGGCTGAAGCTTACGGGGTACCGTTCCCCTCGGGGATCAATAAAGTATTTCTGATTATCTTATCTGTGGGATACAGGTTCCAGTGTTTGGTTATCACTAAGAGTTTTTTCAAGCAAAACATTGAGGGCATGGGTCAGGCTGCTTTAAAAGCATGTGGGTGGCTGAGTTTGAAGGGGGCCAATGGTGTACCAATTTCGTATGTGGGATACTTGAGATTGATGGAACTGTACACCCTCAATGTAGTATCTTGGTGGTGAATGATTCTGTCACTAAGATGGAAAGACAAGTTCCAGGCATATTTGGCTTGAATATAATAAAGAAATGCAGAGTACGTTCATCTTGTCCCCCAGGTCTTTCATGTGAACCACCTTCATCTGGCCACACTACGGGGTTTGCTAAGGTATTAGCCTCCTCCCATGTTGTGGTGACTGCAACATATTTTTTATTCCAGCAACAGGGTTCCAGTATTACAATTTTACAGGACTGCTAGTAGAGGCACATCCAACCACATCAGCAGCTGAGGTAGGGCCTCAGGAAGTGGAAGTCTCAATCTGTACAAAGTAGGCCACAATGGCCAGCACTGCTCCAATGTCACAGATATTCCGTCTGAACAGCAGCTAGCCCAGGTGAGGGAACTTTTGAATGAGAATTCAGACGTTTTCGCAACTGGTGATAATGATTTGGGTTGTACTAATTTAACTGAGCATGAGATTCCTGTTGTAGATGATGCTACTGTTAGATAGCGATATCGAAGGCTGCCCTACAGTCAGTTTGAAGAGGTGAAAGCACTTCCTGCAACTTCTGTAGCAGGGAGTCATTAGGAAGAGCTATAGCTGTTATTCCTTGCCCCTGGTCATTGCGCGGAAGAAAGATGGGACCTAGAGGATATGCGTGGACTACTGGCAGCTGAATTTGAACACAAGGAAGGATGCAAATCCCTTACCGAGGACTGAAGAGTCACTTGATGCTGTGAGTGGGGCCCAGTGGTTTTCTACAGTTGACTTGGCCAGTGGCTACAATCAGATCATGGTGGCAGAGAAAGATCACCAGAAGACGGCAGTTTGTACACCATTTGGGCTCTGTGAGTTCAACCGCATGCCCTTTGGCCTGTGCAATGCCCTGGGCGCATTTCAGCACCTGATGGAGATGGTTCTGGTTCAACATTTTCAGTCTCTGCTACTGTACTTGGACAATGTGGTAGGTTTTTCTACTTCTTTCTACTTTACTACTTTCTACTTCTGAACAGCATCTGGTTTGCCTTCAGATGGTGCTATAGCACCCCCAAGCCCCTCCCTGGCTCCACCTATGCAGAGTGGGTAAGTTTGCTTGCTTCACAGCCGTTGTGGCGGAAGTTGTGGCTATGAACTTCACAGTGTTAGAGCCCTTGAGCAATCGCCGGGAGAATGTGTTCAGAGAATGAGCCGACTCTCTCCTTAGCGTTTGCTGTGAGCCATGCAGGTCGCAAAAATGTGAGTAACTACCTGAATTGGGCAATTTGTTGTTTTTGCCATGAATACAAAAGTCATGTCATTGTCACTTATGCCACAGTGCATTGGCTGCAGTTGGGATGCCAGCAACTTGATTAGGGACAATCTGGGTGTTTTGCTAGTACGTTATGCTGCAATAACTATGTTCAGCTGTTTAGAATATATTAATTGCTGCTACAATTGAATGTTTCACATTTTATTGTTAATAGATTGCCGCTGTGGTGATTTTGTGTAGTTGTGGGGACCTAGTGTGTAAGCTGAGGCTACTGCTCTGGTATGTTTGGATTCTTTTGCACATGACATGACCAATGTACTTTAGATACCATTGAAATTGTTGTATTGCTTCTGATGATGTTTGATTGTCTTTTTTGTTCCTTTTGCGTGTATCAAGTCTATGGCAGTGTTTTTTCTTAGAAATAACAAAGGTAAAACTGACTTGCCACAGACTCTGTCTAACCAAGTCCAGTCTGAGAATCATTGCTACATATTGTGTATGAATAAACGCTGTTGACTGTGACATATTGGAGTCATATATTGTATTGACAGTGAACCACCTTTGACACAGGTTACAACACCACCTTTTTTTCACACCACACATTTTTCATTATCTGTGTCTGCTGGCCTCTTCACATTTGCTATATACTGCTACATTCCTCCACTTTCACACTCTCACCGTCTGTCAGTGTCAAGCTAACCCCACAAAAAACAAGCCATCATAAATGAAGCTGCACCAGCTAGCTCGCTGTGTGTTATAGTGACATACGTTTCACCAGTGTTTCATCTGACATGAGGGTGAGTAGATAGTGACAAAATTTAAATTTTTGGGTGAACTATTCCTTTAAGGATTCATCTGGGTTGCCATTGTCACTTTTGGACATTTCATTAAGATCAAACGGATGTTGGATGCAGCTTGTTTCCAGGGACAGTGACATTTAACATTTCTTTGTAATCATAGCCACATCAAGACATATGTTTCTTTTTGCTGGTTTCTCATGTTTGTTAAATGGATAAAAGCAATTCCTCTGCAATTTGGGTAGGACACCAATATCTTTTGTTATTGAATTGTAAATCAATAGCAATGTGGTCAAATTAATCATATGAATTAAAATTATTCAGAAAGCCTAATTAAGGGAGAATAATTATTATTGTGATACTAGCACCTTATAAGCCCCATACTGAGCAAAGCATACTAAGAGCTTCCTTACTGACTACTATAAGCACTAATTAGGAGGCTATTGAGGGAAAACCCATAGTTAATGGGCTATACTTGTAGAAGACAATAGTGCAAAATAAGGTGCTATTAAGTGGTTTGTAATGACTAATAATGAACTAATACACTACTAATATGCTAATAAGCAACTTATTAATAGTTAATATGTGTTCCCTAATCTAAAGTATTACCTTCATTTTATTGGGAATGTCTATTGGGAAAATGTATAATGTAAAATGTCTGTTGGAAAAATCTATATGATCACACTAATTTGTTTTGAGCCATACTACACAGTCACTATTGTTTTTATTTTGGTTTCTCTTTTATTACTGTTGCTATAAATTTGTAATTTATTTTAAAGGAACCCTTTGCCATTTTTTAACCTTATCTCCATTTATTGGTCCTCACTAATACATGCTATGAGACGGCACCATGTCTGTCTACTCGCTCCGTGTCTCGAAGGCGGGCTGTGGGAAGTTCCAAAATTCACCCGCTGATTACATCATCTGCAGGGAATTCAAACTAGTAGAAACTACAACCGCTCTCTTCCTGGATCCTCGTCTCCACCTCGGGGGGCAGTCCGACTGCGACCAGGAAGTGGCTAGTCATTCCCCTCCACACAACTTTCCTCAATTAGTGGAAATGTTCACTTCATGCAACTAAAATGGCAGCGCAAGATATAAATATAAAAGATACAGTGGATGGCCATAAAGTTGTGGTGCTTTGGCACAGTCAAGTATTTAACCACATTGTATGTACCGTAAATCCTCTAATATTGGCCCGGGCCTTTATTTACCTCAACTGCAGAGGGTACCAGGCCTTTATTGGAAGCAGGCTTATATTAGAGACAGGCCTTTATTTCTAATTCCCTCTGTTTGATAAGTATATTTGCTCATATTTTAGTACGAAGCCTCCTTGTTTTCTGATCTGCTTCTGTTGGGGTACGTTAGGTAGCCGTTTTTTTGTTACTGCAATGCATTATGATAATTACGGTAATCAACGACGGCATGCTCCAGAGACTTCCGCCGGCCGAGCCATCTTGTGGCACTTGTACGTTACCACAAACTACAGTTACAAACAGGCACCAGGAGTTTACCAGTATCCACCGTTGTTTGCATGTAAGCTGAAGCTAACTGAAGCTAACTGAAGCTAAGAATAGAATCTATAGTTATATCATATCGGCGTTTATTTCGATGCATATGCGTGAGCTCAGTCCACCTGACAGCCCTCTGTTCTGTCGGTGGAGAGAGAGACACAGACAAGCATGGAGGTTTTGGCGTGCCCCCGGAGTTTCCCGGGGGCACGGTTCCGGCTAGTGCCGATAGCTGGGCGCTGATGTGTTCCCGGTGATCTGGCCGAGATTTCGGCAGGGGTCCGGGACTTGGATCAAGAGGATCAATGCGGGCCGTGGGCGCGGTGGAGAGGACAGCGGCGGAGAGAGGAGACGGACACGGTCCAGCCATATACTAGGTTTTGACCTAGTCTTGTTTCCTTTGGTTTTTTCCCGGCCTGTATTTGAGGCCGGCCTTTATTTGTTCGTGTTGACCACGCCCCCGGGCCATTATCGGAGACCTGGCTTTTAATTGACTACAGGCCAATATTAGAGGATTTACGGTACTACAATGCGTGGATGCCAGTCCTGAATCCTTCCATCAAAAACCGCGTGGAAAACAATCTTTCTGACGTCCTTGAACGCTTTTCTGTTATACAAGTAAAACATATTGTTTTAAAATATAAAATCTCACCTTTGTGTGGCTTGTCCTAGTTGTTTTCATATGGATGTCTTAAAAATGGCTGCCACTCTTCTTCTACGCCTCTTCCCTGTGCAGCGAGCCCCCAGGGCTAACGTTTTACAGCTGTCACATGATGCCTTCAAGATTGTCTCAAACTCTTTTTTACCAGACAATTAGCATCCTCATTATCCACTACAGA
The DNA here is from genome assembly GCF_048128805.1 of Centroberyx gerrardi. Classification (NCBI taxonomy): domain Eukaryota; kingdom Metazoa; phylum Chordata; class Actinopteri; order Beryciformes; family Berycidae; genus Centroberyx; species Centroberyx gerrardi. Next base: position 1,306,419 of record NC_136014.1, read on the forward strand.
TGAAAAATAGCCTCTTGGCTAACTGGTGCATTTCCAGCAATGTTTATTAATGTGCACTGTCCCTGTTAAATAAAAATTAGCACATTTCCTATCAATCATCTATCAGTATCATCAGTATCAGTATCAAGATAAAATAATGCTGCCTTCTGAATGAAACAATCAGTGCCTTCTTGTCAGTTGAACTCTAAGAACTCTAAGTTATGATATTCCTTATAGCATGTATGGGAAACACATGAATGAAGCACAAAATATGGAATAAAATATATATAAAACATAGTAAATGGCATTGAAGAGTAGGAGAATGGTTAGGTTCTGAAATCTCTACAGAGGTTCAGTTTGAGATAAATGTAACAACAGGAAATAAGTAAAACAAGCAGTGCCAGAATCAAAATCAACAAAACACTTTCATTCACGTTTGGAATTCATTTAATATTTTCATCTTCAAAATAGACACATGGGTAAATTTGTCTAATTATGCCATTCTCATTCAGATAAATAAAAGGTTTTAGCCTACATTTTCTTCATTTTATTTACAGTCACACAGAGGCAAACAGTGTTGTGGTTGGCAAGATTGCATTGGTGTGAACTAAATGCAAGGAAACATTCACCAAACAGCCCCTACGCCCCACCCCACACACAAACCTACTTCACCGCTACCCAGTATATGCCACCCAATCTCAATTAACCTGTCATCTCCCGTCACAGTTGGCAACGGCTGCATGTACCAGAAAGCCAGAGTTACAATGACTGGTTGTTCTCCTTACCCTCCAGTGTCAGCTCAAAAAATAAAAAACATTTGGAATTCACAAATATAGAATAATACTTCCACAAGGTGCTCATTATGATTTATTTGTATTCATCCACTCTTACTTACTCTACTTCTTATGTACAGCTGGTTCACTATGTTGGAAGCATAGAGGAACACAGTGAGTTTACTCCATGTTGATGACCCTAATGATAATCAGTATTCGCAGTCCTGCGGGTAAGGTCCACAACCAGGGTGAAACTGCTTTGAAGTTCTGTTCTTGAGACTGGCCGGGTTCAAAGTGCAGTAACAGGGTTGCAGCCAGAGAGAGGGGAGGTGAGATGTTCCTCAGTATTTTAACCTTATTATTGCTATTTAAAGCTGCACTAAGCATTTGGCAGCACTTTGGCAGCCCCAATGAACACTTGGTGTCATGAATTTCGGAAGTCTGTCAACACAGGCGGCAAACATGGCAGCAAACATGGCAGCAAATCCATTGATGTTGGCAGTCCAAAGTAATCAAAATCAAAATTATAAGTTATATTCAAACTAATACAATCAACACTGCTCATGTAAAGCCAGCAACATCTGCTGCAGCTCATTTATGGCTGATTTAAACTTTATTCATAAAAATCAAATTCAGGATTTTTGGATATGGGCTTTCCAACGAGTTAAACGTGAACACTTCCAAGTTGTAGCAACGAGAGGTCTCCTACTTCTTCTGCTTCTTCCCATGTGACGTGAACGCAACATAAACTAAATGTGTGGTGGGGGTGGAGGTGGAGGTGGTACAGAGGTTCAGCCATCATTGGTGAGTCCAGTTTTCTCTGGACAGAACACTCGCTTGCTGCTGTTTAGGAGAGTTTTGGATTTCACTCATTAGTTTCAATTTGTCACTTCCTGTGTGGAGATTTCTCACCAGTGACCACACCGATACTAGAATCTACGGCATCTCAATTAGTGGGAATGGTACTCTCTTCCCTGTTGCAGCCCCACTTCCTGGTTTAGGCTGATAAGACAGCTGGAGTTTGAATTAAAGTGTTACCTAGTGCAGCATTACAGCTATGACAGCCTACTCATTTTGTATAAGATGACAGGTACACTACAAAATCTAAATTAGCTAGTGTACATTGTAAATTCATTGTTCCATTCCCATACATTACTATGCAATGTGATGCTGAATTAAGGTCTGTTGTGCCCTGTGGCACCAACATTGCATAAGACCATAAATCGCTTATTAAATCAGTGCATTGATAATTTAACATTCTAACCTATGTTTGCTCTCTGTTCTCTTACTGTTTCTCAATGTGATCCAGAAAAAGTACAATTCTTACTTTTACACACACAGTTACAGCAGTCATCGCTATTCCAGTGAGGTTTCTACTAGGATGGTGTCTGCGAATCTAAGTTGAAAATATCTCTCTCCCTCTCTTTCTCTCTGCTTGGTAGCAGTACGCTGTTACAGAGGAATCTATAATCCCCTTTCAGGCATTGCTGCTGCTGAGGGAGCTGCATTTAATATTCACCATTGGATCAATGAGATATTAAGCATCTCCCAGCTAATGAATTTCCTAAGGAGCTTAGCACACAGCTAAATCCTCTCCTTTGGTAAACTGGAAAGCTTTGAGGACATTTGTGAGCTGGCAAGGAGAGCAGCAGTGTGAGTCATTCTTACGTTGTGAAAGGTGTGAAGACTTTGGTCAGTTTTAAATGATTAATATTTATGTGTAACTGTATGTAACTTCTGCCTGGTCACATGTATATAACAGCACAATGCATCATGGTTTGTCGGCCACTCAATCAATCCAAAATGTAAATTCTAATTGCGTTACTGTAATGATTAGCCTAGATAAATTCACCATCAATTTTTGGAGATTGGAACCTTTACATTTTTTAAGTTTTGACCTTCAACAAAGATAAGCTTCTGAAGTGACTGATTTGGAAGCTATTAGACACCAAATATCCACAGAAGAGATTACATGCAACAGGAGAAGTCAGATAACCACAGCTGTCATCCACCAGCAACTAGCCAGTGAAGAATACCGTTAATATTGAAATTAGGCATTTTAGCTGGGTTTGGGCTCAAAAGCTGCGCTTCGCCTTCAGGTTTGGGCCATGAGTTTTTTGGGCTTGAGTCGGGTCTGAGCCAAACCCCTAGTCTCATCATGGAGCCCGACACTCAAGCTGGAGTCAAATGATTCCCACTGCAACAGACTGTTTGGGGATGGAAAGTGGCATTTGGGCTGATCAACTTTAAAGCAGGGCTTCTGGTTATCACACTACAAAAATACTTCCAAACTACCTCTGCCATGCTACAGTATCAACTATAGCATGACAATGTAATAATATTGAATATGTTGAGAGTATTTTAGCAGAAAATAGCGGTAGAATAGTTTGCACCCAGAGTCGCAGAGTGTACATATGATTATATCAGTAACATTTATTGAGAACACATTGATCCACCAATCAATCAATTACACGCATAGTGGCCGGTAATCTCAGGGATTACAGGTAGCATCTAGACAAATGGCATGTTAAATGGAAGGGGAGTCATACTAAACTGTATACCATACCAAGGTGTTTTACTTTGTCTGAATCTAGTTTGTTAGTTTTGTGCCTGCTATTGGTTAGACAGGCAATTTTAGTGGATAGGGATTCAATTGGAAATGGAATTTGGTGGAAAGTGAACCAAGTGATGAGAAGGCAGAAATAGCAAAGAAAACATTTAGTACAATCACGCACCAGATATCTGCAACTAGATCTAGACAGAATCTACATATGGGAGAATGTCTACATATGGTTGGAGAGGACTCTCCAACATGAAGACATTCTAGGACGCATTAATTTTGTCCAGTAGCATTTGGTTTGGTGTCATGACTCCTTGGTATGGTTGTGAAAATATCTTGGCGGATGGACAGAAAAACACGCAAAAAGATTAACACAACACATATCTGCTGACATTAGACATAATCACTGATGCTCTATCATACGGATGGAGCAAATATTTCCAAAGGCAGTCATGGCCGTCATACATAGGCAGCCAGAGAGACTTAATCAAATACACAACACACACACACACTCTGCCCGTCTGTCTGCATTAAAGGAAAAATCACCACTTTTGGTATCCCCCCTTGGAGCCTCTTCCACTGTTAGATCTCATCAATCTGTGATGTTCAATACATTCCACAAGTTATTTATGAAGTGTTGTGTTGTAATTTACGTTTTTGGTGTACCCACTTTGCCACAACCAAATTTCTACATCATTTAGTGATTTCCTACATTTCCCAGAATGCCTTTCAACAAGCCAGAGAAGAGCCGTGAACTTTTTGCTCTCAATCAAAGATGGGCATTTGGGCATATACAGTATATACCATGTTTCAAAAGTAGGTATACAATTTTTATTATTAATAATAATAATAATAAACAAAGCTGTATACTTTTTATACATGTATTTATGTATATATTCTTATATTTTTTGTCATTTTTAACTTGACTCAGTCGTCAAATTTCCAGCCATTACTTTAAGTGTACCTGGAATAGGAAAATATTTAATAATACAGTGAATCTTAATGTATATAAAAATGTATACCTACTTTTGAAACCGGCTGTATAGTTATGCTAGCCAGCTAGTTGGTGAACACTGGGATGTGTCTACAACGCCCCTTACTCAAAACCCAATATGTCTTGTGGCTGCATTGCATTCTGGTGTATTGAGGCTACCGTCAATGGAGAAATCGGTATCTCTGCGTCTTCTACAATGGATGTCTCCCTGTATGATTGTTGAACGTCGGTGCAATGTGGTGTCCCTAGAAAGAAGCCCTTGCTCTTTGATTCTGAGGGACTGACGCCAAAACCTGATGTTTATCGTTGATGCTTTTGATAGCTGAAACATTTTATGCCATCAAACTCCATTGTATCTGTGCTATATATATCTCAACATGATGTTATATCATCTACATTTGGCCAGTTATAAAAAAAAAGTACACCACAAAACAACACAAGTGTTAAAGTGTTTTAGGATGGACTTTTCTCTATTTTAGAGCTATCATCAGTCTGCTAGCATCCTGGCTAAGCCTCAAATCCACCTCTTTATCTGACTGAACCAACGTTTTACAAATGAACCAAAAGACAGGGCTAGTAGTAGCATCTAGCTGGAGGCCACAGGGACAGAGACAGAGCAATATAAATTTGTCATGTATTTACACCACATTAACGACTCTGTCCCTCGGGTCAACTTACCCCCTTGTTCGGCTGATGCATGAAGAGTAATGGTGTTCCTCACTAAAATGCAGCTGATCTTACCTGGTGATAAGAGGCCTACATTTCCCAAGATGCCTCGCATGGCATCAAGCGTTACTAAGATTTGGCATTTCCGTCTTGTTGCCCGGTGAGTGAAGGCATGTAATTTTCCAAGCCTTAACCAGTAAACATGAGTAAACATGGTAAGCATTTAGCTGGGGGGTTTGAGGAGGAAATAACAGGTTTTGTGGACGTGATGAGTCTGTGCAGACAGTCTTCTGGTGTCAGTGCATTCCTTTGATGTGCCATTTTCACTTGGCTTGGACTACATGTCCCTGACGTCCTCACAGAGGGCTGGGCAGCATCTCTATGGGCTTGGTAGAGCAGAGGAGCAGTGTGAGATTTATTAAAAGACAGAAGCCGGTAGTAGGAAGTGAGCTGGCTGGCTATTTTCCCCTGGTTTCTTGTCTTTGAGCTGTAAACTGAGTCTGTTGGAGATCCAGGAGTTGGACAGAATTAGGGAGAGAAGGAGTGAGGGATACAGGGAGGCAGGGAGGCATGGAGGCATCGCCACCCACCAACCTCTCATCCAATCCTGTGAACCCCACACTTCTTCCTGTCAGGAGGACGGGGCCTACCGTGGGCCAGCCAATCACTTGCCTAGCCGCTGTTGACAGGTGGCGTATTGCTGTAGAGCACCGAACAAGTCCTCATAGGAAACATCTATATGGGAAGGCAGGGAGCTGAGGACAGACAGCAGGAGAAAGACTTAAAACCCAGAAAACATAAAGCCTGTGAAGAACTAAAAACAGAGAAAAAAAACAGTTTTCACCAGCAGCCCTTATACTAGCAGTTCAACAGATAAAAAAGGCTGTAGTACCCTCTAGTGTTCAGTCATCGAGACAAACTTTTGGTAGTGCTTATGCAGCAAGGTGCTCCAAAATCTAATCACATCATCTACTCTATAGGGGGTACCTGTTTTCAGGGATGCACATCAGGGGTCAAAAAGGTGACAAAAACCCAAAGACACATCATAGCTATTAGTTTTAGAATGCTAATTTTAAAAATTACCATTCAAAAGCCCATTTCTGGTCATTTTGTACTGAAAATATATAATAGTTTTATACCCAATCTGTGATTTCTTTTAAGGGTTTTATTGTTGGGTATACCCTAAAGGTTTTGTTGAGAGGTTGACTTGTAAATGGAAAATAAGATTTTTGCAAACTATTTAAACCCATTACAATTCAAAATACAAGCAATATCAATATCTACAACATTGAAAATGTAAACAAACCTTTTACTTATTAAAAATACATAAAAACTTCCATGCAAACCCCATGTTTGTTGGTCACCAGTCTTTGATAGCTTTCCACAAAGAGAAACTTGATTGCATACTTATACTACACTGGTTGTCTATGGGAAGACCTTTACCTGACATGATTCTAATCTAAACTGCCTACAATATCTGACTCAACAAACCATCATCACTGTTTATGCATACTCATGTCATTATTATATTATCTATTTTTGTGTACCAATTGTTTTATATATTTGTTTTTTTCTTAGCTGTTGTAAAGTGTCTTTGAGTATCATGTAAAGTGCTTTATAAATAAAATGTATTATTATTATTATTATTATTATTATAATTCTCCTCCTGGGTTGTACCCTGACAATAATAAAATTGTAGGAGAAACACTGAAAAATGAATTTTTTTGGTGAGTTTTTTTTGCATACAAATTGCCAAATATAAACATATTGAATAATGGAATAATATATGAACTATAGGCATTTTCAATCCAAAAATATCAGTATCAGCCTTCAAAAACCTAGGTACATAAACCTAGACACAGGTTCAAAGCAACGTTCACGTAATGTCTCACATTCATTCACATATTAACACACACACACACAGACAGTAGCTTACATGAACTCAGTGAGTCGGATGTGCCAGGGGAGGAAGCCCAGCGTGCTGTCAACAGGACCAAACTTCACCACTAGCTCTGGATCTGGAATATTCTTTGACTCTAAAAGAAGCACAGAGAGCCTTCACATCCTCAGCGTGGCTGCTTTATTCCAGTCTCCAGTCAAAGCTCCAGCTTGACCATGTTATTCCCCTAAATTGGTTCAAACAAATGATCCACAATCTTATGCAAGATGTGTGCTCCTGTTTCTGATCTAAATTGTGATCTTTTTTATTGTACATATTTTACCATTTTGTATTTTCTTATTGTGTAACCCCTGCTGCCATTTCGTGGCCAGGTCTCACTTGGAAAAGAGATTTTGAATCTCAATAGGACTTCCTGGTAAAATAAAGCCTAAATAAAAAAAAAATTTAAATAAATTATTCCATACCCAGGGTTTCCCCCAGTGTAACGCCTGGTCTACACATTGGAAGGAAAAATACATTAATGCATCTAACATTACTATATTTGACATTTCTTCATTCATTCAGCGAATGTGAACAGCAAAGGGACTGTAGTTAGCAATGTTATATGTGGACAGCGATGTCAACAGTGTCAATAATGGCAATTGTGCTACGGGTAGCAGATAGCAGCTTTACACACATAATTCATCCATCCATTTGATGTGCCTGAATACTCAACGTAGTCTCGCCACCCAACAGTTTGTACTGCACAATGTATCTTGACGGAGGATGACGGAAGATGGAGGAGCGCCCGGAGCGCCTCTGTTTGGGCTAGCAAGCTAGCTACCTAGAGCTAGAGTAGCGAGGTACCGAGTTATCAAGAGTAGCTCTAGCTTGCTCTAAAAAGTAATCTTATTAGTCTTATAAAGGCTGGTTATTTACCAAAAGTATCACCAAACAAAAGGAGTGACAACATATTTTCATCGAAAATAATAATCACAATATTTTATTTATGGTAAAGATCGTCACTATATAAACATCTTTAATAAAAAGTCAAATAATTAAATATGTATTAAAAAAAGATACATTTATTGAAAATATACATTGTGCCAACCATCATTTCTGGTTGAAAACGACAGATTCTGACGGTCCGCTGCCAACGCAAAGTTTGAAAATTTTCAAAGTATCTGTCACTCCGTTGTGAATGGATCCACTGTCCACAAGGGGGCGTTGCGTTTCTACTCTGTTACAAAGGACCTCCATTGTCTTGAACGATTTCCGGCGGAGCCAACGGAACTAGCACACATGGCGTTAGGCTGAACAATGCAAGGCTCGCTGCACTGTAATTCTTTTTACTGAAGCCTACAAAGCAGAGCAGCCTGCTGCATTTTTGTGTGGTTGTTGCTAGGCAATAGCCCTGCTGTTTTCTGTTTAGAAATTTTAAAGATCTGGGTGATCCGTCATGTTTATTGTTTACAAGAGTCACCGTAGAGAAGTCCCGCCTCTATGTCTATCCGATTGGATAGTAGAGAAAAAACCGACACGTAGCTGAACTTTTTTCAACTTGGGGCGTTCAAGGCGGTCTTCCAAACTTGCAGTTTGTGTCAGGAAAAGTAGGGTGGTACAAACTTGTCAAGCTGTAAGAACTGCAAACATGGTGGTAGTATCACCTGAGGGTCGGGGTGGGTTTTATGCAATTGGAACTGAACAAAAAGCACTGAATAATTTGCTGGTCTAAAACTGCTGGTCTGAAAGTGCAGACTCCGCGGTTGCAGCTCGTTGATATTGATGTGATGTGACCTCACCCCAAAATGTTTTCAAAAATCTCTGTTGATTCAATCGTACTATATTATTTGATTTCAGATCTAACGTTCGTAAAAAATCTAATGACATCAGCTTAAGAATATAGATGTATGTGGCCTCAAAATATTTAAGACCGTGCAAAATCAACTTTAAGACATTTTAACAAGTTTATTAAGGCCTTATATTAGTAAACTTTAAGACAAATTCAGACAACCACAGACAACCTGATTGAAAATAACTATAAAAAAGGTGGGGATGAATTCAAAAACTTGTCCTATGTGATCATGGCCTTAGGAACTTTTACACACACACACACACACACACACACATACAAAGTACTACCTCTGAGCAGTGTGTCTAGCATGGAGACGTTGATGTCTTTGAAGCTCCTTTCTTTGTTTTCCACAGAGCGACAGAGCTGCTGGGCTGCCTGGACGATGCTCTGCTTCCCGTCCTCTGGAGATAACACCTTCACCACCGGCCTGCAGGACAGCACTGACCACACACACACACACAGTCACTAACACACACACACACTAGGGCTGGGCAACATGAAGAATGTCTGAGAAAGTCAAGATTTCCTCTGATACCTGAGTTTCTGAGATGTGACGAAGGGGCAGACAGCATGGAAGCAGTGTCAACAAATGTTATTGTTTGGCATTCTATGTAAATTATTAGTACTGATGCAAATTTATATTTTCACTCATTTAACTTTTAGTTGTCACCGTTTTGTTTTAATTAATTCAAACATGAATTACATGATGAGCATTTTCTCCTCCACCGCATTATGATGTTGCAGCACATAGTGGCTCTGTGCCAATTGATTTAGAAAATAAAACAGACAAAGGAGTAGAGGCAATTAAATAAAATAACCAAGCAATGAAACAACTAAAAATCTACTTTGGTTGCAGGACCCATTTTGTTATAATATCCCACCAAAAGCACTTGAATGCATGACAAGTTACATTTACAACTTCTAAATTCAAAGGAAGTACCTTACGAGGAGACCTTGAAAGGCAGCAACACTGTTAGCCAACTCAATTGAGAGAGGCTCTCCATAGGAAAAGAAAAGCAAACACTGGCAACAGGTAACAGATGCTGTAATATTTTACCTAGCAAAGGATAGTTACTATTAAAACAGAAAACGAAAGTTTCACTGGATCACTGAAAGTGGTTGAGCTTCAACCACTTTAGATAAGATAAGATAAGATAAGATAGCACTTTATTAATCCCCTAGGGGAAATTCAGGAATGCCTTACAAAATGCCTAGCTTAAATATTTTTCTGAAACTGGTATACTACAACTAAGGCCACACACAACTGTATTGTATGCTTTAATTCATAACTGGAAGCAGTGTAGTGAAACTAGAAAAATAGGTCTGAAGACCTACTTTGACCAATCCTAATGGCCTTTGTTAATAATTAATAATTCAGATAAATTAAGAGAAATAAATTCATTTTTTTCCTTCTATTAAATCATGGTAATACCTAATTGTTGAAATCTAGACATTTAATAAATCAACATTTCCTTGTTGGTATATAATTTCTTTAAAGGCTGCAAATACCATACCATTAGCAGTTGGGTTGGATTGTTCAGTAACTTGCAATCTAGCCTTAGTAAAGCAAAATGAAAACTACCATGATGCACATTATGAATCATGATAATATCTGAAAATATTGTGATATAATTTGTCCATATCATCCACCCAGAGTATACACACATATACATACAAACACAAAAACACATACAAACTCCCCTTCCCTTCCCCATCTGGCCAACACTACAGAGCCTACAGGAAACACTGCACAGACACAGAATCAGGATATAAACCACCTGCCAAGAGCCAAATGCCAATAAAATTTGTCTTTGGAGGATAAATCAAGTCACCCACCACACTGGCCAGTAACTTTTTGAGACAATAACATACTGTTATTGTCTCAAGCTAATGAGGTTGACATGAGCTAACTTGCTACTGCAACTTTAGTTGACTATTACACTGTCATCTGATTAGCACTACTGTAGCGAAACAAATAGGCTATAACATACAGCTAACTAGGATGCTGTCGGGGGCCGACAGCAAGGGTATATCCCCGAAATTCCCCAATCCTCAAAGGCCCCATTATGTCAAATGTAATAAAAAGCCATTCAATAATCACACAATAAGACTCCAGGGTTAATCTTCCCAATTATATTGGTTGTATGTCCCAACTATTTTTATTTTGCCAAATAATAAAATGTTTGCTGCTGTTGGGCAAAATCTGGTCAGATTTGTATGGAAATTGGTGTGCATGTTCCGCATAAAGGTTGGAACACATGATTACCAAGTTTCATAGCGATTGGTGAAATTCTGTTTGAGTTATAAGCAAAAATGTCATAGGCCACGTCAACTTGCACTAATGACGACCAAACTTCAGATTTTGACTAGGACATGGTCCTAGAGCATGTGTACCGTATTTCGTGCCACCTAAATATTAACATTATCACGTTCACACGAAGGATCTGCGGCGGACGCGGTGGTGGACGAGACAGCGGACGAGACAGCGGACGCGGCGGCAGGTGGGGTGAATCCACAATATCCCCGAAACTCATTTTGGGGATATAACTACAAACAACATATGGTCTAGGCTATGTTTCTAACTTTATCTCTCTATTCAGTTCATGTCAATACAGACACAGTGCCACCATCTTTCTGACCAACACCATGAACTGCATTCTAGTAATGAATTACCAACACGCTTTCAGTGTTTGACAGCTGCTTGTTTTTTCTAAACGAAAAGAAAAGCCAAATATGAACACCAGCTTAGTGGATCACAACACTCAAAAAGGATCTAAAACAGAAATTTACTTAAGCGATAGTTAGTTTGCCTGGGCAGGCCACCTAAATATTAACATTATATGGGAAACACTAATGGCTTTGTCACATCTGATTTTGCCCGACAAATTATCTTTGCTTTTCGCGAAGAGAAAGGATATGATGTCATTTGTGATAGGGCAGGACTTAGCAGCTATCTTGGAGCCCAGTGAGCATCGCATCATGCTTAACAAGCACAAATCCTGTACAGACCCACGGCGCATGTGTTCAATTCTATGCACTGAAACATTCCACTAACGTTACTTAAATACCACAAGATGACGTCACCTACCGTTAAAGTTTGTAGGGCAGCGAAGACAATTTACTGTCTGCAAATCCCCGATACCAACTATGGAATGTTAAGTTTCACTTTTGTTTTCACACCGGGAGACTCTGTAGATTGAGTTCAGTGCTGCTGGTCTGCTGTCTGTACATGTCCAAATTACAGACATTAAGTGATGCGCACATCAGGCGCATTAGAGATCGATTTAGATCAATTTCTATACACTGACCAACTTTTGATTTTGTGCCTCTGTATGGGAAACACTGCATCTCACAGTCAAAGACGCCCTATAGAGGCCATATGACGAAGCGCATCATCTCACTAAGTGTTACCTGACTGACTGAATGACTGAATGACTGACTGACTGACTGACTGACTGACTGACTGACCTGAATTTGGCTCGTGATGCCATCGGCTGCGCCGTGGCAAAAAGCAGAAATAAAAATGATGAACCTTGTGTTTGTGTGTATGATTTCTTGGGCCAGGGGTAGGGTTGCCAACTTTATCAAATGAAAAGAAGGAATGCAACCTACTCGGGTCCAACACACAAGAGAGAGAAACCTCAGGGTGTAAAGAGAAGTTTACTTTGGGATAGCTGACATCCCATTGTTTAACATATCAGTTTCTGTCTTTTGTCTGCTAGAAGAACTGCATGCAGAACTAGTCTAATGGGTACTGGGTGGCTAGTTAGGCAACAACTGAGACGACTACAACACATGACAAAGGAATGCAATACTCCCATGCTGTTTTCCCTGCCATCCAATAGAGTGAGAATGACACCCTTCTTTTCGGCATCAAAAATCACACATGGGGAACTTTTCAGGGGAGAGGGGAAATTCAGCTTGCCTCTGGGTAAACTGAGCACTAAGCCTGTAGTCAACAAAACCAAAACCTATTTCCTCGAGTTGTTGCATCACTCCATTGTTTTCTCTTTACACTCACAATATCCTACTATAAAATGAGGAAAACTCTGTCCGTCTGTCCATCCGTCCGTCCGTCCGCATCCATTTTGCTCCTCAACGGGTTGGCCAATCAATCTGAAACTGCACACGGCCATTGAGCATTGGCATAGGCAGGGACTGATGGAGCTGATTTTTCCATTTTCCCAAATTTACACTGTTTATGCGCCTTTTTGGCAAGTCTGCGCAGAGTTGTGGCGTGCGCATCCCCAGAAGTCTGCACGTAGTTTTGGCGCGCGCATCCCCGGGTAGGGACTAGTAGTTTGTTAAAAGAGAAAGACCTTGGGCTCATTTCATCCAAAATATTTTGAAGAGGTGGTGAAATGGGAGAGGACATAAGGAATTGAGGACACTGAGATTTGGTTTTGCCAGGATAGCTAACAAAGCTGTCATTTTCCCATATGTTCTACATCAGTTATCTCAGAATATCTCAAAATCAGACAACATGCTTCCTTATCTACAGATGCTGTTCTTGGTGGTCCTGCTTCAAAACACAGTATGGACTTCCGGTTATGGCGTCGAGCTGAACGACAGCACCTCTCCTGCTCTGTCGCTAATTTCAAGATAATTACTGCAAAACCACCCAACTATTCTTTTGTAAGTCTCTTAAATTTAAGCTAACGTCATTATAAGTCAAATATGCCGAAAGGAGTGACAAAGGATAAGCCCAAGAAGTCAGATCTTCAAGTTATCGAGGACGCTGTTTCTGACTCGGTCCACAATGAGGGAGACGCCATGTTGGTGGATACAGACAGCGGACAGGTGAACAACGTTACCAGCGCCGACATTATGAAAGCCATCAAATCCCTTAAACAGGACTTTCATACAGAAATTAGCGGTGTACTAACAGCTATCAAGGATATTCAGGCTAACATAAGTGAATGCAATGGTCGCATCGCACAAGCTGAAGAACGTGTATCCTCCGCCGAGGACGCAATCAGCAGTCTACAATCAAAAGTCAACATGCTGGAAGGAAAGGTAAAGTTCCTGGCATCCAAGACAGAAGATTTGGAAAACAGAAGCCGACGCAACAATATGAGAATAGTGGGCATACCAGAGAAGGAAGAGGGGACTGATCCTTGCGCTTTTATGGAAAAATGGTTTACAGAAACTCTCAATGTGCAACCTCCAGTGGTACTGGAGAGAGCACACCGTATCACGGGACAAATTCGCAATCCTACCTCCCCGCGAACCTTCATTGTGAAATTTCTAAACCATCAAGACAAGGAACGCGTTTGGAAAGCATCGATAGCAAAAGGCCAGCTGTTCTACAGAAACAACAAAATCCGGTTTCATCTGGACTTATCGGCAGAAGTATACAAACAACAACGAGAATTCTACGGAGCACGACAAAAACTATGGGAGAAGGGGATCGTCAAACACCGGATTCTTTTCCCAGCAAAGCTACTCGTGACCCATGGAGACTGCACTCACACTTTCAACACGCCGGCAGCAGTTAACCAGTATATCGCTGGACTAGGAGAAGAGACATAGAGAAGAAATGGTGGACATCTGATGGTCATAGACACCTGCACGCACTGAACAGTACCCTTCTTTGCTTTAATTTTGATTGTTCCTCTCTTCTCTCCCGGAAAGAGAGAGAGAATGCATAATAGCTAATGGCTCACTACTTGACTATGGAGGTAAGCTATTAATATTTTGCTTGGTTATTGAGAAATCTACTTTATTTTATATTATAGTTTACTGCTCTCTCCAGGGGTGGACTAGGAATAGTAAATACTTGCGATAAGAGTGGGAGATATAAACGCGGGACATCTGTGATATTTGGGAGAGGTGCAGATGTACTGCGAGACTGCAGAAAACAACTTGCAGTCAAGGCCCAGACTCCTATGTGGATGATCTGGATAATCCTTCATTTCCTTGCAGAAAATGTTTTTTCATTTACAGTTCAAATATATTTGGTGGTTTTGTTAATTTTACTGCAGGGAAGACCCATAGGTTTATGGGATAACATAATGGAAGTCTGGATGCAGAATACTCAAATGTATATAGTTACAGTGTTTGTGTTAATACTTTATTTTTCATCATGGGTTGTGTTTCCATTCCCCCCTTAGCCTGGTATGGGATTTAGGAAGATGTATTAATCCAAGCCGCTGGCGATTAAATGTTTCACTTCTTAATGATACTGCTTTTCAAGATTATATAAAGACAGAATTAGCTCAATACCTTGAATTCAACAATACAAGTGAGACATCACCAGTGATCCTGTGGGAGGCAGCCAAAGTAGTTTTGAGGGGAAAGATAATTTCACTTGCATCAGCTAAGAAGAGACTCAGAGAGGCCAAACGTATAGAATTTGAAAAACAAATTGAACGGTTGGAACAGAAGCATAAAAGCCAACTATCTGCAAACGATCTAACTCAACTTAATGAAGCTAAAAGGGCTCTTGGAAATTTGCTTACAGAAAAGATTGAGAGAAATCTAAGAATTTTAAAGCAACGTTACTATGAACACGGGAGTAGAGCTAGTAGATTATTAGCATTCCAACTCAAAAAACAGACGAGTTTAACTGTAGTACAAAAAATTAAAAGTAGTGACCCAGAGAAGCCCTTTCTTTATAAACCAGACGAGATATCGGAAGCTTTTGCTGCCTTTTATAAAAAGCTGTATTCAAATACTGATACATGCACAGACTCTGAAAAATTAGATGCCTACTTACAAAATATAACACTACCAAAGTTGTTTGATGAGGCATCACAAGCTATAAATGGTCCCATAACAAGGGAGGAAATAGTGGAGGCAATTAAGGGGTTGAAAAACGGCAAAAGCCCAGGTTCTGATGGATATTCTAATGAATTCTATAAGGTTTTTATAGATGATATAAGTCCGATTTTAGAGGAAGCTTACACTCATGCATTTGAAATTGGGGAATTTCCTCAAAATTGGAAGGAGTCAATTATTTCAGTGATACATAAGGAGGGTAAAGACCCAACGGAGTGTAGCTCTTATAGACCCATAGCGCTCCAAAATTCCGACTGTAAAATATTGACCACCATACTTGCAAAGAGACTTAAATCGGTTATCACAACTCAGTACATCCAGATCAGACAGGCTTCATTGTCGGTCGCCAGCTGTCTGATAATATTCGCAGGATATTAAATGTTATGTCTCACGCCAAATCAATCCCAGTACCATGTATGGCGCTGGCTTTAGATGCCGAAAAGGCATTTGACCGTGTCTCCTGGCCTTTTCTTTTTAAAGTATTGAGGAGATATGGTCTAGGGAATGGCTTTGTTAAATGGGTTCAGCTTTTATGCTCATCTCCACAGGCGTCGGTGAGGGCAAATGGGTGTTTCTCGCAGACGTTCCAGCTGGGGAGGGGTTGCAGGCAGGGAGACCCTCTTTCGCCTCTTCTATTTGCCCTCAGTATAGAACCCCTCGCACAGCTAATAAGGGATAGCACAGATATAAGTGGTATTGAGGTGAATGGAGAGGAGCACAGGTTATCACTATATGCAGACGACGTAATTGTATATATCTCTGACCCTGCAAAGTCTATCCCAAATTTGATGAAGTGCCTTGAGACTTTTGGACTTTACTCAGGTTACAAAATAAATGTGACCAAAACAGAAGCACTCCCCATGAACAATTTGATCTCCCCTCAATTGAAATCCTTATTCTCATTTAGATGGCCCAGGGAAGGCATCAGGTATTTGGGAATAAATATACCCCCTGACCTCAGTCTATATCAAGCTAATTATATAAAATTAATAGAAAAAATTAAGGGAGATTTAAGTCGCTGGGCTACACTTCCCCTTACTTTGATAGGCAGGGTAGAGACTATTAGAATGAATATACTCCCAAGACTTCTTTTTCTTTTCCAGACTTTACCAATTGCCCCTCCTAAATCTGTGTTTGCCCTTATAGACCGTTTAATCTCAAGATTTATATGGCAGGGTAAGAGGCCCAGGGTCAGATACAAAGTATTACAACTGGCAAAACCCAAGGGGGGACTAGGTCTGCCCAATCTGAAACATTACTGGTTAGCGTCACAATTACGAGCAATGATGGTGTGGTTATCAGATGATACAAGTACAAGATGGCTCAATATGGAAAAAAGTTATAGCACTAATATGCCTCTATCGGTGGTCCCCTTTACTAGGATTAAATCAATCAAAAATCTCCTGGGAGAATGGTCAATGACCACATATGGGGCTTGGAAAGAAGTACAGCAAATGTTAAGTTGCCATGTGATCTCTCTATCTTGAGCTCAATTATTCATATTAAAAACTTTTTGCCTTTAAAACTTGATGCAGGATTTAAAAATTGGACACACTTGAATCTCCATTTTGTACATCAGTTATTCAGTAATAACAACTTCAAATCATTTGAACAATTAAGAGCAGATTTTAATTTATCAAGAACAGAATTTTTTAGATATTTACAGGTAAGAAGCTTTATATTCAAACAACCAAA
This sequence comes from Centroberyx gerrardi, assembly GCF_048128805.1. Lineage (NCBI taxonomy): Eukaryota > Metazoa > Chordata > Actinopteri > Beryciformes > Berycidae > Centroberyx > Centroberyx gerrardi. Next base: position 1,323,600 of record NC_136014.1, read on the forward strand.
CTGGAACAGATTGATAGAACCCTCCCTCTTGGAATAGTATTTATTGAAAATTCAGGATGGAAAACATGGGAATAAGCCAATAACTAACTTATATAGAATCCTAGCTTCAATGACAAAGGACAATACCTATCATGTGAAAGAAAAGTGGGATAGAGAGCTACAACAGGAAATACAGGAGGAAGTTTGGTTAAAGATCTGTGCTCAGGCCCATACAGTCACTAACGCCAATTTGTGGAGAGAATTTCAATGGAAGATAATTAACAGATTTTTCAGAACACCACAAATTGTGGCAAAGATGAATCCAACCCAGTCAAGTAGATGTTGGAGGGGATGTGGGATGTGAACAAAGTATTGGATGTTGAATTGGTAAGAGACCCTCTGATAGCAATTCTTGGGATGAAACCGGATGTAATTCACAGTAGGAAAAGGATGTATCTCTTACAAATATTATTAACAGCAGCAAAGAAAGCAATTACAATAAGATGGCTTAAAAAGGACCCCCCCACCTATGATGAGTGGTTAACAATTCTAAGAAACATTTATACAATTACATATTTATTTATACAAATTACATATATGCTAAGACTACAGAGGGAAATTTTTATAGAAAGATGGACACCACTAATGGAGGCAATTGGGGAACATTGGGATTGGTAACTGAATGAACATATACTTAGTAAGGAACTGGACTGCAGGTGATGATCTAAGGTAGTTTACTGTCTTCTTTAAAGTGAGACAAAATAAACAGGAAATTTTATTTTTTATTTTTTGATAAATAATATGTATATTTTCCTATGTATATTGGACTGAATATGTATGTGTGGAAGAAAATTTAACATACATGTAACAGCTTAACTGGTCTCCCTCGGGGAATGCACTGTTTCATGATGAATGGTTACCTCACTGTAACCTTTGGGCCATAACTTACTAGGCCAGAGCTCCCTTGACACAAGTGGCTTCTGTCCCAGACTAATCTGTAGATTCTCTCTAAACTAAGACATAACATATGATGCTGTAACCCTTTTCTGTGACCTGTTCCCATGTCTGCACACTCTGCGTCCTTGAAAGATGCATAAAGACCAGCTCAAATCTATTCTCCTTCGAAGAAGTGTATGTAGCCTATGTGCTGTGTGCATCTCTTCCTCTCATGAGACCCCTTTTAATAAATATATACTCAAGTAAGATGAACCTCTGACTCCAGAACTTTTTCCTCAACAAATTGGCGTTGTCGGCAGGATCCCAATACAGCAAAAACGGGTAAGTACGAATTTTTATTCGTCTTGCCCGGGAAATGCTTGACGGGATCCAAAATTAAGAACTGAGCACTGGAGTGAAGCACATATGTGGGGGCGCCCCTCAGGAAACTCTTCTCGCCCAGGGCTAGGCCGCCCGGGGAGATAGAATGAACAGGATACCTTGTCTGAAATATTACAGGTAACCCTTGTCGGATTTCGGTCCATGGGATGGACATAGTTTAATGACCAAAATCCTAGGTCTGCTTGGAGCAAACAGGATTGAAGGGAAAACACGATATAGGCAAGAGGATATGAAATACACATATGAGTTCACTCACAAAGTGCAATTGGAAATGAGAAAATAAGAGTCAAAAGAAAGAGGTTTCGCATTGAATATATACACCCTCCCTTTTTTTGCATGAAAATAATGCATGAATATTTGGGCATGAAAAGATAACATAACTTATCCTATGTGACAAAGTACTGTTGACCTTTTCTGTTTTTAAGCTTTAAAACCTTTCAGATTGGACAGAAGGAGAGGAGAGTGGGTTATTAGTAAGTGACACAACCACAGCTGCAAATCGTAAGTCTCATTATTTGATTATTTTAATTGGAATAAGAACAATAACGTCTCTCACTGCCCTGAGCCGGAAAGGGCCCTGCAGGGAGTGAGAGTTACCTTGACATTCCTTAAGAGATAAAGACGAAAACTTCTGAGAAGGCATTTCATAGTGCATAGGAGTTTGTGTGTGAGAATATACTTGATACACTGTGCGGTGTTCATCTTGTTGAATGACTCCGAGAACTGGCGAGTGAGTTTTAATGATGTCTTGATGCATTAATGTTCTCATTCTTTCTGACAAATGCAATGTTTTGATGCTGTATTTAATGCAATGCTGATGCTGTTTTAATGCAATGTTTTGATGCTGTTTTTAATGCAATGTTTTTAATGCTATATTTAATGCAATGTTTCAATGCTGGATTTGATGCAATGTCTTAATGTTGTGCTATGCTGCTGAGTTCCAAGCTGTAATTTATGCTGAGTTTTAGCGTAAGGTTTTCAAAACTAGATTAAAAATAAGGTTTTATAAGGGATTTTATACTGTGTTCTACTGCTGAGTTCTTGAGACCGATCGATGAATTTTTTTGATTGACGTAATAGTTGGTGTGTCGGTATAGCTATATATATATATATATATATATAGTTGGAGTTGCCAAAGGCAGAGCAAAAGATATTCTGAGGACCCACCGAAAAGAACAACTTCTTCTTTTCTCACCAGGGTCACCAGCAGATATTGTATGCGAAGAATTGGGCAGAATTACGTGATCCCATTCACACATGATTTAAACAAATGTACAAAAGGCGAGTGGCCGAGCAATGGGTCTTTTGCCCCAGAAAAGTTAGAATTTCTGGACGCTGTGACAGCTCGATCAAAACAGATGGGCTGGGACCATGATTATGTACAAGCATGTGTTGAAGGATGGAGAAAAGTAAAAAAAAACAAAAAAAACATCCCGTCTCAAAGCCTAACACAACCACAACTCCAAAAGTTTCTGAGACAAAAGGAAAACAAACAGTAGAGATAAAGAAGGAAAAGGAAGAGAGTAAGGCCATTGGGCCAGAATTGATTGAAATAATTGATAAAATCGTTTTCACTACGGCACCAGAATCACTATCTCGTATCGTGTCTGCTCTCGGGGTAAGAAATGCAGAGGTTACTAGGATACAAGATAAATATCCAGACAATCCGTTTAAACAGGCTTCTGTAATATTGCGTGTTTGGGCGCAGAGACAGAATAAAGCAACCCCTGAAAGCCTTTTGAGACACTTGAGGAATGATGGAATAAATTGTGATCGGTACTCAGAGAAACCAACAGTAGAAGTGAACAGTATCAAACTCTTTCCCAAGCAACGCGTAGAAACACCAGTAGTGTCTGATTATTTTATAGAGATACTCGCATGCACAGAGGCTATAAGGCAGCAGAGATCAGCTCAGGAAGACAGAGTCAAAGTGAAGACGGGGAGGGCAGTCCAGGGGAGGCCATTGGTGGGGGCGGAGCTGTGGGTGGACCTGAGTTGAACACCAGTCCAAGACAGGCCTATAGCTACACTAGGAGAGGACCTAGTCGCACGCACCGCATCACTAGGAGAACACACAGGCCACTTTGTAAAACTGACACTGAAACTGACACAGAGGAAGACAGTGAAGCCGATCAGATTAGAAAACTTAGATCGGGTCATCAATACAGGTCAGAGACGGATCTTAGAACAGCAACTAGATCAAGAAAGAGTAAGACTGAAACAGAGAATTTCCCTCCCAAAGGCATTCCATATAGAGAGATCAGTACCACCTGTGTGGATCAAGCAGTAAGAATCAAATTACCAAATTCCCCAAAAGAAGATCATACTTTACCAGTACAAATATCAGGAAAACGAGTTAGTATGCTGGTAGATAGTGGAGCTACAATTTCTGCAGTAAAACAGAAAGAGAATGTGTGTATTCCGGGGAGAGGACACATGGCAACTGTAGGCTAGGGGTATCTGGTGTACCTTTATTTGAACCCTTGTCGCAATCCACTGTGGCTAGAGTAAAAAAAAACAAAAAAAAAAACAACTTATCATGTTGAACAAGAATTTTTGATTTCATCCAATTCACCTGTAAATTTGTTGGGACAAGATGCTTTGTGTGAACTTAATGCTGTCATTTATTGCACTCCTGATGGCTTATATCTGGACTTGCCAGAGGATAAAATGTTACAAGCTGTGCAGATGTTGAATAATAAATCTGAAATGTATTATTGGCCATTGCAATCAGAGGTTTTGCAGAGCCTTCTTGAGTTTAAAAAGGTTCTGGCAATACTCTCCTGAACTGGGAGCTCAGATAACAGGAATGAGGCAATTCTCTGAGTTCCAGTGTATTGCTCAGTATGGCCCGAGCTGTGTACCAGCTGACCATGCAGCCCAATTTGAAACAGCATTGCACAAACGGTAAAAATCTCGCATCCCACGGATTTCTATTTCGGACCTGAAGGCTGTGCAGGGAGTGTAGCTCTGTCTGCGGATCTACACACATTATGTTACATGCCTAACTCTGTGCCCTGTGTTCCGATTGCAGTTTGTCCCCATCACGAGCCCCAGGAGTTGGGACCAATGGTTAAACGTTTACAGACACTCACTGGCTCCCTCTGTGGGCAGGTGGAGTTTGGGACACTTTATTCATTGGGTCAACAATGTTACAAGCTTACCTTACCTCCCCAGTCACACTTAAATTCGGAAATTCTTCATGTGTCACCAGTATCATCACCTCGTTTTAAACCTCAATTAGCGCTTTTCAAAAGTCCCTGAAGAATTGTGGGCCAAACACAGTAATCATGTGGGTTTCGTAAAATCAGCACCACCTCATAAAGTCACGGTGCGTGCCGGTGTTCAAATGCCGTGTCAGAAACAATACAACTTACCTCACAAGGCTGTGCTAGGAATCAAACCTGTGATAAACTCTTTGCTGGCACAAGGGGTCCTTGTGGAGACTGTAAGTTCATGTAACACCCCAATTCTCCCAATTCCAAAGCCTGGCAGACCAGACGTTTGGAGATTTGTGCAAGATTTGAAAAAGGTAAATGACGTGGTCATTCCCATGAGACCCATAGTGGCAGATACTAACACCATTTTGACTTCCTTGCCGGTGGATTCCAAATTTTATACTGTGGTGGACCTATGCTCTGCTTTCTTTTCTATTCCATTGCATCCAGAAAGCCAATATTTGTTTGCATTCACGTTTCAAAACAAACAATACACCTGGACAAGACTCCCCCAGGGTTACACTGAGAGTCCTGCTGTGTATGCAGCCGCGGTCAGGTGTGACTTGGAACATCTCCATCTCCCTGGAGGAAGTGCGTTGTTGCAGTATGCGGACGATCTGCTGATAGCCTCTCCCACCAAAGAGGCTTGTGAAACTGACTCTATCATCCTTTTGACTGTCTTGCAGAGAAAGGTCATCGGGCTTCGCTAGCAAAGTTGCAGTTTTGTTTGCCCACTGTCTCATACCTGGGACATGTGTTGAGCCAGGGACAGAGGTTGCTGTCTCCTGATAGGGTGAAGGCTCTATGTTCACTCCCGCCCCCTACCACAAAGACAAATATGTTGTCTTTTCTGGGAATGACAAATTACTGCAGAAATTGGATTCATGATTACAGTCGTTTCGATTCCACTCTTCGCGCGTCCACACACAAAGACCAACCAGACAAGATCCAGTGGTCCCCTGAGATGAATGATGCCTTTAAAGTTCTGAAACAAGCACTCATCGCTGCTCCAGCTCTGGGATTGCCAGACTACAAACTCCCTTTCCATCTTCATGTTCATGAACGGGATGGGTTTGCTACGGGGATTCTCACTCAGAAACATGGCACAAACTACAGACCGGTAGCATACTACTCAGTTAAACTCTGTCCTATGGCTGCTGGGTTGCTGTCTTGTCTTAGGTCTATTGCAGCAGTAGCTTTAATGATTGAAAAGTCCTCAGTGATTGTCTTGGCTCACAATTGCATTGTATTTGCTCCACACGCAGTAGTCCACCTTCTAACCACATCTGCCACTCAACATATGTCTGTCACGCGCCGCTCGGGTTATGAAACCGCAATACTGGCCAGCTCCAACATCACGGTTAAGCGGGCTCCACCTCTGAACCCTGCCACATTTGTTCCTATGGTTGACGTTTCTGATGATATGCTGACACATGATTGTGCTCACGTTGTTGATACATGCACTTCACCGCGTCCTGATTTGTTACAGACCCCGACAATTGTGATTTGATTCTCTATACTGACGGTTCTGCATCCAGACCCTCAGACAGCTACCACATTGCTGGATATGCCATTGTTGATGATTTCAACATTCTCGAAGCTCAGGGGTTACCTGCAGGTACATCTGCACAGGCAGCCGAGGTTTTTGCTTTAACTCGGGCGTGTGTATTGGCTAAAGGTAAAACTGCAACGATATACACTGACTCCAGGTATGTTTTTGGAGCAGCACATGACTTTGGCATGTTATGGAAAATGCGAGGGTTTGTAACTTCTTCAGGGAAACCAATACAACACGGAACGTTAATTCATAATCAGCTTGACGCAATTTTGTTGCCGACCCAATTGGCAATTGTAAAATGTGAGGCTCACACAGGTGCTTCTGACCCAGTTTCAAAGGGTAATGCGGTGGCGGACGCTGCCGCTAAACAAGCCACCCTTTCGACCACCTCCGTGGTAAAACAACTTTCTCGGACTACTCCTCCCCTGATGCCCATCCCTTCTTTTAATTATGTAGCTGGTGCCCAATCCAGTGCTGATGACAAAGTTATGGATTAGGAAAGGTTGTAGTTTAAACAGGGAGTCTATCTTGTGGCTCCGCCCTGATGGTAGGGTTGTGTGTCCCCGTTCTCTCCTCCATGTGTTGGCCATGGTTGCCGATGGACCCACACATGTAGGAAAAGGGGGGATGAATCATATCCTTCAGTCTCAATGGTTTGCACCAGGAATAACAGCCGCAACTCAGTCTGTAGTAACACGATGTATGATCTGTCTACAGAATAACAGGGGCAAGCCCGCCATTAACACCCCACAGAGCTATCCAGATATGGACGGAAGAGGTTATGAGGGACTACATACTCTCTCTGACTAACCTTTTGAGAAAACATCACTTGCAGGTTTCCTCTAGGTTACCGGAACCCGGGGAAGAAACAACACATCCTTTCCAGCCAGGAGACTTTGTCCTTGTAAAATCACTAACAAATGTCACCCTCTCCCCTAAGTGGAAAGGACCGTACCAGGTGCTGTTGACCACCAGAACAGCAGTAAAGGTGGAAGGCAAAGCTGAGTGGATTCACGCCACACGTTGCCGCAGAGCACCATGCACCGGTTCGGGGCCAGCAGAGGGGACTGCAGCACAATCATCTGTTGCATCCTCTTTGGACTCTTCAGCGCAGGGGTGATACTCATCCTCTTCGAGGAGGAACTTAGGAAAAAAGTTCTCCAAACCAACATCCAACGATAAACTCAACGGCGTTTCTGGAGGACACTCAGGACTCCAATTACAGGCTGGACAAACAGGAAAGGTCCTGTCGTTCAGCTCCAAAGAACACAATCTCATCTCAAACAAATGCTAATGGGGTTCCGTATACTAATCTGTACATGAAATTGATGCATGATTTTGCTTACACCCTCAAAAGGTCTAACTGTTATGTTTGTGCTCATATTCCACATACTTCAGGAGAGGGGATGCCTTTGATTTCCAGCCCACTGTCAGGACCAGACATGGTAGGATGGGTGTTGGCGATGCAGAAGAGTCCTTATTCCAGAGGTCAGGTTGACTGTGCAGAATTCAAACAATATCAGACACTTAACTGAAGTGACTGCTACTGACTATTGTGGCCATAGTGTACGACAGGTAAATTTCACTGAATTAGCCCTCCGGAGATATAATTACCATTCATTGCAAACGCCGGTGTTGACCTTAAACCCTTCTTATGTGCCAACTGGCCATTATTGTATTTCTCGGTATAGACAAGGAGAAACATCCCAATTTTTCCTAGGTAACAGTACATGTGATCATTACATTCCATCTAGCTGTGGGACATATGAGAGTATCCCTAAGTGGTGTCCTCAAATGCGGATACCATACCTTCAGAAAATAGCTATAAATTCGACCCTAAAATCTGATCCCTCCATGCCTGCAATGTTCAACACTTCATTCCTGTGGTGGCCAAGTAGTGATGGAGCGAATACTCTTAACATCTACAGTGTTCATATGTGGTAATAAAGCGTATGCCTTTCTCCCAGCCAATTGGACAGGTTCCTGTTATGTAGCATATCTAATACCTTATATGTATGTTAACGAAACTCTGACCCACAGGCACTTGAATTATCCCCATCGTGTGAGGCGAGAGGATAGGATCAGTGAGGGCAGTAGATTCATGACAGGGCTACTACCATGGTACGGTGCTCTAAGTAATGCTCATGAAATAGACAGACTGGAGAACCTCACGGCACAGGCAGAGGCGGTTTTGAATCTCTAAATGAGGAACAAAAAGCTAACAGACTAGTGTCATTACAAAATAGAATGGCCCTTGATTATGTTCTGACTTCCACTGGTGGAGTATGTGACTTAATTGGTCAAGAGTGTTGTACTTACATCCCGGATTCCTCTGATAATGTTACTCACGTGGTCCATCACCTAAATTCTCTGTTGAAAAATATGAAGGTACATGATTCTCCCACCGCATCAGGCTGGGATCTTATTGATTGGCTTAAACTGACTCTCGGTCCCAAATTGTGGTTGATATTTCAGCCTCTGATCATAGGGTTTGTGGTCCTGGTCAGTCTGGTGGTGGTTATCAAATGTAGTATCTCTCTCCTGTTGTCTCTAATGCAGAAACCAGCTCGTCAATTTGTTGTTCAAAATGTTCAGTGCACCTCTACTGACAGTAGTGAGGACGCCTCTTTGGCTACAGGTTCGTCCTCGGAAATGGACTGGGCTCCATTTTATCATGATGATTCTGATTCAGATGCTGAATTGATAATCTGGAATGATGTCCATACTAGTGAAGTGTGACTGTGATAATAGTGACTACGACGGGTCAGCTCTCTGAAGGAAGACTCGAAACCACTCTGCATCGCATGTGCTAGCACCTCTCCAGAGTGGTGGCCCTCTACTGAGTATAAAGCTCATGGGTTGAAGACGATGATCTTGACACTGTTGTATGAACCCTTTACCCATTTCCTTTGAATATTGTCACTAGGTAAATTGAGAAGGTTTCAAGCTCAGCGATACAACGGAGGTTGCTTACCAAGATGCATTGTACCAGTGATTGGAACGTCCTTTTTCCCATTTTGCTTTTATGTATGTGTTTCCTCTCTCATTTAACATTGATCCTTTATGTTTTCCTTCATTTATGTTTTTCTATCCATATTGATTGAAGCTTGCTTGTAACTCTTCAGTGAAGTATACATAGGATAGGATGTATCTTGCGTTATTTTATTTTAATCTTAGTTGTCGCTCTGTGCAGAATGACACTACTGAAATGTGATTTTCTTTAACTCCAGCATCTACCTCAAACACCATAAGATTTGTTGGATTTGATTTGTTTCTTGATTTGAATGTTACGAAAAATGGTGTTGTTAATGATATTATGATATGTGTGATTTGAATTACTATGTTATCATTTTATAATGAGTGATCTAACTTTTATTCAACGTGTATGATTTTGATGATCAGCAAAGTGTAACACTTGGGTTTTTTCCTCTGTATAAATGATTGAGGTTTTCCATAAGTGTTTGCCAATTGAAAATAGAGTAGCCTACCACATGAGGTCTTTTACCCAACTCATGTCCAGTGTGAGGGGGGACGTTTGGCCTTATGCTGGCTATGTGACTTAGGACCTCTGTCCAAGGTATTATAAATTCTTGGTAATTTGTGATCAGTTCGTTTGGGACTGGCGGACAGAACTCCTAGGGCATGTGGGAGTGTAGTTAAAAATTTTAGTTAAATTTTGTGTTGTTGATTTCATAATCAACAAGGGGGGAACTGTGGAAGAAAATTTAACATACATGTAACAGCTTAACTGGTCTCCCTCGGGGAATGCACTGTTTCATGATGAATGGTTACCTCACTGTAACCTTTGGGCCATAACTTACTAGGCCAGAGCTCCCTTGACACAAGTGGCTTCTGTCCCAGACTAATCTGTAGATTCTCTCTAAACTAAGACATAACATATGATGCTGTAACCCTTTTCTGTGACCTGTTCCCATGTCTGCACACTCTGCGTCCTTGAAAGATGCATAAAGACCAGCTCAAATCTATTCTCCTTCGAAGAAGTGTATGTAGCCTATGTGCTGTGTGCATCTCTTCCTCTCATGAGACCCCTTTTAATAAATATATACTCAAGTAAGACGAACCTCTGACTCCAGAACTTTTTCCTCAACAGTATGTCTATGTAAGGTGAACTTGTATATAACCCATGTTTAGTTTTGTTTTGATATGTTTTTGTTATTTACGTTGGTTATTTTCACTATTGTTATTATTATTATTTCAATTTGTTTTGATTCATTTTTATACATATTTTCATGTTGAATTGTTCAGATATATAAAACTTTACAAAAATTGTAACCCCTTGTAAAGGAAACTGTCAACTATGTTGAAATATTTTTGATGTAAAAGGGGATGTGAGAAATAACCAAATAAAAAATAAGTTTAAAAAAAAAAACACAGTATGAAATGTGGCCTATATCAGATACATTATGGTTGTGTTATTGGGTTGGATGATTGGAATACACAGGGGATCAGCGATGGACTAAATCCACTGCCAGAAATTCCATTTTTTTATTATTTTAAGGCATAATTCTGGTTATTTTCAACATGGAACTTATTTTCGTAGTTGCTACCATCATGACAATTGATTGTGTTCAAAATTTCGCCACTTATTTCACTGTAGTTTTATGTAGCTTCAGTTCACCGGGAGCGCTGCTCTTCAATACACACTCAAGGGCCAAAGCAAGCTCCAACAGTTGAACCCAAAAAGCAATTAAAACATGTCTTTTCAACACAATAACACTCACTGCAATGGGACCTATCTACACTAGATTTTTCAATTATCCATTGCCTGAAACTTGTGTATATTGCAGTATTAGGTATGATAATCTATCTAGCTAGTTAGCATGTAGACTGCACAAGTACTCTGATGCTGGATTCAAGTCATCGGGTGTTCTGTAAATATGACCTGCCGACTGGGAAAAAGTGTTAACATCATCCTGCTAGTGGTAATTACAAGTAGGATATGTGGGATTTTTTGCGGGCTTCATTATCTCCCACCTGGCCTCAGAATTGGCCAGGTTATGGACTATTATAACTGAAATGTTATAATTAAAGACATGGAGGTGCAGTGTTATTGTGTTCAAAGGATGCATTTTAATCGCGTTTTGGTTTCACCTGTTGGAGACTGTGTATGTCCTGTGGGTGTGTATTGGAGAGTTGCGTTCCCAGCAAACTGCAGGAACGAAAAGCTTTACAGTGAAGTAAGTGACATAATTTTGAACACAATCAATCGTCACGATGGCAAAAACTAGGAAAATATGACCCGGGACAGGTTGAAAATAACCGGAATTAACCTTTAAACTACCTTGATCTTTGGTCATTTAAAATGTATCCTTCAATGAGGATGTACACTATTGCTCAACTCTATTGTGTTACTTATTGAAATGATAGTTATGCCAGTTGTGTCAAATCCTTACCGTGGTGTTGGTGCTTGTCATTCCTGTTGCTGAGGAACTCCACATTGTATTTAGATACCTCTAGACCCAGCAGGTCCTGCTGCTGCCTTACAATCTCCTCCAGCAAACGGGAGTTGTTCTTCCTAAAAATACCTGGCAGCAGAGACAGAAAAGAATCAATCACATCACTTCATCCAAGCAATCAGTATACCAACATAGAGAGCCTAAGTCCCTCCCCTTCCGGTGGACCACCATGGGACCTTATTTCGGAAAAAATATGTACGGTAGTCGACGGCGAGAGACAAATAATTGTTTGATCCCGTTTGAATTGTGCCATGAATTACACATATGATGTTTTGTCAATTTAAAAGATAATTTTGCAAGTCAAGAAAGTCGCAGTTTGTCATAAAACTGTTGAAGTATAAGACTGTGAAAATACGTAATTAGAAAGACTACACACCCAAAAGTCGCGTAACGTCATAACTTTCTCTCTCCACAAGCTACCCAGAGCCGCTGAAGCTAAGTCCCTCTCAGATAGCAGGAGTATTATACACAACCTGGAAGGTAGACAGTAAGAACGGATTTAAACTGGTTTAGGATAGTTTTAGTACAGTGGGGGCTAACGTTAACGTGATGCCTGTGTGTTTCATATGTTTCGTTCCATGTTGGTGTTAGTGAGGTATATTGTGCGAGACGAGAGAAGTAGTTCACTGAGCGGTTTCACACAAAACTAAACGTTACTTTACTGTTTTTTACGACAAACTGCGACTTTCTTGACTTGCAAAATTATCTTTTAAATTGACAAAACATCATATTTGTAATTCACGGGATCAAACAATTATTTGTCTCTCGCCGTTGACTACCATACATATTTTTTCCGAAATAAGGTCCCATGGGGGACAGCGGAAGGGGAGGGACTTAGGCTCTTTATTTTATAGTAAGAAAGAGAAGTTCAAGAATTTCAGTGAGATTCTCTAGGAAATGGATGCAATAGCTAATGGTGAATGGGGAAACGTCAAACCTCCACAACATGCTGATTTCTTGCCTATGGCCTATGTAATCTGCACTTGTGGAGGAATCTTTAATGTAAGTGTGTGCTTCTGAAATATGGGATCAAATCAGTCAAATTAGGCCCCCTGTGGAATTGTAAATCTGTTGCATTGTGTAATCAGCAGTTAAGTCAACAAATTTTCAGAAGTATAGGCCTATAGGCTAAAGTCACATTTTGGCATTTTTGTTTCCTAAGAGGCTGGAAAATTAGCATAGCCTCTGCACATTAATAAATGTTGAGAGACACATAATGTGGAACAAACTGATGTAACCTCTCTAGTCATATGACACTTACTGAAATGTAACACAGCGGGAGGGGATTATTTGGCCCAATCTGAGGATATAGTTCAAGTTCACTTCTGTATCAACAGAAGAGTTCACAAAGATATGAAAATAAAACAAACTTAACAAAGACGAAAGGGTGCCTGAAAATTATCTCATTAAGATACCATAATAATGATGCTGACACAGAAATGTATGCCAAAACGTGTAGCTTTGACAATATAAGAAACATTGTTGAAAAGGTTGTTTACTTGGGTGTAGCAGTGGGGAAAGAGTGCAGCCATAAATTCCAGCTATGTGAAGCAATCTCCACTTCACTAAGAATCATCCAGCAAATCAACCGACTTTAACATACAGACCTACCAAGTCTGTACTGAATTTAAGATGTGGGAACATGAGAAGGTAAGGTAACAGCCCAGTACGTACACTGGTCAGTATAGAAATGTGGATGAAAATAGATAAGCTCAGGCTTGCAATGTCCTCTTATTCAGCCATTTAAACCAGAAGAGAAGGCAACAAAAAGCATGTGACTGTCCTGGTCCCATATGAAGGAAATGTAAAATGTTTACCATGATTATCATAGACGCTGACATAAGATATACCGACAGCCATACACCAGACCACCAGGTTGGCTATGTCCGTGTAGCTGGGCTCTTCTTCGGCCACCAGCAGGCCAATGTGGACCGGTAGCTTCTCCAGAGACTGGCCGTCAGAAAGCCACCGAGACCGGCGACTGGCGGTGCGGTTCCCAGTTACTAGGTTGGGGTTAGGGTCAGTGTTATGGTTTAGCTTCTTTTGGTGATCCGGGAACCCAGTCAGGGCTACCGGCAGGAGCAGGGCAGCCACCGCCCGCTCCCACAGCCAGCCCTTCCAGCTCCGAAGCCGGACTCGGAGCCAGGAGACGAGCGTTCTATGGAGGTGGACCAGGACGAGCAGGACCCGCCACAACAAGCCGTAGAGCAGGGCCATTACTGTCCGTCCTCCTACTCTGCAATCTGTAAGGATAGTGGTCAGAACCTGCTGCACAGCCGCATTCCAGTTCGGTATTAGTTATGATGGAGAACCGTTAATCTACTTTAGTGTTGCCAACAGCTCAGTCCGCCGACCGCCATATTCCTTCCTCTCTGACAACCCCTGACCCATCACCTCGCAGCGATACACGTAGCTCGCTGATTGGACAAGACGGCAGTGACGTATGGTTACGGTCTATATTTCCTTGGGTACACTTGTATTTTTCACCGGCGTACGCCGAATTAGATCCGGGGAGGCGGAGTCAGCAATAGAGCTAGGCAGTATGGCGCGTGATTTGTGTCAGCTCACTAGAGCGCCAGTCACGAGTAGCCTTGGTAAAAGTCTGACATGATGTGTTTCATCTGTCAGGAGAGAGACTCTTGTTTGGCGTGCTATAATAATTGTTTACTAGTTTAACACCAGTTTATGCTGAATATATCTTCTCTGATATTTTCAAGATTCACAATAGAATTACAGGATTTTGTGTGTGTGTGTGTGTGTGTGTGTGTGTGTGTCTGTGTGTGTGTGTGAGGAGAGACGGTGTGTGAGAGAGATGGGAAGACCAGTTGTTATCGGATTGCACTATATGCATTTAAAATCAATTTGAAAGAATTAAACCAAAGATGCTCTATACACACAAGATGACGCATTACAAGCTGCGCCAATGGTATGATATGGTATACACTTCCTGTCTCCTAAGTGGGCGTGGTCGCCTCTCCCCCCCATCCCCCCACCTCGTTTGGAAGTGTTGTGAACGTCGTGTGGATGGATGAAAGCAAAGAAACACAAGTTTTATTTCAGTTTTAACTTTTAATTCATGGTTTCACGTATAAGTCCCTTTAAATTTCTGTTTATCCAGTTGGAAAGTGACGTCGGCAGCACTGCAGTGAAACCAGACCGACGGGATATATGATGATGTTGCCAGATCTCGCGAGAGTGTGTTGCTGAGACAGAGACAGGTCTCGAACAAAGTTAATTTTCTCCTGATTTGTCTGTCTGAAAAATGCCATTTTAGTGTCAGAATGTTCGGAAGATATGTGGCTTGTGAAAAATGGATCCAATATTTACTTCGGTGACTATGGGGCGAAAGAATCGGTCATAATCTGTGCTCACGGAGTGAATAGACTCAGGACCTGCCGCTAGTCTCCTAAAGGGGCGGGGCAGTGGCGAAACCCACGTGACACAGATACAGGAAATGACCTGCAGCTGCGCCATCTCGTTTCTAAAACGTCTCTGATTAAACGTTACCTCTTGTCTACTCATTGTTGTGACACATCTCATCCACGCTTTTCTTCTTCAGCTGATCAAAACAACAGACGTCCGACAGATAAAACACATCATGTCAGACTACTAGAAATTGCAAAACGTAACTTAAAATGTAAATAGATTACTTTATAATTCATGATTCACTCAAAGAAGACAGTCACTGCCATCTTCCCTCAGTATAAAGACTTAGTGGCCGTCAACTTCAGGTAGATCTATCTGCAGCCTGCAGACTCGCTACAAGACACGCCCCCACCGACTACATCAGTATAAGAGATGCCCCCCACCGGCTACATCAGTACAAGAAACGCCCTCTGAGACGATGGTGGCCGAAATGGGTCGGACAGTGGAAGTTTGCAGTTCCGCGAAACTGGCCAAAACCAGTTTTGTCGCCAAAGCGCATTTCCTTTTCAAAATAGAAGCCCCTACGAGGCTGGCACTAAAAACACAGTTGAGAATCGTGAAATCTCTGTAACTAATAATTAATAATGTAGCAAAATGTTTAAGAGGACGACGTAGGCTGTTTCTGACTGCAGAAATCCCCATTTAATGTCCATGAATCAATTAATGCTGAGTTAGCATAACAAATAGAAAGGTAGGGGGCATGGAGAGTTTTATTAATAGTATAATTTCCTTTTCCTTGATATAACGGAGTACTTTGCATAGAACGTGGAATTGAAAATGTCAAGTACATTTTGAAATAACAATGTAGAGCAAAAAAAACAACAAATTTCTTTAGTTTAAAAACTCTTAGTTTACAATTGGGTTAATCCTAAATAGCCTAACTAAAGAATAACCCCACCACCAAAAACCAAATTGTGATTGAAGTAGTCTAATTGTATACTTAATTCACTGATAGAGCTCTTGATACAAGAAGTAAGACTATACAAAGGCCCCCACACTTGCAATGACGATAGATTTCTTAATATCTATACATTTTCTTATTTCTCTCCTCCTGCAGATTCAATTTCATGCCCATTTCAAGAAGGCACAAAATGTAGTTTTCCCAGCCACACTAGCTGGATGTGTATTTTTTTCCTCTTTCTGTGTGAATTAATCAACCGCATCTGCATTGTCACTATCACAGTTTCTTGGAGGGGGTTCTGTGATTAACATGTTTTTATTTATTATCAACAAGAGAAATACCATTTCGTTAAAACATCAAGACTTGTATTTTGAAGGCCAAGAAATTCTACCGGAAGTGAGTTTCCTTATTGTGGCTAGTTTCACGCAGCTTTACTTTGCAGAAGGCAAAAAACATATAATTTCCTATGAATATGATTGTTTTTCAACTTGCCATTGATATAGCTTGCTAACCTAGCATAGCATCAGAGTCGACTTACCGTATTTCCTCTAATATTGGCCTGGGCCTTTATTTACCTCAACTGCAGAGGGTACCAGACCTTTATTGGAAGCAGGCTTATATTAGTATTCTGTCCTCACAAAAGAGTCCCCTTCTTAAGCTTAACAGATAGATAAACTCCTTCCAGCAGCTGTAGTGTTGACAGTTGGTTTATTAGCACCAGTTCGTCTATACAGTACTAGAAACAGAGTAAAACTGAAACAAAGAAACAAACAAGCTATAAGTATAAATATGCTGAACACAAAGCTTAAATCTCACTAGCTGAACAACATGTATTTACGTGAGGTATAATATTGTTACAAACCCTGAAATATGCTACCATATACAAATCATATCCCTCATAGCAAGATCGGTTACACAGAACCGATAAACATACAGCTGTCATGACAACACGTAAATACCCCGTAAACGATCGTCCATATAAATATAATCTAAATCAAAGGGTAAGTAGGTTGTGAATTATTTTACTTACAGACAATGCTTCTACAAACTAACTGCAAGAGGGAAGAAGTCTGCCGCTCTACAGAATAACTGTCACCGTTTCCATGCCAACAAGATACTTCTTTCATTTGTATGATATTTCAACCGAAACCACATTCTGGATGTTTAGCGATCTCGAGGTGCCTTCAAGTACCGTCGGAAATATGATAATTACAACTTAAACAGCCATAAACAAACTCAGCCTAACTACAGGGGCCAGAATACTCCCCGTCTGGTATCTGTAAGAATACCATCATTAACACTAAACTTAAAATTACTTGTCAGTCTCTTGAGAGAGGAGTAGGACAGTTTCTGAAACTGGTCGCAGAAAGGTCTTGAACAACCCCTCTCTTGCTGTCTTGACTTCAACCTTTCTGACTTTACCATCTCTGCCAGGAAAGGTCTTCACGACGATGCCCATGGGCCAGTCATTCCTTTTCACTTGACTGTCTCTTAGCACCACAATGTCTCCTTCCTGAAGGTTGGGCTTCTCTTCCTGCCACTTCCTACGGCTCTGCAAGGTCGGAAGATACTCTCTCTTCCAGCGGTGCCAGAAGGTGTTTGCAAGGCTTTGGACTTGTCTCCACTGCCGTCTGAAGAGGTCTTTATTGTTGAATTCACCTTGAGGAGGAGGAACTACAGCAACCTTTTGGGTGAGGAGTGTCGCTGGCGTCAAGATGAGGGGGAAATCTGGGTCCGTAGACACAGGAACCAATGGACGAGCATTTACGATGGCTGAGACTTCTGACATGAATGTAGTCAGGACTTCGTGAGTAAGGTTGGATTGACTCACCTTCAGCAGCATGGAATCCAGGATCCGCCTCGTGATGCCAATCATTCTCTCCCAGCTGCCTCCCATATGAGATGAGTGCGGTGGGTTGAAGACCCAAGTACACCCTTTGTCGCTCAGGTACCTTTGGACCTCCGTGTCACTCTGAACGACCTCCATCTTCAGCTCTCTGCAGGCCCCGATAAAGTTTGTTCCACAGTCAGACCTGATTCGTTTAGCTGGTCCCCTGATGGAGAAAAACCGTCACAGGGCATTTATGAAGCTTGAGGAATCCATTGACTCAATGACTTCGATGTGTATGGCCCTGGTGCTCATACACGTGAAGAGCACAGCCCAGCGCTTACTGCTTGCTAGTCCACCTCTGGTGCGACGTGCTGTAACCATCCATGGTCCAAATACATCCAACCCCACGAAAGAGAAGGGAGGGTCAGTGCTGAGGCGGTCCACAGGTAAGTCCGACATCTTCTGAGTTTCTATCCTCCCACGTAGTCTTCGGCATATGACACATTGATGGAGTATGCTGCTGACACGCCGTTTTCCACCGATGATCCACAGACCAGCTGCTCTCAAGAGACCTTCAGTGAAGTGGCGTCCTTGATGGTGGACCTGCTCATGGTGGTGACGGATGAGTAGAGTCGCGATATGGCTCTGTCCAAGGAGGATGAGAGGGTTGATTTCATCTTTGCCTAGGCTTGCTTGGGACAGCCGCCCTCCAATCCTTAGTAGGCCTGAATCATCGATGTAGGGGGACAGACTGAAGAGTGGGCTCTGTTTAGGAATGGCTTTACCTTCTTTGATGCATTCCAATTTCTCTTGAAAGGCTTTGTGTTGCACGCTGCAGATTATGATGTTCTTGCCTTGATCCAGGTCTTCGGCGGAGCAGGGTTTGTTGCAGATGTGCCATCCCTTGCAGCTGCTGCCTGCCTTGAAGGAGTGAGCTACATGCACAAGTCTTGCTGTTGCGTGTGTCAGTGCTTTCCAACTCAAGAACCTCTCAAACCTCTTAGGGTCTAACTTGCTGCTTAAGACGTTTGTGGTGTGGCAAGCAACTTCAGGGCGGATCTCGTAGTCAGTTCCGGGATAGACCAAGTCGAAAGGTGCATGAAGGGTTTCTGGTTCTGCTGACCTGAACAAGAAAGCTGGTCCTGTCAACCATGTGCTATGAGTCAGGCTGCCTGCTGGGACTGATCTTGAGGCATGATCGGCAGGGTTCTGGTTAGTAGGGACATGCTTCCACTGCTCTGGGCTGGTAGATCTCCTGATACGTTGTACCCTGTTGTTCACATAGACGTAGAAATGTCTGGAGTTGTTGTGAATGTAACCTAGAACTACTTTACTATCTGAGTAGAATGTGACAACGTCAAGTTGGATGTCAATCTCATCGACGATTGCCTCTGCTATTTCCACAGCTAGAACGGCGGCGCACAGCTCGAGTCTTGGGACGGTGATCTCAGGATGTGGCGCGAGCTTAGCCTTACCGAAGATGAAGCCAGCATCTATGTTCCCACTGGCGTCGGTTGTCTTCAGGTAAGCTACGGCTGCTATGGCGTTTAAGGATGCGTCGCAGAAGACACACATCTCTTTCTTATGTGCTCGGCCGAGAGAAGTGGAGGTGTACGTGCGAGAGATCTTGACTTGCTCAAGCTCCTTCAGTGAGTCTCTCCACAGCTTCCATTCTTGGAACTTCTCTTCTGGGAGAGGGGCATCCCAGTCGCGATCCTCCATGGCGAGCTCTCTGAGTAGAGACCTTCCTTGAATGCTTACTGGGGCGGCAAATCCAAGAGGGTCGAACAGGCTATTGATCGTCGACAAGACTCCACGTCTAGTGTAAGGTTTCTCTGCTGAAGACACCTGAAATGTGAAGACATCCTCTGCGACGTCCCAGCTCACCCCTAGACTTCTTTGCATGGGAGGGAAGTCGACACTCAGATCCAGGTCTTTCAGCCCTTTAGCCAGGTCATCTGGAGGAAATGCTCTCATTACCTCTGCCTTGTTAGAAGCGATCTTGTGCAGGCGTAAGTTGGAGAGGGCCAACATCTTCTGAGTGTTGTGGAGAAGAGTGATGGCTTCTTTCTCTGTGGGGAGGGATATGAGACCGTCGTCAACGTAAAAGTTCCTCTCGACGAAATGCCTTGCATCTGCTCCATAATCCCCTTTGCCCCCTAAGGCGGCTCTTCTGAGGCCATACATGGCCACTGCTGGGGACAGGCTATTACCAAAAACGTGGACCCGCATTCTGTACTCCAAAACTTCATCGTCCAGGTCGTTGTTGCGGTACCATAGGAACCTCAGGTAGTTCCGATGGTCTTCACGAACCACGAAACAATGGAACATCTGCTGCACATCTGCTGTCACAGCCACTGGTTCCTTTCTGAACCGCAGCAGTACTCCAAGCGGGCTATTGTTCATGTTGGGACCAGTAAGCAGGACGTCATTTAGAGATACCCCATGGTGCTGGGCGCTGGAGTCGAACACTACTCTTATTTGTCCGGGTTTTTGTGGATGGTACACCCCGAAGATCGGAAGATACCAGCACTCTTCTTCTGCTTGCAGAGGTGGAGCGATTTCAGCGTGCCCGTTCTCGAAGATTTTGCACATGAACTCAATAAAGTGGTCTTTCATCTCTGGACGTTTCTTGAGCGTGCGTGTGAGTGAGGCGAGGCAATTGTTGGCCTGTCCGCAGTTGTTAGGGAGACGTTGCCGTGGGCTACAGAAAGGGAGCGGAGCAACCCAGCTGTTTGATGCATCCTGATGGAACTCTTTATCCATTGTCTTCAGGAAGGTGAGATCGTCCATTGAGGGAGCTGGTTTGTTGTCGTCCTTAGTGTAGCGGAAGACAGATTCGCCCATGAGGCTTGTCGCATCGGCCGGTGTATATCTCCGCTTCAGGGACAGGGTGCAGGAACTTTGAGGCTGACAGGTGTGGCTGAAGTTCTCCTTCACATGGAAGCTGCTGAGACAAGGACTCATGAAGCTGGGGCGTCCGTTCTCTAGAATATTTGTCTTGAAGGCGTTAACTGGTGAAGGCTTGTGTGCCCCTCCGAGACAGACATTTCCCAGTATCACCCAGCTGAGGGCTAGACGTTGTGCGAAAGGAGCGTGTGGCGGTCCGTTGCGCTGCTCTAACGCCTTGTGCACCTGGATGATGTCTCTTCCTAGTAGTAGAAGGATCTCAGCCTGGGGGTTCAGAGGAGGTATTTTGTTGACTAAGAACTTGAGGTGAGGGTGGTACCTTGTAACATCTGGTGTAGGGATTTCGTCCCTATTGTCTGGGAGCTCATTGCACTCGATCAGCGTGGGCATAGGTAAACAGGTCTTTCCGTCGGCTGATTCCACAATGAAGCCTCTTGCTCGTCGGCCTACAGTCTCTGAGACACCTAAGCACATCTTGAGGGTGTAAGGTGAGGCGTCGTTGTCTACATTGAACATCTCGAAGAAGGCTGACCTAGCCAAAGACTTGTTACTTTGGTCATCCAGAATGGCGTATGTTCTTCTCTTCTTCTCGGGATGCCCTTCTGGGTAAACGTTAACGAGACAGATCTTGGAGCAAGACTTCCCTGGGGGCCTGTCTCCACAGACCTCAGTACAGGTGGATGTGGCAACTGAAGAGGAGGAAGACTCGTCTTCCTCCCCACCATGCTGTGTGGAGGAGCTGACAGCATCTCTGTGAGACCAAGGGGCAGGACCGGCATGGAGAGCTGCAATGTGCTTGTGGCTTTCGCACTCTGAGCACTGAATGGCCACTTGACAGTTTTTTGCCTGGTGTGCTGTTGAGGAGACGCATCTGAAACATATAGAGTTCTCTCTGAGGAAGGGTTTTCTCTCTTCTAGGGGTTTCTCCCTAAAGCTTCTACACTTTCGCAAGGGGTGCGGCTTTTTGTGGATAGGGCATTGATTGTTAGGTTCATCTTTCTGGGTGGCATTGTCCACTTCTGTCTTGTGCACTGCGATAGGAGCTCTTGTTGTTCTCATTGAGAATGTCTCTCCTTTAGGTGGTGCTGCACTGGAAGTGGGAGTGATGAAGCTTGGGTCATTCCTCATTTTTGCCTCCGCACGGATTAAACTGGAGAAGAATGAGAAGGGTGGGAAGCTGACACCATGCTCCTGTTTGTACCTGGTCCCTTTTGACATCCACTTTTCCTGCATGCTGAAAGGGAGCTTCTCCAGAATAGGGTTGATGCCCCTTGCAGTGTCCAGGTAGGACAGACCGGGTAAGTAACCTTCAGCTTTGGCTGCCTCCAACTCGAGGAGAAGGTCACCTAGCTCTCTCAAACGTTGGGGGTCTTTATTGGAGATCTTTGGGAAGTGTTCAAGCTTGTTGAAGAGGGCTGTCTCCATAGCTTCAGCAGACCCATAGCATTCCTCTAGCCGCTGCTAGACCACGCTGAGGGCCGCAGCAGGATTATGGACATGGACGGACCTCATTCTTCTCACATGCTCGGCTGATTCTGGCCCAAGCCACTTGATTAGTAAGTCAAGTTCCTCACTGGGCTTTAGGTCGAGGCCTTCAATGGTGTTGGAGAATGTTGACTTCCAAGCCCAGTAGTTCTCTGGCTTGTCGTTAAACTTGGTGAGTCCAGCTGTGAGGAGGTCACGGCATGCTAAGAACTTCGCTAGCCCTGCAACGTCAGCACGATCAGACTGGGTCCTACTAGATTCATGACATTCTACGACTGGTGTCTGACGGTCAGTATGAGTGGGGTTGTGAGAGAGAGGGCGTAGTCGTGGTTGTGAGCTCTGGACCAGCTTGTTGTAAGAGGGAGAGGAGTCGTGTGGCTGGAGATGATCAGCTGGGGAAAGCGATTCGACCTTGGTGTCTGACTGTGAGACTCCCATGTTGGCTGATGGCTGATGGTAGCCTGCATAGGTTTGCTGGTCTTGCACATACTTCTCAGTCCTCTCGAGAGAATGGCAGGATGAGTCTCGTTTGGTGTCGTTTACCCCACACAGCTGTGTCATATCGGCTACATCCACCGCTGACTCAAAGACACTGGCCTCAGCTAATGCGGCCTCTGCCTCCTTCTCCTGCTGAAGTGCCTCTAATGTGGCTTCCAGGCGAGTCTCCTCCACTTTAAGCTGAGCCTTCTTCACTTTCACATCTATTTCTCTCTTGGCATATGATGCTCTCGCTAGTGCTGCTTCAGCCTTGGCACGAGCTTCTAATGCAGCCAAGCTTGCTGCCGATTTGCTGGAACGTCTTGATGACTTAGATGAACGTGAGCACTCCGACCTAGATGCAATGCTGTTATGTTCTGACGCTGACATTTTGCCTATTTTGTTCCCCGGAGATTGCAATCACTGTTGAGAGTGTCTTTTTACTATTCTGTCCTCGCAAAAGAGTCCCCTTCTTAAGCTTAACAAATAGATAAACTCCTTCCAGCAGCTGTAGTGTTGACAGTTGGTTTATTAGCACCAGTTTGTCTATACAGTACTAGAAACAGAGTAAAACTGAAACAAAGAAACAAACAAGCTGTAAGTATAAATATGCTGAACACAAAGCTTAAATCTCACTAGCTGAACAACATGTATTTACGTGAGGTATAATATTGTTACAAACCCTGAAATATGCTACCATATACAAATCATATCCCTCATAGCAAGATCGGTTACACAGAACCGATAAACATACAGCTGTCATG
Source organism: Centroberyx gerrardi (assembly GCF_048128805.1). Taxonomy (NCBI): domain Eukaryota; kingdom Metazoa; phylum Chordata; class Actinopteri; order Beryciformes; family Berycidae; genus Centroberyx; species Centroberyx gerrardi. The sequence goes on from NC_136014.1 coordinate 1,346,964, forward strand.
ACAACACGTAAATACCCCGTAAACGATCGTCCATATAAATATCATCTAAATCAAAGGGTAAGTAGGTTATGAATTATTTTACTTACAGACAATGCTTCTACAAACTAACTGCAAGAGGGAAGAAGTCCGCCACTCTACAGAATAACTGTCACCGTTTCCATGCCAACAAGATACTTCTTTCATTTGTAGGATATTTCAACCGAAACCACATTCTGGATGTTTAGCGATCTCGAGGTGCCTTCAAGTACCGTCGGAAATATGATAATTACAACTTAAACAGCCATAAACAAACTCAGCCTAACTACAGGGGCCAGAATAATTAGAGACAGGCCGTTATTTCTAATTCCCTCTGTTTGATAAGTATATTTGCTAATATTTTAGTATGAAGTTTGATTTTCTGATCTGCTTCTGTTGGGGTACATTACTGCAATGCATTACAATAATTACGGTAATCGACGACGGCATGCTCCAGAGACTTCCGCCAGCCGAGCCATCTTGTGGCATACTGCCATCTTGTGGCGCTTGTACGTTACTACAAACTACAGTTACATGTATAACAGACACCAGGAGTTTACCGGTATCCACCGTTGTTTGCATGTAAGCTGAAGCTAACTGAAGCTAACTGAAGCTAAAGTAGAATCTATACAATTATATCATATCGCCGTTTATTTCGATGCGCGAGCTCAGTCCACCTGACAGCCCTCTGTTCTGTCGGCGGCATGGAGGTTTCGGTGCGCCGAGGGCTTACTGCCGACGCTTCGAGTTTCCCGGGGGCACGGTTCCGGCCAGTGCCGATAGCTGGGCGCCGATTTGTTCCTGGTGATCCGGCCGAAATTTCGGCGGGTCCCAACGCCGATGCGTCACCGGGTGTCCCCGATAGGTACGGGCCGTGGGCGCGGTGGAGAGGACAGCGGCGGAGAGAGGAGACAGACACGGTCCAGCCATATACTAGGTTTTGACCTAGTCTTGTTTCCTTTGTTTTTTTCCCTGGCCTGTATTTGGGGCCAGCCTTTATTTTGTTTGTGTCGACCACGCCATTATCGGAGACCCGCCTTTTAATTGACTACCGGCCACTATTAGAGGAAATACGGTAGCTACGTTAAGTTGCTAACCAAATAGCATCTAGAATCAGTGGTCTTTTGATAGCCAGTTAGCTTCTAGCGATCTCCTCTGCCACGAGTTTGAAATACCCGCCCACCGAAAAGCTGTTGTTGTGATGAGGGGGCGTTTCTTGTACTCACGTAGCATGTGGTGGCGTGTCTTGTAGGGAGTCTGCAGGCTGCAGCTAGACCCTTCTCGTCAACTTGACAAAACTGGCAAACTACGAAGTTCTTCTCAGCTCCGATTACCGATGTATTAGTCCCTTAACAACTTGGTCAAATCAGAATCAATAATGTTATGTAAAATAATCCATTGTGCAATTATGAAGTTGTACGGCCAGATATATCAGTATAAGATGCACTGTAGCATGAATTATATCAAAATGCAGCTAACTAACATTGGCTAGCTCGCTAGCTGACCTAGCTAACTGACCAAATATCTCAAGTAATCCGAAATAAACTTGTCTTGGCTGATCTTCTTCATTAACAGTACTTGGTGTCACACTGACGAGTTGGAAATGTCCAATGCAAGTAATATTAACACTGATTTAGTTGTTTATAGTCACTTTATTAAGTTACAGCAACAGTATTACTCACAGATTTTCAGTGGGTTGAGAAGGGCTACAAACTCTTTTTTGAGAATTACATCCATGACTACGCAGGTAAACAATCTCTTGTCTAGTACCCAATGTTAATGTTATGCAGGTCTAAGTTAACCAAGCTAGTAAAGAATTCTTCATTCTCTTTCAGTCATATGTTAGCGTTATGTCATTTAACTTTAACATGTTTGTGTGATTAATACTGTTTTGTACAGTGTTGTAAATGGCCAGGTTGCAGTCAGAGGTCGGTGCTACAGATCGATAAGGAAGAAAACCACATAAACTCAAGCCAAGGTTCATTAGGAGCTAATAATATCCATATTCTTTGGATTGGCTCCTCTTTCTTCCTCACTGATCTGTAGCACCGAGCTCTGACTGCAACCCGGCCGTTTACAACACTTGTTCACTTCACTTGACTTTACTTGTTGAACTGCAAGGTAGGCCTACAATATCAGATGTGATGTGGAGCAAATGTTGTGCCGGAACAGAGGGGAGAGACTGGATTACCAGTGAGATGCCAGAGGAAAATCCATCTTTCCGCTGTTTTCTTTTCCACTTTAATTTGGACCGGCTCCGGCTGCATTTGACATACTGTATTGTATACAGCATTTCATTGACTTTACTGTATATTGTTTCCAGTGTAGCAGCAGTAGTTATTGATTTCTCGGTGAAGCACCATCTTTACTGACAGCAGCACTATACCGGAAGCCTATAGTACAGTATATTCTCAATGTGTTTTGCTTTACAGACTAGCATTTGTTTCATTTTCTAGCGAAAGATATTGCAACCTGAGAAAATATTTATGTTCTGCATGGCTCTCGATGTATGGATCGATTACTGTCATTGATCACCTGTCTCAACGTGACATAAGGCAAAGGAACACACATTCAGAGTTTTGTCACATTGATGCTGACACTTAGCATATATATACATATGCTGTCATATATATTTATATACACTGCCCGTCAAAAGTTTGGGGACACCTTGCCTTTTCTAAATTTTCAACTATACTTTTATTTTCTCTGTTATTTTTCATGAAGAAGTAAGGAAAAGAAATGCCTACAATGCTTTTGTTAACTTAAAATAGCTATTTACTAATACTTTGGATATGTTTATTCAGCACTCAACTTCATTTTCATCAAAGCGCCTTCTTTAGTATGAAGAGAAGGTTTTACCTTCCAACCAGCACCACAAACCTCTGAGAAGTCCTGCAAGAGGCAGAGCGTCTCTGAGGAACGGCTGGAAAAACGGACTGTTTACATGAAGAAAGTGCGCAGCAGTTACAGTTGCTAAGGAGGTTTTTTTGATGAACATATAGTTTAATTGTTTTAGTGTTATAAAAAATATTTGCATGTATGATTTTTTTTCTCAGACTAAACCTAGTTACTCTTTAATAAGATTAAGTTATTGCAAACCGACAAAGAAAACATGCATTTTCCCAACATTTTGACGGACAGTGTATGTGTCAGGACTCCCTGAGAAGCCAAGCATAAAGAATAGCTAATTTCACTGATTAGTTCCTCCTCTTTGGTTGAAGGTGTGTTAATCAGTGAAATGAGCTGTTGTAGTGATTGGTTGAACCTGCAGACTTGTCGGCCTTGATGGCAGATGGTTGAGAACTCCGGCCGTATTCACAAAAAATCTAAAAGTAGCTAAAAGTAAAGGCTAAAAGTAGCTAAAAGTAAAGGCTAAAAGTAGCTCCCAACTTGCTGATTTAGGAGAAACTCCTAAACTCCTAAATTTTTGGTCTAAGAGTATTTCACAAAGTGTTTTAGTGCTAAAACCAGCTCCTAAATCTGTGAAAAGTTAGGGGTAGTCAACAGGACTCCCAAGTCACTAAGACCAAATCACAAACAATCCTAAAATGGCTGCTGCCAGCAATCCGCCTCGTAATCGGGTCAACATTTTAGAAACATTTAATGATACTGAGCTTTTAAAAAGGTATCGCCTTAATCGCGAGGGTATTATGATCGTAGTAGAGCTAGTCAGGGATGCAGTCACTTCACCAACAAACAGAAACAACCCAATAACACCGGAGATCAAGGTTGTGACAACTCTACGCTACTTGGCCACAGGGAAAATGCAGCTATGCGGCGCAGACGAACTAGATATATCTCAGTCATCTGTCAGTAGAATATCACATCAAACAATAAATGCCCTCTCCAGACCCCACATCGTCTGACAATTCATACGGTTTCCTCTTGATGTTCGCCAACTACAAAGACACAAAGCCGACTTTATGGCCATAGCTGGACTACAAAGATGAACACACATTTGTCAACAGAAAAAAATTTCATAGCATCAACACACAGGTGGTTTTTGATACCAACTACAATATTCTTGACATTGTTGCCAAGTGGCCAGGCGCAACACATGACTCCCGGATCCTACAGGAGAGTGGCCAGAGGCTGCTGTTTGAGAGGCATCATGTCCCAGCTGGATGTCACTTGGTGGGGGACAGTGGCTATCCCTGCAGGATGTGGCTCCTCACGCCTTACATCCACCCACAACCGGGACCTCAGTTAAATTACAACAGGTAAGCTCACAAAATGTTTGCTTTCCTTTTTAAATTATCACACAAACACCTTAATTGTGAATAACCACGTAGGATAAAAAGTCTTTAAAAAAAGATGTTACATAGGCCTATAGAAAAAATTGGCTGTATTGAACCTTTCAATATGTATTCACAATCTCACTCTGTGATGATAATGCTGTTGACGACGACGATGTTGCTGCTGCTGATGATGATGATGAAGGCGGAGTGGCTGTTCACGTACTACAAAGTGGATTGGCATACAGGGACCACTTCACCAATACACACTAAACCATCACAACAACAATATCCTGCTGATAAGAGCAGCATCACAGACTAGGAGAGTAATGTCACTTTTCAGTTTGAATAGTGCGATAGTGCAGTTTGGAATCATGGACCTTGGCTTACCAAGCAATAATAAGTATTTCAATTACAATTATTGTAGCTTTACCTTGCATCTACACAAATCAGTCAAAACACAAGTTGTTGTAATGTAATGTATTTATTCAGGAGATTCTCTGTCTTTAAGCATCTTCAGTTTCTTAGAATAGTACTTCTCCTGTAAGTGGAGGAGCCTCTCCTGTGCGTCAAGGAGCCTATGCTGTTTCTTTAATAAACTTATTTCCAGCTCCAATTTCTGTTCCAACAGAGATGCTGATGGAGCAGGGCCACCACCTGCTGCTGCAGGACTGGCAGGAGCTGGGCCTGGCGAGAGGGGGGCAGGAAGAAGGGGGGCAAGAGCGAGGGGGCAGGAGCCAGGGGGGCAGGAGGGAGGGGGACAAGAGCGAGGGGGGCAGGAGCCAGGGGGGCAGGAGCCAGGGGGGCAAGAGCGAGGGGGGGCAGGAGCCAGCGGGGCAGGAGGGAGGGGGACAAGAGCAAGGGGGGCAGGAGCCAGGGGGGCAGGAGCATTGCCATGATTGGCAACTGAACTGTTGGCCCTAAAAGAGAGAGAGAGTTTATCCTATTTTGTCTATGTATCTTTGTGAGGAATTTACAAAATTATTATTCTTATGATTATCATTATTATTATTATTTTGAAAGTCATTGTCATTATATAATTCTGTGACTTTGATTAAACATGAAAATCATTAATGATTGTGTGTCCCAGCTGTGAATCATTATATGAGGCAAATCTTCAATTAGAAAAACTTACCTATCAAGTTCATTCAGCAATTGCATTGTAGGGTCAATGCTCTCCTCCAGCCCCGTTATGCTGGTGTCTGAGTGCCCAAGGACACTGTACACCACTGAGGCAATAGGCGATAGAGCCTTGGGTGCTGAGCCTCCTCCTAATAAATGCAATAAATATTTCGAATTATAGATTACATGTTAATATAATCTGTATAGCGAGGTTCATTTATGTATAAATACATTTATGCTCATTTTTGTATAGGCTAAATACATTGAATGATAGAGAATAAAACATTGTGGTCCAGCGTAGTTGAAAAGAATTGGCCTATTACCTGTGGCAGTTGTTTGTCGGTTGAATTCTGCAATCTCTGCCCTTGCCTGAGACTGCAAAGAATACCAGCGCTTTTCACACTTATCGGTGGTTCTGGACAGAAGTGGGAAAGCCGCATTCATTTGCAAGCATATATTTTTCCACGCTTCTTTTTTGGTTTTTGAAGTTATCCCAACTCCAAATTTTCCTTTAATAATGTCCTTCCTTTTATGCACAAGTTGGGCAAGAAGTAAAAGCTGTTCTTGCATCCAGTTTGGTTTTCGTTTTCGTTTGCACAATGTAGCGTCACACGTCTTACTATCAGCCATGGTTATTCTAGTCTGATAATTAAAAGGCTGCTTATATGAATATCCGCTAATTGTTTAACGAGCTGCCAGACATGTAAGAGGCTGACGATTAGCTGCACATATACTTGACTAGTCAGTATATTATTCTTTGTTTCATGTTAAATCAGTGACACTTAGCCTACATTTTTATTTAAAAATCTTTATTTGAATATGGCAACATGATACCTCCTACAGTATTTCTATGATGAATTCACTGACAGAGACCCATCCCCTATCAGGGAAACACAACATCATCCATAGCAACGAGGTCAACCCCGCCCTTTCTCTTAGCTTAAGATTTCTCCCCATTACTTAGTAAAAGTTGGTCTCAGCAGCTTCGTGAATAGGTTTTAAGAGGAAACTCTTAGCTAGGAACTTTTAGTGCTATTTGGGAGTCCTCCTGGTGGTAAGATAAAATGTTTTGTGAATACGGGGGTATACACAAACATTCTGAGAATCTTCTCAGAGAGCTCTTATCTTAGCCTAAAACTTCCTAGCAAGGAGTCCTAGCTTAGGAGTGATTTAGGAAAGTTCTCAGAGCAACTCTGAGCAAGGAATGGACAAGAACTTTTATCTTAGTGAGGAGGTGTGGTTGACCCCGTTGCTAGATGCTCTCTTTTAGATGCTGTTATCGGTTGATCAAGAAAAATCAACACGCCTCTTTTTGTCATCCAGAATGCGCACAAGGAATCACACAAGATAAAACACAATGTACTCGACATTAACGCGTGGTTTGCTTATACTATCAAAAATGAAAATCCCTGTTTAATCAATCAATAGAGCTGATTGGACAAAATCTTTGAAAACCGTACGAACCGTACTTTTTAATACTTGTACAGTCCTCACATGTTGACTCATTATGCCTTTATTTGGGTGGATGCAGTAATGTTATTATACTTTACTAATTTGATGTTAAGATTTGGTGAAAATGGCTCAAGACTTAGTAGTATTACTATAATTTATAGACTATATTGGCAAGCCTATATGAATAGGATTTTTGAACAAGAGTATATTGCCGATGATGCAGACGTCTGTCCCATCAGTGACCAGACAATACAGAGAAAACTCGCTATATCCATAGCTGCTGTTTCGTCGGCGCACGGTGCGCACGTCCAGTGGGAATTAAATAGGTTGCGTCACAATATGAGTCTGTGAAGGAGCTGTGATTGTTTGTGTGATTATTCTACTATGTGGTTGCATAGACCTAAATCACTGCTGCACTGTTTGCCTGTTGCTAAATATTAACATTGTGATAACTTTCATAATAATAATAGCATTAATGCGTCTTTTCTGCGTCTTTCAGCCATTTTCTCCTCTCCTTAAGAAACTCCTAAGCTCCTAAAAGTCCTCCTCTCTACTCTTAACAGTTTTCCACCTTAGGACCTCTCTTAAGGGCTAAGATGCTTTGTGAATAGCTTTTATCTTTACTAGGATTTAGTCTTACTTTTAAGGGGAAATTCATAGAAAAGGTCATCACTCAAAATTTTCTTAGAATTTCAGTGCTAGGACCAACTCTTAGTACTAGGAAGCTTTGTGGATATGGTTTATTGAATAGTTTGCACAGCATAATTTGCAGTGACATTTGCACAGTATCAATAATTGCACAATCAGTCATGATTTAAAGTATTTTATTGAATATATTTTACTAAACATTTTAGTTTATTTGAGTTATCTTGTCTTGCTGGAGCAGTTACTCAGCGTGGGCAGATTGAAGCTCCACCTGAAGAAGGAAACAAACAAATGTTAAGTAGTTAACCTGACATGAAATGGGTTTTCACTGTTTGGTTAAATGCCATGATTCGGTATGGGCAAGTGCAATATTTCTAAGTGCAATATAACTTCAGTGCAATATATATATCTAAGTGCAATACTACATTTGTGCAATGTGAAGGGTTTTAATTGTTGGGTTTATCCAAACACTTACCTGTGCTGTCTTGTCTGTTCCAGGGTGTTTCGGGCAAAAGAGTTCCCCGGTGAGTTCCCATGTGATAGGATAGCAGAGGGGGGTTGTTGTGTTGTGTGTTTGGACTAAATGTATATTGTTTATATGTTGCAATATTTATTACTTGTTTGAGAGTAAGATCTGTTATTAGATCTGTAGGATGGTAGGTTAAAGGGGAAGTATATTGTATTGTTAAATGTCATTGTTAAGTACACAGCATCCAGGTTAATCACCTGTGGCAGAGTAAAAGCTGTTTCACACCGGTGCGACAAGAAAATGCGGGACGGATTTGCGGAATATTCGTGTGGGAATTTTACGCATGTGAAGCTTACACATCGGGTCCGGTGCGACATTTTCGCATTCCAGTGTTCCAATTTTGCACCAACAGAAAAAAAAAATCATGTTTATTATCTGAGAGAAAATGGACATAGAAAGGAGCAGTCACAACAACGTTATCTTCATTCTTTTATACAGTAAAAAGAGGAGAAAGTGTTGGGCCCATCCTATTTTGGAAAGGTGGACGGAACACAGAGAGTTTATAGGCTCATCCAGGAGCAGCCGATAACTATCATACTGAAATATGTAGGCTGTAACACAAAGGTCATTCAATTATCAAACTTTCTCCACGATTCAGCAACAACAGTGCTCACATATAAAGCCTATAAGTGATTATTTATTTTACTTATGGAATCGGTATGTATTTTTTATAGTTATGGCTCTTGTAGCCTAAATAAAAGTAAAAAATGGTATAATATCATTGGGGTGTTTAGGACTACTCATTAGTCCATGATGAGTATTTATAATTGAAACCAACGAATATAGAAAAGAAAGAAGGAGAGCATGGAGAGATGGATCACTCAGCTTTTGTCTGGACTACAGGCTTCTGCAGCCAAGCAAAGACCAACAGACCGCATCAGTTACCTAATGTTGCCTATAGGGAAAAACACCACAGCCTACCTCAAAACTTATTTCTAAAATACAATATATACGGGGAAAGGGAGGTGTAGCCATTACTTCAATATATTAAATATTACAGGCACATTGCCAAACGTGCTTGAGCAACAAAACGGCACAAAGAACTGAGCAATTAAATGATAAAACAATAACGAACTATAAGGTATTTTAAAAAAACATGACAGGCTCTTTCAATCATCGTGAATTTACTGCATGGAATCCTTGGAATGCGCCATTACGCAGCACTCAGCTCACGTTTCCTACAGCCTACCTTACAGTGTTAGCCTATATAGTGTTAAATCATAGGAAATAACCAGTATGGATAACATTTGCTAAATGTGAAATATTTGTAGATATATAATATAGATATAAGAATATAATGAGCTCTGTCCATTAAATCCTTTTGGGGACGTGCTTTACGCACGGATGTCCCATTGAAATACAGAAGCACAATATTGCGCAATTAATCTTTCAGTTTATCCACAGACAGAATATCTCACGTTTCATGTCCAGGAGCTCTGTCTCATCACACTGTTGTTCTAAAGGTATGCAATCATGTGAAATTACTTTACATGGAGTTTTTATGGCGCTGAGTTGGTCAGTGGAAGAAAGGAGGAGAAGGAGAGGGAGAGACTTCACATCTGTCTACCAACGCCCTGTAGCCCGTCATACTGGTGTAATTTGCGGGTATGTTGCAGGGAGAAAATTGAAAAAAATTTATTTAGGTACAATACTTGTTTTTTAGAATTCTGAAAAGGCCTTTAAAGCGAGACCATAGTATTTCCAGTGTTTCAGAAATTTAAATTTAAAATCTCAACGCCAGCCCATGGCCCTTTCTAGTGTTAATAGAAAAAAAATACACCAAAATACTGATATTACAATGGTTAAAAAGCCTATGCAGTATGTCACGGGGATGCCCGATGCCCTATATTAACATACACCGCCAAACATTACCTGCATTAACTTTCATTTCTTTATCATAGATTACATCTTGGCGCCACTAAGAGATGTTAGTTAAGGGTTACTGTGTTTTGGTTTTGATTGTTAGATTCTCGCATTTTCATTGTAGTCTGTGTCTTACTGCAGTGTTTCAGCCATACTGGGAGGCCTACCAGCGTTGGCGTTATTTAACATTCCCGCCTGCATTGTTGACGTAATTCCGCAATCTTTACACATTATATAATTCATTCAAAAGTTAAATAAAGAAGCGGAGACATTTCATTATTTATCATGTTTAATGAAACAGTTTGCAAATTACTCTTACCCCGTGTATTTTTCTTCTCCTGCACTTGGCAGTTCCAGTTTTAGACCCGGAGTGCGAAACTGAGGCGGAGGAGTCCAACCTCATTTGTAGAGAGGGGTGGCAGTGGAATGTGCCAAGTGTGGTTGAGTAGAGGGGGGTCCAAATTGATAAAAGTATACATCTATTTTTTAATGCATCAGACTGATGATAGGGTCATTGCAATTTATTATGGTTGTCACATAGTTATATCAATGTAATAATAATTGTATTGAATCAGACCCTTGATGTATTGTTTGTCTTCATAGGAGGGGCTTAGAGTATATAGGAGGCCAGCACCCATGGGTGCCCGCTCACTCTGCCTCGCTCCAGCCAGGAATTGGGACCAGGACTGCTGGCCTAATAGCATAGGGCCCACGTCAGGGGCTTAGCCTATGTTTTGGTTTATAGCTTAGTTCTGCCTTTGTTATTTTTGTAGTTTTCTTGATTCATTATCTATTTCTTTATTTTTCTTTTCAAAACATTTTGAGTATTTTTCATTTTTGTGTTTTTTTACAACTCATCTTGTAAATACGCCTGGTTTCTCCACAATAAATCCCACGTGGTGATATTGAAGCCTGCCTCGGCCTGTGCCTTCCTCTTCTACCCACTCGCCATCCTAACACAGTGGATTTTACATGACGTGGTATCACTGGACCCTGAGCAACGACTTGCAGTGTGTTTGAGGTGAAACCAGTTGCTGTTCTGGCTACAGCTGTGGAGAAAATAGATCATAGTTGTCTGTGAAGCGCTACCATACTCTCAGTTTGGCAGGCGATAATTTAATTTGTGCCTATATATCTATATTAGCCTTCCTAGTCCACTGTATGAGTGAACGTGGATCAGAGTGTGTGCCTCACCTGTGCGTAAAGGCGCACGGCCTAACCATCTCCCCGTACCCAAGCCTTTTAGCGATCGAAAGCCACACATTTATTTCAGCCTGGGACAACGTTTGAAAATGTGACATCATAGAAAGCAAAAGATTTCATTGGTCAAGTGTATATTTTCGCAGACGGAATGCCGCAGGAGACAAAGTGGTTCCGAATTTTTTTCTTGCCGCACGAAAGTTCCGCCCTGGTGTGCAAGCTTCCATTATAACCCACAAAATCATTTTTTGTAAATCTCCGTGCGAATAATCCGCACCGAAATTCACACTCGGTGTGAAAGAGCTTTAAGGCTGTCTTTTGTTGCTGTCTTGTTATGCAATTTTTTTGGGTGAATAAACACCTTTTGGTTGCACCGTACCACCGCCTCTTTTGCTGTGAATCCATCCGCTAATCGGGTCAAACCTAACACCCACCTTAAAGGGATATGCCTATTAGTTATTTGTCCTTCAGGGTGCTGCTGCTGGGCAGCAATTCAAAGAAGGAAAAAGTAACATTTCAAATTATGCTATGCATTTCCATCAAATGTGGTGCATGTAATGTGTTGGTACATTTGAATAACATGTCACTTGGGCTCTGAAGAGCCAGGCCAACTTTTTTCAGTGCACTGAAAGTGTCTTTCTGAAACAGTATAATACTTTTGTGCATATTGTGTAAGTGTGGCATGTTGAAATCCTCTGATTTATATTTATCTCTGCTTCAGCAGACACCACCAATCATTTCCTTAAATTTACTTGGGAAAGCAGTTAGTTTTAGAATTTAGAACGCAGGCAGGTGCCGTTAATAGTGAGTTCGCGCTGGTCCTTCAGTTGGCGATTACCAGTAGAGGCAACTGTATGTACCAGCCGTGCCAGCCGACTCACTTTTGTATTTATAATTATTTTTCAGGTGAGTCAGGTGTCACCGAGCACTTAAATGCGTCCACTGTCATGTGTGTGAGCTAGCGGAGCTATTGTTTCTGTTCTTGGTTGTCCGTTGTGTATTTTTTGGGGTAATCTACTTTTAATTAACTTTACATTTAACTAACGTTAGTTCGCTACCGCGAACGAACACTATAACGGTCATATTAACCATTTAAACGATATTTGCAGTTACATGTTAGGTTGTGTTAACTCACATACATGTGTTCTTTGTTTGGGAGTGTGTATGTTATATTGTCAGATGCTTTTACCTTGAAGGGGAGCCGGAATGTGGGTGTGTTTTGACTTGCAATGGCTAACGGTAACATCAGCTGTAGTAGTAGCGTTTACAGTCGCCATGGCAACGGCGCACCAAGGCAGATGCCAGTTGTAAATATAGGTTAATCAGTTTTTGAATGAAAGTGCAGAAATACATGACTTATTATTTGTAGAAAGGGTAGTACATTACAGAATGATAATTTTTGAATACTTTATGCTTGGAATAGATAGGTTAGTGTGGTTAAGAACTATTATATGAATCTAATGTAGCTTAATTATAATTTTCTATTGATGTTGATTATTTTGATTATTATTTTGTATTATGAATCCCAGTGTTTTGTACATAATTGATTAATCAGTTGGCGATTACCAGTAGAGGCAACTGTATGTACCAGCCGACTCACTATAATTATTTTTCAGAATAAACATCTTCTTTTAAAATATGCCACTGAATCCAGTCCACGATTCATGAGTGCAACATAAGCATCAATAAAAAATGTAAGTGACTAGATTTTAGTTGTCCCTTCTGATCTACCTGTTGGTATAATATTGCAGTTGTGCTTCATGTTTTTAAAAAAACTAAGTAAAATGAGTGAGAGTAGTGATTAAGGGAGAAGTTTAGATTAGATAAATTAAGTTTTCTAAGTGGGAAACTAAGATTCAATAGAATAAACATTCTGAGTAATTGCAACATAACTAGCCGAGTTAAATAAATGGAAGGGGAGATTCTTTACAAACATTAGTTGTTTTAATTTGCATTGAACTAAAACTTGATTCAGTTACATTTGAAGTAGATTCATCTTAACCAAGTATACTGAACAAAAATATAAAGGCAACACTTTTGGTTTTGCTCCCATTTTTCATGAGTTGAAATAAAAGATCTAAGACTTTTTCTATGCACACAAAAGGCTTATTTCTCTCAAATTTTGTTCACAAATTGATGCATGATTATTGCACAGGTGTGCCTTGGGCTGGTCACAATAAAAGGCCACTCTAAAATGTGCAGTTTTTATCACACAACACAATGCCACAGATGTCGCAAAAAAATGCATATCTGTAGCCCTAGTCATGTGAGATCCATAGTTCAGTGCCTAATAAATGTCTTTTTTCAAGATAAAACTGCACATTTTAGAGTTTATTGTGACCAGCCCAAGGCACACCTGTGCAATAATCATGCTGTTTAATCAGCATCTTGATATGCCACACCTGTCAGGTGGATGGATTATCTTGGCAAAGGAGAAGTGCTCACTAACACGGATTTAAACAAATTTGTGAACAAAATTTGAGAGAAATAAGCCTTTTGTGTGCATAGAAAAAGTCTTAGATCTTTTATTTCAACTCATGAAAAATGGGAGCAAAACCAAAAGTGTTGTCAGTCACCTGTCGCTTCGTTAGATGATGCGCTTCGTGAGATGACGTCTAGAGGGCGTCTTTGACTAAGAGTTGGCCTCTTGTCTATGGGCTAAATGCCACATTCAGTCCCACACACTGATAAATGCCACAGTGAGCCCCACTCTCCGCCAATTTACAGACATCCATGTCTTCTGCTGCCCTGCAGACCTTAATGATAGGTAACGTTATTACCTTGTGGTACTGAAGTGACGTTAGTGGAATACGTAGTGGAGTAGTTAATTTAACCGATAACCGTGTTGCACTAGCTGACCATTGCTCCCATACACTAAGCCACACTCTCTGCCGTTAATTTACAAACTTTAACGGCAGGTTACATTAGCCGTGGCGACACTGATCCGCTGTGTCTGTCTCCTGTGTCTGTCTCTGTCTCCGTTCATTTCAATTGATTTTCAGTAAGAGCCGGACAGGACTGATGATGCGTCCGTCTCCGTCAAATTTCCATCTGTTTTGACAGGCAGAAAGTTCAACCCAGTTCAACTTTTTCTGGACAGACGGATTTGTCACCATGTGTTGACAATCAGAGGCATTCCTACGTTTGTTTTGGAAAAAATAGTGGCGATCACAGGCACAGCGGTACAACCAAAACAAAGATAAAACGGAGAAACCTGGGGCCGTATTCACAAAACATTTTATCTTACCACTAGGAGGACTCCCAAATAGCACTAAAAGTTCCTAGCTAAGAGTTTCCTCTTAAAACCTATTCATGAAGCTGCTGAGACCAACTTTTACTAAGGAATGGGGAGAAATCTTAAGCTAAGAGAAAGGGCGGGGTTGACCTCGTTGCTATGGATGATGTCGTGTTTCATGAAACAGTGATTGGCTGATAGGGGATGGGTCTCTGTCAGTGAATTCATCATAGAAATACTGTAGGAGGTATCATGGCAGCTCGTTAAACAATTAGTGGATATTCATATAAGCAGCCTTTTAATTATCAGACTAGAATAACCATGGCTGATAGTAAGACGTGTGACGCTACATTGTGCAAACGAAAACGAAAACCAAACTGGACGCAAGAACAGCTTTTACTTCTTGCCCAACTTGTGCATAAAAGGAAGGACATTATTAAAGGAAAATTTGGAGTTGGGATGACTTCAAAAACCAAAAAAGAAGCGTGGAAAAATATATGCTTGCAAATGAATGCGGCTTTCCCACTTCTGTCCAGAACCACCGATAAGTGTGAAAAGCGCTGGTATTCTTTGCAGTCTCAGGCAAGGGCAGAGATTGCAGAATTCAACCGACAAACAACTGCCACAGGTAATAGGCCAATTCTTTTCAACTATGCTAGACCACAATGTTTTATTCTCTATCATTCAATGTATTTAGCCTATACAAAAATGAGCATAAATGTATTTATACATAAATGAACCTCGCTATACACGTCATCGCAGATTATATTAACATGTAATCTATAATTCATAATCATGTAATCATAGTTGCATTTTCCCTGTGGCCAAGTAGCGTAGAGTTGTCACAACCTTGATCTCCGGTGTTATTGGGTTGTTTCTGTTTGTTGGTGAAGTGACTGCATCCCTGACTAGCTCTACTATGATCATAATACCCTCGCGATTAAGGCGATACCTTTTTAAAACCTCAGTATCATTAAATGTTTCTAAAATGTTGACCCGATTACGAGGATTTAGGAGAAAATTAGGAGTCCTAAGATTAGGACTGACATGCCCATTATTTTTAGGAGTTTCTCCTAAATCAGCAAGTTGGGAGCTACTTTTAGCCTTAAGATGTTTTGTGAATATGGCCCCTGGTGTAATGTTGGGATGACTAGGTTTTCCAAGACAGTTTCTTATTTAATTTATATTGTATGGTCTGTTTCTTCTTTTTTCTATGAAGTAGCACCGTTATGAGCAAAGCTAGGCTACTGTATGTCTGCCTCTCCTACCATGTTGACATTCCAAAACAGCCCAATGGACAGAAATCTATCCGTCAATAATTCTGTCCGTTTTCCGAAGGATCAGTGTGGCCGCAGTTAGTGGAATTCGACACGCGCCGTGGGCCTATACAGGATCTGTACTTGTTTCAACAATGCATCACTTAACCTTTTAAGCCGTGTTTCCTCAGATCTCCTAAGTAGTTAAAAGTTGTTGAGAGTTGTTTGTGCATGGGAAAATACATTTACGGTTACCCTTGCTTATTCATTAGACACAACAGACATTTGTAAATCTTGCCATCTGCATCTATAAATCTTTTTTTCTGCATTAATTTCATTATGAGACTAACTCCATACAATACACCACCTTGATGTACTCCAATAGTTATACAATTTCCACTCTATTTTAACACATTCAATGCACTCCGGGATTCAACTTCAGTATAATTCTGTATTTCCTCAACTCTTAAGATGTGTTTCATGACAGTGAAAATGCATCTAAGAGCACAAAGGATCACAACTAAACACAATTGGAAACAAACTTTATTCAAAGATTGAATAAATCCTATAACTTGAATACATTAACTACAGAGATGTACGTCATTTATATCAAATCTTTCAAGAGTTCAGAAACCTATGACAAAAACAAAGCGTCAGAGAAACAGAATAACAAAAGGCAGGTAAGGAAACCAACACATGAACACGGTAAGGTCAGGGATTGACGGTGTACTAACTGACTAGCTTTCGTTCCTTTGAGCCAGACCACTGGCAGCAAGCGGTGGTGACAAAAGGTGTTTATTGGTAAATATATTCACCGTACAGCATGACATGCAGTGCCAGTGTCTGTTAGTATTAGGTTAAATCCTGGAGCTATGTGTCAGGATCTATCTGGGTTCATTGGGATGTCTTCCCTATAATCACCACCAAATAAATTGGACACAAGACCAGGAAAGAGTTGTGAGATCATACACTTTAAACTACAGACAGTCAGATCATTACAATGTCCTCATGGACTTGGAAGAATAGGGAAGTCTACTACAGAAACTCTGGAAGTGTTTTTGTAATATATGACAGCGAACGCAACATAGTCACCAGAATTCCCCTTGAAACATTTTATACTACCAAACTCCATTGTAGCTGCACTGATGTCTGGCGGCCAGTTATCCACGGGAAGAAAAATACACAAAGGTTTTTCTCCACAGCGTCAAAGTGTTTTAGAGTGGATTTCCTTTAACTCTGCCATTGCTCTGATACATGGATGATCCCATGTTTAGTAACCACAACGTCTTTGTGACAGTCACAATCCAAGCAAATTCAGTTATTTTAAAATAGATAATTCATTTCCACTTATATAGCACTTTACTGTCATATATTTGCAGACCTTGTCTAATCTTCTCTTTAGTGCGCATAGATGGAAGGATGTGAGATGCAGTTGAACTGCCTAAAAGAAGTTAACATCACTTGTAATACTAAATAAGGACCATTTGAAAAAGTCAACATCACTTATACTATATTTTTAGATTCTTTCCTACGTTTGCATTTATACACTATATATCATTTGGTTCCGCAGAGGCAAAAACCAGGCCAGAGTATCCTAAAAGCAGTGAGAACATCGTTCTTCCATTATAAGCCAATGTAACAGGGTTGATGGTAGTGCTGAGATGCTTTCAGCTCACCTTGGTCTTACTGAAGCTCTGAGGCCTGAGGAGGCAGCTAGTATACATATTTCATTAGATTGGCTGGGTCAGGCAACCACAGTCTCAGAAAAGATTTTTTAAAAAGGATCACAAATACAAACCTTGAATCTGGTAGAAACCATTAGCTATCTTTTGGTATGAATTGGTAAACAAACTGTATTGACTGCAGTGAGGGACAAGAATGACACTACAAGCTAAGATCAGAAAGAATGATACAAAAAAAGATATGTCATTTAGGAAAGGTGTCAAAAATAAATACAAATATTGCACCATTTTTAATTTCTGGCAACTGAGCATTAGTTAGTACAGTGTCTGTGACAATAGGCCTCTCTTTACACATCCTTGTAAAATGTATTTCTATACACGAAGATGTATGTTCTCTGTTCTCATCTACTTAATATCATTAATATCACAATGTTTAGGGGCCCATGTTTGGAAAGAGGATCGGTCAAAATAGCTACATGAATTAAACATTATCAGCAAGCAATATCAATAATATTATTAATTCCATGGCACAATTATAAATGACAAATCTGGTTGCATACAGAATGTAAGACTACAGCATCAATTCATTACATATAGAAAACAACAGTGAAAACACAGGAACCTAATAATGTGCTGCTTAGTATTAAATAATGGGCAGGAATTTTACCAAAATATGGCATGGGCTTTAGCATGACATGGGTAATGAATCCATCAGCTTGGCAAAGGAGACATGGCCTAAACAGGAGCTGGAATATATTCACCGATTCAAGAAACATACGCCAGGCGTGTAAACTTCACTTTAACACCAGGGTAACAGCGGGGGATCAAATCCAGGAGAAATACTTTCCTTCTGTCTTTACAAACATCAGATGAAGGTGGCTGTCATTTGCTCATAACACTGATGACTACTTCAACATGTCTGAATATTCCCCCTTCATAAAGTGGAACCAAAGCCGGATTAAAGCAGGTTTGGACACAGACAGCGTTCATTACCATCAATAGAAAACAAGCATTAAAGATGACAGACAAAGAAGAATATTAATGAGATTGTCGCTCTGTTAACGGTATGAGGAACCAGTCTGTCTCAAAGTACGGAATATCTGGATAATGTGGGTAACTTCCTTAGCTCAAAAAGGGATAGACTGGTTGAGCCTGGATGAATTGCAGTCTTTAAAGCCAGATTGAACTTTGGTAGAATATTTTCACTTTTCACCATGGACCTCTCCAAAGACGTTTAGGTTTACTCGCTCACTTTTCCAGCTTTGTGATGACCGTAACATCCCATTGAAGAATCGATAGAATGGACAATGTCGGTGGTTGGCTTTTCATGACCTCTGGGTATGTGCACTGGAAACTGAAAATGTTCTACCAAATGGCACACGATGAGCTTTGAATTATCCTTCTGCACTCACACAAAGTTAAGGAAAACATCCTCTCAATTCAGATAAAAATGTTCCATTATTGGCATAGATATCACTAGATAGCCCCTACTAGCGTCCCTGTAGGGAAGTGTAGTCTTTAGTTTAGTGAAGAAAAGATCAGATCATTAACTATACAAACAGAGGAAAACCCACACTCTTAAACAGTCTCTCCAAAAGCCCGCCCCATATCACATTTCACCAATCAGTGGCCTCTTCCTCCCTGATGACATTGTGTTTCTTGACATCTGCTTTCGTCTGCCATTTTCTGACATCATTCATTTTGCCGTCCTGTAGATTCAGATCAGTCTCTCAATAACAATCTTAGAAGTATGTTACAAAAAAATCCACACATGTAGTTCGGTCTTTCAGCTTCCTCTTCCTGTTTTACAGCACTGCTTCCTCCCAAACTAGGTACTTTTAGCTCAAATCACATCCACATCCCTAGGTTACGCCCCAAAACCCCCACCGCCCCAGTCCACCAGGAGGAAAAAAGGAAAACTGAACGCCTCCTTCCATTTTCCTTTGTTCCTTCTCTTCTCATGGAAATCTTTAAATATTTTTTTTGAGAGGGACTTTCATCCTGTAATCTCCTCCTGGAATCTCTCTACCAACGACCAGGCTTGGAGCTCTACTCCGAGCCTCTAGGAGGAGCTGTCTGTCTCAGCAGCCTTGGATGGGGTTTCCTCTGAGGGGGTCTCACTGGAGATCCCGGTATCTCCATTCTCTGGTCCATCACTGACTGACATCTTCTCCAGAGCTGTGGGACAGACACAGATTCAGATGTATCTTCTGTAATGATGTATTCTACATCAAACAGACATCCTCCATAACCACAGCCTTTGTAATATAAATAGTTTACAGTAGGGTTGGGCGATATCCAAAATTGAATAACACGATACTGTCGTGCCAAAATATTGCGATATCCGATATTATCGCGGGGGGTGGGTCGTTTTTTTGTCTTTTCATTTTTTAGCCAGGTTTTTTTGAGGGGGTATTGTATTTTATTTCTTCCAAATTACATCAAATTTCTAGGCTATTAATAATAATAATAATCGATATCACAGGAAATATCGCGATATTCACAAAATATTGCAATATTTGATAATATTGAATATCAGCCCAAGCCTAATTTGCAGCACACTGCCACAAGACCAGTTTGTAACAAAACATATTGTTTGTAACAAAACGTTTGGCATATTGTATTAACCCTGTCCTGCATTCATCTAAGAGTGGACATGCATGTGGGTCAAACTTAATGTGACCAACTGGATGTGGTAGTGTAGTAATGTAATACAACGTAAGAAAATAAGACCAGTTGCCCGTCCCATTTATATGTTCATTCATGGCATTTGTCTTATTTCACTTGTCTCACTTTCCAACTCTGCCTCGACTAGATATCACTGAATGTAAAGAATCTGTCAATATCACAATCTAACGTCACATTTAAATCAAAATTGAACATAATAAAAATAAATGTCATTACATGGTGAAAAATTAAGACCTCTAATAACTGTATTTAACACATTTTAATACTTTTTAAATTTAGATCATTTAAAGGGATAGTTTGTTTTTTGGGGAATTGGGCTATTTTTTCTACTAACCCAGAGTCAGACAAACTCGTGGATACCTTTTTTCTGCATACAGTTTGAAGAAATGGGAACAGTTAGCTTAGCTCAATTGCTGGAAGTTTAGGGGATCAATTAGCAGCTCCTCTCATAAGTAGGGAAATAGATTTTTTAACTTCTCAGAAGATGGATGGCTGGTCTAGCAAAGCTATAAATTGTACTTTATGTATTTATAAAGCCATTAATTCAACTAATAATAAAGAAATGAGATTATATCAACCTTCTCATTCCCGGTCGGACTTCTTTTATGGTACATTCAACTGGGAACTGGGAACCTTCCCACTTTCGTATAAGAAAAATCCATTTGAACAGCCCTCCAACTCGTAATTCCTAGTTGGAAACTTGGGACTCTTCTCTGAGCTCAGGTTCCCACCAATATAACACTTCCATGGTTTCCACCTCAAGTAGGAAGTAGGAAATTCCAAGTGGGAAGTTTCCCAGTTCCCAGTTGTCTTGAACGTATGCTTAGGTTCTGCCTCTGCTCTCTTCTCGTGGAAGCGCAGTTTTGTAAACTCAAAACTTTCATGAGTGATCTAGCTGGTGACGTAGCCATCGGTATTTGTGATCCAAAATGACCACAGGCTAATCATGTTGGATTTTGAGGAAGTATTTTTCAAAACCATATTTATTTATATGGAATATACATCTATTTCCTTGCTTTTGTGAGGGGCTGCTAATTGATCCCATACACTTCCAACAACTGAGCTAAGCTAACTGTTCCCATTCTTTCAAACTGCATACAGAGACATAAAAACGGCATCCAAGAGTTTGTCTGACTCTGGGTCAATAGGAAAAATAGCTAAATCCCCTAAAGACCGAGCTATCCCTTGCTGCATTATGCAACTTTTTCACATTGAAATACCAATAAAAAAGTAGGATATATTACACATTATCAGTCTGTGTGTGTCTGTGACCCTGTGTGTTCATGCCTAAATCCCCCAGTCTGAAATTGGCTTTTCAATGATGTTGGGACGTTTTAGGGTGTTGTGTGGTTGTGGCCAGCAGTGGGGTGGGGTGTGGCAATCAAGGTGAGGCTAGTGGCCACAGAGCAGGGAGGTTATAGCAACAACAACAATGGAGGAAAGCAGTAAGAAAACAAAGAACACCAAAGCTAAATATTCTAAAACACAGTGAACATCAGTGTTGCTTTTTTATTGCAGATTGGCTGCGTTCTCCGTCGGCTTCTTCAACGCCTGTGGAGGCTTTACAGATGCCGGTTACCCCCGCCTCAGACTAGATGCTGTGTCAAGGTAGACAGCTCATCAAAATTACTGACAAGTGTTTGAGTGGGACTTTGTTTTACCCTGCAGTGATGCTGAGTTGTTGCTAGGTGGCGCTGTGCTCCCATCCTCCAGTTCATCCAGGTAGAGTCTGTAGCGATGGCCGTTGTCATCCTCATACTCCACATTCTCGTCATCACTGTCCACCTCTGGAGCCACATACACCACCTCAAACTCTATCTGTCCTCGCTGACACACACACACAGACATACACACCCCGAACAAGCAATTAGAGAGAAACGGCAGAAAACCAACTGATGTATATGTGTGTGTGTGTGTGTGTGTGTGTGTGTGTTACCTGCTGGGACAGGATGGTGACGGCCTCCTTGTGTTTGGCATCTCGCAGGTTGATGCTGTTGACAGCCAGGATGGCGTCTCCAACATGCAAACCTCCACATCGCTCTGCCGGCTGGCTGGGATGGATCTCTGAGATCAGGATGGGAACGCCATGCTCCTTCCCACCCTGACAAGACAACATACACACACACAGACACACACACACACACACACACACACAGAAGGCAGAAGGCGTCAGTGGGAGGCATGTCATTCCTTGAATTAAAAAAAAACTTGATTTCCCTTTGTTCTCATGGTGTATTTTGTGTAGATTCTTGACAAACAGCTCAATGTAATCCATTCTGAATTAAGACTGCAACACCACAAAATGCAGAAAAAAGATTTATAAAAGAAAGCTACCAATAATCCTATGACTCTGACTTACCGTGATGGAGATGCCCAGTCCCTCATGATCTTCTTTGGCTAGCACCACCTTTCTGATAGGGCCTACTCCCTGGGTTTTCTTCAACATGTCTGGGTCCTGAAATCAGTCAAAGAGAAGAATTATGAGTTACTCAAACATTTAACTCTGGAAGGGGCAATAAAGGTTAAAAAGTCATCCCTCTCTCTCCCAATCTTTCCTGTCTCTCTCTACTTGGAACTGTCTAATGAAGGCAAAATGGCCAAAAAGTAAGCTTACAAAAAAAAAAAAAATTTCAAATAGTTTAAATGAGTGGCCAGCACTCACATGCCCCACAGGGGAGGGTAGAGGTTTCTTTGGATCATTACGCCCCCTACAGGCTCGGATGACTGTCTTGTGTCGGTGGAGGTGGATCTCTGCCTCCAGCTGGTTCCACAGCTTGTCGTGGGCGGGCCCTTTCATGTCGCGGCCCAATAGCTGAATCTGCTGCACTCTGGAAGAGAAACCAAGAGCTAATCAGATACTGCTGGTAAGTTAATTTCAGGCAATCCCTCCATTCATTTTCTTGCTGCTTATCAAGGTCAGGATTGCAGTGGCAACAGGGCAAGCAGAGCAGCAAGAGTTGGGAATTGTAGTCCCGGGGGGAGGGGGGGGGGGGCTCAACTCTTTCACCCTGAGGAGAAACCTCATATCACCCTGTGGAGGAAAAATAGCATTTTTGCTGCTTCTACCTGCGATATCAATCTTTCAGTCTCTACCCAGAGCTTGTGACCATAGGTGAGGGTTGAACGAAGATTGACCAGTAAATAGAGGCAGGCAGTTAGTTTCAGGCAGGTAATGAGCAAAAGCTGCAATGTGGTAACTAACTGTTCCTTGACTGATAGGTCTCTGTCCTACTCACTTAGCCCTGGTTCACACCAGAAGTGGAACGGATGCATAGCAGAGCCCGCTTCCCTTTGGTGCCCATGTTAATGGATTGGAGTGTTGGGCCAGGTGATTTGTTTTGTCAGTGAATGAATAATGGCGCAGGAAAATGTGTAACAGCAGTGTGTAAAAGAAGACAAATATTTAACCAGGAACTGAAAGTAATGGCAACAAAAACTCAATAGTGAGTTTATGGTGTCCTAATCATATTTTATGGAATTTTTTTTAATATCCTATGGTGTCACTATATTATTCCTGTAGGGTCTAGTGTGTAGCCTAATATAGCCAAAATAACAAAGGCTTAAAGAATTATAAATCATTTATAAAAATCTAAATTATGTATTAGCGTCATATAGTATATTATATAAATGGCAAATGTAGGCAAATATTGATTTTCATCTGTTGTTCTATGGTGTGGCCTGTTCATGTGATATCCTGCTTGAGTAACTTTATGGTGCAATCTGACCAGTCTGCTGGTGACAGTATATAGGCCTACTGAATCATCACTTGAGTATACAGTATGCAGTCTGTATGCAGTACATACAGTGTTGGAAAAAGTTACTTTTGAAACTAACTAGTTACTTTACTTCATTACTTGCCCTAAATAGTAACTAGTTACGTTACTAAGTTAGTCTTTATTAAAAGTAACTTGTTAGAGTACTTTCACGTTACCCACTTAAAAACATGCCTTTAAAATACGTCTTCTGCTGATGTCATCACTATTATTGAATATAAATCATCACTAAGTAACAATCTACTGTTATCTAAATAAAACATTAAGGTAGCTTTCAGTTACCAGGGCTCCATTCCAGAAAGCAGGTTCAACAAACTCTGAGTCTAACCCTGAACTCTGAGTCGATTAACCCCGAGATAGGAAACTCCGAGTTTTCGGTTCCAGAACAGCTGATCTGAGTTAGTTCAATCAACTCTGAGTATGTTCACCCTGAGTTAAGCGCGTGCGTGACGACAATAAAAAGCCATCATCAATAAAGCTCCGATACTACGATTCACCATGGCAACAGGTAAATAAAAGGCAGAGCCTCCATTTTAATCCAGTGGACGTAGAGATATTAATGCATGTGTATGCGGACGGTGCACATTTATCTTTACAAAAACAGCCCGAGTCAGAGTGGGGAAAAGTGTCAATAAGTTAACACAACAAAGTTTTATTCAGTGTTGTCCATTAATTCATTTTTTACCAGACATACATTTCCTTAATGGATGATAAAGTGGTGGAATCTGACTGTGTATTAGGCTATAGCCTACATTACATTTTAAATATATTTGTTGAGCTTTAATCTGACGGGGACAAACACAGGGGTCAGCAACTGAAGATGAAAAATACAGTTAAAGATTTAAAAAATATATAGATCAAAGACATAGAGACATGATTGTAAGCTCACAATCTGATCCAGTAATAATGTGTTTGGTGGTTTGCACTTGAAAAGGCGTTGAGGTTAAAATACAGTAGATTTTAAATTTTTAGACATCTATTTGTATCTTGGCTCAACAGCATTCAGTGACTATTTCAGCTACTTCAACAAATGTAGTAAATTTAAACATTGTCACTGAAATGCTGTTAAAACACGTTAAGACTATGCACCCTATTTAAAAAACTCACTTTCAAACTACATTCTGCAGCTGCACCACGATCCTGCTCAAATATTAACATATAATCTCCAATATTATAGAAATGATGTTCCATCAGTGCGACCAATCACATCATGAGTGATAGAGATAATTATTCATTGATCCTACGTGTCTAAAGCTTCATACCGATTTTGTAAATTTAAACTGAGATTACACATCATGTGCAATAAACATTTCAGTGCAGGAACTGCTCTAACAAACTGACAGCTGTGTGCACAGTCACAGTGTTATAAAAAAAAAAATAACTTCCACTCGCAAAAAGGACATGCAGAGGTTTTATTCTGAGCTGAGGGTGAATTCACGCTGTGTAGGCTAATATTTGAATGTGAAGGCAAAAACCGCTGTTCAAAGAAATGACTGATGCGCATAAAAGCGGTAACTTTAGATAGTCCTTGAGTAACAAACTAATATCCAACCAGGATTTTGATTCTGACATACAGTAAACCTCCGCTAATTAATGCGCTTTGATACGGAGGAAATGAAACCGCGTGTCTGGCTCTGTAAGAGGGAGGAGACAGAGAGAAACTCGGGGTTTGTTGAAGAAAACCTGCCAGCGAGCAGGTTAGGTTCGCAGAGTTTAAGTTATCTCTCTTTCTGGAACTGAAAACTCGGAGTTTCCCTCATCTCATGGTTAACAAACTCAGAGTTTTCACTAAACCCGCTTTCTGGAATACCACCCTGGTTCCACAGTAAATAGTCAGATCGCAGAGGAAGCCTTAACTGATCCTGTGTGGTCTCAAAATAAACAGCAGACAGCGCTCACAAGCGCTTTCAATTCAAATCTTAGGTATGATAGTGAAAGCTAAACTTACAGTTAGCAATAATGTTCTTACCCTTTTCTGCGATCAGTTCAAAGTAATGCGAATATTTCCAAGTTCTGCAGTTTATTGTTGTGTTCATCCTGAAAGCTAGTCCTACAAGCCTCCACCGCGCACTGCCAGCCTACAGTATAGTCTGCTTTGAACATCATGTAGCGCAATACTTTCTATTTTACTTTAATTTAAAAGCGTACTTTAATTTGCACTAACTAAACATTTAACCATTTGAAAGAAAAATAAAAGTAGCGAAATGTAAGTTTGAGAAAGTAACTAATAACTGATTACATAAATTGCAAAACTAACATGTTAAGTTACTAATTACCACAAAAAAGTCATCTAATTACTCTAACGCATTAGGCGTAACGCGTTGTAACTATGTAACGCGTTACTATGTAACGCTTTACCCCCAACACTGAGTACATACATAGCCTACTGATTAGCATCACAGACTTTATGGCTTTGTTAGTAGGCTATGTAGTAGATTATCTGGTCTCTGGTCATGGCCTCTGGGTGGATGGAATTATATGCAAATCACACTCCTCCACACCTCCCCTGAAAACACCTCCCCTCAACGCCAAAAGAGTGACAGAACAATCATTAGAATAAAAAAAAACTTTGTGAAAAAAAAAAAGATTGTGAATGAGCACTGAGCATGTGTTTTTGTGATGCCAATGTTTTATTTTTCAATACAATTTTTTTCAATGCCAAGATTTTTTTCAATGCCAATAAATACTATTTTCAATTAAAGTTTATCAATGCCAATGTTTTTTTTTTCAGTACAATTTTTGTTTTCAATGCCAATGTTTTTTTCAATGCCAATGTTTTTTTTTCAAAGTCACTTTTCTGTTTCCATAACTGACAGCTGACCAGTACAACTTGCCAGTTCTCTTCTACTAGTGGCCATTGAGCAGCTCCACTGGAGCAGTTGGGGATTCAGTTGGTAAAAGATGGTCATAGCTAGAAGGTATCCGCATTTTGTTGATGTGACGTCGAACTCTCGTTGGCACTGGCGCTCTGTTGACTGCAAGGAGGTGACTGTTGCTAGGTACTGGTACACTAACCACAAAAATGGCAGACAGCACCCACAGTTTCGGACGTTTATTGGAATTTAAACGAATTATTTTTGCACAAAAAAAGTAAAGCCACATTACTCTTCTCTTTGCTGACTGATCGTTCACTGAGCCACAAAATGTGTACTCTGTATGGATGTGATTTAAAATGTATATTTAAAAAGTACAATACTTCAGCAAAAACTTACTGAAGTCAAAGTAAAATTACAGACTTTAAAAAATAGGCTACTTTAAAAGTACAAGTACATAAAAAAGCTTCTCATTTCCAGTAATGGGAATAAAAGACACAACAAAAGAGAAAGAGCGTTGTGTGGGTTCTTCAGTGTTTCCAATGGACAAACATGTAGGTGCTCTTCGGAATGGGCAATAAACAAAAATAAGATCCTTCCAAAGATCCAAGATCAGAAGATATAGGCTTACTTTACCTTTTTAATTTTTAATCTTTGTTCAGCCATGTAGTCAATAAAGGCTTTTTCATTTTCTTCACCTAATCAGCGTGCCTATGCTTTTTATTATGATATTCCGTGCGATCGCCTACAGCGACATCAACGGCAGACAGCTACCCTACTCTACTACAGAGAGCGACACAGACCAACTCTCGTGAGAGACACGTCTCCTCAACAAAATGCGGATACCTTCTAGCCATGACCCTAGTTGTTGACCTTGACAGTAAACAGTAATTGTTGAGGGAGGGACAGTGTTACTCATTCACTTTCCCCATTTATATTTTCTCAGCCAGCTGGAGGATTCGAACCAGCGACCTTCTGGTACCCAGCCCTCCTCTCTAACCTCTGGGTGTGGTCAGCTCTTACCTGCCAGCCAGCTCCTTGTCCAGGTATTTGGCGGCCAGTCTGGCTCCGTACACCTCGGCCTGCAGTACTGCCATATGCCTGCGGAGGGCCTCGTTCTCCTTCTTATACAGCCTCACCTCCGCCTCCAGCCTCACCTCTGCTACCTTCTCCTTCTTACTGGCCTCCAGCTCCTGCTCCTAACACACACACACACACACACACGCACACACACGCCCCACGCACACGCACAGCACAACAAGCAACATGAGTGGCTATGTTAACCCTGATAAACTGTGATTTTTGCAGAGAAAGAAAACTACTTCTACTGAGTACTAGTACAGGTACAAGTGCAAAATGGAGAAGTTGATTACAGCCATTCAAAGCTTCCCAGTTCTCTACAACTTTTATTTGATGATGTAGAACAGTTGCATCCATTGTTGGAGTTGATGGTAACATCTTAAGTCAGTTTATTGAGGTTTTTCTGTTTATTTTTGATGTATACCCTCTAATTAGTGCTTGCTAGCTAGCTATGATAACTCGTATAACAACGTATTAACAATCACATTTGAATCCCTCTGTTATTTAAGTGAGGTTTAATATTTTTGTTACCATTTAGATTTAGATTTTCTCTTGTTGGGCATATTCTCTAAGATGCCAGGGGCTGCATATGGAAGCAAATTAAGCAACTCTTGGAAGTAGTATTGGCTCCCATAATAAAAGCTATATTGATTCCCTATGGGGATTTTAATATACATTTGCTAAAAGTCTGTAGTTACTTTGCATAAGCTGCATAGAGAGAGAGAGACTTGTTAGGAACTCATGATAGCAAACTGGTTTTGTGAAAAAGTACATCCAATAAAAGCAGGAGATATAAGACAAAATGAAATGGAAGAATTTATAAAGTGGGTGAAACTGTCCTTAAGTATTAGTTACAGGTATGTTGTTGTGTTAAATCCCTCCAATAGTTAAAGGTATCCTATGTCAAATTTTCACAGCCAGAGGGAAGAGGATTACATCATTTTGATGTCAACCTCTTCCAAATCCAGATACTGTGTCAGCAGGAATTCAACACAGGGATTGCATTGTGCAGCCACCAAGACACATCAGATCTTAAGCTGTTAAATGAGATGAATGTTGTACTAATGATGTAATACATAATGGATATATCTTTTTATTTCATGTCTTACATGTTTCAAATGACATTCTGAATTTAAAATGAATTAGCCCAAACAATGCTACACAGACACACCAACAGGGCTGACATACTTGAAACACACACGCATACTATACACTAACAGACACACTTACCATCTCATCTACTGTGGGTGCAGGCTTTAGGTGAAAAGAGGCAGAGGAGGAAGAAAATAAGTCAAAAATTAGAGGAATTCAAGTCCCAGGCAGCAGAGATGGTGAGGAAGCCAAGTGTTCAATGAGAACAGAAGATATGAACAATAAGCACATTAGTACTGAAACAGGAGTAAGGAATTGAAGAAGGGGATGGGAAAGCAGTAGTAGGGAGCACATTTACCCTATCAAATCTTGGGTTGACTTTCCTTAGTCTACCCAGTGATGGCATGAAGCTGGAACTGGAGATCACTGGGCTTCTCCTTGCTAGATTTCCATACCAGAATAACCTGGTTATTTTCCATATTCTGGTTAAGGTCTTATTCAGGTTAATGTGTTCCCATGAACCTTTGATACACTGTGATTGAGTCTCCCTGCTGTCATGATTAATCCATTTAACAGAATAATCCCCCTCTCTCTTTGACTGCAATAGTAGCTTACTTGCTAATAGTAGCTTACTTACTTACTTACTAATACAGGGGAATGAAATGAGGATCTCAATAGTAACACTAAGTACTGCTCGCTGCCATGTTTTTTGTTGACATCAAACCCATGTACCCATAGTGTACCCATAATGCTGTGCGTGTTTGGTAGATGTTGCTAGTTTAATATGGGAGTAAGCCAGGTGTCTTGACCAGGTTTCTCATAATCAAAGTATGAGTTTACCAGGTTATTCTAACCTAATTATGATGTTTACATGTGTCGACCCATAAACAGGTTACAGTAACGGGGTTAAGAAGGGTCCCTGCATGGAAACATAGAGAGTTGGGCTGTGTAGTTAGTGGTTCTGTATGATTACATGCACACCAATACTGATCACTGGGATCTATCAATTTAAGGCAATATTTGAATTAAAATACTTGTCTCAATCCAAATTGCTCTGCGCACAACACTGTAGGCTGAACACTCCAGGGTGCTGGCAGCGGCATGAAACACAATGTATTCACAAATGCACTCAAGGAGAAGCTGGGCTTCTCCTTGAGTGCATTTGAATTAAAATGTTTAGGCTACATGGTTTAAAGTAACACAATTTCTCTAATCAAACCACTTTACATGGATTAATTTAGTAACAGTCTAACGGTCTAAAGTTACTGATGTAAGAACCAGCTTCCCAGCATTTCCTAGAACTAGATGTTTAGATGCACCAGTAAATACTGGTGCATCTAGTTCTAGATGTTGAGCCAAAACCTAGGTGAGCTAGTCAATTTCTATAGTCAGAGTTAGGGCTTGCGCATACAAGCATGGGCAATATTGACAAAATCAAATATAAAAAAACAAAGATAACCAAAATCCCAGACGATATCTAGTCTCATATCACAATATCGTTATTATACGATATATTGCCCAGCCCTAGTCGGAGTATTGACTTAATCAGGTTAAAATTTAATTATTAGCGTAAACCTACTAAATTAGTGTGTGTGTGTGTGTGTGTGTGTGTGTGTGTGTGTGCATCATAGATAACAGGTTGATGTATTTCTGTAGTTTCTAATTATGCTGTCCCTGCTTAGTGTAACCACAAATCTGCACATTCTACATGTGTTATGTACATGTTTCTGTACAATTGCATGCCCTTCCTTTTTGCCTTTTTGTACATGCTGTATGTAAGCTGTAAGTGCACATATTGTTTTTCCTCATATTCCCATTTTCCACTCATTTGTTGCATATACCAGTGTTTCCCCTACATATTCATATTCTACCATGGTGACCTACCACTATAATTATTTAAACTTCTCATCATCACCTCAAATTCCCCTCAGCTCTTCGCTCAGACCGAGCATCTGAGAAGCAAAGAAACAAGAGGCAGGCTTAAGCTGATTTTAGCTAGCGATCGAGATCTAGACTCTAAAACTTAAAGGATAACGCTGGTGTTTTTTAATGCATTTCTTACCATCAACAAATCCTATGAAAATAACAAAATCAGCAATGAATTTGTTCTGCTAACAAGTCTCGTCCATGTAGCCGATAAAGAACCCAATAAAGCCATGTCCTAGTAGCCATAGAACTCCATTGTATTAAAAAAATGATTAAAAACACGTCAAAGAGCCATGCCGTTGCTCTTGGCAGCATATTTCCTCTTCGCGATGCACCGGGCCAGCCTAGTTTTATTTATTATTAGTTTTTAACAACTTAATAAGCCGACCGTAAACACGTTTGCGATCTCAGGAAAGTAGTTCCGTAGCACCGAAAATAGTCCCCGTCGCAATGAAGAATTTGTTCCCATTTGAATATGATTTGGTAATAACTACAATAACCTGACTTTTCATGGTAACAGCAATTTTTAAAATGTAAATTATGTCTTTGTGAGCTGTATTTAAAGGTTTTTAGCTCACAATGACTTCCGGTTTGAAGGCTAAAAAGGGTATGTGGGAAGTTGGAAAGTAATGAGAGTAGAGCAAATGCATTGTTGTTTTTGTTATTTTCAAAGGATTTGTTGACGGTAAGAAATGCATTAAAAAACACCAGCGTTATCCTTTAAGTCAAGATAACCAATAATGTGGGCGTCCTGGTGGCTCAGGACCTTTGTCGCATGTCATCCTCTCTCTCCCAGTCTTTCCTGTCTCTCTACTTTGAAGTATCTAATAAAAAAAGGCAAAAAAATGCCCCAAAAATATCTACAAAAAAAAAATTTAAAAAAAAAGGTAACCAATAATGTTAAGTGTAACAAGGGGAAATCGCTTGGCTATAGAGCTAGCAAAAAATCCACTCTAAATTTACCAATCAATTTTGTCTTGGTTGTATTTATCTTCACAAAGCAGGAAAGTTGATATAATCTTCCGACGAGTCGGATAATTTTCGGACGTAATAACAAGGTTTAAGGTAGTCTCCCTTACCAATGTTGTTGTGAAATAAGGGGAAGCTAGCTAAAGTTTTAGTTGTAACAGACAAAGATAAAAAGAGCAGCACACAGGAAGTGGAAGTTTTTTTCTCCTCTTCCCAGGGAGAATACCCCCGGAACCCTCAACATGATGGTTTTGCACTTCCTACCACTACAGTTAATAGAGGGGAAACACTGGCATACGCTATATATGGATTTTTATAATTTTTCAACTTCATACTGCATATTTCATTTTTTGTACATACTTTTCAGTCGTTTTTTGGTCTCGGTAAGTTCTACTGCTACTACTGCTGTTATTTTGCATGTGCTATAATCCATACTTTTTTCATACATTCATACATTTCTACTTCACATGCTCTAGTGTTGCATTTATTGGTTGTGTATGTTTATATAACCTTCATTTGCTCTATTCTTACTTATATTACGTTTTATTTGCTGTATCCTATAACTATTTGTTGCTCCAATGACCCAATTTCCCCACAGGGATCAAAAAAGATTAATCTCATCTCATTTTAAGGTTGTGGTCAGCATCTTCTCCTCCTCCACCTACCAGTCTGTCTTTGATGGAATCGGAGTCCTCAGCCTGGCCCTGCTTGGCATGGAGCTGCAGCTGGAGAGCATGAAGCTGCAGAAGCTGGTCATGGACCTCCCTCTCCACAACCGCCCGCTCAGCCTGAACCTCCGTCAGCTCTGAACGCAGGTCCACCAGCTGAGCCTGGAATGGAGAGGTGGATGGATAGAGGATGGGAGTATAGGATAAGGAGAACAGAGGGAGGACAGAGATGACAGGTCAGAAACACCAATGTCAAATCCTGGAGTTCTTTTTTTTTTGCTAAGCGGTCAGTGCTATAGTCATTGCACTTCCCAGAGATCACTTGTCAATCAAACAGTGTGGCAAGTACTGTCACATCTTTTTCCTTGGATTTTCCGTTGATGAAGTTTGAGTTTCTGTAGGTGGCGCTCTTTTCTTTGTCTGCACAGCCATGATGGCGATTGCTGCTCATAACAACTACCCAGTTCTTCTTCCATTTATTCCACACTAATAAGAAACATAAAACACATCACTTCGACTTCCGGGAAGATGGCGGAGGGAGTAGCTGCATAGTTAACCAACTCTCTCAAGTCGGTTAAAATAAACCCACAAAATACATGTAACTCGATAGACAAAAGTAAGATATGAGTGGGGGAAGTATGCGAAGAAGCCGGAAAAGCAACAAAGAGCAAAAAAAGGGTGAAGAACAACAGATAATGGAAGAAAGCTCCCAACACGACACTAGCGAACACGAGGAAGACGCAACGGGGAAAATGGACCGACAGGACCACGCGGAGACACTGCCAGTTGGGCTTGCTACTATCAGCAAAGATATAAAAGAGCTCAAGCAAGAGTTACGACATGAACTAACTACATTTAAAGACGAACTGAAGAGAGAGATGAAGGAAGAAATCACCAATCTCCGACAAGAAATAGACCGTAAGCTCACAGAGAACAACAACGACCTACAGATACAAAAGGTGAGCATCACCGAAGCCCAGGCACGCATAGCAGAATTGGAATAGTGGCAGACGGAGGCGAATATTACACTGTTGGGGATGTCGGATCAGACACGTCAGATGCAAGAAAAAATAACCGATCTCGAAGGGAGATCAAAGAGAAACAATATCCGAATCTTCGGCGTACCGGAGGACATGGAAGGGAGCTCCGCTAGCAAATACCTGGTGCAACTCCTAAACACCGAACTTGAGCTGCCTGAAGGAACTAATCTTCAGATCCAACGAGCCCACAGAGTCCTCGCCCAAAAACCGAGCCCGAGTGCTGCCCCCAGATCAATTGTGGCCAACTTTTTACAGTTCAAGACGAAAGAAATGATTCTGAAGAAAGCGTGGCAGAAGAAGATACATGTAGGGGGTAAACAAATCTTCTTTGATCATGATTACGCTACCGAAATTGTACAGAAACGAAGGGCATATATGGGCATTAAAAAGGTACTGGAGGAAAAAGGAATCCGTTTTCAGACACTGCTCGCAAAAATATGGATTCATTGGAACAACGGAGTGAAGACGTATGGAAACGCCAGGGAAGCCGCATGGGACATGAAAGAAAGAGGCTCCATGGTGGACGTACCAGGCGGGGACACCGAACCTGCGGCGGAGGGGAGGATCCGAGGAGGGTCGGAGTGGCAGCGAGTGAAGGGAAAAGAATGGAGACGGGATACAGCGCACCGAACGAGAGAAAAGCTACAAGAATATCAGTGGAGATCTTAGGACTGTTTTGCTTAAGGGAAGAGGTAACACTGTGGATCAGGAAAAACACAGATATGGTTGAGGACCAAGACAACATGATTAGGTAGAAGAGAAGGGATGATGGAAAGGTTTAAACGGGCAGACTTTTCAACAAAGAATATTTGGTAAGCATTGAAGGGAACTTTACCCACATACTGGATTAAAATGTCTATGATACTGAAGAATAGATCCACAGTAGGAATATTTGAAATCTTTCGGACTTCTTTAAGTTATATAATACATTAAGAACCGACTGAGAGAGGTCGAGTTATTTAAGTTGGACATGTCTAGACATCGTGGAACCCCACTGGTTGGGTATAGTCCTAGGTCTAGGGAGGGGCCCTCTTTAGAGATGAGGATTTCCCCTACACCCACCAACGGTGATTTGGGGAGGAATCAGAGATTACCCCATGTAAATGAAGTCCTCTTTATTTTTGGTTTGTGTTGTGTTAATAACTGTTCATGATTACTTAGTTCAGAACTGTTTGGGAGCACATATTCAGGGAGTAGCAAAACATAAGGATGACTAACAATATCAAGATAATGTCGCTGAACGTGAATGGTCTAAACACACCAATGAAAAGAGAAAGGGCTATGACAAAATTGAAAAAGGAAAAAGTACAAATCGTATTCCTCCAAGAGACCCATTTATCCCAGTTAGAGCATGGAAAACTAAAAAGGTATACCTATAGGAATTTATATTACAGTTCATATAAAGAGTGACGCAGAAGAGGAGTTGCAACATTAATATCAAACGCAACCCAGTTTGATTATGAAAAGGAATTCAAAGATAAAGAAGGAAGGTATATTATAGTAAAGGGAAGATTAGAAAATGAACCAATAACACTGGTAAATGTATATGCACCCCAGAAAGCAATACATATTTTTTCAAGTCCCTATTCGATGTTATAGCTGTAGAAACAGAGGGAACCTTAATATGTTGTTATGAATCACAGTATGGATACAACGAGTCTCAAAGTAAACCAAAATGCAATTAACAAGGTTCATGAATATGTCATTGGAAGAGATGGGGATGATAGACATACCGTAAATCCTCTAATATTGGCCCGGGCCTTTATTTACCTCAACTGCAGAGGGTACCAGGCCTTTATTGGAAGCAGGCTTATATTAGAGACAGGCCTTTATTTCTAATTCCCTCTGTTTGATAAGTATATTTGCTCATATTTTAGTACAAAGCCTCCTTGTTTTCTGATCTGCTTCTGTTGGGGTACGTTAGGTAGACATTTTTTTGTTACTGCAATGCATTACGATAATTACAGTAATTGACGACGGCATGCTCCAGAGACTTCTGCCGGCCGAGCCATCTTGTGGCACTTGTATGTTATTACAAACTACAGTTACAAACAGGCACCAGGAGTTTACCGGTATCCACCGTTGTTTGCGTGTAAGCTGAAGCTAACTGAAGCTAACTGAACCTGGGCGCCGATGTGTTCCTGGTGATCCGGCCGAGATTTTGGCGGGGGTCCCGACGCCGATGCGTCACCGGGCGTCCGAGGCTTGGATCGGGAGGATCAATGCGGGCCGTGGGTGCGGTGGAGAGGCAGCGGCGGAGAGAGGAGACAGACACGGTCCAGCCATATACTAGGTTTTGACCTAGTATTGTTTCCTTTGTTTTTTTTCCCCGGCCTGTATTTGAGGCTGGCCTTTATTTGTTCGTGTCGACCACGCCCCCGGCCATTATCGGAGACCCGGCTTTTAATTGACTACAGGCCACTATTAGAGGATTTACGGTATGGAGAAACCTACATCCTTTGGAAAGAGATTTCACACATTATTCAGCTGCTCATAAAGTCCACTCAAGGATAGACTATTTTTTTATGAATGTAGGTGATAGCCACAGAGTGAAGGAATGTAGGATTGGAGGGGCAGATGTGTCAGATCATAATCCACTCTATTTAAAAATATGCCTAAATAACAGAAAACGACATAAAATATGGAGACTCAATGTGGGAATATTGAATAATGAACAAAGAAAGGAGATGATAAAAGCAGAAATAAAAAGATACACAGAGGAAAATAACAATGGTGCAGTAGACCCGACAATATTTTGGGACGCCATGAAGGTGGTCATTAGGGGAAAATTGATAGTTGAAACTGCACGTGTAAAAAGGGCTAAATTAGAGGCATATAGAAACTATACTGAAAGATTAAGAGAATTGGAGCAGGATTATCAGAATACAAAAGATCCAAAGGTATATCAACAAATTAAGGTCTTGAAAACTAAGATAAATGACACTACTGGGTGAAGTTGAAAAAAGGAAAAGTTTCTGAAACAGAACTACTATGAAGCAGGCCCGAGGGCCACTAAACTGTTAGCAAAACGTATACGTAAACAACAAGCAATCAATAATATACATAAAATCAGGGACCCTCACACAAATGAGCTAACATATACACCAGAGGATATAGAGAAAATCTTTCAGGGGTACTACGAGGAATTATATACACAACCCGCATCCGCAGTTGAAGAGGAAATGAGAGCATTTCTAAATTCATTGGATTTGCCATCAATTGGCTACCTACAAAATGATATACTAACGGCCGATATTACAATGGAGGAGGTTACAGATGCAATAAATAAATTAAAAAATAATAAATCTCCAGGTGGTGATGGATACCCCATGTGGTATAAGATGTTCAGGGATGAACTGACACCACTACTCCTGGCCTCTTTTAATTGGACACTCCAAAATAATAAAATACCACCATCATGGACTGAAGCAATAATTTCAGTCATCCCAAAACAAGGAAGGGATAAAGAACACTGTGGGAATTATAGACCAATTTCAATATTAAATGTAGACTATAAAATATATACAACAATTATTTCTAAACGATTGAACACCTTTATAACAGAAATGATAGAAGAAGATCAAACAGGATTTGTAAGAGAACGTCAAACGCAGGATAATATCAGAAGAACCTTACATATTGTAGATCAAGCACAGAAGAAAAAACAAAGTACTATATTAGTAAGCATTGACGCAGAAAAAGCTTTCCATCGTGTAAATTGGAAATTTCTCTATGAAGTGTTAGAACGATTTGGATTTAGCAGTAGATCAATACAATGCATAAAGACACTATATCAACAGCCTACTGCTAGAATTAAGATAAATGGAAACCTGACAGACAAAATTAGTTTGCAGAGGTCAACTAGGCAAGGATGTTGTCTATCACCCACTATTTGCTCTTTTTATAGAGCCCTTGGCACAAGCAGTTCATCAAAACAAAGAACTTAAAGGAGTTATGGTAAATGGCATAGAACATAAAATAGGACTCTTTGCTGATGATGTCATAGCCTTCCTTGAGCAACCGAATAAATCACTTCGTGTACTGATGAAGCTTCTAGAAACATATGGACACCTTTCGGGATATAAAATGTTTCAAAAACACAGATACTAACACTTAATTATACTCCATCAAAAGAGATTCAGGAATCATTTAATTTTAATTGGAATCTAAAGAAAATTAAATATCTGGGGGTTAACATCACTAAAGGACTATCTAAACTATACAAAGCAAACTATAATAAGATAAATCAAGAGATTCAAAAAGACATTGAAAGATGGTCTACTCTACCACTGGATTTTAGCTCGAGAATTGAGACCATCAAAATTAATGTGCTACCTAGGCTTCTTTACTTATTCCAGTCCCTACCTATAGAGGTCCCTCAAACTCAATTTGTGACCTGGGACAGGATAATATCAAGGTTTATTTGGGGGGGCAAAAAGCCTAGAGTTAGATATAAAACTCTCCAGCTACCAAAAGATAGAGGGGGCATGGGTCTCCCAAAACTGAAAGAATACTTTTATGCTGCCCAGTTGATATATTGTATGTTGGTGCAAACCAGATTATACAGCAAAGTGGAAGAAAATGGAAAAAAAGTATGGGGAATATCCAATCCAGAATATTACTGGAGATAAAGAAGCTTACAAGAAAGTTAAAAACCATATGGACTCAATTACATTGTTTACTTTGGAATTATGGTTCATAATTAAAGATCACAGGATGAAGAAGGATACAAATTTGCTAAAATGGGTAGCATTTGATAGTAATTTCAAACCGGCCGGGTATGATAGAGGATTCAAACAGTGGGTAACCAAGGGAGTCACAGCATGGTGTACTTTAGAGAAAGATGGGGAGCTGGAGAGTTTCCA
Source organism: Centroberyx gerrardi (assembly GCF_048128805.1). Classification (NCBI taxonomy): domain Eukaryota; kingdom Metazoa; phylum Chordata; class Actinopteri; order Beryciformes; family Berycidae; genus Centroberyx; species Centroberyx gerrardi. The sequence continues at coordinate 1,385,112 of NC_136014.1, forward strand.
GAATATGAAAGAAAAATATATTTTGGAAATGCCACAAAATATTAATGTTTTGGAAAATGGTATACAAAGTTTTGCAAAGGATACTAGGATATGATGTCCCTATGAGCTACATGGTACTCTATTTGTGTAATCTTACTGAAGAAAATGTACAATTAAGGGATAGGTATCTGGTCAAAATATTGTTAATAGCTAGTAAAAAAGCTATCACAAGGAAATGGGGTAAAGTGGATCCCCCTACTCAGGAACAATGGATAGAGATAGTAGAGGAAATCTACATAATGGAAAAACTGACATATCGTTTGAGGTTGCAAGAAGCACAGCTGGAAGAAAAGTGGGAGAAATGGACATTATTCAGGAGGACCCAAAGCAGCGACGAAGACAACTGATTTACAGACAAAGGACAACTGATTTAGTGGATGAAACTGTGAGAATGGACGGACTACTGAGAATGTAACTCCCAAACAAAACCCCTTTTTTTTTCTTTTCTCTTTTTGTTTGTGTACATGTTTAACTGTTGGTTTTACATGTTTATAAATGTTGAACTCAATAAAAACTAAAGTGGAAAAAAAAAAAACACATCACTTCCTGTGTGCCAGAGGATTTTTCCCAGGAAAGGCTTACTAGACACCGGGTGTTTAGAACAGCAATTTGATGAGCTGGTAATAGGTTGAATATTATAGCAATTGGTTGTAGAGAGTAGCAAAACAGACCTTTATTTATATGACAATGTCAAGGATTATTACTTAAAACTGTGCATAACAAGGTAACTATAACTATATGGTGTCCCCCACCAATAATGTAGTCCCCCTCGGACCAATCAGTAACAAATATGTCACCTTGTTTCTTTTTGATTAAAGATTATTTTTGGGGCATTTTAGCCTTTAAGTAGCTCTGAATCCTGTCACTCGCTGCATTTAGTTTTTTGCCCTCAACTGAATTTTAAACTAGCAATTTGGCAGGAAATCCATGGACCTGGCATCCCTGGTTCCAGCGCACTGAGCTCCTGCAGTGGGGCGTTTACAAATTCAGATCGGCATATAAGCCTATATCCATTAGCTGACTTGTCAAATACTTTGGATTTGCTGAAAAAAGCATTCAGCATGGTGAAAGCCTGTATGAGTCAGGGCATGTAGATCTTGATTGCTTTCCCTTGTTTTAGAGATGTGATGCAATCATACAGTGCATTAGCAAGGCTGTGGTTGTAGTTCTTTTATACAAGTGTCTGTACACTGATGAAAAAAATGTTTCATCTCATTCATAGCTGATGTGCCTTAATGTCGTAAAATGTAATGAATTATTAAAAATCCCCCTATGGGAAAATGGTGATTTTTTTTTTAAGCACATGGCGTACATTTACACTTTCCCTCCCTATTTCCCCATGTTTCATCAAAATCTAATCAGTGGTTTCTGAAATATCACTTAACGCACAAACAAACAAATGAACAGAGACTGATCCAAGGACAAAAACGTTTTTCAACTCTGTGATATTTACAACAGAAAATGAACTGAAATGAACAGAAAACCATTGGCTAGGGTGAATACTCAGTGTTGCCACAATGTAGTGGCAACTTTAATTCCAATAAATGTTTAAAGGTCCCGTATTCTACACTTTCCAGTGTTTTATTTTATGTCTTGAGGTCCATTAAAAGCTGTTTGTGTGGTGTCATGTACCAAAAACATTCTCAATCCATTTTTACATGTTTTCCAGCATCTCTCTGAGCCTTACCAAGAACAGGCTGTTTTTGTCGCTGTGTCTTCTAAGGCTCATTAATATTAACGACCCCTCTGTTCTGATTGGCTAACTGTTTCAAGAGTGAAACGTGAGACACCACAGCCTGGCAGCAACAGGTAGGGAAAGCTCAACCGATTTGAAAAAAACACTGTTAGCCTATTATTTCTTACAAAAATTATAATGAGCGTACCTTTGTGACGCCACAAAGTTTCGGAAGACGGCTCGGTTTTCTAATGTATTTAGCTGGCTACTGCGCGTTTTGATACTTTCACAATGTTTAGCACATTCCAAGGAAATCCCGTTTTACATGATATGGGACCTTTAATATCAAAATTTAAATGTAAAAAATGTAGCATGTAAATTTATACACACTTTCAGGCTAAATGGTGTCACTGACAAATATTTGTCTAACATGACATATTATGGTACTGGAGTACACTTCCTGAGGTTTCAAAGACAAAATAATTGTATGCCTTTCCGACTACAACAGGGGAAGTAGAGTGTAGACAATACATACGTGCTCCAATTCAGACTTGGCTGACTATCTACCCTAAAACACTAACTCTGTTAAGCCTAAACATAATACATTAAAAGATTTTTCCAATCATAAACAACAATGAAAAGATTGAGCAGCGCACATTTAACAACTGAAATTTGCAGATTTCCAGTCTCTTGTGATGCACACACACACAACAACGGCTGTTTGAGGAGCACAAATCAAAAGACCATAGACCCTATATATAAGATTTGAGTCTTTGACGAGCGCAAATCACATAATCATGCAAAGACGAGCCCCGATAAAATCAAACATGTTTCATCTAATCGTGACGTTGCCAATTGGGATCATAGGAGAGAGATTAGCGTCTTTCACCTCCACACACATAACAAATAAAGGTGCGACTACACATCGCGACTACCCTGGACTACCGCCGACTCCGCCCGATCTCAAATCGTTGCCAAATTGGGCTTCAAAAACATGTAATGTGTCTCAGCCTTTAAGCAGCTATTGGTGATGCACATTGTATTTCTGGGCCCATTTTGTTGTGTGGTGGCATATTTTTCTTGCCTGGTGTCCAGCCCTCATGAATCGCAGTCTTTAGCACTTTTTGAATTTGCATGGCGATTCATAGGGGTCTGGAGGCAAGCCTATCCACCAGCAGTTATTTTGGACAGATGTTCTCCGATATATCTGATTCGATGGTTGATGTAGGCGGGTCAAACCAACTAATATATTTATAAAACTTCCTAAGAAATTAACAGTTCTTTTCTAGGAAATTCAGAAAATTTCTAGGGAATTAAAATTGAAGGTTTACACTATATTATAGGACTATGTGCTTGGATGAAAGTCATGATAAGTAATCTCAGTATATATTGCTTCAATGAAAGTGATATGTAGGGATGCACCGATACCGTTTTTTTACTGCCGATCCGATAACGATACCAGAATTTTGAGTATCAACCGATACCGAGTACCGATCCGATATTGACCCCTTTTTTTCTTCTGTAATTACACAGCTGCATACAACATGTAAATAACATGGGAACAATAATTTTATTGTTAAAAAAACAGAAAAGCAGCAGGGCAAAAGAACTGACCAAAATATGAATGACAGTTCCTAGGATATATAAAAGATTGCTGCAATATAGGGATACAGTGCAAAAAAACTCACAAAAGTGCAAAAGAGCAATAAACTGACCAGTGCATACTGCTACAAAACAATATTGAAACAACCATACAGCCTTTGCTTATATTTTTTTTCCTCTTCTTTAGTGTGAATAACTGACAGAAAAAATACTGCTACACATTTTCTTCAGACACAGAAGCATCTCACCTCTCTCTGCTGTCAGCCTGTTCCTCCGTTCACTGACAGTGTTGACAGTCACTGACGCTGACGCACGCACAGGTCGCGTCAGCGTCATCAGCGCGGTAGCATTAGCTTTAGCCCCCATCTCCAAAAAGCTTCGTTTTGTGAAAACGGAAGACTTAATTGAAACCTTTATGGTGGCGTGTACATGATACTAAGCCCAAGGACACTCGATGTAAGTTTGAGCTAATGAGCAGGCGTTTGGAAGGCGTCGCCAGATGACGTTCTTGGTAAAGTGAGTTGGATAAAGATCTTTGGGACGCTAGTAATGGCATAGCCATCTAGCATCCCTTTGTGGCTAAAATAATTCCCAACCGCTGACATGTTTACATCAGCACATTGCCTGCACGCTCGCTTTCTTTTTCCAACTTCTTCACTCACTCGTGTCTCGTCACGTGCAAACTCAGGCATGTTTTACGGCAGGCAACTACGCCCGTTTATTACTCCGGGGGCTCGAACTGATTGCTCTCGATCGGATCGGATTATAACGTTAGCTGCCACCGATGTCCAATCCAGCATTTTAGGCCAATATCGGCCCGATACCGATGCCAAGTATCGGATCGGTGCATCCCTAGATATGAAGAAGAGACTTAAGTGTTGGTTACTGTGGCTGTGTCATTACCTCTCTTCTCATGTGAGTGCATACTGCCTGTCTAATGAATCATTTGTCAGGCAGAAACAGATCCAACACACTACAGCCATCAAATACAGTAGTCAATACAGGCGAGACTTAGGCAACATAAGGAAATTCAAGACTTGTGCATAATAAAAAAACATGGCAGAACTTACGCTATAATAAAATAACAATAGACTAATTCCTAAGGAGCTAGGTAGATAGCATTCTCTCTCCCTCTACATCTCTCTCGCTCACTCACTCACTCAAACACAAACAGCAGGACTTCCTGGCTGTTACATAAATAAGAGATTTGCCCACATTGTCAGATGTTGCTGATTTCACTAGATACTCTCTAAACTCTCTAAATTTGATTAAGCCTGACACTGATCCAGAGTGACTGACAATCAGTATCTATTTAGCTAGTCTAATTTAGTATAATAATGTACTTTTGTAGTGTAGTCTAAATCTTAGCAATTGTCTAGTGCACACACACGCGCACACTCACACCATGTAAAATGATACATCCTGGACCCTGCATTAAGGGTATGTGAAAAGCTGAGTAATGACTTTTTTCGACCATAAGCCCAGTTGGAAAACAAGGACACAAGGGTTTCCGGTAGCGGGTGTATGCCCGCTTTTAGCAGATAAAACGTGCATTTGTACGACAAAAAATAGGCTACACAGTTCAGCAGTATTGCAGACCAAACAGTGATTCTCACTAGGCTAACTGTGTGTGAGTGAATGAATGAATATGTGAGTGAGTTACTTTCTGGATTCATGAGGTGCTTTGCATCTAAAACCAAGGCATTACGTTATCTTCACAATACAATATGGAGAAGAGATCATGATATTAAAAAACTGATAACCCAACCCAAATCTGAGTGTTGTGGATAAAGATCACAAGCAGACAAGACCATCAGAGCCTTGCCCATTCAGTGGTATCTGTGTTTTTTTTTCCTTTTTAGTAGTTCTTGCTTTTATTATGTTTAGAAATAAAGCAGAAACCAGTTAGCTTTGTCACAGAGTGGGTTGAATCCATGTAGAAGTTTAAACAAAATTCTATGTGTTAAAGTTATGTTTTAAAGGATTATGCCCAAACCTAAATGATTGCATTATCGTCTACATTCTACCTACCATTATTGTTTTAATGAAGGGCCCAGTATTTCCCAAGTCACTAGTCTGATGTGAAAGGTGCATTACAATGAGTGAGCATGTAGGGCTTCAGTGTCCTCTAACCACTAGGCAACGGGTGCACAAGGATCCTGACTTGGTTAACTGCTGCTGACAAAACAGGACCCCACATATAGTGCAGACAAGACATACTGGATGACAGTATACTACACATAAAGACTACAAGTATACCTTCAAAGCTGAAGAATTGTCCCAGTGTTAAAGCAATGGTTCCAGTAACAACAGCATTGGTAACAGTAGTAAGTGTCTGGTACTGCAGTAGTCCAGTGGATCACAGTTGGTAACAGCAGTATCTAGTAGGGCTGAACGATTTTGAAAAAATATCTAATTGCGATTATTTTGACTGATATTGCAATTGCGATATGATTTGCGATATTAGAGGGAATGATAATGTTTACATCATTATTCTCATTTTCATTGAAAAACGTATTAAAATGATTATGGTGTGATTTTTGCGGGGATCTGTACCAAACAAAGATGTTTTCTTAAGTCTGTAGAATATGATGTGTAGGCCAGGACATCTCTGCAGCACGACAATATTTAATTTAAAATGGTATTTTGACACACATTTCGCCTTTAACAAATATTGCGCCTCCTGCGATTTGAAAATTGCAGTAGGCCATATTGCGATTTCGATAAAATTTCAATTAATTGTTCAGCCCTAGTATCTAGTAGTGCAGTAGTTCAGTGTACCACAGTTGGTAATACTGATTGATTTGATAATCAGTAAGAAAGTACAGGAGGATGCTTCATTTCAAAAGCAAAAAAAACATTAGCAAGGATAACAGAGTAAAGCTGGAATGCTTATTTCCACTGTGGTCCTTCAGAGGGAGGACTGGGGGAGGGGGAAAAGGAGAGGAAGAGGAAATTTGCTGCACTAAAGGTACTCCCACGTACTTTTACTCGGATCGGCAAACATGACTTTTCCAATACCAATACTTTAATGAGCAGTGCTATGGCACAATAAAATACTTTTCTGGTGGGAGGAAAGATAAGATAAGATAAGATAAGATAAGATAAGATAAAGATAGCACTTTATTGATCCCCTTGGGGAAATTCAGGATGTCTGCAGTGTGGCGATTCTCTAACCTCAGTGAAGCAAAGCGACAGCTGTGCCAAGCTAAGGTGTCTGGCAGTGCTGAGAGTGGAGGAGCAGCGAAGCAGCTCCATCAAGCCGGCCATAGACAGAATACCGGAAGTAAGGCAATTCTGCCCTCAAAATAAAAGCATGCAGTTTGTCACTGTCACTTTTGGAAACACAAATAAATTAAGTAAATATATGGTGTGACCAGAATTTTTTGGAAAATACAATTTTCATTCCCAACAGAATCACCCTTAAGTATACTCACTTGGGTACTTTAATACTCAATATGAGTCATCAATATGGGTTAAATTTTGACCGGAGGGTGTTATTTTTTTATTGTGGCTGACACTGGTAGGTGAACCAACATAAAGTCAGAATACTGAGAATAAAGTCAGAATTCTGAGAATAAAGCCTGATTTAAATTCTAATTTTAATTTCATAATTCCGATTTTAAAGTCAGAATTCTGACATTAATGAATTATGACTTTCATTTCAGAAGTCTGACTTTATCCTCAGAATTCTGATTTTAATCTCAGAATTCTTACTTTATTCTCAGAGTTCTGATTAAAATACTCAAATACATTTTTCACATGTGGTCGCAAACCTCCTCCGTATGTTTTGAAGCTGCAATGAAAAAACAGTAAAAAAAAAATGGCTGCCATACTTTGCTTAGCATTGCATTATTTTGTGGCTTTGTGAAATGAGGATAAGGCAACATCCGTCCCATGGTTGTTAGCAAAACAGTTTTTTAAAAATTCAGTAACATATGTTACTGAATTCAGTTGAAATATGTAATAACTTCGTCACACATTATTTCTACTTAGAATATTTCACCCATTTTAAGAACAAAACGATTGGTGGGATCCCATTCATTTTGGCCAAAAAAAAAAGTGCACCTCTCCCAACCTCCTCTGTTGGTGCAATTGAGGAGGTGGAAGCACATGTACGCAGTACAGACCAGAGCGAGCGGAGTGTGCAGAGCAACCAGCTGTGCAGGACCGTTCACCGTTCATCTTAGCTTAGTAAGTGGGACAGTTGCAGTGGTTTGAGCTTCATCCAGACAGCAACATCAGCATTGTGTGGACCTTAAGAACATGCAGTTTAGCCAGAATGACAGACTTGGCTTGTTGACTAAGCTAACCTACATTGAGAAACACACATTAATCTAAAGAGCACAGTGGCCCAACCAAACCAGATCCTGTGCTTCCAAGCAATATTCCACTTAGTTTTAACATGGGGGTTATTCAGCACTTGACTGCCATGAAAACCATAATATAAACTACTCACCAAGATCAGATGCAGTGGGGACGAGTTTGTAGCATTTGTAGCATTTGAATGAGGCCACGAAAAAAGCCTGAAAACTTACATTTAATATGTTTGTGAACAGATTCAACACATATCCCACTTTTAAGACAATAAAGCAGTAACTGGTCCTTCCTCATTTTGCATTTCTATTCTTGGTTTACACTAAAATTAGTATTTAAAAATAAAAGTAGATCCGGTCTCCCAAACAGGAACTATCTCTCCTAAATGGCATCCTTCCGCTATGTTCTCTTCTATCAATGAAAATGCCATTTGGCAAAATTATGTTCTAAAACACCAGACCAAAGGTCCATTGAAAATCACAGTAGTAGAATCTATTTTTGAATATGTTCACGAACATGTTAAATACCATTTCAGGCTATTTTCATGGCCTCATTCAAATGAATGGGAAGTAAAAATCTGAACGCTACAAACTCGTCCAGCTGCATCTGATCTTGGTGAGTAGTTTATATTCTGGTTTTCATGGCGGTCAAGTGCTGAATAACCCCTATGTTAAAACTAAGTGGAATATTTCTTTAAACAGAAACATAAAACAGCAATGTCTATTAGCTGACCAAAGCTCAACTAGTAAACAAATGTCACACTAAACTAAACCTGCCCATTAAAGTTACAGGGTCTTGCATACACTATACTGTGATGCAAGGGTTATTTAAATAATGTGACAGTTTCTAAGAACTTTCTAAACAGTATAAAATTGGCTTGGCCCAAGTCTACATTACTAAACCCTAATTTTGGGCTTAAACTTCTAAAAGTGGAAATTAATTATAGACATTCTGCTGAAAATCACTTAAAAACAATAGCAGAAAATTTCATATTCTGTACCAAAGTCAGATGAACTTGTCACATCACACATCACAAAACCAAGTGCTGAAACTGCCAGAATCTTGTAGTCTACCTGCAAGCCTCTCTGTAAACGAAAAATAGTGGAGCTGCTACCTTTCTCAGTGTCGCGTTTAGACCTTTTTTTTAAGATTTGGGCTTTCTTCATCATTTATGTATATCTTCCACCAGGAGAAAAATGATCAAAATCAAAAGTTCGAGCCGGCCAAATTCCTGAAATGTGGTTGATTTGACACGGAATGACCCAAATGCGTTCAGTTCTCCACATGTGAAGAACGTCACGCCAAACTCCATCCAATAATCTTAGAGAGTAATGTTGCTTTGCTTATCGGCAAATCTACTGAGACCTTTTACGTATCGTCACGGTCTTCTAGTAAATTCGGCATATATGATCCGCCACGCAGCACTTCAATTCAATAAAACCTAAACTTTTCGAAATAGTCCACACTACTCCCAACCGCACTATTTGGGTGTTTTGGTGGAAGGAGAGTGTAGCAATAACAGGAGAACCATTTATAAAGCATTGTTTATTGAAATAAGTGCTGTTTGGTGCGTTGGGTGTATACCAAATTTACCAGTGGAACCTAATTCAGAAATGGTCGTGTTATTGGTGTGTGGTATCTTCCGTGAGTTTGGAGTGACGGTTTCTCCATACTAGAGATAACTATCGGGTCTAGTATCACCGGTGAGACAAGACAGACAGCAATTATCAGGATATACCTTTTGACTTCATTATCCCAGACTTGGTATTTCGTTAACTTGGCATAAGGAAGATTAGAGCTTTGGCGCTTACTGACAAGTAAGAATAGATTGACACCAAACTAAAACAGGATACTGACCTCTAGTTTATGGTTAAGTTGGAAAACGGTCTGGGCTTTGTGGCAGAGCTGAGCAAAACAGGAGCTCAGGCTGGTCATCTTCTGCCGACCCTCGTAGGTGATGTCGGCTTGGTCTGGGTCTATTTCTCCGAGCAGCAGGTCCACGTCCACGAAGGCCTTGTCAAACTCCTTCTCCAACACCTCCAGCCAGCGGAACATGGACATGCCGGGGCCGAGGGCCGAGCTCTGGGCCGCCTGGGAGCAGCCAGCCGAGGCGGACATGACAAGAGCAGGACGGTTAGCTGGCTACGGAGCCTAGTTTACTAGCTAACTTGAATGTTAACTAATGAAGCGTCTGGGCAAATTTCTCTTTCGAAATAACACAGTCGAAATAATATTGAAACCCGAAGACCTGACTGGATAATAGTTTAAGGTAAAGTCTGATAAATAATGTATTTTTATCCTCCTAAAAACCCGGTCTGACCAGGAAGTCCGACATCGGATACGCAATCGTCGCTGTGTAAATCAACTAGTACAGTCTGCCACACTGCAGAGGAAAGCAATGGATAACAGAGCAATCTATCAGTCCAAACCTAGTTTTATTAAACCGATTTAACTTACTTAATGGTACAATATTATTGAAACCCCTATTATTAAACCATCAATATTAAACCCAGTTATTATTAAACCCAGTGTTATTATGAAACTCAGTATTATTAAACACGGTGTTATTAAACCACTAGTATTATACCCGGTATTATTGAACCAACATTATTAAACTCAGTATCTGGTTTCTGGGGGATTTAGACTGTAGTCTTTCATTTTCTCTTCAGCTTTTGTTGACCCTGGTTTATTTTGAATACTTTTCCTCCCTACTGAGAGTAGGGTTAGGATTAGGGTTGACATACAATGCCATAACATACATAAAGATATTATTTAAAATCCCCCTCTGAAAATGACACACACTTTGTTGACATAAAATAGGGTCCTCCTGCTAAAAAAAAAAAAGTAACCCAAGATGCAGTAATTTCCATAAAAGTGACAGCTACCAACAGAAAAAACAGAGTGGGAGAATGGAATAGAACAGAGGAAATTGTATTTCTTTAACAGAAAGGGTTGTAAATCATTTATCGGGCAGTTTGTCAGGGTTTCACCATGGGGTTTTTGGTGCCAGTCAGTTCCTTGTCCATGTCAAATGTTTTTTTTAACCCAAGGTAAACATCTGACCCATTGTTCCAGATGAAGCAGAGAAAACCTACTCTCACCCTGGCTAATCCTCAGCCTGCTATTTATACTCCTGACTCCCAAAAGGCAGGGCTCTTCCTTTACAAAGACACACAGCAAAAGGACTTAGAGAATTTGGATTCCTCACAGTGGCAATTTGCCTTGTAGCATAAAATCATATATGGCTATTAGGCAATCATGATGTGGCCTGTTTTACTTGCTCTTGTGAGTATTATACTTAACCTGTGTATCTGCAACGGTGCATGTCCAAAGAAGTGTGTGTGTGACCATGGAGCGGCATTCCAGGCAGTGCAATGCTTTAGAGTGCAAGCTATTCCATCAGGGATAGCTAGAGACACTAAGAAACTAAACCTGGCTTATAACCACATCAAGGAAGTCAAGGTAAGAGACAAGATACAAGCCATTTCCCAAGCTGCCTACTGTCATGTCTTTATTTCTAAATAGAGGATATTGAAGAGAGAGATGCAGATAGAGATACAAGGTTACAATAGCTTCAAAATGTTAAGCAATACATTTTTAGATGATATAAATTGTGCATTATCTGAGACAACATGGAAGTCTATATAAAGTTGTGTTTAAATCAGAAATTCAATTAATTCTTCATACTATATTGACTGCTCAAGCTATAATATGCCTAAATTATATAGAGTTCAATTTATTTATTTATATAATGGCTTAATATGGATGTGTGATTTAGGGTCGGGACCTCTCAGGGCTGCCAGACCTGGAAGATGTGGTCCTGTCCTCCGCTGGGGTGGAGCAAGTGGAGAACAATGCTTTCAGGTAGGGTTAAATCCCCACATTGCTGGCTCAGGAGACACAACAAAATACAGTCTGATAGAGGTACTCACAGTCAATGGCTATGTTTACAAGCACACTAATAATCCCTTAAAGTTCATATAAATAAATGTCCGTTTTGCTGCTCTCTATCTGATTGATATAACACAATAGTGATTCAGCTTAATGCCAGTTCATGAAAGCTTTTACATTTGCTGTAAGCACTCACGCCTTGCACAGAGGTCAGAAAAATGGTCTCCAAACAAACAAAGGTTACACTAAATGGAATCTTTCCTTCAAAGAATTCTTTATAACACATAGCAGCATAACATCACTGCACACTAACTTCTTTCTTAGTAGACACTGTAGATACTTCTACTTTTGCTGAAAATGGAGTTTTCCCTAATTCTCTCATAGACTTCAATGGAGCAAGAACCACAAACTGGTACCCAACGGAACTTAGAATGCTGCTGCAAGGCATGAATAGGTCTTTCCTGGGAAAACTCCTCTGGCACACAGGAAGTGATGTGTTTCACTTTTCATATTTCACATTTCCGGTTTGTTTGGAATAAATAGAAGAAGAACTAGGCAGTTAGCATGAGCACAGCGACAGCCACAATGACCACACTGTTTGACTGACATACCTTTGATTAACCTGGATAAGCTCTTATCCCGGCTATGAGAAACCCTAACACAGGCAGGAATTCTGTTTATTCAAGGGTACAGGGATATTTGAGAGTTATCAAATTGTTATTTATTTATTATATTAAAGGTGCTTATAAACAGTCTACTCCAAATAAGACCTTAACTGGGATATGCGGTCTCATTTATGAAACATGAGCAGAACAAATTTGTGCGTTACATAACATTAGTAGTGAGAAATCTACACGTTTGGGTATTCAAAATTTTTGTATCTCTGATTTGTTCTTTTGTTCAGATGAAATTTATTGACTCAGAGCATGTATAAAGTGTGTATAAACTCCACATGCTGTCTTACGTCAAGTCTTTCATTTTTATTGATTTATTTTACTGGGCGTTAAATAGGGTGTTTGAACGTATGCTTGCTTTTTCTCAAATTGTTACATAGCATAGAGAAAGCAATATTTTAAAGAAACTAATATTAATTTGAGAAGATGCTATTTCACTTAGTGACTGATCAGTGTTTTTCCACTCTGTAGGGGAGACCAGGGCATTGTTACATTTTTACTCATTGGTGTATTTCTCAGTAGTGCCTTACTACTGAGATACGATATATCTTTTTCTAGCTAGATTAAGGTCTTCTCTAAAAAATTGCATTTTTACATTTTGAATAATTTACTGGAAGAAGAAGTCATTACTGATGAAATACCACTTGACAACTTGTCACTACTTACCCAATGTCAGGGCATGTTGACACACATGACGACGCATTTTGTCACATAGACAAGTATGCTTTGTTTGTGCACACAATTCCATTTCCTCTGAAGTATACAATGTATGATTATTTTGATTCCTTTATAAGAAAAAAGAAGAAAAACACTAAGTAAAGTAAATAATGAAAAATCATTATTTACTTTCAGGTATACAAATTGCTTTTATGTTAGAGTGTTTTGTTTGTGTTAACCTCTTATTAATAAAGTGAACATTTTTGTAATTGGACTTTTGGCTCTAAAGTATTTAGTTTCAGAAATAAAGCCATTGAGACAACTTACCCACGTTACAACTTGCCCCGCTCTCCCCTAATTAAAGATGATTTAAAGGGCTCCTCCCCCTTGGTGTTCCTTTGTTTGACTGAGATGTGCTTTACATCAAACCACTTTCTTTTAATGTCTTGGATGGTTGTCTGCGAGGATGTAATGGTCTTCACTTGCTCTATGATCTCTGTCCATATGTCAGCTTTTTGTGGGGCAGCAATCCCACTGCTCCTGCTGCAAAATAGTTTTTTTGATGCCATTTTGGTCTGGAAGAATATGAATGTGGGTGTTTATGTTATGGCCATTATGTTTATTCATGATAATGAAGGTCCTGTGTACGCGCTTCCTATTTATGATCCCCATCTTTTATGATTGGGATCATCAACATATGCACGTGAATATGATTGAAAATAGATGCTTCTGAATGTTTGATGAGTGCAGCGTAACTTTTTAGTTCATGTTATTTTACAGCAAATGTGCACACAAATTTACAAATGTATTGATAAATGAGACCTACTGTGTGCATATAAAGTTGCCAGTGATTTAGAGTGAAAATTATCTAGAATGAAAAATCAACTGCCTTCAAATGATACTGACCTGACAGTTCTGCTTGGTTTTACTGTAGATCCCAAATCTGTTTGCTTCCATCTACGATCTTGTACTGTAGCATATACTGTATTACAGTTTATATGACTGCCATTTGAAATGACATGACCCCAATCCTGCTGACTTTCAGGGCTCAGAGCAGGCTACGATACCTGGACCTTCAGAAAAACAAGCTGCACCTGTTGCCCCGAGGACTCCCTACCAGCCTGGAAACTCTCAAGGTAGAGCAGACGAGTAAACTTTCACAGAAGTTTGTCAAGTTTAGTTTAACATTACAATAGCCTTACCAGCTGTAAGACATCTTGTCTTGCTGACCGCAAGACAATGTTTCTATGCTCAAAGCAATTTGAGATAGGGCAATAACAGCATACAATGCACAAAGGCATGCCAATCTGTACAAACAGTTCAAGGCACTTTAAGTCAGCCCATTTTTTTCAATCCATTTCTAGGTGAGCTACAACCAGATCCACACTCTCCAGGAGTCAGCCCTGGAGAACCTGAAGAAACTGCGCCTGCTAGACCTTCAGAATAATTACATCACCACCCTCAGAGCTAATGTCCTCTCAGGACTGGTGAAGTTGGAGTGGTTACATCTGGACGGGAACCGGATTGAGACCGTCCAAGGGTCTCTGAGGCTTTCCCAACTCAATCTGTTGAGTTTTGCAAGCAACAGAATTCCCTCTTTCCCGTCCACTTTTTTCACACCATTGAAATCCCTGACTACACTGTGTCTTGCGGGAAATCTGTTATCCAGGGTACCAAATGACCTCCCAGGATCTCTCACCCTCCTCAGTCTGGACAAGAACCAGATCCGGTCTTTGAGGAATCGGGAGATGGCCCAGCTTCGGAACCTCACTTCCCTGTCTGCTTCTCACAACCGACTGGTCACGGTGGACAGTGCGCTTCGTTTACCAAAACTGATATTTCTAGAAGTGCCAAGGAATTTCCTCAGGGTATTGCCCAGTAGACTCAGCCCTCGCCTAGAGAGACTGGATTGTAAACAGAACGCCCTACAGGAGGTTTCCTTCCAGCATCTGTCTGGAATGAGGGAGCTGAGGCATCTGTTCCTGGAGAATAACACAATAAAAATCTTTGAGGCCAATGCGCTGAGGAACAGTGTTCACCTCGCCAACCTGGCCCTGGAGCAGAATTTTTTGTCTTCTATTCCAGATGGGTATGCACATACTATATTGTAAGAGGAATTTGTAATAATCAAATATGCAGGAAAAAGATGCAGTTCCCTGTTGCTCAGTGACCTGTATCTTTTATTTTGAAGAAATAGATAATAAATTTGCAATAGAGAAACAAAAAAGCCTGGTTCTAGTCTAGTCTAGTCTTGTTTATTTATATAGCCCTTTATCACAAGCATGTCTCAAAGGGCTTTATATAGCATCATATACATACTACATCATATATATACATGTTACATATACACATCATATACATCCTATACTATGTCATATACATCATTTTATTAGATTACATACATCATATACTATACTACACTATGCACCATACTACTATACACCATACTATACTATGGAGCTTCTATTTTTCTAGTTGTTTGTTCC
Source organism: Centroberyx gerrardi (assembly GCF_048128805.1). NCBI lineage: Eukaryota > Metazoa > Chordata > Actinopteri > Beryciformes > Berycidae > Centroberyx > Centroberyx gerrardi. Next base: position 1,400,453 of record NC_136014.1, read on the forward strand.
CTCTCTGGTTTGATCCTCTATCCGGTCAACCAGTCAACCGTTGGGCAAGTTAGGGCTCATTCAGTTGTTGGTTTAGTCCAAAAGCCAGTAATTCCAGTATCTAGTATCCATGAGGTCTTCCTCCTGCCACAGTCAGCCACACACTAAGGGTAGCAACTCTTTGTCTCTGGTCAGTTCCTGCTAACCAGCTTAACTTGCTACAACTGTGTGGCTTCACATTATAATTGTCTATAGTGCTCCCAGGAACACAGCAGTCCTCTACAAAAATGCCCTTACTATCTTTCTATTTTTCTTTCTCTGTCTGATTTATTATGTTTGTGTTTGTGCATGTGTTTGTGTCTTTTGTAATCTGAAAGAATGCAGAGCTTTGTTAATGTTTGTTACATCTAAACCTTGAACAAACATTGGTCTCGCATTTGGCCAGTGTTATAGTGCTGTTGGTGATTTCATGAACACAATAGTTATTCTTTTACTTACCAGACCAGACATCCGCTTGCCTCACTTTAAGAAGGTCTAGTCATTAATAGTAAACTTTGACAGTCTGTCGTTTTTTGGTGAACTCACTTTTTAACAGCACTTTTTAACTGTAGATCTTTTGATGAACGCTATGAACTAATTTGTTGTGACACACTTTCCTCCTTACCAGGCTGCCAGAGAGTCTGATTCGTTTGGACCTGAAGAGGAACCAGATCTCGGTGATCCAGGAGAGCCAGCTGAGCTCCATGAGGCGCCTGCAGGTTCTGAACCTCCGGAGGAACCGGCTCACCACCCTGCCCCAGCATCTGCCCAAACTCCTGCCCAAGCTCAGCACTCTCATCCTGGATGGAAACCCCTGGAACTGCACCTGCCAGCTCCAGAGGCTGAAGAGAGCCTTGGTAGCCCGCGGTGTTGAGATGTCCAATGAGGAACTCTGTAGTGAGAAACCAGTGGGAGCGCCACTCAGTGTTGGTGGAGAGTGGAGGTCACATCTGATGGAGGACAGGTGTGAGGAAGAGGAGGATGGAGAGGACATGAGACGTGAGGAACAGGATGTAGAGATTACAGATGATGAGGAGTATTATGATTATGATGAATAAAGTATAGGAAATGATTGAATTCCATTCTGGTGTAGAAATAAAGTATAAAATTGTCTGATGTTAAAGGGGCATTAAGTAATCCATGGACTTTATCGATCTTTATTGGCGACCAGTATGAATTGCAGCAACATTGACAGGTCTCTACATCTTACGCTGACCTGTAATTGACACAAATAATAAAGTCACCTTTTCACAATGTAGTAGGGGTGTCACGATTCTCCAAATCCACGATTCGATTTGACTTTCGATTTTAAGGTCACGATTCGATACGATTTGACAGCTATTCCATTGTTAGACTATCGAGTCTTGATTTGTAAAGATCAACAGATCATTGGTTTTATGCCATGACAATTGTCATTTACATTTTCAAATTCTTCTTTAAAAAGATGGTATCAAGTGTGATATAACTGCCATATTTTTTGGGGGGGGGAATGTACCACACTAAGGCCATATGGTCAAATTTTTTCAAAGTTTTTCCATTTAAAAAAACACAACTTTCCCTTTAATTTGGTACCAAATACATGGCAAGGCGATTCAGCGCGTCTCCTCACTTCAGTGTCAACATTCACAGTATGACAACAAAACAGATCCTTCCTATCTTGGCTAATGATAAGCTTTCCAAATACATACAAAACCTCCAGAGCTTCAGCCCACACAGTAATAAGATCAGACAGTAATAATCGCCAAACAAATATGGAAAAAGTCGCCAAACTTATATGGATAAAAGTCGCTGCAACCCGGCCAGTCCTCCTACCGACTCTTTTGCGCACTGCCTCCCGGAAAACAGCGTCCGTCTGCGGCGGTGAGAGCAGGTAGGTCCTGCTGTTTAGTGAAGGTGATCTTGTGTCTTGTTTTATTGAGCAAGAACAAGCGATTTTGATCAAAAGACTTCAATTCACAATGTCTTCGTAACTTTCCACTACATACGGCGGGTCAGGTTCTGTCTCACAGCACAATCTGACAGCTTCCAGAAGGTTTTAAAAGCGTGATGCTTAGCCGGCGAAGCCATTTTTAGATCTAACGTTAACGTTACCGGTGGAGGACGACTAAACCCGGGGAAAATCAAACGTCTCAGTGTCACCAGATATACAGTATTTTCCGGTTCCGGTTCATCGATGACAACTTGAAGTATATATAAAACAAAGCTGATAACTTGATTTTCAGTTTGTTTTTTTTCATTTTAAACGATTTAAAAATGACGGGCGCTCTTGGGCGCTATAGTGAAATATAGAACGTTCGCTCTCTAGCAGCTACGCTGTGTCGTCATTGAAATGTTGTTTTTTTTCTTCAGACGCGTGCAAGTAGGCAGGAGTGGAGAGAAAAAAAATACTGGTAGAATCGCGAACCTGCTTGTGATTTCGAAGGTCGAAATCGAACGCTCATTTCGATCGATTTTCAATTTAGAATCGAAATCGTGACACCCCTACAATGTAGAGGAGTAAACTAGCTAATTAGAGCAGAGATCCAACAGAAATGTCAAGTGAAGAGGTCATATATTGGCATGAGAATGAGGCTTCTTAGCCTTCGTAGCTGTTGAAAAGTAGGTGGGTGGGTGGAGGGGTTGGGGGAGGGGTTTTGGATATATTATGGTAACTTTGTACTATGGGGCTGTAAAAATCTTACATATTTCCACTTTAAGTAAAGACAATTACCCATGTATAGATGTAGCTATAGAATGAGTTGTTTATGGAGAAACAATTAATGATAATTTCATAGACAATCTTCATCATGTGTAATATAGAAGACCTACAGAGAGTTTGAGAATTTGTAATTTGCTGCCTTTCAGAGATTAATAAACAAATACATTTGCAAACTGGTTTTGTTTTCCTTTGGAGTTTAATCATGTAGAAAAGTCTAATTCCATATCCTTATATGTAAGGGCTGTTTGAATTGCTTGATCAGTAAAATTAAATCTCCCACTGTATGCCAGTGTAGATATATTGTAGTATGTACCTTGCCCATGCAGTTTGATGTTCTGTATCAGGAAACAAATGTCTAGTTTGATACATATGGAGCTTAGCGAAGGTTCAGTCTGGAAGACTATCTTTTGCATGCTTAGGCTGTAGTTTTACTTCTCATACCCTTCTGCCATTCACATCTCTCACGCATGCTCCCTCATTATTTCCTTGCTGTCTTTTCCCGGGGCGTCAATTGAGATATCAGCTGTTCACATCAGCTGGTCACATCTATCTAATAGCACAGCGACATACCTCCATTGTTAGCCTATCATCTTGCTGCTGTCTTTTTAAATATGTTTCTCTCTCTCCGCTTTAGTCTGTTCATGCTGCTGTTATGCGCACCCCTCCACCTCCCCGTCACCGCCCAGTCTTCGCAGATTCATCAGCTTCATCAGCTTCATCAGCTTCTTCACTCATCAGCCTCACCAGCCTATCAGTCTCAGCAGAGTCATCAGCCACCACCACCACCAGTGTCTGGACTCCACAGGGGGATTTATCTTGCTACTGCTCAGGGCTGGTGCCCCTCGATTACAAAATCTCCCTGTAGAGTCTAAGCGCCAAAGACTTTTTTGTCAAGTCTTAATTTTCACTATATCATCTGTTATAATAAACAATTATCTTTACTTCATTCACTTGTCTCTACTGATTGAAATAAGTGTCTGCCATTTTTATGATTGCAATGAGTGTGTTGGGTGTTTTTTCTAAATGTATCTATAGTTAAACAGACCACCATCTTTACTGTATTATTTAGAGTCATGTTTATCTGGAGCTAACAGACGTAAAGAAGGGTCCTGCTGTTTTAAGTGCTGTGGTAGCACAGAGTTGTTGTAACTAAGATAATTGCTGAACAAAATATTTAATTTATGCATTGACTACCACTGCCTCTACCCAGTACATGCTTGTGACTTCTGCCATACTGCTTATGGCAGGCCATTTTGTCATTTTTTAACCTTTAAGCTTGTTTAGTCATTAGTCACGATTTTGCCAACTCACTATTGTAATTTTACTAGTTGCTAATAGATAGTTCTAATTTAATAGGTACTAGTGACTAATTTTTTTGTGCTGACTGTTTTTTTTTTTTTTACTGTTTTTACTAGTAAGAATGTAATAAACACTAGTACTTATTTTTTTAGTTACTAGTGACTTATTTTGTTTTGCCAGTTCTTAGTGATAAAAACAAAATGGAAGCAGTGTTTTAATTGAGTCCTATGGGGCTACTCATTTTAGATATCAACTTTACATTACATTACATTACTCACTAGTCACTATTTTGATTAGTCTAATCCAATTCTACTAGTTATTATGCATTAGTTACTAGAAGCTATTTATTAATCACTAGTTTCTATCCTAATTTTTACTTGTCACTATTCCGCTGTTACTAGTAGCTATTAAATAGTAACTAGTAGTATTTTGATAACTTCTAGTTTTTATTCCAGATGGAGATATCAACATATTTGTTATTACGATACATACTTGACAAATGATAATGATTCATCAAACATGCATGTTGATCATACAATTGTAGGTTCTACTAGTCAAACTGAAAGTGTTGATAGAATCAAATACAATAAAAATTTGTCATTATTGAAAAACTACTAGTCCTTTTTGCATTAGCAACTAGTAGTAATGGAACATTCACTAGTGAAGACTGGAATAGTAAGTCTCTAATAGATACTAGTAAATTATGAATAAAAACTAGTTGAATTGCATTAGAGACAAGTGCTAATTAAAATAGTGACTAGTGCATAATGAAAACATTACTAGTAAACATGTTGACTAGCGACTAAAAATAAGTACTAGTGCCTAAAATTTAGTGACTAGTGCATTTAGGGAATAGTAAAAAAGAAATTAGTCACTAGTACATAAATTAAATTAGAATTGGTATCTGTTAGCATTGGCAACTAGTAAAATAAACTTACATCATCTGTCAGGTATGACATCACCAATGATGACTCTTGCAAGAGATCTAGAGGACAGACACTTTTCAGATCTTTCAAAGATAATACAGAATTGCAGTTAATGTAACAGTGCTGTGAGGCAGAACTACATTGCAAATCGCATGCATATGCATATCTGAGTACTAACATTTAACAGTCAATATTGTCATTGTACCTTAAAGCTACCTTAAGGTAAAGAAAGCTTATTGTGTTTTCAAACGAACACTGAACATACACATTCAGCTGCTGTTTTGGTTTATGCTAAATACATCTTGTATCACAAGTTTTATAAATATGTGAAATGGGTGAAATGGGTTTTGTGGTGGAACAAGTCATATAATGGATATCTTTCTGTTGTATGTGTCACTAGATTTGGGGCAGTGAATCTGTCACCATCCGCTGAGTTCACCACATGGTGTAGTGGCAGTTTTATTTCCAGCTTGACTGATATTTTCTGGTGTTCTTGCTTACATGAAATTGAGATAATACACTACACCATTGGTACAGGACAAGTGCAGTACACCACCTGAGACAAAAGATGATTAATTCTGTATTTATGGAGAATAATTGCTATTTTGCTATCAACTGTGATAACATTTTTGGGTCCCGTAGTTTGGGTAATTTCCAAACTACGGGAAATTTTGCATGTCATTAACTTCCTTTCGTTTGTAAGTTCAGTGTAAATCCATAGAATATCTTACATAGTGTATATAAAGGACCACTTATGTTCAACAATTGCATACATAGTCTTGGTACTTTTCTCTTTTTAAAGAATTTTCTGATATAGACCAAGGTCCATTCATATTTGCATATGGAGAATATCTATTATGTTTGTTTGTATTCCCTCATAGAGGAGGCTTTAGTACAGCTCACGTGTCTATGCTCAGCAAATGTTAGAAATTGAACCACAATATACATTGTCATCACAAGTTTTCAATGTTAATACTTAACATGTAAAAATCATCACAACAGCATTTAAACGTGTTAGATTTGATAGACTTTGTGTACTTTGGAGTTTGAAATGGGAGTAGGAGATTATACTGAGAGTGAAAAGCTCAATAAGGTTTTTTATTGTTTGTTTTTTTCCACTTCATAAATGAATAAATTTGACTGAAAAAGCATATCATGGAATTAATTCAATTCTATGTCTCAGTTAGTGACATCCTCATCAATGAAGATGATTGAGGACATTTCAATGTCACCTTTCCTTTTCTTTAGTACTTTTTTCACTTTCACTGCTTTTCTGAGAATGCATCTCCCACCCTCATATACTCTCATCCATGGAGCCAGTGTTGAGTAGGGCAAAGGGAACTCAAAAATGAAAATTTTGTTATTATCTACTCACCCTCATGTCAGTTGAAACACTGGTGAAGTTTGTATGTCAATTTAACTCAAAGGGAGCTAGCTGGCGCAGCTTCATAGCAGTCTTCTCTAAAACAACTGGAGTGAATAGAGACTGTTTCTGTAGAGTTCCAAAAAGGGCAAAAAATGGCCATAAAATTACTCCAAACAGCATAATACAAGTGTTCTGAAGCCAAAAGCACAAGATGTTCACTCATCAAGTGTGTGGAACAAAAAGGCGCAAAACAGTAGTTTGCCTGCAGTATTAAAGAGGTGAAATCCAGTTTACAAAAGGGGGCTGGATCACATTCGTCAGAAGTGCTAAGATAACAGTTTTGGTGTCTCACAAAAGCAAGTTCAGCAAGATCCTCAAGGCCCAATTACTGAAGACAAGAGACCATTCAACTGAGAATGGCCAGGTTCCGGGAATAAAAGATTTCCTGTTCAAACAAGGACCAATTCAACTAGCCACTATCTTATCTGTCTCAGGTCAGGTCAAAGGCATGAGAGAAGTGCTGAACAGCAGTTTGTAAATTTCCACACAGAGATGATCTCTCATAATAATACAAAGAGAGTACAGTAAATATATTAAAGACAGAGTAATATATTAAAGACAGAATAGTATAATAGTGTAATTTCCTCCACACTCCTCATCAGCTCATACTTCTGAGTTTTACACTTGTAAATATGTGTATTCAAAACAGGTGCATAGGAGAGGACTTGGAATTATTTGTATAGCATTTCTGCTTTGTTAGACAGTTTCCAGTGAAACAGTGAGACAGTGAAGATGGGAGCAGGGGCGGTCTTACTATTTGGCAAAGGTAGGCGACTGCCTTTGGCCCCGGCAGCCACAGGGCCCCACAAATGCCAAGAATAGAACTACTGTAAACTTATTTTTAATCAATTTAAAAGAAAGGTACTTATTGAAAACCCTCCCTCTTTTTGTTACAATAAATTACTCCCTACACTTGACTTTAAGCTCATTTTCCTTGCCACTGCACCAGTAGCTGAGAGAGAAGTTAAAACAAGTACAGATCCTGTACAGGCCCACGGCGCGTGCGTTGAATTCCACTAGTTAGTTGCGGCCACACTGATCTGTCAGAAAACTGTCCATTGGGCTGTTTTGGAATGTCTAGTTTCTTCTTTCTTGACATTTTCACAACACAACCTGTCAGCTCTGTGGCTCAGATTGGGTGTTTGGCCCAAAGGTCCAAACACCGCCCAGCCAGAAAACTTTGGTCATAAAATGAACCGACCCAGTAGTTTAAGCTCCTAAAACAGATGGATTTATTTTTTCAGAACCTAGGCTGTATCTGGATAGAACCTAGATTTGTTTCCTTTGTCAAGAGACTCGGGGTAGTCAAAAAACATTCCTGGCTAAAGCCCCGGAAGCCCGATGCTGATGACGGGAGCAATGCTTGGCAAGCAACACTTTTATCGGTTAAATTACCTATTCCACCAACGTCACATACCACAGGTAATGATGTGACCTACCGTTAAGGTTTGCAGGGCAGAAGAAGATGTAGATGTCTGTAAATTGATGGCAAAGAGTGTGGGTCTGTGTGAGATCCAATCTGACATTATCAGTGTATGAGACTGAGGGGTGAATTCACAAAGAATGGATTGCGGCCGCTAATAGCACCATGAATTGCGTATCATTTGCAACTGCTATTTGCTCCGTCTCAAGGACCGATTCACAAAAGATATTGCGCTAATGATATGCCAGTGCAAACACGCCCATAACCTGTTGCAACTGAGTGCAATTTGCCCCTGTTTTGCGTCTGATTGCAATTATCAATGTGGCAAAGTATAAATGTTGTCATTGCATCTCACTGCATCCCAAAATAAACTAGAAGGGCACTCGGAGAGCGCAGACCTCCGCCAAGGCCAATCCAGTCTTCTATGATAAGCAAATGTGCAAGCGCAACTAATATACGGATCCACTCCAAAATATAATGGGTTCTTCCTTGGCTCGTGCTACACCCTTCCACGAAGTTTCATGAAAATCGGGCCAGTAGTTTTTCCGTAATCCTGCTGACAGACAGACAAACAAATACACAAACAAACGGCACCGAAAACATAACCTCCTTGGCAGAGATAATAAATGAGTTTGAGCGGGGCTGTCCATGGTGCTGAATCTTTAGGCCAAAATAAGGCCCACTGTGCTGAGATAAGTGAAAATATTTTCAGAGTGAGAAATTGAGTTGTATTGATTGTTTGGTTGTACTGATTTATTTGCTTTTGTTTGTGAAGCAATCTGTGTTAAAGTTCTATAGTAATAATAATAATAATGTCAAAATATTATCTACAGACTGTATTTACAGACAATTTTATTTTTTAGGTCACACAAAGGTGGAATTGTTGCAGAGACATTTGCAAGGTCAATTCAATTCAATTCTCAGTTAAATCAACAAGTGATATTCTCCTTCGAAATATCAGCTCACGAGCACGCCTGGCATTACGATGCCTTCGCCTGGCTACAATCACTGCTGCCATGATCACTGGAAAGTCTGGGCGTGACACCCCTTATAAATGCGTTTCAATTACCACCAACTCTCTGAAGATGCTAATAATTTCACTCTAACTGCGTGTGGCAATTGTGCCGATCTTTGTGAATTGGACTGTTTTTGCAATGAGGCTCATTTGCATAGAAAGGGGCCAATTTTGCGCCAAATGTATGCATATTACCTAATTTAAATACGTGCAAATAGCACAGGAGCACCGAGACGCTATTTGCGTGGTGGCGCAGTTAGTGGTGCGTTTCACCCTTTGCGTGTGCTTTGTGAATTACATGGTTTCTTTTTGTCTTATTTGCACAGGTTTAGCGTCAGCAAAAGCCGCGCAATCCTTTTGTGAATTCGCCCCTGAATGTGGCATTTAGCCCATAGGTGAGAGGCCATCTCTTAGTCAAAGACGCCCTCTAGAGGCCATCTCACGAGGCGATATCTCACTAATCGTTACCTGACTGACTGACTGACTGACTGCCTGACCTGAATTTGCTGCGTTATGCCCTCGGCTGCGCCATGGGAAAAATAAAATAAGCGAAGCTACCCAAGTCTATATATAGAAAGGATGGATTAAAAAGCAAGAGAGTTGGGATTCAGGGGGCCCCATACTTGTCTTTGCCTAGGGCCCCAAAATCACTAAGTCCACCCCTGGATGGGAGAGATGGGATTTTCCAGGCCGATTTCGACCCAAGATGTTGCATTGGCACTTAGTTGTTGTTATGTTATTAGATTATCATACTTACACTTGCTTATTGACATAACTGCTGATAGGAGTGATTTTTTACGTTCTTGTTTAATGTTGTAGCACTTTTTGTTTTCATACTTACCCTGTTAATGTGTTAATGTGTCTACTAAATGTCTAAATTGTAAATAATATAGCATTTAGCATTTACCAATGGTATTTGAATATTGAGTTTCATGGTGGACCATAACATTTATTTATTTCATAAATATCACATTTGGTTCTCCATGCCTTGCCTTCACTGGCTGGAGATAGCAACAAGTGTATCAGTTCCTCCCCACTAGGAGGCAGTAGAAGCTTAGAGATAATTTCTCAACAAACTTCACCAGGTAAAAGTCAAATGGGAAGTATTTGCAGATCAACAGACAAAATAGAAAATTAGCTTTATCAAACTGTCTGCCTTTTCAGATCAGCTAAATCACACTGTGATAATGTCCGGTATCAGGACACAGATATTTGACTCTGCTGATGTTCACTTGAGGATTTTAGAGTCTTCAGACAGCGGTGTAATACTGATACAAGAAGAGACATGACAGGAATGTAGCTGGATGAGCTACATAGCCAGGAGGAGGGAAGGAAGGGAGGGGGAGAAAAAGAGGGAGAGAGACAGAGACAGAGAGAGGGATCTTAGGTGTGAACTGGAATCTCCACTCCAGTGTGAAGAGGTGGACGTGCAGGATGTCACCCATAGAATCACTACAGCCACAGCCCATAGTTCAGCTCATAGCTCACAGTTATACTGTTACACTTATGAAGACAGTCTCCGCTAATGCACACACACATATGGTGAGGCGAGGAGGTTACAGCTGCTCGATCACCCACCGACACCACACTGTCACATTCCTCAACACACTGACTGACTGTGTGTGTGAGAGAGAGAGAGAGAGAGAGAGAGAGAGAGAGAGAGAGAGAGAGAGGTGGAAGTGGAGGCTGCTACATGCGGTTTCCAAACTTTCTAAAGGGTAAAAGTTTAGCTAACCTCAGTTCCTCTTTCACTCCTACTTTCCTACCTAGCATTTTACAATGACTATATACTGTATAATATAATTACGGTTATTCAGAGATATGGGTGTGATATTATTTTTTATTAAATGGGAAATGGGATCTGGTCCAGTCAGTCTCATCCACCTCTGATATGATGGATATGATGCAGTTTGATTGCATATTTATTGTAGAACTGATCAGTACTACTACTACTGAATTGATTCTCAGACATTTTGATCAGATTCCACACAAGTATGCATGCATGTGTAGTGCTAGTACTAGTAGCTTGGTTATTAGACAGAGTTTTGGTAACCTGTCACCCCGCCAGGTCCCTATAACTTTAGCTAAGCATGATGGACTTGCCTATGCTCTTCTTCTCTGGTGTTCGTACCAGGTAAGAACACATGAAGAAATAGCTGCATATGAGCATTGGCCCAGACTTCATTTTGCTTTGCTAGTAGGCATGTCCACATCCGTCTCTACCCATAATCCCATGCGTTTTGGGGTAAATTCCTGTAGCTGGTTACAACTTAAGGGTAATTTATACCACTGCGTCGAAGCTCCGCCGTAGGTCCTTGCGGTGCCAGCGTAGCCTGCAGAGGCTGCTGCCGTATCTTACTAGCATAGCTACGACACAGAAATATAACTTGCCCTTTATGCTTCTGCGTCAAAGCAGAAGCACGCAAGTAATATCAGCAGAAGTAGTAGTGAGATGAGGTTTTCCTACAAATTCATATATTTGCGCACCTCCTCAGGTAGTCTCTCTTCGATCTACTCCATTGTCTTTGGCATCGGCGGACATGAACCGGATACAGGTAGGAGGAAACATGAAGCGGGCCAATCACAGTTCTTGCAGTCTTTATGTTGTCACTCCTAATGAACCGCACTGGAAGAGGACCGAGACATGCATTTTCAGGCATCTTGGTGCAGATATTTGGCGCCATCCGAGTTCAAATGGTATTGTTCTCACATGGCCGGACAAACCGAACTATAGGAGGAAACTCTCCAGAGTTTGAATAAACTGCTCCAAACATGCTTGGAGTGAACGCACTCTCAAAGGCAAACTGATATATTGGTCTAGTGACATTATTGTCCTGTAATTGCTGTATATTTGTTTTACATGAGCTATAAGAGTCAAAAGATGAATTTTCCAGTGTTTCTCGAGCAGTAGGGCAAATCTTCTGCTGTGGTGGTGATCGCTGCTGAATGGATGTAGTGGAATGTAGTGGAAACTGTATGTATGATAGTTTCACAGCATACAGTCTGTCCACTATAACATAATATGGGAATAAACAGGACCACACTGCCGTCCGCTCTCCCAGATTGTTAAACTATATACAGCCTATGCACAGTATGTACACACCAAGAGTTATATAATGAAATAAACATGACACAAAGTGAAATAAGACTTTTGCAACAATACCATTTCACATGGTTTTAAATTAAGATCCATTAAAACAGGAACTTGACAGTACAGTACTCATTGACATTAGCCCAGTTAAATGTCCAGTAATGGGGATACATCCAAAGCCTAGATAATTCAGTTTAATCCTTGTAGAAAATGATAATGTAGTAGCAGTCAGTTAATGTAAAACTTGTCAAAATAATAATATTGACTACTATAATAATTCTTGTAAGAAAAGAAGAATATAATAACTCAAGTTTTTACATAATCAATGTAATTACATCATCTGTTAAAACTATGTTACACCCCTGATTACTGGTTAATGTAATAATGTGATCTTATTCCATTATCTTGCAATTTATTACAGTAACAGGCATTATTACATGTCCAACCCATTTAGAGGTATATTTATTTTAAATTTTGACAAGTTATTACATTATGTGGCAGTTATTACATTACCAGTTGCTACAATCCTTTGCACACAAACCTTCACTCACTTTCGTTTCAACTGCAAACTGAAAAAGTTTGAAAATGATGAAGCTACATAACCTTTTAAATAAACTACATGTAAAACCACTTTTTTCTTATTGCTGAGGATGAGAATTTCAGGAATTTATGCTCAGCTCAAACCTGAAAGAAACCTGACATTGCATGGTCAAACCTGGATTTGAGACACATTAGATGCAAGATTTTTGTTGATTTTTGTAGATATTGTGACTGTATGAAGAATTTAAAGTATAGAGTATTGTGTGCGTAGAGACATTTCAATGTATGAAGAGCTCAAGAGTCACAATGATAAGTCTGAACCATTGATCTATGCCTTGGTTAGTCCTGTTCACAATCTGGCTGAACAAAGAGGTTGAGATGCCTTATCTATTATGGATAGCACCAATCCACACAACCCTCTCAGAAACAGTAACAAGTTAAAATAGTTTTTTTTTTTTATCAGTATTGGGATGAAGGACATTCAAGTCCTGCAGTCTTACAAGTTCAAAACAACTAGCAAAATATATGCAAATTTCTGTCAAAATATACAGAAAAGCACACCAGTCTCCAGACAAACAATCCATAAAGAATAATTTAACAATTTAAGGGAGTGAACGATCCTCTGTAACTCATCTCCTCAAAAAGGAAACATCCACCCTCTTACACTATTAGATATTGTCTGATGTGTTGTGATTTACGTTTTTGGCGTACCCACTTTCCCTCAACCTGCCTTGTCTACTTTTACCTCAGTTAGTGAGTTCCCGTTTTCCAGAATGCCTGACAACCCCCCTAAAAAAGAAGATAGTGATAGCGATAGTTTTTACAGTTCAGAAAGTGAGAGAAAACAATGCCATGGTGTGCCGTAGCTAGTTGTTCAAATTACAAAAAAGCCAAATTGCAAAGCCACAACATGTTTTGTTGCTGTGTTGCATTCTGATCTATTGAGGCTACTGGCGGTGAAGAAATTGGTCTCTCTCTGCCTCTTCTATGAAGGATTTCTCCGTAGTGATGATTGTTGACCATTAGTGCAAAGTGCCGGCTCTAGCAAGAAGCCTTCACTCTTTGATCCTGAGGGACTGACACCAAAACCTGATGCTTACCGTTGATGTTTTAGATAGCTGAAAAAAAATTCTGCTTTCAAACTTGTTTCAAACATTTGGCCAGGGGGAAGCAGGGGGAATAAGAAAAATACCCTGCCAAACGACAAAACAGGCTCAGAAATGCAAGGTACACGCCAATAGCTGTGCTTTTTTACCAGTGTTGAAGTGTTTCAGGGTGGATTTTTCCTTTAAAAGGAGTGAAAGATCCTTGGTAACTCATCTTCTCTCACGCACAATCTCTGAGACTAGAGATTGTCATAGATTGACGACCACATGATAAATCACAGATTAGTCAACAACCCAGATCTCTGGATCTCAGGGTTAATCTCTGGGACTTCGACATCTCGTAGACCTCATTCACAGATAATTCCAACCATGAGTCCAGACTTGATGAATAGATCCCAACAGTCAGTGATCCCTCTAGGAGTGAGGATGATATCCAGCATGAAGTCTGTAGAGTTTAGGTTCACCTGGTGAGCCATCCTCAGGGCTGAAGTACATCCTCTGGGCTTCTGCTGCAGTCTTTTGGTGTGGAGTAGCTATCTAGAACTGACGCTTTGGCCTGGGGCTGCTGGTAGTCTGAATGCCTGTCATGGGGTCTCTGGGCCTGGCTGTGGCTCTGGGACGCCTTGGGGCAGTCGTACCCCACCTCCACCCTGTCTGAGTTTTTAACCTGGGGGGTCTGGTAGTCCCCGGACCCCCCCGCCCCAGGGTTCCTGTAGGCACCCTCTGACCCCCTGCTCAGCACCACCCCTGGCACACTGTAATTTCCTGGATCGGACAGGAAGTTGTCCTTTCGAAAGGCATGGCGTTCCACGATTGGGGTGGCGTATTCTGGCTCCTGGTTGGTCAGGGGAAGTGCATACTGATTGGCCGTGTGGAGGTAGTCGTAGTGTGTTGCTGGGTCAGTAGCGTCGTCCTTGGTGTCGGCGTCCATGGGCCGGAAGGTTGAGCCCTTCCTGGATACGGTTCCCATGCCGATCATTAAAGGCTGCTGGTACTCTGAAGGGCAGAACAACAACTGAGTTATAATAATACACCTAGAACATAAGAGGAACAAGAAATCTAACGTAATGGGAAGTTGGAACTAGAAATAAAACACAACTAAATCTTGAAATAGTACATAACAGGAATTAAAATAGAACATAATAACAAGATAAGAGCTAGACTAATGAGAGACAGTTAGCAATATAGCATAGTGTAGCTGATGTTCCACGCAGGATTGTCCCCCTGTTCACAAATGTCCCCCTAATGTAAACACACACGTGGTACAATCCTGCCTCCCGTACAGCACTGACCCCTGTTGTAATATCATATTTTAGCGGCCAGGTGTCATCGCCCCCTCCCACCCCCGTGAGCTACAGTGCCCTGTAATTAACAAACAATAAATTCACATTTTCAGAGAGGAGTAAGCTAGTTAATTAAAGCAGAGATCCAACAGAAATGTCTAGGGAAGAGTATATCACCATGCAAAATACTGTAATAATACTACTACTTTGTAGTAGTGTTCATTTGCATTTTTGTCACGAGAATGAGGCTTTTTAGCTTTCGAAGCTGAAATGTGTTGGATTGCGAGTGTCTTAAAATGGAAATGGGCGGGGAGTTTTTGTTCCAAAACACAGTGTGGGCTGGAAAGTGAGTTTTGAAAGGCAGAAATCACAGCCGCTGGCCAAGCAGGCCAAATCGTTGAGCCATTGGTATTGATCAACAACCCTATCAACCCCCACAGATATATTATGTTAATTTTGTGCTATGAGGCAGTAAAAATCTTACTTAAGTCATATGACATTTTTTCAATAAGTGCCTTGAACTAAAACAGTGCTTTACAGAGAAAATATTTAAAAAAACACAAGGCAATAGCATTTGAAATTTTACAGAACTTAAGAGTGCCTTATGGATTGTTAGCAACTTTAGAAAATCCAATAAACACAATTTCATAGCAAAAAATGGTACAACAAAAGCAATTTTTAATATATGAGGCCAGAGGTTGTGTGTGTGTATGTGTGTGTGCAATGGTCCTAACCTGCCATAGTGCTGGTAAAGTCCAGTTTGTGCATGGGATCTTTCTCAGAGCTGTAGCTGATGGTGAACTCAGTGGACTGGTGTCTGGCAAATGGCTGCTTCATCTGCTTCCAGCAACCTGGACCGACACCGGTGAGACAAAACAACAGGTTAATTAGAATGAAGGAGGGTAGAGTAGAAGAAAAGAGTTGAGCAACCTGATGAGGTAGACTGGCAGAGGAAAATATCAAACCACCAAATAAAGACAGACAGACAGGATCTGGTCAGGTTTTTCAGACCTGCAGTACCAGTCTCCTTCAGACAGGATCATCAGGCCTGACTGTCTGTTACCACACACACACACACACACACGTACGTACCTCGTGTTATTGAAACACGACTGGAGTCTATTCATAAAATCATCGGCAGGTATAATTTTAATTTAAGACCAATTTAAAAATGCAAAGAAGGAAAGTGAACGAAACTTGTGAAACTATAAATAGGTAGTTTAAAAGAATAGTTCACCCAAAAATGAAAATTCTGTCATTATCTATTCGCCCTTATTTGAAGACATTTGTGTTGTCTTTGTTTCCTGACGGTCCTTTACTAACCTGTTTTCTCCTCTTCAGATGAACCATAAGACTGATCCTTAGTCTGCCTCCTGGACAGACAGACAGACACATAATTGGGCTTAGACAGCAATGCATACTTCAAACACCAAGTGTATGTGTGTGTGTGTCCTTGCAGACGTACTTGTGCAGCATCTTGAACACACAGATGCCAGTCAGCAGGAGCAGCAGTGACAGGACTGTGGGAACGATGATGATGGCGAGCTTCACTGTGGGGAGAGAAAGATAGGGAAGGTCAGCCATGGCTATTAGACCAGTGGTTACAGACTCTGGTCCGTGGGACACGAGTGCTGCTGATTTTCATTCTAGCTGGCACACACACACACACCTACACACCTAGGTCATCATGTGAGGCCACAGGCTGGGTGATCCCCTGGTTCACCATTGGTCTGGGCTGGGTGGGCGGAGTCTCAGTCAGCTGAGACGACGCGTTGACTGGAGAGAGGAAGCAGGATGAGAATATACTATCAGAACAAAGGAAAGAATAAGAACATAACCTGGAAGTTTAACAAATGAAAACTAACTAAGCTCCAGTTCCATGCTATCCATTTGTGAGCATCTTGGCTAGTAATGTAATGAAATAATGTGTTTTTCTCTGACAGCCATGGATACAGATAACACAACACCACTTAACTAAAATGACAAAGTGGGTACAAGTCATTTGTTTACAGTCTTGGATAACATAATGACTACTGAGTGACGAGATTAATAGGTTGGCCATTTGTAATGTACATTTGACAATATGGGTTTTATATTGAAAAGTGAGACTTTAAATTCTTATGTAGGCTGGAGTAAATGATGTAGTGGGCTGCTGAGATGCTTGGGAGATATATTTAATCAAAGTGATCATTTGGTGATAGATGCAATTGTACATGAAGTAGAAAATGTCTGAAATAAGTCCAGTACCCAAAGTGGAAAAATTATTTTATTTTAAATTATTATATTAAGTGTTTCAGTTATTTTATCATTGTTCCCTATTTCAGCACATGAAATGCAATGCGTTTGAAACAAGCAGACATCAATATTTAAATGACAAAAACTGGTTAGAATGAAGAATGCCAAAAGGAAGATGTACAAAAACCTATCTGTTTAACACCTAATCAAATTTGTATGGCCAAGAATTTCATTTGTCTATGTTTCAATACAGAGTTTTCATATCCCATGGTCTAAATACTGTTTCTCGCTCTGACAAGAATAAACACTGGGGCAAACACTGAATACTTGGAATGTTTTGGCATGAAAATGGTCAAATTTAAAAATATTGAATATTGGCACAAAATATCAGCTACTGGGGCCTTCAATACATAAATATTGGGATCGGTATTGGCCTTCAAAAACCAATATCGGTGGAAGCCTACCTCTGATGTGAGGACAGCCCAGTAGCTGGACGGCCATAGCGATGCCCTGGTTCCAGGACAGAGGGATGAGGCGGAGGAAGCGAGCCACGATGGGAGGATGGAGGCTGGTCTTGCTCTGCTGAATGCTGTCCTGGTTCCCCTCCAGTACCTGAGGATAGATGAGAGAGAGAGAGAGTGAGAGAGAGAGAGAGTGAGAGACATTCACTCTATATCACACAAAGAAATGAATGCTTCCTCCATCTGTTCTTTCATTTCCCGCTACTACTTGTTCTTCCTGTATACAACCCAGTGCTTACGCACACACTGACCACCTACACTCAGTGGCCACTTTTTTATGTACACCTCTCCATTTACACAAACGACTCACTCCTCCAGAAAGGGAGTTACATATAAATAAAGCATAAGAATAAAGCATGCAGACAGGGTCAAGAGGTTCAATCTCTGCTGGACTAATTGTTAGAAGGACCAGACGATTTAAACCACTGTGAAAGTGATGTCATGGCAATGGTGCCTCCTGGAATTTTCTACACTACAGTGTACATTTTAAAGTGATCTCAAACGCTGCGCATCACGTCATGACAGTGATGAGCAGTGATGATGAGCTGACCTGATAGTCTGTTGCGTTGATTGGAGCATAGGCTCTCCAGCGGCTCTTCTCCTTTACTTCTATCCTGTAACTTCTAACATAGTAGTCCATCTGAAGCCATGTAGAACCCGCGGTCACGATACCTAGGGAGGATTTCAACAAGCACGGTCATCCACCTAGCTAAGAATTATATACATTTGTAAATGTATTGAATCATTTGTGAATCTCTACCAACTGGACATCAGGAAGAGGGACACAAACAACACAAAACACCAATATTTCAATTTCTCCATATTCTCTCCAATCTGTACAATCTCCTCTCCACTATGATGTTCAGGAGTGGTTATGGTACATGTCAAGTCAGCAAAAAGCATGGAAATGCCTATGAAATTGGTCTGGTGAGCAGTAACAACATTTTATTAGGACTTATGGGAGAAAAATTTCCACCCATCATTCTATAAAATCTCTGTCTTATTTTAAATGAATTTCAGTCTCTTAAAGCTCAGAAACTCTCTATTCATTATTATTCATGGTACCATAATTTATCTGATTCTGTGCATAACAAAAGTTTGGTATTTGTAGTAAACATCAAATCCACAATTTTATGACGATAAGAAAGACCTGACATTACCACTAGTGGCCATGCAGTGTTACACCAACAGCCATGCTCACACATAACACAGAACAGAGCTTTCTCTTTCAAGATAAATCCATTCCAATCTATACCTGATTCCCTCCTTTACACTTGAAAGGCCAAGAGCCCACACTGAGCACTGAAATTGAACAATTACTGTACATTTCTCCAACACTCTAAATGCAGTGTCTAAATATTCTGCTTTTAAATGCCTGGGTTTTAATCATTCTAAAAAATGACAATAAATTGACTAAAATAAATACAGCTTGGACACTGTCTATGTCAATAATATGTGTGTATGTGTTCTGTGCTTCTATGTGACAGCATACAATCCATTACCAATGATCTTCTTCTTCTCTCCCAGGTCCAGCTGCAGCCATTGCATGCTCCCATTCTGTTCAGCCACCCAGGTTGGGGTAGAAGTTCTGGGCTCAGCCAGCGCCTGGGCCTGGCCTCGGTCCTGGGCCTGGATGTGGGTGCTGCTGTTGGGTGGCCTCGCCTCCACACCCTGATGCCACCATGAACTGGCAGTGATGGCTGCAGGCCTCAGCACTGACTGGTTCTGACACTCTGATGACAGAGGCATGGACAGCAGGACAGAATAGTTAGACTGATATCTGGGATCAATATTGGCCGTTTATTAAAAATATGATCTGGTCTAGGCTTGGGTGATATTCAAAATTTTATATTGCGATACTGTTCCGCCAAAATATCGTGATATACGATATAATTTAAAAAAAAAATGTTTTCCCCCATTTTTTTTTTTAGGGGGGTATTTCATTTTATTTCTTCCAAATTCCATCAAATTTCTGGGCTATAATAATAATTATTATTATTTTTATTAACAGCCTAGAAATTTGATCTTACTATTCAAGCACTGGAGGAAACAATAGCCATTTGATATAATTTGCTCATTCCTGCCATTTCCAGAAAAACAGGCTGATTGCGGAAAAGGGAACCCACTTGAATTAAAAATACACTTTAAATATGATTATTATTATTATTTTTTTTTACTATCCTACCACTAGTAGATTATAGGTATATAAATTTAAAAGCCTGTACAATTGTGATCTAAGCAAGACATGGTGCCATGGCCGGGAGGGGTGGGGAAAATTGATATTTCTATATCACGGGAAATACAGTGATATTCACTAAAAATATCACGATATTCGATATCGGTCCAAGCCTAATCTGGTCCAGTTGGTATTGTCCACCTCTGATATGATGGATATGGTGCAGTTTGATAGGGAAAATTAACCCACTGAATTAACCCACACTGATAAAATAGAGAACCCATGCAAGAAAAGTATTTATTTACAATGTTTAAAAAGGATTTATTTTAAAACACTGGACTACAAACTACAGTAGTCCAGTGTATAATAACAAATCCTTTTTAAACTTTCTATCACCTAGATGTTTTGAAAATGAACTTACACAGACATATTTATTTACAAGTGACAAAGAAATTCTGCACTATCTGGTCAGAGCAAATACATATATTTTCCCTTAAAGGCAGGAGATGCACCTACTCCTGGTTTCTTTCCCTGCAAAGACTGCAGGGAAACTGTAGCATGTATGGACTCCTCAAAACGAGTGAGAGCTTTCAATACTACTGTCACAGGGAAAAACTGTTTTATCAAACAGTTCTTGACCTAATCATGACCAATCATGACCTAATCATGCCCGGATAGTTATTGCCGCCATATTGATGGCTCAAACAGTGACAGCTACAACCATGGACAGTGCTACGTCTCACCTCTCATTACATGAACGAGAAAAATATTCCAAAAAGATTGTGGTCCTTGGAGAATGTGACCCATACTCTATACCATCAACACCGCTGACACCACTGAGGTCTGCACATGAACTCCCGGAACTGTCCTTTCAGGACGCCTTCAGGTATTTAACTGCAGGTATGGATAACGGTGACAGTGTTTATACCGAGTTAATTAAGGTTAATTTTGATATCAACTATACTTTGTAGCTGCACAAGACCATTACATAGATGCAATCTGAACCTCTGGCACCACCCACAATCACTTAAAATAGAGCAACCCATCAACCAAGTTGCTCGCAGTGTGAACACATGGTTAGAAATGAAACTAGTTCAACTAAAATCAAATGTGGGTAGTATTTTTAGTAGTCTATTGAATTTATATTAAAAAGGAATTGCAGGTTTCTCTGACTGTGATAAGCTGCTGCCTATGTTCAGTGGTATTTTTGCAGTGATTTTATCAGACATACTGCAGACATTGCAGCTATAGATATGATTTTTATAAAGTAGTTTGAACTACTTTAAGTAACTTAAGTTAACAAAACTTTATTTCCCTTTAGGGTAGCTTTGCTGTGAGTCAACATGTTCCAGTGGGAAGTAACTGTTGCTTGTAATAGTAGACTTTAAAAGTAGCTTCCCCAACACTGGTGAGCTTGTCCACACAGGTAAAACTGAATAGCAGGGTGAAACTGTGTGTTTGTGTGTGTGTGTGTGTGTGTGTGTGTGTGTCAAAGCTAGTCCCTACAGGTAGCAATACCAGGCTGAGACCAACTCTTGGAAACAAACCAAAGATTAAGAGTTTCCCATGCTTCTACCACTCATAATTTACACTGACTTCCCACACCTGTAAGCAAATGTTTAATTTCATTTTAATTTCATAATAATTTTAAATTGGAATACTTCATCAAATACTAAATCCAGCCAGAGTCAAAAACATCATTAAGTTATTTAATGAACTGATGTGATCTAGATCTCATTTCTCTGTGTTGGTTCATAAGGTTAAGAAGGTGAAGATATCATCCCACAAGCTCCAGAGCATTCATTTAGTTGTGAAGGATGATGAAAGCATTCTTACCATTGGAGATGAATGTGAAGAGGCTGTCAGATAAAGAGCCGCTGAAAGAGAAGAATGGGAGAGTGGCATATTATCCATCAAAGTCAGTCTGGTAGCCTCACTAATCACCATCGTTGTGATAAATGGTAGTTCTGTTAATGCACAGTCAATAGCCATTGTGCTCGCAAAGGGCTGTCCCAGAGATCCCCACAGCCTCTTCCTCTGTCTGCACCCACAACCTGCTGTTATGTCATTTAATACTGTACATTCTGCAACACAAACACGCTATACAAATATACTGTATGTAGATAGTTGTGGCCAATATTTTCCATTTACTAAAAATGGGATACGGTCCAGTCAGTGTCATCCAGTGTTAGACCGATATATGGGTCCAATATTTTACTTTCATTGCAGTTTGATTGATTACATATTTATTAATTAATATATATATACATATTTAATTAATTGAACAATACTACAATAGCTGTCTATGGGAAGCCCTTAACCTGAATTGATTCTAATGAGACATTTTGATCAGACTGTGATCAGAGTGTGCACAAATGTGTTTTATTAGGAGCACCGCAGGTGCTGGAACCATATTGTCTTTGTTAGCATTCTTCTTCCTCTTCTGCCTTAAAACGATCTGGATTTCAGAGACTGTAAGCCCAGACTGTAATCAAATTTGGTGGATAGGTTTCAAATCTCCCCCACTACTCAGGCAAAAACAAAAATCTGGCCGTTCGGTGTAACATCGACAGAATAAAGTAGAGTTTGTAACTATGTGTGTGTAAGTTTTCCCGTTTTGCTACTCTCTATCAGTGATTGATGTAACACAAGTGTAACACTAGTGATTCAACCTATAGCCAGTTCATGAAAGCTTTTAGATTTGCTGTTCTAAACACCTAGAGTTGTATTCACAAAGCTTCCTTGTACTATGAGTGGGTCCTCGTGGTGAAGAAAATTCTTAGCATTATGACATTTTCTAAGAATTTCCCTTTAAAAATAAGATTAAATTAAAAAGATAAATGCTATTTATGAAGCATCTTAGCCCTTAAGACAACTCTTAAGGTGAAAAACTGTTAAGAGTAGGAAGGAGGACTTTTAGGATTTTCTTAAGCAGAGGACAAAATTGCTGCAAGAGGTGGAGGCAAGAGAAATGTTCTCCAAACGCTGAATGACAGTGAGTTAATACAGTGCTACAGATTAGGGGATGATGTTGTGATTGATCTTGATTTCATTAGAGCTCATTCACAGCCTCATATTGTGAGGCAATTTATTTTATCCCCACTGGACGTGTGCATGTTGCGAACCAACAAAACAGTATTTATGGATAGAGTGGGCTTCCCCGGTGTTGTCTGGGTCATTCATGGTACACATTTCTCCATCAACAACCCTATTTATTGGGCTTGCCAATATAGACCAGCAATCATACTTATTAAGTCCTGAGCCATTTTTACCTCCTCTTACTGTCAAATTGATAGACAAGTCTATAAGATTACTTAAACTAGTCAGTACTCACTGTTTGGACTGGACTCCATTGGCCCTGGAGGCTGGGTAATGGCTTAAGCCTTTACGACTCTCTACTGAAACCCACCCTCCCTTCTTGTCCTGGATCACCCCGGCATGCACTGCTGCCTTGCACAGCACTGATGTCTGGAGGAAAGATGGAGGAAAAAAATATATTTTTAGAGCAAACATAAAGACAAAGTGGTTTTGCCTGAAATGAGCAATCAGATATGTGACATAAAGCAGACAGACAGAGCAGGACAAAAGACATCGAATGGAAGATGTCATCTACCAGTAATCTTTTACAGACTCCATCTATCCATCTCCATCTATTCATCCACAGCTTCTTTGTTCTCATGACAAAGGAAAGGATAAATTAACCTCAAGACAATGCAGCACTCCTTCATTCATCAGTGTCAGTAGACGGCTCTTAGAGAGCTCAATCTAAATCACTCAGCCATTTTCAAGATGAAACTAATGATTTCCATGTGGAAATTAGCTCATTGCATCAGCAGATAGTAACAGCATACAGCAGAGAAAGAAATATGCCTTTCAGACCTTATTTACATTCAAGTCCATACAATTGAGAAAGGCCTTACGAAAAATAAACTAATACAGAGGTGATCATATGTGTGCAGGAATGAATTAACTTTTTTCTATGGACTTGGAACTTCAGGGGGAGTAATGCATTTGTGCGTGTGTGTTATATTTTATTTTTCTAGTTTACATTTAACTCATGCTTTCTTACTCATGTCACTACGCCTTGGAAAAAAGGTACACTTTGATTGCATTGATTCAGGCCAACGTTACTGTAATTACAACGTCAAGATAGAATTTCAGACGTTCTGCTTGTCCGTGTGCAGCAAAGGACACCGGTGCTTAGTTTAGGAACATACCTGTGGAATTACCTCCCAGAAAATGGCCCTAGCCCCACCCTGCAGGCTAAATAAAGAACTGGATGTCTGGGGCACTTTGGGGTGTGTATAAAAAAGTTATTTCCATCATGTAAGTAGCTTGGAATACCTTCCAATCAATTTACGGATGTCTGCAAGTTTCATCAAGGTACATCTAAGACTTCTCAATAGCTTTTAATGCCACAGAGAATGAAATATAACACTAATTTCACATCTGAAACGAACATTAAAGTGAAAAAATAAAAAAACAAAAAAAGAACTTTTGTCCTATTAGGACATCGGTCTGCATTATTGAGCTAATTTCTCACTAGAAATTCTTTTAAACTGAAAGTAGTTGTTGAATATGTTCACAAACGTAAATGTAAGTTTTCAGGCTATTTTCGAGGCCTCAATTCAAATGAATGGGAAGTAAAAATCCCAATGCTACAAACTCGTCCAGCTACATCCGATCTTGGTGAGTACTTTATATTATGGTTTTCATGGTGGTCAAGTGCCGAATAACCCCCATGTTAGAACTAAGTGCAATATTGCCTTAAACACAAGAGGAGGGACCAGCAAATGTCTGTCATAGTACATTATATGGGATTGGTGGAAGATCCAACATAATGGTAATGGTGCGATCATAATCCGTTTGTTACATGTCGCAACTTAAAACAATTTAACAAAAAAATTTAGCCGGCTGACGTTGTGGCACTAACGGCTAATTAGATGGCAGCGAGCACTTATTGAGAATAGAGATGTTCCGATACCATTTTTCCCTTCCCGATACCGATTCCAATACCTGAACTTGCGTATCGGCCGATACCGAGTACCGATCCGATACCAGTGCGTTAAAAAAAATATATATACGTATATTATTATTATTTTTTAACAGCTGTATACTACTAACCCTGTATGGATGCGATATGATTGCTATCATTGTTGTATGGCCTGGCTCAGGTTAAACCCTTTGTAAAACATGAACAAATACATACAGAGAATGAATGCCATAGAACTTTCTTTTATTATCTAGTTTGACAGTCAGTCATAACTGAAAAAGAACATAAATAAATCAATCTAGGAATAAATAACAATTCCTTTAATAAATTGTTAAAGTGCAGCCACAATTTAGTAAAATAAGACATTTAAATAGTACAGTAACAGTATAAAACAGTAGTGCAACAGCAACTTAAAAACTAAACATTCAAAAATAAACAAGAATTACAATTACAGTGTAAAACAAAAGAGCAGCAGCTACACAGTAAACAAAAGATAAGTTCAAACAAGTAGGCTACACATTGCAGTAGCAACTTAGTATTGCTCACAATTTCAAGAGCAATGGCAGGTTCTTCTTCAAGAAGATGAGCATTTCTGCTCTCTCTCCTCCTAGCCTGTTCCTCCTTGCATCAACAATGTTGGAGGCTGTGCTGAACAGTCTCTCGCTATCCACACTGGTACAAGGAGCACAGAGAAATTTTGCAGCAGTGGCAGCTAGGGTGGGAAACCGAACTTGGTTGCCTCCCCAGTACTGGAATGGGCTGTCTGAGCGCGGGATAGTTTCCTCTGTCAAATATGTCTGTATTTGAACCTGTGTGCTTGTGCTACTCGCCCCACGTTCCTCATCATGCTCCTGCAGGATTTCCTCAAACAGGCCCTTCAAGCTGCTCTTTCTGCTGCTGCTGCTGCTGCTTGGCTGTGCTTCCATACGTAGGGCCTTTCCGGCGCTGGCTCTGCTGCCTCAGTTGTGGTCCTCCTCAATGACTCCTCCACTTCTCCACCTCTTGAGTCAGTGCATCCTTTGCATGCTTGATGCTGTCTGCACTTGTGAAGTATCTGAAATAACAATAAAACATAATAAATAAATGTGTAAAATAAACAACAACCTCCTCCATAGTAGCTCTTGATGGTGACAGACATAGGTTAATGCAATAGTAATGCATATGATGCATGTGCATAAAATAATAACAATGCAATGTCTAGATATCTAGAACACTATTTCTAAGTTTTGTTTATAATATGGACTATTACATTTAATAAGCATACTATTAGACATACCTGTCTTTGAAACGCGGGTCCAAGAGAGTGGCAACTGCATACAAGGGCTCATCCTCGATGGTTCTGAATCTTTTGTTGACAGACTCTAGAAGGGTAGTTTTCATCGTTTTTATACCCGTGTCCTCCTGGTTCTCCCGAGCAAGCAGCTGTTTTAGCACCGTGACCGAGGGGATAACTTCAGCTGCAGAGGAGGTGGAGGAGCTAATCTGTCTGGTCAGTTCTTCAAATGGTGCCAGAACGGCGAAGGTTTTCTCCAGCAAAGCCCACTAGTTGGCTGTTAGGGTCGCTGGCAGGTCGTGGTCAGCTCCATATGATGAAATCGATCGCTTCTGCTCCAGTAGACTCTCCACCATATAGAACGTGCTGTTCCACCTCGTCGCCACGTCTTGGTGCAGACGTTTGGTGGGCATTTGGAAATCTTTCTGGATATCCTCCAGGCGTGTAGTAGCCAGTGGCAAGTGTTTAAAGTGCCCAACTATCTTTCTACCATTCGCCAGCGCATCGCTCACACTTCGCTGTGATAGTAGCCTTTCGTGCACCACCAGCTGGATTGAGTGGGCGAAGCATCCCAAACTCGACACGTCCATCGCTTTCTTTATGTTGCTTGCGTTGTTGCGCAAAACAACATGAACGTTGGACTTGGGGATGTTCAATTTTACCAGCATCCCTTCAATTGTTTCGGCAATTGATGTGCCAGTATGTGACCCACGGAATTCGTTTGCTTGCAGCACCGCACTTCGAAGAGCAAATGTCGAATCCGTGTCCGCCTATTGTGCAGTCAAAACTGAGCAAAGACATTGGGCACACGTCGGAGCTCCAAATGTCAGTTGTAAAGCTAATCGCCTGCATGTCTTTTAGCCTATATGAAATGTGTTCCCTCACTGTCTCGTATAGTTTGGGGAGGGCAGTTTCGGAGATGTATTTGCGACCTGGCAAACTGTACCGTGGCTCCAAATGAGCGGCGAAATTCCACATTTTCGACCGACAGGGGTCGGTCGTCCAGAACAATGAATTCGACAAGTTTGTCGGTTATCTTTGTCGCTTTTGGGCTGTCTTTGTGGAATTTATCACGTCGTTGGAATGCGGTTTCCAACGTTTGCTGCTGCAGTTCGTCCTTTTTTTCCCCCTTTGCCTTGGTGAACTCATCGTGCTCTTTCGCGTGATGCGTCTTCAAAAGCTTTATAAGATTGCTGGTGTTGAAATTGGTAACACTAGTGCCACCCCTCGAAACTAAAGCCTTGCATACTGTACACATTGCCGTTTTACTGGTGGGATTTTCCAGTGTAAAATATTGCCAAATTGCTGACATTTTGCTAGCTCTGACTAACGTTACACTCTCCGCTAGCACCGCACGTGTTGTTGTTTGCCTGTGTAGCGTAAATGAAACAGTAGTTGCCAGTGGCAGCACAGCGCAACTTGCTGTGTAGGCTACTGTTTTAGAGCGGCGAAGAAGAATTGATTTCTGTGAAAACGGCCGTTTTATCTGGGTGAAACTACTTTAAAGTTGATTTTTTTCGGGGCTAATAAATGACGTGATATCGGATCGGTGCATAGACTCGCGTACTCGCCGATACCCGATCCAGCATTTTAGGCTGTATCGGAGGCATTTCCGATACTGGTATCGGTATCGGAACAACTCTAATTGAGAACACTGGATGAGCCAGGGCATCTATCCCCAGTAGTGCCCGCGTGTCCACTGAGAAAAACAGTGGGCAGTAGAGGTGGGCGATATGACGATCTTAGATCATAACCTGTGAAAATTTCTCCACGATCTGCCTTTACAGAGAGATCGTAAGAATCATGATATTCTAACACAATCCCAGTGTATTTTGCAATGCATTCATTCATCATAGTTAGGCAGAGACCACTCACACACAGACTACTTCCAAACTGCTTTCACAACGTAATTGTTTTGCGTTGCCCAGACTCAATCACACTCCGTTTTACAAACTCTGTTGGTGACTGTTCGGACAAGCCAACTACCGTAAATCCTCTAATATTGGCCCGGGCCTTTATTTACCTCAACTGCAGAGGGTACCAGGCCTTTATTGGAAGCAGGCTTATATTAGAGACAGGCCTTTATTTCTAATTCCCTCTGTTTGATAAGTATATTTGCTCATATTTTAGTACGAAGCCTCCTTGTTTTCTGATCTGCTTCTGTTGGGGTACGTTAGGTAGCTGTTTTTTTGTTACTGCAATGCATTACCGATAATTACGGTAATCGACGACGGCATGCTCCAGAGACTTCCGCCGGCCGAGCCATCTTGTGGCACTTGTACGTTACTACAAACTACAGTTACAAACAGGCACCAGAAGTTTACCAGTATCCACCGTTGTTTGCATGTAAGCTGAAGCTAACTGAAGCTAAGAATAGAATCTATACAGTTATATCATATCGCCGTTGGAGGTTTTGGCGCGCCGAGGGCTAGTCTTGTTTCCTTTGTTTTTTTCCCCGGCCTGTATTTGAGGCTGGCCTTTATTTGTTCGTGTCGACCACGCCCCCGGCCATTATCGGAGACCCAGCTTTTAATTGACTACAGGCCACTATTAGAGGATTTACGGTAAATGGCATAGTCTAGAATTTGCTGAATGTTGATAATTTACAGAATCGCAGTGAATCAGGGCTGTACAATGCAGCAATATTATCGCATTTTGCTATTAAAAATGTACTATGCGAACATGAAAATTAATCCAATCGCACGCGTGAGAGAGATTTGCCTGGTTCTTATTAGTGTGAACATCAGTGAGGGTTCCTCGGACAAGTTACTCAATTTTCCATGATCTACTTGTCATGGGGCGGTTTTGATTTTTGGTACATTAAATTAGGTCTACCTACTTGAATGTGTCTCCATTCTGCAATGTCTAGAGAAGTGGACTAATCCAGTTGTGCATCGACCCTGAACCCACCAATCACAGTCTGTTGACAAATCGCCTCCTCAATAAAGTGTAATTCAAAATATTGGCAAAAAAGGAGTAGACTTTATAACATGTGAGCCTACTGTATATATACATAGTGTTATCATAGTGTTATAAAGTAAGCAAGGGAGAAACTTTCCTCCCTTGAAGACACAGTTTGATCCCTCCATGCCAGATATGTTTTGCTCAGTTTGCAGATGATAGGCTACCCAAACAAGACAGACAAAACAGGGACATTCTTTATTGCCAACGTAACGTCCAGCAGTTGCAAAACTGGTGAAAACAGCTTTATGGGTAGCACCCATGTGCGTAAGAATATTGTAACTTGACTCTTGACTCTTGAAATCTGAGGGGCCTAAACCCTAAATGCCCTGAGTCAAAGCACATGACACGGTTAGCACGCTTGTATGCATACACACACAATCTAGTTTTTAACTGCTTGACCTGTGTGATGTAACTGCCAGAGATGCCAGAAATGTGGGAAATTGGTTGGTTACATAAACAGATTAGCTAGTTTATCAACATGTGTAGGCTTGTCTGAGAGTGACTAAGAAGGGAAGTTTTCGATATGGAAAACCCTATTATGCACTGACAGGGTCCCCAGCAAAACACAACACAAACAATACTTACTCCTATGAAAGCTTTCAGAAAGACTGAAGCGTCTAATGTTTTACATTATAGAGATAATCATGATGGTGAAAACAGAGATCAATGCTGTTGTCACATGAAAACCTTGTGACTCCAATTTTGACGACTGTATTTAACTGTGTTGAATTCAAAGATGGCGTGGTCCTTTATGTGCTGGAACCAAATTGTTGGCATGTAGGCTATACCATTCCGAATCAACTGAATAATGTCAAAAATGCACGCCTGTCTGTCAGAAAATAAGGCTGAAATTTGAATAATGGCAAATATGCATGTGTCTGACAATAAGGAAGTTTTATTAACTCCTTGAAACTCTGACATTTTGGAAGTACAGATTTTCCTCAGACAACAGCATTATACCACTGCTTCTAATGATTAGACTGGATCTGATGGTAAATCTGCTAAAACTGGCAGTGCCAACAATACAAAAGATAGCAAAGACTATTGATCCAGTAACTTACATGTCGATATCCGTGAGAAACATCCCCAGACACATCCCCTTCCACACCTCTGCATCCAGCCGGACAGTACTTCCTAATGTTGGACACAAAAACAGAACAACACAACTAGTTCTCAACAGCTGCATACTACAGCTGGGAGGTCACCAATAGTTTAGAGACATAGCCATACGTATACTCTTCTTACACATTTTATTCTCTTTTTATTTGTTTTTATTTAGCTTGTCCTGTATTTCTTATCTAATGTCTTATATACCTTGTGAATTGCCTTTGTGTATGTGCTACATATAATGTGCTATATAAATAAACTTGCCTTGCCTTACTGATCTCTACTCCAAAAACAGGATGACTGGATTTATACTATTCAGCTGAAACATTTTTGACTTGACATTTTATTGTTGATTTTACCTCAGAAAGCAGTAGCTTGGTGGTAGTTCAACTAAATTGGTTCCTATTATAGTTGTTTGTCATTATGATGTGTAGTTAACTAATGACACTACCCTACTAAAACTATTACACTATTACTACACTACTAAACCATTTTTGGCTACAGAACAAGAATGGAACAGAATAGCATATTTCCATCCCATTTTTTTCATTTTATACACTACTTCAACTCCTACTACTATTACTACTGCTCCTACTACCGCTACAACTACTAGTACTGTTAATACAACTACTGCTGCTGCTAGTGCTACTACTGCTATTGCTACAGCTACTCAGCAGTACTACTTGAGCCACAACGACTGGTCCATACTGTATATCAAACTCCAGCCTATATCTCACCTGTACTTTGGTGCTGAGAAATAGCTGCCTCTGTCTAGACATGTGAGTAGATCTGTGGGGAAACACAATAGTGGTTAAAAATAGGCCAGACTGACAGAGGAGAGCCATTCACAACAACAGGACATCAGCAGCAACAACAGGATGACCACCCTGCTTCCTTCACTCCATCTGGGATAAACATTAACGAGGTTCGGCTCACTTTACTCGACTTGAAAAATAACCAGCAAAATTAGCGTCATGACATACAGTGTAAGGACCAGAAAGCAGCAGGACGACCTAGCCATTTTGATTTAGGGCTGGGCGATATCTATAAAAACGATATCACAATATTGTCATGTGAAAATATTGCAATATATGATTACAACCCTGGTGTTCAGTACAACAGGGAATATTGTTTCACCATTCTGTAGTGCCCTAAAGCCGAAGCAAAAGTTAGCATGCTCATATTTCTTGCCAGAAACCTTTAAGATAGGCCTAGATAACAACAAACACTTGATTGTAGGATATTTGTTGCCCTAAAATTCACTTTGTACTGAAACTAGTTCATGTTTCATTTTAATTATTTATTCTCTAAACTCACACTTCTGCTGTTGTTTACCTTATGTAAATATAAAGGTAGCCTAATGCGAGGAACAGGCCTGTATTCCGTAATCCCGTAAGCTTGGGAAAACAAACTCATGTTTTTTCCCAGACCTATAAAGTAGACTAGGCCTATAACATAAATATGAGACTATGTGGGATACAGTCTTTTATTTCTTTTTTCTTGCTTGATGCTAATTGGCTTTCGCTTTACTACATCAAATAAATTTCAGTCTGAAGTTTAAAAATTTCATCTGGTGCCTCAAAATTTTTTCCATGTTCTGTCTGAATGTAACGTTAGAGGGAATTTTCCCTTACTGTCCGACAATCTCTGTCAATAACAAACTCACCTCGGTGGCTGGTTGTAGAGTAGGACAGCAGGAAGCCTCGGCCAGAGATGTGGTTTCCACTGCGGAACTGGACGATGAGCTGGCTGGATTCTGTGTGGAGGGGCTCTCTGGGGTAGGACTTTAGACTACCACAGAAGCTTCCATAGACTGAAACAAAGAGATTTAACAGCTAATGTCAATAACACACAGTTGTGAGCAGAACTCTACACAGGAGACAACCAGCATTGAGGAATGCAGTGCATCCTAGTATCCTAGAATGTGTCTTAGGGCTACGCAATAAGCCTAATCTATATGAAGGGAGCAGCAGTTTATTTCAGAGAAAAGACACGCCACCAATCAGATTAATCCAGAGTATCTGCAGATTTCAGAAAGCCAAATTTATTATGTTTTAAGAATGTTTTAATGCTGCCGGGAATTAAATTTAAGACCAATTTAACAACCAGAATAAACAAACAAAGATCTGCAAAAAACAGCCAATTTCTGATTAAGCATAGCTAAAAAAAGTTGTAAAACTACAAAGGTGCAGAATAAGAAAAAGGACATTTGGAAAGCCGGTAAGATGCATATTGTACTACTACACTATTAATCTAAAAGTGGACATAAAGTGCAAAGAAACCTGTCACTGTGTGGTTAAATAAGATGTCTACTATACCTTCATTTAAGACATTTTAATACTTTTTAAGCCCTTAAATGTAGACAGTTTATTTTACTTTTTTATTTTTTCATTTGTTAAAGGTCCCATAACGTGCAAAACCGGATTTCCCTTGTCTCTTTGATTATAAAGGAGTTGGATGTGCTATCTAAACATCATGGAAGTATCAAAACACATGGTCCCCAGCTAAATCCACACCAGCCATGTAAAGAAAATATGCCTCCAAACGAGCTGTTTTGACTTCCGTAAATTTGTGACGTCACAAAGGTACGCTCATTTCATATGCCCGCCTACAGGACCGTCCCTCATCGCCCACCCGGCAACTGAATGAGGAAGACCAAACCCTAGCATAGCATAGCACGTAGATAGCATAGCAGAAACAGCAGAAAGATGTCCAGAAAGCATTGTGCCGTTGTTGGCTGTCGGGAAACAAACGTTTCCCTTCACAACCTTCCAAAGGATCTAAACACTAAAAACGAGTGGCTAAAGTTTCTTTTTTCCCCAGTTCCACCGAGTGTTAGCCAGAATTTGAGTGTTTGTTCAGCTCATTTTAGCACCGACTGCTTCCTCAACCAGGCGCAATACAATGCGGGATTTGCCAAGAAGCTACTCCTGAAGGATACGGCCATTCCAACTTTATTGGGCCCTACGCCAAACCCGCAACCCAGTCCAAGTCAAACCCTGCAACCCGTAAGTATTTCGGCAACATATTTTATGTTTTATTGAGGAGGCAGAGTATACTGTACACTGGTGATAAACCTGTTGACCAACGCAAAGACAAAGTAGTGTCACAATGGCTCTGACAATACTTATATTTACGTGTTATCATCATGTTGCTGGAAGGATTACGTTACTATCCACAACAACTGTGTTTTATGTACAATATAGGCTATTTACACGTTGCGTTGTCTTGTGGATTAATATCCGCCACGCCAGTGATTCATTTATGTGTTATCGTCATGTTGCTGTATGGATTACTATCCACAACAACGGTGTTTTATGTACGATATAGGCTATCTACATTTCTTACTTGAACACATCAATAAATACTTTGTATTTTTTTTTCTCCACCATAAGAGCAATGAGGTGGGAGGTAGTTACCACATGGAGCTGGCGGGTCTGAAAAGAAGCCTGGAACTTCTGGAGGCAAGTGATCTGACCTTGGACTACATTTGTCACTGACCATCACCCGCAGAGCCAGAAATTTCTGAAGGAGCGTAACATCAAACAGTTCTATGATGTCTGGCATCTGGAGAAAGGTAACAGTTGTCTTGCTTTTTTTTTTTTTATAACATCTAATGTCGTGGTTCACAGAGATTTAATTGTACATTGTGTCCACTTTTACATGTGGTCATGTAAAAAAAAGTTTTAATTTGCACTTCATCAAACTGTACTTTATCAGGGTTGTCTAAGAAGTTAAACAAGATCGGCAGAGAGGAGGATTGTCAGTTGGTGAAAAAGTGGCAGCGTAGCATCAAGAACCACATCTACTGGAGTGCGACCACCTCTACATCAGGACCAGAGAAAGTGGCAAAGTGGAAGTCACTCATCAACCACATTCAAGACATCCACACGCACGATGACCCCATCTTCCAAAAGTGTGAACATCCAGACCGAACGTCTACAGACCGCAGCAAGTGGTTCCAACCAGGTGTGTATTCCAAATGCAATCATTTGTATGTTGTTATATTTTCTGCTCAAGTTATAGTTTGCATCACAGACTAACCAAAATTAGTCACATTTTAATTTATTGCATTTAAATGAGTAAAACGATTGATACGAAGGTACACGCATTCTCCTGCCTCCTAACTTTTATATCCATTTCATCATCATGTTTTGGTTATTCCAGGTTCAAAGGCACTCTTCAAAGTTGAGAAGGTCCTGACCAGCAAGAGAGTCCTCAAAGATGTGGAGAAGCTGAGCCCACACTACCAGACTTCTTCTCTAGAGGCTTTTCACAGTGTGATACTACGCTTCGCACCCAAGAATGTGGTGTTTCCTTTTCTTGGAATGCTGTGCAGGTATGTCCTGACAGCCCACTGCATTCAAACTGTGAAAGCCACCTGGCCAAATAGGAAGTATTTTATAAGGTTTTTAAAAATGAATTTATGACGCTGACATCTATCCATGTTCTAAATGCTAACTGGTGTCATTTTTCATATCTTTCCATAGTTTAGCCTACCTAAATAACAATGAGGCAGATCCTTGTATAAAATTGTATTCAAGTATAATGAACATATTTATGTTTTTAGGTTGTACCTGGCAGCTATGCATTTCAATGAAAATGCTCACCGCCCACAAGCGTCAACATCTGCCGGAAAGCCTGTCTACAAGGTGAAATTTCCCAAGGCATAAAAGGGTGAATGCACTGCAAAACCAGTGAAAACGGAGCCAACATACTGTGAGTTATTAAAAGTTGTATTTATTTCTCAATATAAAAATTACATATTTACAGTTTAGTAATGCTGGTGAAATAATGTTTTTCAGGTTACATCAACGAACTGATGGAACTCCTTTTCAAAAAGGTGTTCCATGACCCCACACCCTGCATGCAGGAGGTAGAGAAGATTCACATCCCAGAGCCTCTCTCTTCCCAGTACGATAGATCGCCAAAGGATGAAGTCATTGCTGGCTACGTGTCTCGCTTCAGTCGAGGGCAGGTCTAAATCCAACATACTGGCCAGCTGCATCAGGGAATTCACGTCGAATATGTAAGACCACACACGATGGAATGACGACCCTGACCCTCCGGCCCAGATAGCCCCAGCACCAGCTGACAAAACTCCTGTATGCCAGATGCCTGTAACACCTGATGGAAGGGCAGAGCATACAGTGTGGCTATAGAGCAGTTGTGTCAACACATTGTGTTATACCATTGACATAACATTTGTTTTTCATTCTTTGTAAATGTATCATAATAAAATTCTTTACTATTGCAAGTACTTGTTGTCACATTACATTTTTCTTGATCTTCAAATTTCATTTGCTGATAAATTCTGTATTACTAACCCCTATAGGTATGTACACAACTAGATATTGATGTATGTGCAAGGTAATGGCAAGACTTAACTCTTCTATCCCTCTAAGCCTTAGAGGCCCATAGTCAGCTCTGTAAATGTTGAGTGCAGGGAATACACATTCAAACAAACAGGCTCTAGGCCAGGGTGAAGGATCATACATGTGGGAGGGCCTGGTACCTGGTTAATTCGTCTTATAACCTATTGATTAGGGAAATATGATGTAACACTAATCTGATTATGCTCATTTGTTGAAGGAATGTAAAGATTTATGCAAGCAACACAGATAGTTATTTGCAAGTATGTAGTGTAGGCACCTTGGGTGTCTCCTTGCAGCATACGTTTTCTTGTTCAGTGGGCATCCTGGCACAATTCCCACAGGTGCACCTTTGGAAAGATGTAGTATAGTCTGAAAAGGTCATCTTTATTGGTAAGTTACAATACCAATCTATCACATTGTAGCTACAAGGGTATGGAGAATTCCCAGGTAGCAACATATCAGTTCAACGTTCCCCTGACAGGCAGCATTGACATCTCTTTCAGGGTTTTTCTCTATTACAAAACAAATGTACTTGTTCTAGCAGTCGAAGTGTAGCCTACGCTAAAGAAGGCCCGTGTATTTCTTGGTCATAACCGGGTGTCAAGAAACCTGTTTATTTCATTTTCTGTTTGAAAGAAAGGAGGAGAAAAGGAATATCAAGTCCTTTATAAAATTTCTATTTGCCATTTCTGACCAGGAATACGAGAAATTCCTTGTCTTTACGTTTTTCTATATTGGAATCTGTTTCTGACAATAACATAGAAATAACCGAAACTACACGGAACACCTACAAAAAACACACTTTCAGAATGTGTAGCATAAGTTACACAACATTGATTGTACGCTTGATAGTGCGCACTCTTCTTTTGTAAGAAATAATACACCAACAAAGGATAAAAAATATTTTTTAAATGTATTTACCATTCAGAAACGTTCTGATGTAATCGTCCTGCTTGTTGCGGTTGTTTGTTGTCTTCTCTCTCGCTGTCTTCAGGATCAGACTCTGGCTCAAACATGTAAGGTTGGACCAGATTATCTTGAGCTGCTGCCATTATTTACCGGCGTTTTCGCTAGCCTACAGCTAATCGCCTGTAGCTGGTGGGGGCATGGATTTCCGTGCTGGACTCAAGAAACAGTTAGCCAATCAGACCAGAGGGTCGTTAATATTAATGAGCCTTAAAGACACAGCAGCCAAAACAGCCTGTTCTTGGCAAGGCTCTGAAAGATGCTGGGGCATGAACGTGTAAAAAACGGATTGAGAGTGTTTTTGGTACATTAAACCACACAAACGTTGTTTATTGGAGTCCAAGACATGAAAAATAACACTGGAAAGTGTATGTTATGGGACATTTAAAGCAATATTCCACTTAGTTTTAACATGGGGGTTATTCAGCATTTGACATGACACTTGCCATGTACTAAATGTACAAACTTGCAACCATAGACCTGAATTTACAAACTTGCAAAACTTTTACAAGCAGGAACCTAAATGTACAAGTAAATGTACAAGTACACCATTATGATAGATTTAAGTGCTATAGTTTGCTCAATCACTGATTAAATAAAGCCCTATCAAATCTATTTCTTATGGGTGCATTTTTTCATACAGAGATACTCACTTCATTCAACTAAACTCCACAGATTTCTAAGCTGATTTTTCTGATTGGTGGGGCCCATAGGTGCAGCACTTGCTTTGCCTGGACTAGGAAATCAGAAAAACGTAGGATTTGCGATCTTCCCCGTAGCCCCGTAGCAGAGGGTCGAATTCCATAGTTGCTATGGGTAAACCGTAACAGTTGGCATCTCTGGAAACCCATGTTCTGGGATATTTCTCAACACGAATTCAGTGACATCAGGTAATCTTTATAATTTGGAGATGAGGTATCGTACAAATGAACATATCTGTGAAACCTCCTCAGCTAGTCTCTGTTCGATCTGCTCCATGTTGCTGTCACTCTCAGCGGACATTAACCAGATACAGGTAGGAGGAAATTCGAAGCGGACCCAGTTCTTGCGATCTTATGTCGGCCTACGTACAGTTATATTTTGGGGGAGGTGCACGTAAGCAATGGCAGCAGCCTCTGCAGGCTACACCAGCACTGCAAAGACCTACGACGTAGCTATGGCAACAGTTCAGCGCAGAACTACAGTATAAATCAGCCTTAAATGTGAACAACCTATACTTATCCAAATAAAGACCTACTTCAAAGTATAGAAGTATAGTAGAAGTAGAAGTATAGAAATAGAAAGTAGAATATTTTACTAATATGATTGCCTAATGATAGAAAGTAGAAAATATTACTAATATGTTTTGGTTCCCGTCTGGTTCAATTCTGCTTCACTGTCCAGGTTTCATATTGGTTAATTTTAAAACAATCAGAATAGAGGAAAAGCCCATTAAACCACTTAAAACTTTCACTTATCGCTTTCTAGCATAATCACACAGTTAATCAACAAAAACTGTCAAATCAATAGCATACATTCAGAATTAACAGATAATACCAGTGTAATTAGGGTTCCACTGCAAAGCAGTGTATTGTAACTGCTGGAATTTCTATTATTCATTATTTTTTTTCCTGTATTTAGTCCAATAACTCATCCATACATTGATAACTGCTTGTCCATTTTGACATTTAGATAGTTTGGGTCAACTGCCACAGAGAAACAAAAAAATGGCACCGAAAATTTTGCCTCTATAACCTTCAAAGTTCACCTAAAAAATGTTCCTGCCATTTTGGATTTTTTGAAAAACCTTCTTCTTATGAACTGCAAGTCAGAATGACACTAAGTTCACGGTGGAGACAGACTGGATAGGGTTATATTAGGAGGTGACATGCAACATAGGTCCTAGGATTCGAACTGAGGGCGTCGCGGTTATGTGGCATATGCCTTAGACCTTAGACCAGGATGCCCCAATTGTCCACCGGTCCTGATAGTTTGAAATTTTTTATTCACAATATGCACTTTGAATCCTACTCTCTATTGTTCTCCTATCTGACACCAATCTACTAAAAAATCAGATGGGTTTGTCAGATGGGTAGAAAATCCTACACTCCTTGATTGGACATGGATGATGTAAATATTATATTCTGGCTGCTGATCAGTAAGGGAAGATCTCCTCAGTTGAAGCAATATATTATGTAGACTATACGTAACAAGGAAGAAAATTAAACCCATTAAATTGATAACACCTGCGCTAACGGAGGACAGCAGGGTTTATCCTCCTCACAATCTCTGCATTAGACTACATTTTCCCTCTTGCCTTTGGGAGTCGCTGTTGAGGCGTTTCGATTTTCAGAATTTCAGTAGTGGATTTTTCTCCCTAAGGGAAAAGAAGAATGTTTTTTTTATAAATGACATTGAGGTTTTTCAAGGTTTAATTTCAAACGTATTTCACAGTTATATTTTTCCCTCTTTCCTCTCAAAAAATAGAGCAGGTGCATCGTCCCCTGCCCCTATGGACCAGCCTCATCTGGTTCGGACCAAAGAAAAGGTGAGGTGATCTTGCCCTAAGACACATTAGCACATGGAGAATCTCAAATATTAAATGGACATAAGGCTGCTCTTGAGGAAATTAAGTGCTGCTTTTAAGTCTGGGGGCCAAGGTCTTAATCATCCAGGGTCCATGCTGTCT
Organism: Centroberyx gerrardi; assembly: GCF_048128805.1. NCBI lineage: Eukaryota > Metazoa > Chordata > Actinopteri > Beryciformes > Berycidae > Centroberyx > Centroberyx gerrardi. The sequence goes on from NC_136014.1 coordinate 1,439,556, forward strand.
CACCGTGCTCTGCTCCATAGCCCTTCCGGATCCTCACATAGCTAGACTGACAGTCCTGTGCCTCGATATCCAGATCGCCAAATTTCAGCACCAACTGGCTTCCCGCTGGCACCCGAAGGTGCCATTCGCACCAGGTGTTATTGGGGTAGGTGCTGGGGTAGTTTTTAGAAGACAGGACCCCACTGTCAGGACCCAGCAGTGCATGGCCACAACCATCATCTATAAAGGAAGCAAAACAATAGAGAATTCACTGAATTAAGAATAGCACCAAATTTATCCCTGCGCCCTAAGACAGCCAAATCTGTATTATTTTTAACATTTATTACCATCTCCCATTGTCAGAAATGAGACAAATGCCTCGACCCCACCCCATATTCTGTAATGTCATACCCACCTCCATAGATGGTGAAATGGAAAAGATGACTGACAAGTCAGAGAATAAGTTTCTCGTAAACTAGGTACATATTCTGGCTCAAAATTAAAAATGAACGTTTTGATTAATAAATCCGATTTTTAAGGTTGCCTCCCTATTGTCTATGGAGCAACTTAGTTTTATAGTAATGTTATATCATAGATTAGAATTGTGGTTCTCTAGTTTTGACTTTGGAAAACAATCATATTTGAGAATATTGATCTTGAGCCATAGGAACAACAGTAATTTTGGTTTTGCATCCCAGGTTCACTGAATCACTTAAATGGCTCTCATTTGGACACCTAACATATCTGGACAAACTGTACTATAGCCTAATTGTTCTGATTTTTTGTCTAGTGAGGAATATGGCCATATGTAAATATTTTCAAATAATTTTAGATTCTTTTTTTTTATTAGTATTAATAATTATTGTGTATTACTGTGCCAATAGTATTGCACTCCTCAGTCCTCCAACTGTGTTAATTTCAGTGGCATTCTGAGAGGAAGGTAGGGAAATTAAAGAGAAATGCCACTGCAGCTGTTTGGCAGCTCTTCAGCTTCAAAGGATGGAAGCAATGATATATTTATACTATGATATAAACAAGGCATGACTGACTTGCATCCTTGAGAGATTATTTTCACAATACCATGATAAAAATCATAAAATAAGGAGACAATATCATTTTATGAAAAACTGATATTACCTGACCCTAGTCACAACATGGATACAGGCATCACTGCAGCATATTTAAGTGTTACTAGTGGGGAGTGTAAGCGTTAATAGTGGAAAGCAGTTGCATCAGATCCTGTGTATTGGTAAAAGCCGGTGAGCTGGTGCCTGAGGCAACCCAGTGACAAGTTTAACTCATTTACACCTGGTATTAAAATGTCATCTGCATCTGCACATTTGGATAATGAGCGATCCAATCATGCTCTTGCATTTACCCCTGGTAGTTCAATGCCTTCTGAATGTCTGCATTCTGCCCGCATTGTGATTGAATCTCATTTTTGGCAAAACTATTTGTCAACATGCACTTTTCCTTATCCAGATAAGATATCCAGACACAGTAAATTTTAATACCTGGGTTTAAACAGGGTCATCTAAACCATTAGACATTGCTCCATAGAATGAGAGACAGAAAGAGGGTTAGAGGATAAACATTAGCTGGGTTTGCATTCAAGTATTTACATGCAAATTTTGATTCAAATTCCATTAAATTTCCTTAATATCTCTGAAAAGTTTTGATGCTCATTTATTTATGTCATTGTTTACTTTTACAGGCACAATGCACAATTTAAGAAATTGCACCAGAGTTTGCTTCCAGCTAATTTGTTCTGTTGTCCCTGGGCAGGAAATGCAAACAACACACACAAGCACAGGACATGCTATAGAATACAGTACAGTGTTTCCTCTAGGATTTTTTTTAGCAGCGGGGGGAAAGGGTTTTGTTGTACCTAGGTGGTGCGCACGCGTAGTACGCCGGTGGTCGGAGTGAATATCAATAGGTAATTAAAAAATATGAAATAAAGTGACACTTGACTGCAAAACAAACTTTAGAACATACTCCACTCTCCTCACTTTCTGCCCTCTCTCCTGCTTCACTCTGCTCTCCTGCTCCACTCAAAATAAAATGCACTGTCCCTTACTGAATCAATACGGGACGCGATTTGTCCCGTATTTTCGTGCACACCCTATTCTAATGCATACACTACGTTTTCACATGCTTGGAATGACATGAGAAATAATAAAACCAAAAGAGTTTCACGAGACATAGCGGAGAAGTATTAAATCAGAATGACAGGCAAGTTGTCTGTCACTGTCACTCAACGTCATCGTTGCCCTGGTTACGGAGACTCAGACGCGCGGTTTTTAAAAATGTCGGCGAATAACGTTACCTCCAGCTCAAGTCCGCCCGTAAAAGGAAAGAGGCTGTCCAAATACAGAACTGAGTGGCAGACGGAGCACGAGTGGGTCAGTCCTGTCAGTGGAAACGAGTACAAGGCAAACTGTACAGTTTTTAATTTTTAAGTTTTAGTAATTATTTTGTTTCTCCACATTTCCCTCACTCTGGAATAGGTTGATCTTTATTTCAATGCCTACATCCAGGAGAGTTGTTCTGATCAGTTTGACAGTAAAAAAAGATTGTTAATTTATTTTCACAAATAAATGTATTGTTAATTTATTTTCACAAATAAATGTATTGTTCAGTCATCCACCATAGTGGTCTCTGTGGTCTACCAGGTCATTTGCTATTTCCGAGTTTATCAACGGGTTCTTGCTTCTTCCAAATATACCAAATAGTGTATTTTGACAGACCAAACATTTTGCCCATGTCTATGATCTGATGTTTTAATCCTTAATATAATTGATGCAACTGTGCTTTACTCTTATTGACTCTTCATTTCCTTTACATTCATGTTGAGAGTAGCAGAGGACTTTGAAATTGATGCATAAAAAGCACAAATTGGTGCATAAAAATTCACCAGAATGCAGGAAATGAAGTGTCTGACACTCAAAATCTCATGGGGGAGGACCCCCAGACCCTCTGCTTGATTTGTGTCCCCCGGGCATGGGGCCGCTGGCAAGGTGTCCCTTATTTTTCCACATTGAAGGTGGCAACCCTATTTGAGAATGAGTAAGGGGGCGATCACACCGAGAAGCGTCTACAGGGGCGTCTACAGGCGCAGCCGCGTCAAAAACGCCTAGGCAGGCTGCTGTCGGGCAAAACAGCTTGGTGCGCCTGTGGAGCAGGGCTGCGTGTGCGACCGGGTTAAAGACCGCTAATACCAGCTTTTCATCTGTGTTTGCCAGTGTCCCAACGTTCCCACCACATCAAACCACATCAAAACAGGAAGGAAAGCCCGCCTTCTGCTTGATTTGATTGGCTGCCTGGCCCAAATGTGACATTGACGAGTGGTGCGACTCCACGCCTTGCGCTGAAAAGTTGAGAACATTTTAACTTTTATGCGCGCCTAAAAACCGCCAGAAAAACGCGACACAAGAGAACAGAGCGCGCCAGGCGCGCCGTACCATAGGAAAACAATGGTTTTGTTGGCGACATGTTTCTAGCAACGCTTCTTGGTGTGATCGCCCCCTAACGTTAGATAATTCTCTCACATCACAAATATTTGATCACGCAACCTGTAAGAACATTAAAATATTGTAGTAGCCACCACTAACGTTACATATTTTAGAAGCAGAAGGCATTTCTTTCCCTTCAAAACTTCGGGGCATAGCTAAGAACCTTGAGCCCCTCCCTAGCTAAAGTGTTACCTGACTATCTTCCTCATCGACATCAGGCATCTTTCTCTTCTTGGAGAAATATTTTAACAAACTCATCTGAAAATGCAATCAGGAATATTTTAATACATAGCTTATATAAACATCGTTGGCAATTATTTTACCGACGTTTATTGAAGTAAGGCTGCGTTCACACATAGCGTTTTTTCCCCAACTGCCAGCGCCCTTTCCTCATTAAAAGTAATGGGAAGCGGCCGCAAGGCATACAAAAGGCGGCCGCTCCCGAAAAGTGCTGCAGTCGGCGTTTTTTTCGTCAGAGCGGAGCGCTTTCAAAAGTTGAGAAATGTTCAACTTTTCAGAAAAGCACCGGGTGACGTGAACCGCTTTTTCCCAGCTGACCAATCATGATGACAGAGACGCTGGCCGTTTCCCATAGCAACAACAAATATGGAGAAAGTGAAAGTGCCGGTGGAGAAATGGGACGTTGTAATAAGTGAATTTCCATTACCGCAACAGCGATCATAAAGGCAGTGTGGATTATACTGGACATGTATTGGAAATATCTGGTAAGCCTTTGCTTGTTACACAACACTGTATTGTCAGCTAGAAGTGCTAACCAGCTGGTTAGTGAGCTAGCAGCTGCTCAGCTAACGTCAGGTGACGTTGCCGTGATCCGCTTTTTATTTCTCCTCACAAAAAGCGCTCCAGGCAGTGCTTTTTCCACATAAAAAAACACTGTGTGAACGCAGCTTTAATCTACCATTCTCTTCTATTTCTTTTTCTCTTCTTTCTCTCTCTCCCTCTCGCCTCGGCCAGGTGTCGCCACTTCCTGTATCCGTCGTTTCAAATTAAAAGCCCTCTGCAGACTCGTGTAATTGCGACTTCATGACATGTCATAAAATTCTGAAGCAGCGGCGGCAATAATAGGCAAAATGTATATAACGGAAACTCTGCAGTAAAACAGTAAAAAACAGTAAAAAAAAACAAAAAAAACAATGTATAGTAGTGAGTATACCAGATAAAATTAGCCATACAAAGCAAAGCTAGTGGTGACATGATTGCGTTGACTTAAGCCAGAGCTTTAGGTTTGATTTAAAAGCTGCAAGGCTTTCAGACTCTCATATTGGAAGGTATTCTGAAGCTAGCATTGCTGTTAAGGATGGTCTGGCATCCTTTTAAAGGAGGTGCAAGATTATTGATAATTGTATACAGTAAGACATGCATCTGAATAAAATAAAAAATTATCAAAGTTTAAAAAATTATATTTCCTTAGAATTTTACAGTGATGGTAATCCCTGTTTTTTTTTTACCTACCACTTTCAGGATTTGTTTGTATATAGAGTACACTGGCTTAAGTGTAGTCACACCTGCCTGAGACCAGGTTGCAATGCAATATGACAAATGAGGAAAAATCATAGAATGAACAAAAAGCTTTGCAGCTGATAAGGATAGCTGATGTCTGATGCATTTCGAATTATTTAGATTAACTTTAACATTGCTAATAACCTAAGACAAGTTTGAATCAATTACAATGCCTAAATATTGAAAATGTTTCACAGAAGTGATGACCTCGCCATTATGCAGGATGCCTGGATCAATTGAGTTATTGCTCCTTGTAAAGAACATACAGACAGTTTTACTCATATTAAGAGTTAAACAAGAATAAGCGAGCCAATCTGACACTTTGCTCATGGCAGCTGTCAGTTTGGCTTCAGCTTGTTCTTTGGTCTTCGCATGGGTGTAAATGACTGTTTCATTAGGATACATTTAGATATTAACATCTGAGCATACTAGAGGAAGATCACTGATATATAAACTAAATAAACTAGGTCCCAATATGGAGCCTTGCGTAACACTGGAGTCTGTTGCTTGCAGGCGTGTCTGTGCTTACAACATATCCAACTTCGATTGGGCAGTTTTGTTCTGACATTGTTTAGCCTTTTTATGCTAAAACATATAGCTATTGCCTTTAACTTACTACTACTAGATATCAATGTGTTTTCATTTCATGCTTTTCAGTATTATTTTTCAGTTACAATGTCACTGTCCAATCAATTAATTTCCAGCTGATTGTATATGTTTTGGAGGTAATCTTTGCCTATAAATAGCGTGCCCTAGCCAGGGCATCAAGAGAAAAGTTTAATTTTGACAATTTTGAAAGTAAGACTTGATTAACTGTGTTGAAGGCCTTCTTAAAATAAAATAAAAAACTGCACCCACAACACCTCCTCTATCAAGATTGCTTACAATTTGCAGTTTCTGTTGAATGGTGTTTTCATGATTTCAGGTGGGATTTTGTATAAAAAAAAGCAGGAAAATATACTGGTCTGTGCCATGAACCCGATCAAAAAGCAGGCTAATGGCAAAACTGTTCTAGATATTTAGTATCGGTAAAATTTCCCTTGTATTCTTAGTGCATCCCCAATGTCCATTTATTTTAGTAGTGATTTAGTGATATTTTCAGTACTTGGCCTTTACATTAGCAATTATTAGCTAAAACAATGTAGGCTATTGAGTTACATATAAATATTGTGCTACTATGCATACTCATTGGGTCTCATGCAAGAACCATTCGTACAAACAGGTTCGTTCTTAAGTCACTCGTACGAGCGATTTAAGAGAACTTGCCGCATTCACCAATTTTAGCGTATACTGAATTTTCTCTTAGCTACAAACAACATTTACGAGTGGTCCAGACCTGTCGTACGAGTCATGTACAATTAACCTGCCGTTCTCCAAAGCAAAAAAACATTGTTGTTGACTAATGGATTGCATCTCGTTCATTACTTTGAAGAAAATGTGAGTTTCAATATATAGCCTACATTACACTTCGTAATGTATAATCATGTTGAGATTATCCTGTTTGACAGTGGTTATAATCACAGGAAAAAATAGCAAGGGAGCACTGCAGGCTTTTTCAAAAGGTAGTGCGTAATTTATTTTACCAGAGGTGCATAAAATCTCAACAATATCCCTGCAGGTTAGTATACATGCGCTCGATACAAAGAGAAAACATAAAAACACTAATAATCACCATGTTATTTGACAAACATATGATATGTATGTTGTATATGTATCTAAGATATGAGTGTTTGGTGAATCTGACATGGCATACTCATACGAGTCCACCTCACGAAAAAAGTAAGAGAAATCTAAGATAATTTTTTTTTTAGTGGATTAATCTAAAAAAATAATCAACAGATTAATCAATTATCAAAATAGCCTAGTTGCAGCCCTACTACAATCTGCAAATAGAAAACACTCTCGACACACAGCAGCGTTTGTAGTCCAGATGGGAGGAAATTAATTCTGACATACCAGCAGGTGAGACTGAACAGGTTGTTAGTCAAAAGTACTGATGTTAAATCCAATGCTAGCATGTTTGATTGAAGTGAATGCCAGGGACAAAACTTCACTGTATACAGACTAATTAGGCTATATGTCAGTACCAAGCAAGGAAAGAAACGGACCAAACTACTTCATTATAATGCATCGTGACAGTCTTCTCTTTACTTTAGAAATTGGAATTGAATTATCTTGGAAAACTGGTGTTAAACCCTTTTTAGTTGATGGATGACCATTACTTGGAAAAAAAAAAAGACATGGAAGTATGGTAGATAGATAAACATCATCTGTGTCATATTGTTGGTAGAATCTAGGCTGGGTAATATGTAAGGTCAAAAGTAGTGTCATTCATGCAGGCTATTGTTTAAATAGAGGATGTTTGGGCCAATAACAACCTCTTTCTACTTCTCTGTCCTTCTCGACACCCACATCCATGCAAGTAACAACATCATATTTGTTCAACAATTACCAGGTTCCCCAGAACAGATGAGTTCCTAACCCAGAGTGAAACCTAAACAGTGGCTGTATATGCCAGAAAAGCTGAAACAAAGGCAGCAAAAGGAGAATGCATCAATAGTTCCATTTCCATCCAACTGTCAAGCCAATTTGAAGTGGAGTTTGAAGTGGTACAAAAATGCAATGTGAATTAGGTGCATTTGCTGGTTGCAGTGAATAAATAGTCTTCCTGATTGTCAGAAAAACACATCGACAAGAAAAATGTACTCTTTAGAGAATTTTTAAGTGCTGGGAAAGTTGTTTTTCTTTTGTTAAGCTAATGTTGTTTCTTTGACTCTATCTGTCACCCTATCACCCTGTCGACCATTACCCCAAACAACCAGCGGAACCTTTACTGTGTGGGTGTTGTTCAGTAGCCACCCAACCAGCAATAACCCCTTCGAACAGAAATAGTACTACTGCCAATCAGCAACAAAGAGGGGACCTTCCTCTGTCACTCTGTGGATCTGTGTATGTGTGTTTCTCATAAATGTGCAAGGAGGGGGCGTGTCCGGAGCAACGACATGTAAAGACGTAGGTTTACCGATCTCCCGCTCAGGGTAATCGATATTTGTTAATTATTCCGTTTATTACATTTGAAACAAAACATCCTCCGTCAAACCATCAAGATCTTAAACCGGAGTTAGTCAATTTCAATAGATTACGCCGCTAAACACAATTTTGTTTGAAAAAATGAAGAAAAACAAAAGTGGCAAGATGGAGGCCATGGAATCCCCGGACTCCCCTGAGGCTGTGCCGCCTAGTGAGTGCACCATCGACCTAGCAATGCTAATGGCGGCAATCCAGAAAACCGAGGCCTCGGTAATTAATAGAATTGATGAAAGAATTGCTTCCCTGTCCAGAACACTAAATGAGAAAATCGACTCTATCTCCACCGACCTGCGAGGGCATATTCAGTCCGTACAAACGGAGTTGTCAGCGGCCATTGAGAACGTTGCCACGGACTGTGCAGCGCACGGCTCCCGCCTGAACAGTGTGGAAGAGGCGGCCAACGACTACTCAGACCGGGTCGTAACATTGGAGGGGAAAGTAACCCAAATCACAACTGAAGTTGCCAAACTCACAGCGAAAACAGAAGACTTGGAGTCCAGGCAACGGCGATCAAATTGCCGTATTTTTGGAGTGAAGGAATCTGGTGCTTTTAACTCTGTGGCATCTGTGGCTAAACTGCTTCAAGATATACTGGGCCTGGATTACGCACCCACACTCGACCGGGCGCACAGAAGTCTCCAGCCAGAGCCGAGAGGCGGTGAGCCACCCAGACCCATCATCGTTAAATTCCACTACTTCCAGCAGAAAGTGGAAGTACTACAGAAGGCATCACGCGCCAGCCCCATTCTCCACAACAACCAGAAGATTAGAATCCACCCAGACTATACGGCTTCGGTGATGAAGAAGAGGGCAGCCTTCACCGAGGTGAGAGGGCTTCTACATCGATGTCAGAACACAAAGTGTGGCATCCTTTACCCGGCAATATTGAAAATCACCACTCCCGCGGGACTGCAGAAGTCATTCGACGACCCAGCTAAGGCGAAAGAGTACATCCTCGCACACCTGCACCCCCGGGCTGATGGACAGTGATCTACCGGTAAAGTGGAAAACCATTGCTGAGCAGTCTGGTCCTATTATTAGCCTAGCTTGCAGTCTATGCGCCCCGCCATGATTATCTAGCCGTAATCTCTGTGCGCTGCTGAGCTCATTAAGTGCCACTTCAGTCATTTGTCATTCCTTTGTTCATATTTTAAGAATTACCCCATGTTCTATATGGTTCTTTGCAGTTCTGTTTTTATAATGTTGTTTGATGGGTGTATATAATAAGGGATTTGGCTTTTGGCACTCCTCACCTGTTTGAGCCAGGGGACGGGGCACGCATAGCGTTAGCTGTTGGACGACAGAACTTGGACTAGCTGCCGTCATACACTACCTACGATACCGGCCTCAGTGTGGTTATATTCAATAACGAGCGGAACGGTTGTATGTGAATGTAAATAATGTTAAAATGCCCTGAGCAGTGTAATACTAAGATACGGTTTAGCTTTGTTTGACATGTTAGTACTAAGCTCTAGTTCAGGGGGGTTAGCTGCGGCCTCATATGTAGGCCGGCAGAACGGTTCAGTGCTTTTTGCACTTATATGTTTCTTCCTTGTTACATTCATCATTTTCTGCTTATTTTATTATTATTTTTCCTATGCAAGCATCCAAATCCACCAACTCGTAGCCATTCTTATTTCCTACTACACATTTCTGATTATAATCACTGTGTCACTTTCCTTCATTGTTTACTGTCATGGCTTTGTCTGACATAGGTCCTAACTCCCTAGGCTCTACAACTCTACTGAGCTGGAATTTAAAAGGTGCTAATAACCCGGTTAAGCGTAGTAGAGTATTTGCTCATCTGAAATCCCTTATGTCTGATATAATATTCCTCCAAGAGACACATATCCGGTCCAATGACCATTCCAAACTTAAACGAGGCTGGATTGACCAAATCTACCACTCCAGGTTTAGTGCAAGGGCTAGGGGAGCAGCCATCCTCATTAGAAAAGGCATTCAATTTGTCTCATCCCAAGTAATCTCGGATGATAATGGCCGTTATATTATTGTTGTGGGGAAACTATTCAGCACACCTGTTGTGTTGGCTAACCTGTATGGTCCTAACTGGGATGATCCACAGTTTTTCTCCAATTTTATTTCTACCCTACCAGATCTGAACTCGCACCAGCTGATATTAGGAGGTGATTTTAATTGTGTTCTGAATCTAAAACTTGACAGGTCAAGTACAAAGTCTGATCGTGTCCTTTCTAAATCTGCCGCAGTGATTAACTCTTTTGTGGACTCCTATAATTTATCAGACCCATGGAGGAAGAGGAATCCCACCACAAAACAACTACTTTTTTCTCCCCAGTCCACCACTCCTATTCCAGAATAGACTTCTTCCTGCTTGACAACAGACTGCTATCCTATGTTGCTGACACCAAATACCATAGCATCATCATCTCAGACCACAGTCCTGTCGAATTAGTTATCCGTTTTCCAGATAGTATAGCGCCTAGGCGCACTTGGCGCCTTGATCCACTATTACTGTCCAGCAGTGCCTTTAAGAAATTTATTGCAGCGCAGATAGATGATTTTCTAAGAATTAATGTTACACCTGATGTTTCCTATTGCACTGTATGGGAGGCGTTAAAAGCCTATTTGAGAGGTCAAATAATTTCATATGCTGCATACGAGAACAAACAACGTTTCAGGCGTCTCTCAGAGCTATCTCACCTCATTTCAGATATTGATTCGAGATATTGTATTGTATAGGCCAATAAGCTTATTGTGCTGCGATTATAAGGTCCTCACTAAAGCTCTTGCACGACGCCTGGAGACAGTGATACCTCTTATAATTCACCCTGACCAAACAGGGTTTGTTGCAGGCAGACAATCTTTTTTTAATATGCGCCGCCTATTCAATGTTCTCTATTCCACCCACTCTACAGTACAGCCTGAGATTGTTATCTCACTTGATGCTGAAAAGGCATTTGATCGAATTGAATGGACCTATCTATTTACTGTTCTAGAGAGATTTGGTTTCGGCCCACAATTTTGTTCCTGGATCAAGATTCTTTATTCATCTCCTATGGCGTCAGTCCGCACAAATGCGGTCATATCAGACTATTTCCCCCTTCACAGAGGGACACGGCAGGGTTGCAATTTATCGCCCAACCTTTTTGACATAGCCATAGAACCCCTAGCAATTGCCTTGTGAACAGAGGACAGAATTGCAGGAATTAAGAGGGGAGACACTATCCATAAGGTATCGCTTTACGCGGATGACCTGCTCTGTTTTGTTTCTAATCCAACAGAGTCTATTCCTATCCTCTTAGATATGCTGCAGACTTTTGGAAATTTCTCAGGCTATAAATTGAACCTTAACAAAAGCTTACTCTTTCCAATCAACCAGCTGGCTCAAACAATAACATATGACTCCTTTCCTTTTAAAACAGAGCTACAGTGCTTCACTTATCTAGGGATTCAGGTCACACATGCATTCAAAGACCTTTCCAAGCACAACTTCCAACCACTGCTGGAACAAACTAAGCAGGATTTAGCAAAATGGGTGTCTCTACCTATCTCACTTGCAGGGCGTATTAACTCTGTTAAAATGACAATATTGCCGAGGTTTTTATATCTATTCCAAATGATTCCTGCTTTCTTGCCAAAATCTTTTTTCAAACAATTAGACAGACTAATTTCTATTTTTATATGGAATAAGAAAACGCCACGCATGAGAAAGATATCTAGAGAGACCAAAATCTGATGGTGGATAAGGCCTTCCTAATTTCATTCATTACTATTGGGCAGCTAATATCTTAAAGTGTATGTATTGGGTATCCACATTTGAAGAAAACAAGGGCCCCTCCTGGTCTATCATGGAACTGGAGTCCAGTCTCCCGACGTCTCCTATTTCTCTATTGAGCTCCCCTCTGACTATTAAGCCTACCACTTTTATCCAGAACCCCATTGTTAAATCATCCCTGAAAATATGGTCTCAATTCAGGACACATTTTGACCTCTGTCACACCAGTACTTTTTCCCCATTGTCTTTTAATCATCTTTTCCCATCATCATTAATTGACACAGCATTTAAAATGTGGCATAGAAATGGCCTTGTCTTCTTTGGTGATCTTTTTATTGATGGTGTATTTGCCTCTTTTGACGCTCTAGGTAAAGACCACAGTATCCCCAAATCTCATTTCTTTAGATATCTACAGGCCCGCAGTTTTGCCAGCAAACATTTCCCCTCATTCCCACAACTTCCCACCAAGGGCCCAATTGAATTTTGTTTAGACCTTAGTCCTTCTCTTAAAGGTGCAATCTCCAGAGTATATAACATAATCCAAAATATAAACCCTCCATTGTGGTTGAAAACTAAATCTGCATGGGAACAGGACATTGGCTGTGAATTACCTGACGACACATGGCATCGCAGTGTAAGACATATACATGCTTCGTCTTTCAGTATAAGGCATGGTCTCATTCAATTTAAAATCCTTCATCGTCTTCATCTTTCCAATGAGAGACTGGCAAAAATATATCCATCAGTAGACCCCCAGTGTTTGAGATGTCATCAAAGCTCAGCTACTTTGGGTCATATGTTCTGGTCGTGCCCATCTCTGGTTGATTTTTGGACATCCGTCTTTGAGTGTTTTTCAAATATATGTAACATCACTATTGATCCAAATCCAATCACAGCTATTTTTGGTGTATGTCCTGTGGAAAACAGGGTTACCACTCATCAAGCAAATGCAATTGCTTTTGCCTCACTCTTGGCTCGTCGTCTTATTCTTTTTGGTTGGAAGTCAAAAACACCTCCATCTTTCTTACAGTGGGTGAAGGAAGTTATGTTAAACTTGAAACTTGAGAAGCTGAGGTACACCATGCATGGATCTTGCAAAAACTTTAACCTGGTATGGCGCCCCTTTATGGAGTTTGTAGAAAACCTATCCTTTGCATGACCACGGTCATGATTTTAGGATACTGTGACTGTACTATGGCTTAAAGGTGGTAACAACAGATATGGTACTTACTGGATGTACTTATTTATTTTTCTTTTTTTTTTTTTGCTATCTTTACGATAACAGCTGTACATTATTTTTCTTTCATTTGGGAGGACCTTATATTTTGGTCCTGTCCTCTCCTCATAAGTTTCTTAGGTCCTGTCTCCTGTTTTGTTAGTCTGTTTGTTGTTGTGGTATTTTTGTATATCTGAAAATCTGAAAATAAAGTTTACAAAAAAAAAAAAAAAAAATGTGCAAGGAGCCTAAAACCAAGAGCCCAAAACCATGGGTGAATTTTGAAGCCAATACAGCAGTGGTGGCAGCGGCACCAGGGCTGGCTCCAAAAAGACTCCAAACCAGGCCCAAAAGTCAATGGGACCACAACTAGGGCTGGGCGATATATGACAAAATCAAATATCACAATATTTTAGACCGAATACCTCAATATCAATAATGTGACGATATTTTGGGTAATGAGTATTTGTGTTTTCATAAGATATTTACAAATAAGAAAATTATTAAAATTAGTAATGATCATTAGTAACAATCAGTAATGTGTAATCAGTAATAGTAATATGGATATGATGAGCAGGTAAAGCCAATCATTGTTCATTTTACTCAGTCACAACAAGCTAATAAATTCAGAAAATTGTATCACTTTACTGTAAGATGGCCTTTAACATTTAAATTATTTCACAATATTACGATAACCAAAATCCCAGACGATATCTAGTCTCACATCACAATATCAATATTATATATCGCCCAGCCCTAACCATAACCCAACTTCTCGCTAAAATTATGAAGTCAATTAATTTTTTCCACAAGAGGTTATGGCCTCAGTTGCTAATTTCACTTCTTCTAATGTGTGTCCTTATGGCGATTTTCACAATAATTGTGTCATTAATGGGATATAGCCTACTGGATATAAAACGGGGTTGTTTCCCTGCACAGGTTGCCTGTCCAGTGATCGACAGGTCGCCGATTATCACTCTTACTATGTCTTTTTTTTTTTTTGTACAGTCTATGGCCTAAGGGTGCTCCGATCAGGATTTTTGGGGCCGATCACCGATCGCTGGAAGCAGTATCGGCCGATACCGATCACCGATCACGGGGTCTATTTGAAGCCTTCTATTCATCGTGTAGCAAGGGCGGATATTTCATTTCACTGTTGGGGGGGACAATAAACAGAAAAATTTCTCAAGAGCAATTCCTGAAGGGGACACCAAAGGTGCCTCTAAAAGTACTGTTGTATTAAATGTATATAGAGGTCCATTATGAAACATTTCCATAAGCACTTCATTCCTTTCTTATGAAGATTTTATCAAATTGCCTTTGATATTACTGGGGTCTTTCTACTTGGCGTTTCGGTGCACTGAAAAATGATCGGATGTCTGTTTTTCTTTTCTCTGCCATTTTAACTGACTGGCTGACAAATAGACACACACACGCACACACACACACCCCACACACACACACAGCATGCAGGTTATTTACAGTAGTAGGTGAGATGCAACACCCATTAACTGAACTAAAGCTAATATATGCCTAATTAGATTTAGTTTTCCCGAAAAAGCAGATCTCTAATGTTTTGCTGTCAGTGTGTAAAAGTCCAGAACGCTATGAAGCCTGCCAGAAACTTACTTATATTTTAACATAATGTTTGTTGTAATTATGTCTTTTTTATTAATTAAGTCTTCATTTATTTCCAAAATTATGAACAAAATAACATAGTGGCAGCCATTTTACATGCAGTAAGAAAAAAATAATATACTTAGAACCTAATTACATAGGGTAAGTTAATCTTAAATATTATATTATAGAAATATTACTGTTACCATCTACAAAAGATAAAGTATTTTGGTATGAAAACCCGCATTTTAATTTAACCAAGTATCCTGTATCATAAATACATGTCTGGCATTTGTAACAAACCAAACCGCTTGAAAATCGGTCGAAAATTCAGTGAGTTATGATGATTTTAATTGTGGATAGACCTCCTGCCTCCATACACATACATGCATTAGGAGACGCGGCTGCCCCGTACCAACACGTTGACGCACGAGATTCAACCGCGAGGTAATGGAACAAAATGTAGTCTGGTTACAATTGTGAATGTGTTTTATTCTATTGAGTGGTAGAAGTAAAGAAAAATGTCTGACACATCCTTTGTTTTAAGTTAACCTTTGCAAAGTAGCTTCTTACTGGAGGTCAGCCACCACTGACACACTTCCAGAGATCCTCCACAGACACTCGTACCGAGGGCTAATGTGTGTGTGTGTGGGGGGGGGGTTCATGTGTGTGTGTGGGGGTTCGGGGAGGCAGGTAGGCAGTGGACCAAACCACTGTGAGGCGTATGAGGGGGGGACGCAATCTTTCGAAACTTAAAAACGCATTGTTTTGCGTCTATAATTAGCACAAGTGCTTTCAATGCATATTATTATATTATTTAAAATTATATAGTTATGTTTACAATGATATATTGAGGGGGACAACTCTCTGTTAGTCCCAGGAAGGGGGGGTCCGGACCCCCCTGTCCCCCCCGTAATTTCCGCCCCTGTCGTGTAGCATTATTTATTTATTTAACTATTCTTAACAACATTGTATATTAAGTATTAAAATTAGGAGATGAGAAAGTATCATGAATTGACAACTGTTTATTGGCAGGCAACATGTGCAACATATTCCACTCTCTCTCTTAGAGACACAACTTAAACCATAGCAGCCTACGCTTGGTTATTGGGAGCAGCTTAGATCTTAACAAATATAGCTTTCCTGTGGAATAAAATAAATACAATTTTATAAAATAAAAATTAGAATAAAAGCTAAATGTGCACAACACACCAAGTTAGAACAATAAATTATATATAGGCCTACTGAGGCAACAAAAATCAATTCCAATAGACGGAAAACACAGGGCCTTTATCAATTTACTCCAACTTTAGAGACTATAAAAACTGCAACATAACACAAATATTTTTCAATATTAATCTGGATTGAGGGAGCAAACATTCAGAGTCAGAGTTAAAAAGTAAATATTAACGTTTTCAGTCCACTCAGTGGATACTGTAGCCTACAGTAGCCTATATACAGCTAATCTGCTAGTCTCGGAAACCCAGCTGTATTCCGAATAACGTTAATAACCCTTAGTTCTTCTTTTTGGGAATTCAGCCGGTCGTCTTCTTGGCATGGAAAAAAAAAAAATCCCTCACGCCCGTGTATGCAATGGGAGGCGAACAGACGGGTCCGGGGAGAGAGAGAGAGAGAGAGAGAGAGAGAGAGAGAGTGAGCGAGACAGAGAGCGCGACACACACACAGAGAGACAGAGAGAGAGCGACACAGAGGGAGAGCGCAGACAGAGAGAGAGAGAGAGAGAGAGAGAGAGAGAGAGAGACCGCACAAAGAGACTACTTCTGTTTGGATCTCTTCCCAACTTGTCTCTCCCTAACATTTTTGCAAATGTATTGTCTTTTTCAGACACCTGGTAGAACTGCCAGACCGGTGAAGCCATTTTAGCGGCGCAAATTGTCTCGCGTGTTTTGCGTCATCTGATCGGCGCTTCTGATCGGCCTTTATAGAGACCACCGATCAAACTATTTAGAACGAATATCGGCCGATAACGATCGGTGGCCGATCGATCGGAGCACCCTTACTATGGCCTAAACAGGGTATCTTGAAGTTTCAGAAAGCCAAGAATTTAAGGCCTTTTAATGCTACCTGAAATTGGATTCAAGAGCAACTTAAAAATCTAAATATATAAACAAATATACCGTATGTTAAAACCAGCCTATTTTGAAAGAAAAATGACACTTGAAAATGAAATGTTTAGAGACATGATGTGATGTCCAACATGTTGCCATATTGTATTAACCATGTTGTGGGTCAAACTTACTGTGACCAAGTGGAAGTACAAATAATGTAACACTACTTCTGGTCCCATTCACATCTTTTGGTGAAACTGCACAATTCCCTGGCATTTGTCTCACTTTCCAACTCTGTCTAAATATCACTGAATATATATCACTCCCATCATCTAATTTTATCATTGCATCAAACTGGAACTTAATTAAACCTGCAATAAGCGATATCAGACCTTATAACCAATCCTGAAACTAATGTGTGCTATGTGGGGATTTTTTTGTGGGGAGACATAATGATATAAAACAATATGCACACACGCAGGCCAGCTGTGTTGCTGTTTTCACCTCTTTTCTAAAACTTGTTGTCAAATTCCGCTCCGGAACTAAACTCCTCCCGGGCCATTCAGTAGCTTTTCATTTTTTAAAAACTAAATTGTCTCCTCCCTCGCTGTTTAAAAGTGGCACTCTCCCCCTCCCATTCCTGAAAAAAATTCTCGTAATGGCGGAATCGATGAATCGAGCAAGTAAAGTTGTTAAACTAGTAGCCTAAACTTGCTACCTACGTCTTCACTTGTCACTGTGAGACATGTAACCTTCAGTGGGAGAAAGTCCTAGAAAAGCGAGACCTGGTAACCACTTATTGGCATCCTATCTTTCCATTTGTCCTTCGTAGGCCTCCTTAGTGCAGGGGTTTTGCTGTGTTTTACAAATGTGTTGCGGTTTCAGTCGCCCTCTAGTGGTCAGAAAAATCGCTTACTGCAGCTTTGAAAATAAACCTGCATAACATGATCAAAGTATTAATCTAATGTGATTTAAGACATTTTAATACTTTCACAGCCTTAAGTTTAGATAATTTAATACAAGGCTTTATCAGACTTTTTAAGGACCTGTGGATACCCTGTTAAAAGGATGCGTGGTTGATGCTGAGTCCTACTTGTAGCCTTTGTGAGGTTAAAGTAATCTCTCCAACCAAACAGCCAGGCTGATTGATCTAATCAGTGTCCATTTTGATCATTACATTCAGCCCAATCAGGAACCAACATTTACAAAGAAGCTGAGGGAAAGTTAGGACACATGCTGTGTTGTTGCCTATAGATAACAAAGCACAAACAGAATACCTAGAAAGCACAGGGCAGAAAATTTAATTCAGAGCTCAATTCCTGACAAGGTGGCTTTGATAAAATGGAAATATGACAGGAGTTTTGCTGCTGAATGCCAGCCAAACTGATTATGCCAGGGTTTCCACCGTTGCCTTGTTGAAAAATTCCATGACTTTTCCATGACTTTCCATAACTACAATGGGGTCCAAAAGTCTGAGTCCACTACCAAGAACTCTTTTTGTTTCATCATTTATCAAAAACGAATACACATTTTTGCTCAAATTATATTTATCAATCAAAAATTACATCATGTTTCACTATGTCAAATAAAGTTTGTTAGTCTTTACTGAAAGTCAAAATTTCTCAATATTTGGTATGTCCACTGTTAACCACAGCCTGCACTCTGTCTGCCATCGATTCTACAAGTTTATGCCGAATTTGAGAATCCACATTATTCCAGCACTCTTTTAGAGAATCCCAGACAGCGTCTTCTGATGTTACCGTATGTTTCGCCTTTTCCCTTTTCAAACGTTCCCAAAGATGTTGGGAACGCTGGCTCTTCCTTGGACTTAAGAACAATTTGGCCCTGAACTGCTTCCCTAAACTCTTCTGACATCATTATAAACAGCTGGAAAATAATTTTCAATGGAAGACCTTTTTCAAAGGTAAAGCACCAGCAGCAGTGACAATAACGCATAGATAGCCATATTAATTTAGTCAATATCTGGTATTAATTGTTAAAAGGGCAAAACAATTCACACTGTATTAGCAGCAGCTTTGGAACGCACGGTTTGTCACGTCCATGAGCTCGAAATGTTCTTCCTTCCTGATTTGTTGATGTTGTTTGGCTGAAACCAACATCTAATGCAATGAATATGTGAAACAAGTTGGAAAATAGGCTACATTCTGCTATAACACAGTAAAATTACCCATTTGTAAAAACAAATCCTGATATTCCCCAGAGAATTTATCTCAATGACTCAATGACTGCTGACTGTCCACAGTAATCTACAGTGTAACTGACCAGTCATCTGGGATGGTTCTTATTAACTACAGTTGCCTACAACGGTAACTGACCAGTCATCTGTAATGGCTCCTATTAACTACTTGTTGCCATGTAACTGATGAGATTTTTTCATGGTCCAGTGTAGTGCCCTTGGTAGCGCCGCACTGTTAGCTGACATCTGATTGCTGTGGTTATCATTAGCTCGATATGTTCCCTTCTCTCAGAAAGAAAATTTCAAACCACACATTTAAAAAATAAGACAATATAATGTGGCCTTGCTTATCGTTTTTTTGAATCATTAGGAACCACTCTTCATTTCGGCATACATATAATCCACCAGACTGCACTTTCAATATTTTTAACTCTTGTAAGTGGTTCACACTGCTCGTTACCGTCTTCCACGGTGCATTTTTTGGTGGATAAACATGGTAAGAACAGGACAACCGATTCTCAAAGTTAAAAAACGATTAAATAAGAGCTTCTCTGTGTGTTGTGTGTATGCCGAATTGATGGGTGTCCCCTAATAATTAAGAAAAGTTTTCAAGTCATTGTTTTAAGATTGTGTAACTTTGCAGATAAGCAAGTCAACTTTAAATTGACACATTTTTGAATGCGTTGAAGTTCTCCCCTTACGACAGAACGGTACGTATCGGGGCTAGGTCAACATGCCAAACTATAAAACTATGTAGGGTGCAATGTAAAAAAAAAACGCTGCATAGCCAACGTTGCGAATTATCCGATTTATATCAAACAGGAATTAGTTAAGTCTCGACTACATGGCGACAACCTCAATTTTAAGCAAACGGTGAGTTAGGCCTATTTGTTGTACACTGTGTTCGCTTTACTTACCGAGTTTCTCGCCTTGTGTGTACAGTATCCATAAAGCAACAAGGAAGCCTGGAAGGCTGTCGGATATAGTTCTGTACATCCACACTGTCATAGCGGAGCATCAGGCAGTTGTTGTTGGCTTTCTGTATACATGAAACAAATACTGCTGCTGATAACGTTACTTCACTATCTACCAATCTGTCCAGCTAAGTCGTTCACCTTCTCTCCCTCCCTCGCGGTCTCTCTCTATTTTGCTGCATAAACTCTTCCGGGTTTGATGCGCAAGCGCCAAGCGAGTCGCTGCCAGCTCCACTCTCAGCTCACTGTCGCAACCTAGTGTTGTGCAAGTGTATCACACTGCAAATGACATTGGCAAGATTGCTGGAAGAACCAGCATGTCTATGTGCTGATATGTCTTCGTTCAGACTGTCCATACACTGTTATTTGCAAATGACTTTTGGCGTTTCTTTGACTTTTCGGCCTTCCATATTCTACTCGCAACTTGTGTGCCACAAGTTGCGAGTAGAATATGGAATATGGGCAAAAAAACAATTGCAAAATAGACCTGCTTGTTGACATGGTCATTTATTCTCTCTAGACACAATAAAAAAAAAAACACGTTAAGAGGATCAGAAGAGGATCGTTCGGAAACACCTGTTAACACACATTTTTAAGAGGGCAACAATGTACACATTAAAAAATAACACGTTAATTTAATACCACTTATGGCAAGCCAGATGGGTCAAATGTGTATTCATTTTTATAACAAACGCGTTTGCTAATGGCCAATCTAAACCATTTCAGCCCTAGGACAACCACATTCTGTTCTGTACATTTCGTATTGTACACGTCCTATAGGCTATATTATGATGATAAGCATGATAAGCAATATTTCTTATCATACGTGTATATAAGAATTATGTGTTATCACACATGCATTACATAAAATGGAATGTGTATGATAAGAGAGCCAATCTTGTTGTATAGGATAATTTCTGACCAATCATGGTCAGCCTTTTTGTGAGAAGCCACGCCCACTGCCACGCCCGCCTTTGTCCAATAGGTGTGAAAAGTTAATCAGTAATTCTTTGCCCCATGACCAAACTCTCCACAAAGTTTCATGGTGTTGCATGAATCCATTTGAAAGTTGCAAGCTTTTTAATAAGAAGCCATGCCCACTGCCACGCCCCCTTTGGCCAATTGGTTGGAAAGGTTAATCAGGTCTTCCTTAATTGCCACATGATCAAACTTTACACAAAGTTTCATGCAAATCCGTTCGCAACTTATTACATAACTTAATTATTTGGAATGTCCCCGCCGGAATCGAACTTGAGTCTTCCGATTAAGAGTCTGCAATCCTCGATATAATTTCCTGTATTCATCTATATATGTATATGTATGCATGTATATATATATATATATATATATGCATATATATATATATATATATATATATATATATATATATATATATATATGTATATGTATGCATGTATCTGTGCATACTACACAGACAGGTATGTGCATTAAAGAAAAAAAAAGATATATATATATATATATATATATATATACACATACATATACATACATATATACCCAAATACATACACATACACACACACACACACATATATATATATATATATATATATATATATATATACATATATATATATGCATGTATATGTATTTCTAGGATTACAAGTTCATTTTCATCCTTATCCTTTTTTCTCCAAGCAGGATTTTTATTCTAGTGCGAATAAACAGTAATATCACCAAATTGTACAGTAATGTGGAAATAAGAATAACGCACATATTGGATCATAAATTAGACCTACTCATGCGTGATCAATCAATAAGCTATTATGGCTCACAATATATAGTGGTGCTAATGGCTGTGCGTAATGATACAGTGGCTGCTGTGGTGCTGTTAGTAGGCAAGGAACGAGTCTGATTTTTCTGGCCCATGATGATGCTTGTTGTTTATGTCCAAACCAGGTTAAACGGATGTGCATGCAATAAACATGGACATGCACCAATCATCATAACTGTACAAGAGGCTATAGGAAATATGTGATGAGTGTGTGCGTAAAAGCGCATTCCAGGAATCCTGCCATGTTTTTGAAATACCCTATAGTTTGTTACTGTTAATCATTTAATTGCTCAGTTCTTTTTGCCGTTTTGCTACTCAAGCGCTTTGGGCGATGTGGCTATAATATTTAATATAATAAAGTAATGGCTACACTTCCGTTTCCCCTGTATATATTGTGTTTTAGAAATAAATACCCAGACACTGATTTGGTTGTGTTGTTTTTATTCCAAAGATTAAGTTTTGAAGTATGGTGTTGTTTTCTACATTAGGTTATTAGATTTACTGTGGATGCAGGCTTCAGCTGTAATGCTGATGGTCTGTTGGCGTCTGGACTCACAGCTATAGTAGTTGTGAGTGATCTCATCTCTCCATGGTCACCTTCTGAAAAATGGTGTCTTTTCTGTATTCCTTTTGTTTCAATTATGAATATTCATCATGGACTGATGAGCAGTCCTAAACATCCCTATGCTATTTTTCTATTGTCTATTTGTTCTATTTGTCTATTTTAACGTGATGTGCACCAATTGGCTGAATTACCATAAAAGAATCGCTTGATCTGTGTGGGTGGGTTTAAAATTAAAGAAATTATGTATTAATTACTATGGCTTTAGATAAAAACAAACAGTGCACAGTCCTGAAGAACACTCATATTTACACTAGTAGTTGGTGACCAACCAACATCTGTTACTGCCACCCAAACAAAACAGTCGAGAATCAGGTCTACTCCATGGTGCTGAAAGGGCGCACAGCGCTGTATGTGGACAACGGCTACTCCTCAGTACCAAACATAAGGATCTTGTTCCCACGGGTTACAAAGTCGTGGCCACGACATAAGGATCTTGTTCCCACGTTTTAATAAGTCATGGCCATGACATAATTATCTCATTCCCACACATTACTAAGTCGTGGCCACGCATTATTTTATTAACATGAGATGTCACCAGAGGGGCTCCGTAGACAAGCAATTCAGCAAGTTTACAGATCCTGGATACAAACTGAGCCTCTTTCAAATGAGGAAAAGATGTGAAATGCGGGTGGGGCATATTTGATATGAATATTTCAGGTTTGTCTTATGAAATGGCACAATGCCCGGTGGTGAAAAGGGCTCACAGGAATTAAGTGAAATTTCAGTGAGCGAGCGACCGCCCTGCTAAAGGTGCAATGAGCTTGACATTCAAGACGGGCAACAACAGCGTGATCCAAGACAATAAACAAACATAACAACAACACAGAGTGAAAAAAAACCAACGCGTTTCCATGTCGATTCAATGCACCGGCCATTTTCCAAGGGGAAAAGGCGGCACAGTTTTAGTTGTCAAGCATGTATTTAAATGGCAGCTGATGAAACAATGGTGCACTGTCTCGCATTTCCTTTGGGTGAGAAAGATTTAGGTAAAAGGCTTGAGGGAAGGAAGTCTGGGAAGAATCCACAGGTAAGGCCTGTAGGCCTGGCGCACAGAGCCCAGGGAAGCGCCTTTATTCCGGGGGCTCTAAGTTTGGACGAAAGCTTCTTTTTGTTCGAGGACACGAGCATCTGGTGGAAGGCTTGTAACGTGCAGGGGAGCTCCGGTGGGTGGCTGAAGCCGATCGCATAGATCAGTCCAAACAACAGGGCGCGTCCAAAGATCGGCAGCCTCAGTCTGGACTCCCACGTAGGGAGAATTTGACTAATCTAAACCGTAAAAGTAACAGAATTGAAGTTCACTGCTCTCATAAACAGCTCACTGGGTGACCAGGAAGGATCGCTGTATCTGAATCTCGTATATTTTCCAGATTCTCCGCTGAGTTTCTCTCCTTGATTGTTTGCTAGCAAAGCCAAGAGGTATAGGTTCAATTAGCTTTGATGGAAAAGATAAAAGCTTTCACGAAACTGACTTTGGTTTTATTGATTTATGTGATTGTGAAAGATTAAAAAAAACAATCTGAGAATAATCTATGTTGTGTATGTGAGCTGCCTATCCCGTCCCACCAAGTCAACAGCCAGAGTCCCAGAATTGGTGGAAGAATGTAGTTTATTGCCAATCTGCAGAGGTGGGAGTAAGTCACACATGTGCAAGGCACAAGCAAGTCTTAAGTCTTAACCTTCAAGTCTCAAGCAAGTCCCAAGTCACTGTGTTTAGACTCAAACAAGTCAAGTCGAGTCATTGCTCAGGTCAAGCAAGTCACAAGTCAAGTCACCATGAAAGAAGTGCTTAAAACAAGAGAGAAAGGGGTACAATGGCGAGCCATGTCATGAGAAAACTGCACCAGTTAGTTAGTTAGTCTCTACAACTAGGGATGGGTATGGTTAGGATTTTATTAATACCAATACCACTATTGATACTGCTTATCGATACCAATACTTATCAATACTCTTTTGAGTGCAAAATACATGTTGTTAAAAACATTATCAGTACTACTTTGATATTAGTTTGGGCAAAAAATATTAAACAAAATAGTTTTGTTGATAAAATGAAATAGATTGTTTTCTCAGACAAAACATGATGATGGGACCAATTGGTATAGATACTGTAAATGTCTAGTAGTTGTTGATACTTGAGAAATTTCTGTTTCTGTTGGTCTTCACTAACTTAATGGGAATATGACTGTAATATAGTGTGTGTCCACCAATCACTAGCTATTGCTACCTTTGTGAGCTGCAGGTATGTTTTTCTTTTCAACCTCCTTCCTAAAAATATAGACTGCTCTGGTTACATTAGGTTACACTACTGACATTTTAAAATCACTTACTACATTAAAACAGACATATATGGTAGCATATAATATTGGTATGCTATTAATCTCTAAGCATTTTGTCATTTTTCCTTTAATTAGGCCTTCCATTGACAGTTTTCAACATAGAGGATAGTGAGTGACGTTAAAATAGAGAGTTGAAATGACTGATATTAGGTGTAGAGGGTGACTAGCATGTCTGGATGATCATTGCAGTTTTTAAATCTTTATCTAAGACCCTTTGAATGTTGAAATAGATTGTTATACCCGCAACAGTTTCCCACTTTGTATTTATTATGCGGCACACCCGAGTACCTACTGTATAGACAATTGTTCAAATTGCGCGAAAATGAAACATAGTAGCCTATTCTATCTGATGATTACTATTTTCTGCTGTGGATTGTGTAGACTAATACATCCATAAATTTAGAACACTGAAATTTGAATCCTCATCAAGGAAAAATACCATCTTGTTTGCCTGATCTCGCAGGATTGCATTTGTCACACAGTTGATTAGAGAGAGGGAGAGACCATTCTGCGGTTACATGAGACATTTTTTTTCATTCTGAATGAAATCATTCCGGAGGAAGATTGCCACGCAAGTGTTTACATGAGCGCTAAATATAACGATCGCATTGAGATGTGCGTTTACATGCTCCACAGTATGTAATCAGAATAAAAGTTTCTGACATGCGCAAAACACCGAATCCAACATGGGCTTACGTTTTTAAAAGATGGACCTGTGTCGGTTATTTCTTTACTGCTGTTCTTTCTGATGAAGCAACAGTTTTATCAAAACATACGACTCCATAAGTGTCAGAAAAAGACGTTTTGTTTTGCCCCCGCAATGATTGGGTGCATTTGTAATTTTCACCACTGTAAACCGAAACTGGCCCGGAGAGGACTTGATATAAAAACGAGCTGCGCCGCCTACATCAGGCCCGAGCGCCCCGGGGTTAATAACAAGCACATCCATTCGAATCCTCCCGGAAAAAAGGGTAACGTAATTGACGTTACTTACGTTAAATGCGCGAGCATGTGCGATAAGAGGCGAGATAAGGAAAGTGATCGGAATGAGTATGAAGCTATGTCTTGAAAAGCTGTCAATTCATAAGCTGTCTTGTCTGAATCAGAAACGGTCTGGTAATATAAGGCTCGAGAGAAAATCAGCGCAGGTATGGGAGAATCCTTTCAACATGCTTTCAGCTCAATCCTGTTTTGCATTGTTTTCTAGGTCCTGCTAGACACTGTCTTTTAAGCCTGGGTTGCGCGCACTGAACTAAAAGTCACCCAATCATGTTTCAAAAACAAAACGTAACTTCTTAATATCTAGAAAAATGCAAATATTTAATTTAAAAAAAAGTCAAGTCCTTTCGAGTCATCTGTCTCAAGTCTAAATCAAGTCTCAAGTCATGAATACCAAGTCAAAGTCAAGTCGAGTCTTTTATCAATGTTAGTCAAGCAAGTCTCAAGTCCTCAAATTTGCAATGGTAAGTCTCTCTCTCCTCCTCTCTCTCTCAGCAGTTGATTTATACAGTGGCTTTATTGGTAGGCTATATCACAAATTTGATAGTATTTAACTGGATAGTGTGTTTTGTATTTTTCCAATAAAATAAAATAACTAAATGAAATACATGTTTTGTTCAATTTACAATTAAAATATAAACAATCTTTTTGAAAAAGCTACAGCATTAGAATAAACTACTGTATGAAACTCATAAGAAGATTCAGCACTAACAAGTGATCCTTTTGTTCCCTCTAGTGGCTGAAAACAGAACTGCATCACCATATATTTACTTTGGCTACACAACATAAACTGGAACAGGCCAACAATTACCTGCTATAATGAGCCGCAACATACAAGTGCAATACTCTCACTTTAGGATAGATCCCCGAAGCACAGCTGTCAAACTCTTTGCCTCTCTCCTCTCTGCTTTCTCTTTTGTCTGTTTCTTTGTTTCATTCTCTTTCTAGCTTAAAACGTGTGTGTGTGTGTGTGTGTGTGTGTGTGAGAGAGAGAGAGAGAGAGAGAGATCCTGTACAGAGTGAACTATCATTTCAGCAGCTGTTTGGTCAGCAGTAGGAGTGTTTCTCTACACAGGAGGCAACTCTCCCTCCTCTATCTGACACAGAGACACCGAGGATAGAAACCCAAACCCAGGGCAGAGGGGTTCAGTGAATGTGGAGTGGAATGTGTGGATGTGGATCAGTGAGTCAGATGAAACTCTATAGAAGGACAGAGTGCCAGCAGGCCAGTCCAGATACACAGTCAGAGGAGAGGAGGGTTTGTATGTGCGTTTATGTTATTGTGACAGGCTGAGTAACTATCATCATAGCAGTACAGAATCCAGGACTTGTCATTCCCTCCAAGCTTGCTGTCTCCTCTCCTTCTGATTCCTCTGTAAGTCACTGTAAACCACTCCTTTCCACTCGACCTCCCAGTAACAGTGACCAGTCAGACCATTTATACACAGCACCTATTCCCAGAGGTCAAATCTCTCGGGTGATCGTATGGCTGCATCTCTCTCACCTCTGTCACCTTTCTGTTGTCTTCAGATGGGAGGAGGTTTCTGTGTGCTGTGTTTGGGTCCAGTGTGGCATCTGATGGAGAAAACACAAGACTCAATACAGCAGCAGCTTTTCATCTAATAGAACTGTTGTGTTTATTATTTGTTGATTTATTAACAATTTGACATGCACAGAGTAACATGAAATATGGCAACTCTGGAGGGGAAATAATATAAATCATGCAACTCTGGAGGGGAAATATTAAAAATGCACATCAATAGAAGTTGTTTTTAAAATGATAAATTATTAGTGTTTATTATTAAATATGTAACACATATTTGTATTGTTATAAGTCAATAATCACAACTCAGAGTCCATTCTCAGTTCTTTACTTGAGTCACCAACCACGACTACTGTCGTAAAACCTTCAACTTGACATTGAACCAGCTGTCATCACGACAGCTCTTATCATTACAATATTGACCAAACTTTTGTACATTATGTGAATGTATATTTTGTAAAAATGAGTTAAGAGTTGAGTTGAGAAAAGTTATTTTTTTCATGTACAATTACTAATGCATTTTGGGTTAAACTGGTGGACTGGTTTGTGTCAAGGGGTGTTTTTTTTTTTTTTAAATGTCACAAAACACTATGTCATTTATGTTGCGCTTATGGAAATTACTAAGACAGAATTCCTTATTAATGTAATTATTACAGGCTAGCAAAATTCACAAATTCAGTTTTTGCTGTGTGTTCTGGAGGGTCAAAAATATAATTAAAATCCTACCTCAATAAAGGTTTTTAAAACAATTTGTTGTAGGCTGTAATATTTTGCATAAGACTGTATACAACTATGATTTTCTTACACAAATAAAAACTAAAGTCTATAATAAAGCCACATAAGGATGTCAAATTCACAGTATGCCTTATACACGCATTGTCAAAAACTGTTGGTCTCAATGGTCTGAATCTGCTAGTCTAAATCTGCTTTTGTTCTCCTCGGCTGCAGCTCGATGCTTCTCGGATGGATGGAGCGGCCGTCATTTTTATGTGAACAATTGGGCTAGCTTCTGTATAAACTGACTTAGGGTTTGGATATGCTTTGTCAGAAGTGCTTCTGAGAACCGCCCAAAACAAACTTCTGAAAGCCCTGAACCTTCATGGTTTTTCAGAACATTACGATATGTAGGAGGTGCTGCAGGCTGTCCGTCAAACAAGGGGGCGGGGTAGTAAACAGGAACTAGTCATAGGTCAGAGGTGAAAGCGTGTGTTGCCTGTTGTCTGTTCAAACGAAATGGCGGCAGGCTTGTTTCCCATGTCATAGGTTTATTTGTGTTGCACCGCCACAATATCTGCACGAGCTGTCACAAAATCAAAAGTTGGTCAGTATATAGAAATTGATGTAAAGCGATCTGTAAGGCTGCGCGTCACGCTATGCTCTCTGTCACACCAGAAACTAATCTCACCGGTGCTCACGCAGCTGCTGCTTGTAAACTCACCACACACACACACACACACACACACACACAAGCCTTTCTTCCCCATCCACTTGTGTGAGAAACACTAGCAGACTGTAGCTATGCACTCAATCTTACAGTGAAAACAAAAGTGAACTTAATTTGCTCCAAACTCACATGTGTTTGTAACGGTGTGTGTAAAAATTCAGAGAGTCACCCCGACTGAGGGGACCCGCCCCCTCAGTCAAGACACAAGTTACGTTGCGTTACATTGACTCCCGCGCAAGGAAGAACTACAGACGTTTATGAAGATTGGCTAGCTAGCTATTTTTTCCCCCAATTTCAACATGGACATTCGGAAATGGATTAAAAAGAAAGAACCTCCTACTGCAACAACCACCTCTGGTCCTGGGCTCCACAACACAGGCCCGCTCCAGTCGCTCTCTGTCACCACTCAGCCTGCCAGCAGCAAGGACTCGCCGACGCCGTCGCACTCGCAGCAGCCTGCCAGCAGCAAGGACTTTCCGACGCCGTCGCACTTGCAGCAGTCTAGTGTGCCAGAGGACCTCAGCGATGACAAGCCAGTCCAGGTTCGTCTCAAGCAGTTTCCAAAGAAACAACAGCATAAGAATGACTGTAAGCGATCGTTTTCAGCGAATTGGTACAACGAGAGGGACTGGCTTGAATATTCAGAGCAAGCAGATTCGGCCTTTTGCTTTCCCTGCAGGAAATTTGGAGGGAGTGACTCAGTTTTCACAAGAACTGGTTATAGCAATTGGAAGCATGCTACTGATAAGGCGAAGGGATTTAGCAGACATGCTAACAGTAAAGATCATCAAGCATGCGTGGCTATTTGGAAAGAGAAGCAATTGCGATGTTCCACAGGCAAGGAGATTTCAACCCCGGTTAATTCCGATCAGCTTTCTCGAAACCGCCTGTACGTGTCTGCAATTGTAGACATTATTGAATTCCTCGTCTCAAACGAACTGCCATTGAGGGGTGCCATTGATTCAGTTGATAACAAAGGTGAAGTGGGCAGTGGACTGTTTCTGTCACTATTTGATTACACGCTGAGACAAAACCAAGAGCTAGTGCAGGCTTTCAGTACAATTCCAAAAAATGCTACATACACATCACATGAAATTCAAAATAATATCATTGAACTGATGTCTTCAGTCTGATGTCTCCATCATGTCTGGAAGAGAAGGAGGCATGCAGAAACTTATTCAAAATAAGTTAAACAGAGAAGTGCCCTACATTCATTGTTTTAACCATCAATTACATTTGGTGGTCGTGCATGCTATTTCATCAGAGAGCGCAGTTGGGGATTTTTTTGACGTGTGCAATTCAGTATAACGGAGAGAAGCTTTAAAGGCTACTGGATCAACGGTGGACTGGACACCTTGACACGGTCTCCGTGGTGCTGAAATCACACACCATGCTTGTGGACTTCCTGAAAGAAATCGGAACCACAAGAACAAGTGCTGATGTGAAAATTTAAGCTGTTGGACTTCACAAGGCCATCACAGAACGGACCTTCAAATTTCTTGCCTGTGTGATGTACAAAGTATTGGGGCTGATGGACCCACCTAATAGGATGCTGCAAGCCGAACAAACGGATCTAATCACTGCAATTCGGCTCATTCAAAGTGCCTCTCCTTGCATTGAAAATCTACGATCGGATGCTGAATTTGCTAAACTGTGGGCTGACAGTGTAGGTGCAGATGATGTGGTTCCAAAACGGCAGCGACAGGCCAGCAAGTCTCTACAAGACTACGTGGTGGCTGAGAGTCTTGGTCAGCGCCAAGTGAACATTGAACAGGAGTGCAAGCGGCTGTTTTTTGGCATTATCGACTCTATTCTCGTTGAAATGGCTGTGTTTCAGCGAACGTAATAGCAAGTACATGGCAGCTTTGGATGCATTGGACCCTGGCAGTGAGAATTTTTTGGATGCCGGCAAAGTGAAACCACTACTGGATTTAACGAAGACCGAAATGGTTGAGTCACAGTTCACCGTTGCACGTTTTGCAAACTCGGTGCACAGGCCAGGACGACGAGAAAGTGACTTTGGGCCAACTTGTTTCAGATTACTCCAGCGTTTTCAGTGCAATGCCAGTGGTGCTGACTGCGTTCAAACACGCACTGACATTTGGGGCCTCAACTGCTATGTGCGAGAACTCTTTCTCCATGTTGAAGAACGTATTTTCTGAGCACAGACGCAGCATGTTGCATAGACGGAAAGCCCATCTGATCCAGCTGGCATTTGAGAATGACCTCAGTAGAAAATTAAAAGAAGAATGGAAGGAGATACTGCTGAGGAAGTTCCACTCATCGAATAGAAGACTGCAGCCCCATTTAGGCTAAACTTTAATTCTGAGAAACAATTACAGAAAACTAGATAGATGTTTAGCTTGGAATGATGAGATGAGAATAAAATACCAAATAAAACAAAGTTGCAAAAGAAAGATATTTTAAAGCTGCAATAAGCGATTTTCCGACCACTAGAGGGTGACAGAAACACATTTGTAAATAAAGCATAGCAAAACTACTGGACTACGAAGGCCCCTAAGGACAAACCATGCATAACGTTAGGCAAGTTAACTTTAGGGATGCCCCGATAACGTTTTTTGACGCCGATCGCCGATCGTCTATGAGCCATATCTGCCGATACCGATCGGCCATAGATAGTTTTTTTGTTTTGTTATAGCAGCTGGTATAGCAGGATTATAGGTCAGTTTCCATTTTACATACATTTCATCCATCAAATTGAGTCCTGGTTAAAAAGTATCAACATTTTCTTTTTTTCTACCTCAATATTTACTTGATCATTATGTACACAAAACCATGTGCGTTCTAGGTAGCGCATTAAAGCGCAACATGATTTAGTGAGATAACCGAAGCACAAGAGTCAGACTGTTGCCACCTGCCTGTGTTGTTGAGTCGAGTTAAATAAATGGAGACATCCTCTGAAGATATATATCCGTTTCAGTCTTTTTTTGTTTTTGTTTTCTATGTTCTTAAGAGAGAGAGAAATGAGACTTTTCAGTTGCCTCTCCGCTGTTAGGGTCTTGACCAACGCGGACAGTGGTGCAGAGTGCAGACCATTATGTAAACAAACACACATGGCATGCGATGAATTGATGCATTAAATAAGCAGAGAATTAAATGAGGGGAAGTAGCGGGCGTGACGGACTGTGACGTTACTGGTTGTCCATGAAGATTTGTGTTTTTAATTAACATGTAGCCTAAAGAAATATGAATTCAAGAACTTCAAGAAGAGAAATGGCTCACGTGTTTTGTGTCATCGATCGGTTTTTGCAATCGGCGACTATAAAGCATTATCGGAATTCTCCGATCTCATATTTATACTGAATATCGGCCGATTCCGATTGCTGGCTGATCGATCGCGGCATCCCTAGTTAACTTAGTTAAAGATAGAAGGGTTTGCTAAATCATAGACTATAATATATAATATATAATAATAAACTTTATTTATATAGCACTTTTCTTAACAAAGTTACAAAGTGCTTAACAAAAAGAATTAAAAAACAACAGTTAAAAACAAAAGAAAAACAAACAGATCATGAAACAGAGGGGAATAAAATGACTAAACTCTGCATTTGTGATTTGTGCTCCACTCGTGTTTATTGTGTGTTGAGCGTTATCTTGTATTTCTTACAGGGAGTCAAGTTCATCCCACATATCACTAGCCAGACAGCCTGTGCCTCTGCGGTTTTACTCATGCTTAACCAGGTAAGGAGATTTATTCTGAACTTAATGCTGAGCATTTTCAATGTGAGATGGTCCATACATCGGTCACAGACCGACGTATGTTTACTTTGCACTACATATAACAATTTGTCTTGGATCATCTCTTAAATACATCTTATCTGTCATCACATAGTAGTCCACTGCCCTCAAATTACTTTTCTCCACCTTACCTTGGTTATTACATTTTAACAGCATTATATGTTTTTCCAGTCACAAATATCAATATTGTATTACTAAGTGTTTTTAATTATACAAGCCAGTCTTACAGAATATACAGATAAATTTTTTGAATGTCTCTTCCTTGTGAGTACTTTCTGACAACATTGACTAAAGCCACACATCTAATAATAATAATAATAATAATAATAATTGATTACATTTATATAGCGCTTTTCAAGGCACTCAAAGCACTTCACATATGGAGGGGGGGGGGGGGGGTGGAGGGGGGTAACTCAACTCATCCACCACCGGTGTGTAGCACCCACCTGGGTGATGCACGGCAGCCAGTTTTGCGCCAGAACGCTCACCACACATCAGCTATCTCAGTGGAGAGTAGAGGACTGAAAGAGCCAATTAGGTAACGAGGGATGATTAGGTGGCCATGATGGAAGGAAGGCCTGTTTTTTGGGGGGAATTTTTGCCAGGGCACCGGGGTTTCACCCCTACTCTTGCGATAAGTGCCGATAGGATCTTTATTGACCACAGAGTCAGGACCTCGGTTTAACGTCTCATCCGAAGGACGGTACTCACTCACAGGACAGAGTCCCTGTCTCTGCCCTAGGTATCTAGACCATAGTCCAAGTTAATGAACATGCTGTTGCCTCAGTGTAGATAGTATTGCTTGTAGCGATTATTAAACTGCTGCACGTACTGATTTATGTCATGGGATTGGACTACACTGGATCAATGGTGAATCGCCTCACAACATTTAGCCATGACATAAATATTAGAGCTCTCTGATCAAATGGAGTCCTATGTAAACAGTGTATAAAGATAGGTTTGCATTATGCAACTTAGACACAAGTTTTGCTACTGAAACACCAAGGCTTACTTGAGTTTGCAAGTAGTTATTAGTATCTAGACTCTGTCATAGCAAAATTTCTATATGGTTGATCTCCCTATAGAGTGCCCAGAAACACGCCTGGTTGGAAATAGACTCAATTCCATTTACATAGATAATAGACATTATCAGTCTGTAAACTGAGAATTTCGACATAAATAAATATACAATAGTAAGTAGGTGCATAGAACTGCATATGCTTCATGTAGCTGGTTAACTACAGCCATGGCCGGATCTACGCACAGGCATTCTAGGCACATGCCTAGGGCCTCCTTGCCACTAGGGGGCCCAGACAGAGGGGTAAAGAACATCAACTGCCTACATTAAATAATGTTTAACACATATTTATTTTAAAATATTTTAAAAATATAAAAATCCGATCTAAAACTTGATTTCAATGTTTATATATTTATTTATTCATTTATTTTTTTTAAACATACAAAGTTACATTAGCGCCAAATGTGCGGGAAAAAGTATTTCCGGTTCAGTGGAGATCATCACTGTATGTTAGCAGCAGCGACATATAGGCTAACTGTTAGCAGCTTTTCGGTATGCTTTCAGGTACAGCAAAGCGCAAAAAAAAAGAAAAATGAAGAGGAAGAAAGAAAACGACAGAGAGGGGCTTTACACAAGTTTCTCTCGGGCTCTTCAAAGCCCACAAGCCAGCCTCAATTACCGGCTGCAACTGCAAGACCCTCCGCTGCGGAGGAGGAGGGCGGAGTCTCCGCTGCACCCGACGACTCGGCGGCAGAGGCAGGTGATTTTAGCCCCGTTACATTAGCAGTATAGCAGCAGTGGGTCGCAACTTTGACAGATACCAAGGATGATTCCTCTACAACGACACAAAAACACCACCACAAGCAACAAGGATGGACAACGGATGAAAACAACAATGAAAAAAAAAAAGACAAAAACAACAACGCATCAACAACAACATCAGCATCAACATCACAGGACAAGACTATGGGAGAATGTGAGCCAAACGTTTTTTTCACAGAACCTCTGGACCCAGACAGGGTGATAGCAAGCTATTCATCTGACCCAGCAAAGTGGGACAAAATTGACAACATAATGCGTGAGTACTTTGCATCAGACAAACCCTGTCAAAATATTGGGGATTTTTCTGCATCACTGAGAATATATGGAGACACTAACCGAAGCTTAACTAAGGAACATTTCTTTAGGAAAAAACTAAATGGAGAAATCCTGTCGAGAGAATGGTTAGTATACTCGCCGTTTACTGGCTCTGTATTCTGTTATTGCTGCAAGTTGTTCAGTAAAAGAGACACTGCATTTACCACTGGATTTAATGACTGGAAAAACTGTTCCAGTCGCTTACATGAACATGAAAATTCTATGGACCTTCGCAGTGCTGTGTTCAGTCTGTCATCGTTTGGAAATAAAAATGCACGAATAGATTCAAATTTAGTACAGCAAGTGGAATCTGAGAGAGCATACTGGCGCAACATTTTAAAACGTATAGTGGTGACTATCCAAAGACGCATACAAAAATGTGGAGGAATGAGCTTTTCCTTACAAAAGCCAAATCAATGGACATTGGAGAAATGCATGCAGCGACAGAAAATCTGAAGGAAATATACCCACATGATCTTGAGGAGGACTTTACAGCAGAGTTTTGCCAGTTCATCTCAATGGTGAAAAATGAACAATCAGTCATGGACATGTATAAGAAGCTCAGAGAGCTAGGCCTGAGGGATGCTTTCCCTAATGTGTACATTTGCCTTCGTATGTATCTGACATTACCGATTGCAAACTGTTCAGGAGAAAGGTCGTTTTCTTTGTTGAAACGTGTGAAAACGTACCTGAGATCAACAGTAAGGGAAAAAAAACTGAACGCCTTTGCCCTGTTGGCAATTGAGAATGGATTTACGATCTCCCTGGATTTTGATGACATCATCGAGGACTTCACCTCATCGAAAGTCAGGAGAAAGCATCTGTAAATGTAAGTTTTCCATTTAAATATCTAAATCTGAATAAGTAAAGACACATTAAAATCAAATGTAAAATGCATATATGAAATGTATAATATAGGGCTATACTTTCCACTATAAATAAATGACAACAAACAACAAACAAATTGCGTATGAATACCGAAATATAAATAGATAAGCTAAAATATATACCTAACTAAATTAATGAGCATAATAATCATGTGGCAGTTAAAAGTCATTTTGTTTGTTTACCAAATATCAAAATGTGCGTGTAGGGAGACAAACTTGATTTAAAAAAAATTTAAAATATAATATTTATTTTGGGATGGACAATGCGTAGCCTACTTTGGGACGGTTAAAAATAGGTTTCTGGGGCTTTTGGGACGGTGGTGAAAGAAGTTAGATTCGAGCCCTGCAAATTACCTACAAAGATTCGATAAGGGATTCGAAAGGATTCAGATTCAATAAGCAGATTCGATACTGGATTCAGATTCGATAAAATGCTTACGAACCCCAACCCTAATTATGTCTCAAGGAAATCTCCACATAGCACACATTAGTTTCAGGAGTTGTTATAGGGTCTGAAATCACTTATTGCAGGTTTAACCTGTCAATCATCAATAACAGACTCTAAGATGAACAACCATAACTTGATTCATTGAGCTACACAGCTCGATGATTTTAGACCAGTGGCGCTCACTAGTATTTTAAGTAAATGTGAATGGTTTGACCCACTTGAGTTTGCATATAGACAATGCTCAGACAATGCACAAGACAGTGCTCTGTTCATTAATGAAAGTAAGACAAAGGAGCTGGTTATCAGCGGTAACCAGAGTTGGTTTACAAAAGCCTTATTGAGAATGTTTTATCTTTTAATATGTCAGCATGGTATGGGAACTTGGGGAATAAATTGACCAGAATTGTAAATATGGCCAGCAAAAT
Organism: Centroberyx gerrardi; assembly: GCF_048128805.1. Lineage (NCBI taxonomy): Eukaryota > Metazoa > Chordata > Actinopteri > Beryciformes > Berycidae > Centroberyx > Centroberyx gerrardi. The sequence continues at coordinate 1,475,904 of NC_136014.1, forward strand.
TATAGGCAAAGATCAGAGACAACGGTCTAGTATATATAATGATCAGACCGGACGTAAGGCCCAACAAATTGTGTCTGATCCAACACACCCACTCTCCCAGGAATTTGTTTTGTTACCTCTGGGAGGTGCTATAGAGTTGTAAGAGCAACCAAGAATAAAAAGTCCTTCATCCCAAATGCAATCACCTTTCTGAACTCCTAACTCCACTCTCCATCACTGCTCTTATGTTTTGGAACTGTTGGACAATGTATATTGTCTTTGTGTGTTGTATTATTGTGTTTATTTTAACCAACCTGTGAAGCCAAAGACAAATTTCCACTGCGGTGGACAATAAAGTTCTATTCTTCTAATTTCTCATTCATTTCATATTCACAATAAAATGTCCACATTCTTGTACGTTTGTGTTGTTAAAATCCTGTTCAGTTACCCAACACACAGAATACACTCTATTTAGTAAACACTGATGAAAACACAAACATTACTATTTTCACATTAGGATGTAGGTGTGTGTGTGTGTGTGTGTGTGTGTGTGTGTGTGTGTGTGAGATCCCGTCCAGAGTGAACTATAATTTCTGCAGCTGTCTTTGGTCAGCAGTATGAGTGTTTCTCTCCTCAATCTGACATAGAGACACTGAGGAACCAAACTTTAACCCAAACCTAAACCCAAACCAGAACCCAGGGTAGAGGGGTTCAGTGAATGTGGAGTGGAAGGTGTGGATGTGGATCAGTTTGTCAGAGGAAACTCTGTAGAAGGACAGAGTGCCAGCAGGCCAGTCCAGATACACTGCTACTCTGTCAGAGTCAGAGGAGGAGTGGGAATGCATGTCTGTTCCTCTGTTATTGTGCCAGGCAGAGTAACGATGATCAAAGCAGTACAGACTCCAGGACTTGTCATTCCCTCCAAGTCTGCAGTCGGCACCCCTTCCTCTCCCTCTGATTCCTCTGTAAGTCACTCCTATAGAAACCTTTCCTTTCCACTCGACCTCCCAATAACAGCGACCAGTCAGACCATTTCTACACAGCAGCTGTTTCCAGCAGTCAAATCTCTCTGGGTGATCAGGATATGGCTGCTCCTCTGTCACCTCTGTCACCTTTCTATTGTCCTCAGACAGGAAGAGGTTTCTGTTAGCTGTGTTTGGGTCCAGTGTGAGTTCACAGGCATCTGATGGAGAGAACAAGACTCAATACAGCAGCAGTTTCTCATGTAATAGACCTGTTGTGTTTATTATTGGTTGATTTATTAACACATTGACTGTTCATTTCTTAAAAGCTTCATGATGACACATCAGTGTAGGATTTGAATGAATAGATGTCACACATTAGCTTTCTATTTAAATAGAAACTGAATGTGTGCTGCTTTGTTTTCACAAATAAAACTAAATACACACTTACACTTCCTCAGACCTGGTTTCAACCACTGCACTCCACCATGGTCCACACTGGGGGGTTAAATAAAGTCAGACCAGCATAATCTCTTTGATAATGGAACAAATAACCTTCATAACCTTCCATATGAGTGATTTTCCAGACGCCGTCACTCATATCCACCATTCAACATTAAACAATATTCCTCAGCTTCTCACTGAATTTATGAATCAGAGTGAATGCTCATATGTATGGTACAGACTGGAGCAGAGAGGAGTAAAATGACTAGACTGTGTTTGTAGAGTAACAGGAGTCACTCCACACTATGTAAATAATGTCTGTAACCATAGTAACATTTACTTCAGACCAATAGACCTCGTAAGTCAGATGCCCACATGCCCAAATATGGCTCACGGTTCCATAGCAATTTCTCCGTAGGGAAAATGAATGGGGTTTCACATAATCGTCTCTGTCAGAGTCTACATTTAATGCAGGATTTCCAAAGTCGGTACGTTTTTACCTACATATATTTATGTCTCTAATGGCACTGGGCCCGATGATTTCTGTAACCGTTTTCTAGTCTAAGTAGTATTTTTGCTAGCAACAAGCTAAACACTTCAGCGCATATAATTTGCACCTGAATTTTTCAGGCAGTGAGTTTGGTTGTAGAATGCTTCACTCTCGTTAATAACTGAACTGTGTGTGAACTGAACAGGATGAAGCTCCAATGAGGAGTGACAGCTGTATTTAGCTGCTGTGTGGACGCAGCCAGTCTGACAGAGAAAATGTGTGTGAGCTCTCAGCCTTCTAGCAGACGTTGCCTCTCCATACCTGAGAGTGTCCAGTCTCCAGTGTGAATCCTCCAGTCCAGCAGATAGCAGCTTCACTCCTGAGGCTGCTGGATGATTGTAACTCAGGTCCAGCTCTCTCAGATGGGAGGGGTTGGAGCTCAGAGCTGAGGCCAGAGAAGCACAGCCTTCCTCTGTGAGCAGACAGCCTGACAGCCTGCACACACACACACACACACACACACACACAAACACAACAAGCTACATGTTAGCTACTTTTAGTATACGGCTGTGAAAATAGTTGACAATACAGTCAAAGAACAGAGAGGAGGAAAAACAAGCACAGATCCTGTACAGACCCACGGCGTGTGTGTTCAATTCTATGCACTGAAGCACTGCGACACTGTTCAATTACCTAGTTCCATAATGTTACTTAAATACCAGATAATAACGTTACCTACCGTTAAAGTTTGTAGGGCAGCAGAAGACGTGTGCATGTGGCAAATTTGGAGCAAATTGGGGAATGTTAAGTTTCACTTTTGTTTTCACACTGGGAGACTCTGTGGATTGAGTACAATGCTGCTGGTCTGCGCATCTCCAAATGACAAACATGATGTGATGTGTGCATTAGAGATCGATTTAGATAAATTTCTATACACTGACCAACTTGATTTTGTGCCTCTGTATGGGAAACACTGCATCTCACAGTCAAAGACGCCCTCTAGAGGCCATCTGACAAAGTGCATCATCTCACTAAGTGTCCCAGACTGGCTGACTGACTGACTGCCTGACCTGACCTGTCCCACTGTGCTGTGGGAAAAATGTAACTGTCTCAATCAGTTGACCCAGTGATCAGCTCTGTGGCTTCATTTGGTTCAGTTTGAGAGTCTTCAACTCAATTTGTGAAAGAATCTTAGAAGTCCTTTCTGCTATTTTAGGTTTCAGCAACTGAAGGAAAGGAAATAGTCAAATATCTTCATGGAAAGTAATTCTCAGGGGCTACAAAACAGTCATAAATGTTGGCATCACAACTAGTTTAACATCATGTAAGCAGACTAAATCCTACGCAGGTCAGGTGTTTATTTACTGACATTGACCTGCATGTAAAGCAGGATTGAAATGTGTTGAACAGATTGAAGAATCCTGAGCAGAGACAGCATGGACCTTAGTTTGGAGAAATGTGTGAAGTCAACTTGAAAAAAACTGTGAAGGATATGACCTGAGAGTTTCCAGTCTACAGTGTGGACTCCCCAGTCCAGCAGAGAGCAGCTTCACTCCTGAATCCTGCAGGTCGTTGTTACTCAGGTCCAGCTCTCTCAGACTAGAGGACTGGGAGCTGAGAACTGAGGCCAGAGCTTCACAGCTTCTCTCTGACATCATACAGACACTCAGCCTAAAGGAGAATTAGTGATAAAGACAAACAAGAACTTTGAAAATATTTCTGTATTCTGATTTGGATAAATACATCCACCAAATGGTATATGCTATGTTATGCTTTACAAAAAAGCCACAAAGAAGAATAGTAAGACATATCAAGCAGATTGAAAGTGTTTTAAAATTTCACAGTCTAGGGATGCTGATGGCAAATGTGTTTTCACCTTCAGTCTTGAGTCTAGACTGAGGGAAAGTAAGAAAAACCCGAAGATCTCAGCTTGTTCTCCGGCTCATAGGGAACTAAGAGCTCTGCAGTGGAACTCATGGACAAAACTAGGCATGCTGTAAATGTGATCAGTGAAATCTTAATATTAATTCTGTATATACGTGGTAACCAGTAGAGAGATGCTAAACTTGGGGATATATGATCTCTGCTTAACACTAATTAAAATCCTAGCTGCTCTATTCTGAACAAGTTGCAGATGTGACAGTGAATTATGGCTGAGACAGGAATAGACAGAAGTGCAGCAATCTAATGACATGATATTAAAGCATGGATGATCTTCTCTAAATCCTTCATGTTCATGGCTGTGTGTATGAATCTGGATCAGAATAAAACGTGCTGGACAATTCCAAAAATTTCTATCCAATGAAATTGAAATTGAAAATGCCGATGTAAAATCGCTCTGAAAACCTGATATATAACTTGCAGGGTCGCACTTTGGAGATTGAAGAATCCTGACCTGACAGAGTTTTGAGAGCACAGATCTTAGTTTGCAGAAATGTGTCGAGTCAATTGAAAAAAACAGTAAATGGATCTGACCTGAGAGTTTCCAGTGTACAATGTGGACTCCCCAGTCCAGCAGAGAGCAGCTTTACTCCTGAATCCTGCAGGTTGTTGTTACTCAGGACCAGCTCTCTCAGACTAGAGGACTGGGAGCTGAGAACTGAGGCCAGAGCTTCACAGCTTCTCTCTGACAGCTTACAGCCACTCAGCCTGAAGAAGAATTAGTGAAGAAGACAAACAATAACTTCTGTATACTGATTTGGATAAATGCCTCCACCAAATGGTATATGCTATGTTATGCTTTACAAAAAAACCCACAAAGAAGAATAGTAAGATATATAAAGCAGATTTAAAGTGTTGTAAAATTCCACAGTCTAGGGAAACTGATGGCAAACATGTTTTCACCTTCAGTTTTGAGTCTAGACTGAGGGAAAGTAAGAAAGAAGATCTCAGCTTGGTCTCCGGCTTGGTCTCCGGCTCAGAGGGAACTAAGAGCTCTGCAGTGTAACTCATGGACAAAACTAGCCATGCTTTAAATGTGATCAGTGAAATCTTAATATCAATTCTGTATCTAAGTGGTAACCAGCAGAGAGATGCTAAACCTGGGGATACATGATCTCTTCTTTGCACTAGTTAAAATCCTAGCTGCTCTATTCAGAACGATAGTTACTTCTTGTAACTCTAGTTCTATGATCACAGGCGGAGCCCTCTGACAGGGCTTAGCCACTCATCTAGTCGCCTCAGCGCACTGAAAATTTGCATGCACGTGCTCAGCCAATCAGGATGAGCCTATACACCCCCTATGGGGCCTCGCACTTATAAATGGCGAGCAGCCCCTCATTCAACATCCACTAAGTCTTCAGCGACTTGTGGAGCGGCAGGGCGAGCTGTTAGAGGGCTCCGCCTGTGATCATAGAACTAGAGTTGCAAGATGTAACTATCATTCTATTTCACACAGGCTTCGCCCTCTAACAGGGCTCTATTGGCTTAGGGGGCGACTGTAACAACGCAAGAAGTCAGCCAGATATGGTTCCGCTCACACCCATGTCTATAGAATGGGGGGCGTGAAAAACCAATGTTACACTTAAATCATGTTGACAAAACAATAAGGTGTAGCGCTGGCCAACCCAGCGGCTGGTCTCCATCGAGCTACAGCATGAGGGACTCGGGCCTATTAGGTAATTTCTTCACAGATCTCGTGTACCAGTACTGAGTACAGAACCGGAGAAAGACCCAGACACTTCCAACAGATAGAACCTGGTGAATGGACAGGGCGTCGACAGGACGCCGCTCTGCAGATCTCCTCCACACCTGTTCCACTGAACAGTGCCGTCGACGCAGCCACACTCCACAGTGCCGCTGTGCGGTCCGGGGCCACCAGAATGAGCGACAGTCTCTCCGCTCTCACTCTCGCCAGCAGGGGAGGAATGAGACGGAGAGGAGGAAATGCATACAGCAGCTTTCCTGGCCATGGTGCGTGTCCGAATGCGTCCACCGCCAATGGGGGAGCATCTCGGGGAAACAGAGAGAACCACAGCGGACAGTGGGCGTTCTGCCGGGTGGCGAACAGGTCCACTTCTGCCTTCCCGAATCGGACCAAATTCGGTCCACTATGTCGGGATGTAATCTCCATTCGTCCTCCAGGGGCCCGCCCCTCGACATGAGGTCGGCCCCCGTGTTCTCCAGGCCTGGAATATGCAGCCCCTTGAGAAAACGGAGGTGCTCTGTGGCCCAGCACCACAGGTTCTCGGCAGCCTTCAACAATGGTGCGGATTGCACTCCGCCCTGTCTGTTGATGTAGGCCACCGTCGAACGGTTGTCGGTCCTCACTAGCACATCCTTCCCCTGTAACAGAGGCAGGAAGTGCTGTAGGACCAGCATGACTGCAGTCAGCTCTAGTAGGTTGATGTGCTGGTTTGTCCCTGTAGACCACACCGACTGACTGCCCCAGGCAGGTTCCCCTTCCTGAGAAGTTATGATCAACTCTCTCACTCTTGTGAATGGGGGCGGCACGCACTGAAACTGGAGTGAATAACCCAGTCGTAACGTCCTGTCCATCCATTCTGTTAACACACACTGGGTTCGCCATTCCTGATAAAATTCTTTCAGGGGGCGAGCAGTCAGCTGTGGAGAGGATGAGAGAAATTCTTTGTATGCAGTCTCGGCCCTCACCGTCACCGAGCTGCCCAGTATGGGCAGAACTGCCCATACTGGGCAGTTCTGCAGAAGCCAATTAACCATCAGAGTTAAAAGGGGACCTGAGGAGCAGTGGGCGGGAGACACAGACAGACGCCCGACAGCCTGCAGCACAGCCGTTTTGGGGGATTCTTTTTTCCCCTATTGTTTTTCCTCAGCATGTTCTTGGTGTGTTGAGTTTTGTTATTTTAGTTTGTTGTTATAGTTTGGGCTGGAGATCACCGGTAGTTCAGTTATCGGGTTTTTGTTTTGGTATAGTTTAGTTTACCTTTTTCCTTTGGTAGTTTAGGGGGAAGAGCTGGGTTCGCACGGCCCATTGCGTGGCTGGCCCAGTATTTTCCCCATCTTTTGTTCTGTTTGGCTGGGATCTCCAACCCCTTTTGGTTTGTTTCTCTTTTCCATTTTGAGTATGGTTTATTTTCTTCTAAATAAAACCTGGTTTCTGTTACTCAGCGGTAGTGGCGTCCTTTTATATGTTTCGGTCTCCAGTTGAGCCTTAAGTGTTTCGGAGGCCGTAACAGCCGTCCTCTCGTTCGGGCCGGGCAGGCAACTGATTCCCCATGCTTCACGAAGGAGCTGCCGTCTGGAGCTCAGCCACTGGCCGATATGGGTGAGAGGCCGCTCTGCCGTCATTGAGCCCCCGTTTCTGTGGATGAGGAACCACCGAACCGCTCGCCACCACAGCAGAGAGCAAAATGATGGCTGTGATCGCCACTCTGGCCTGTTTCCCTTGTGGGAGGAGGACAGAGAGCAATCAGCCGTCAGGGTGGTAGGAATAGGCTCTTTATGGAAGAAGTTTTGTTTTATTGCAAACAAAGACATCATTCACACAAGGCACAATGGGAACATTTTCAGGAACATTGTGGGGGGGATGCGAGGACAATGCCACTAACATACAGCTGGGGCTGAACAGAAGCCCCGCAGGCTGAGTCGGTTCCCCCCTCCGACAGTCAGTACCGCTTCTTGCTGGGCGGCTGGTTCCCGGCCTTCCAGGAACAAGCCAGCGGTCGACGGGAACCTCTGGGTCCTCTCTGGGCCGGTGGTGGAGGAGGAGCGTCGCCATCAGAGTGAGCCGGTGGCGGGGCGGGCTGCGTCGAGGATGGGGCCAGCGGGGGGTGAGAGGAGGACGTAGTGGAAGAGGAAGCCGTATTACGCCATCCTGGCCTCTTGGACGCCGTCGTACGCCGTTCCCTCGAGTCCTGTGAGGAAGTCTTCTGCTTGGTGGAAGAAGAAGCCAATGGCAAATGACGGCGCAGCTGAGCAATTTCCTCCTCTAAGCATTGGAAACGCTGTGTAGCCAAGGTGACGGATGCGCCAAAGAGCCCATCAGGCGACAGCGGATAGGAGATAGGAGCCCTGCAGCGGAGCGGCTCCTTCCAGGATGCTTCCACAGCTGCCCAAATCTCGTCCAAGGCGGGAGCGACAAAGACTGGCTTGGTCTCTGCCGCCAGACTCCCTGGGCCAGGCGATCAGCGACGCGAGGGGGTTCAGGGGGCGGAAGCGGGATCCCGCCGTTCTCGGCGGCCGTCCTCATCACGTTGGGGAAGTCTTGTTTTAACGATGGATGAGGTAGAGCGGCAGAGGTGAAGGATGCAGCCATAACGGAGACGGAGGAGATGTTGTCATCGCTGTCCCCCGGCGGCGGCATCTCTTCTTCTTCCTCCGCTACCAAGGGAGGAGCCGGCAGCGGAAGCGCTGCGACAGGAGCAGAGGAGCAGAGCTCGGGCGAGCCTGAGTTTCAAGTGCCTCGGCCCGGAACACGCCGCCGCTGGCCTCCGCCTCGCTGTCATCACAGCGGAGCTCGATCTCAGGAGAACGCTGATGCTGATAGCATTTGAAATGAGCCCAACGCTGCTGGCGTCTCACCATGGGAAGGGCTCTGCAGCTGCTGCAATCCGGCGAGTCAGAGACGCCATCAGTGGCGTGTTCCGGGCCGAGGTACTTGAAACACGCCTCATGCGGATCCGTCGTCGCGATCAGGCCGGGGCAGTCCGGGTAGTATTTAGCGATGTTGGTCTCAGACAATGCCATCCTAGGCAACTTGTTCGTCAGGCGCTGAAGAAAAAGTGGATGTTGAATGAGGGGCCGCTCGCCATTTATAAGTGCAAGGCCCCATAGGGGGTGTATAGGCTCATCCTGATTGGCTAAGCACGTGCATGCAAATTTTCAGTGCGCTGAGGCGACTAGATGAGTGGCTAAGCCAATAGAGCCCTGTTAGAGGGCGAAGCCTGTGTGAAATAGAACAAGCTGCAGATGTGACAGTGAATTATGGCTGAGACAGGAATAGAGAGAAGTACAGTAATCTAATAACATGATATCAAAGCATGGATGATCTTCTCTAAATCCGTCATGTTCATGGCTGTGTATATGAATTTGGATCAGAATAAAAGAAGAAGGAAAATTCCAAAAATTTCTATCCAGTGAAATTGGAATTGAAAATGCCATTGTAAAATCGCTCTGAAAACCTGATATATAACTTGCAGGGTCGCACTTTGCAGATTGAAGAATCCTGACCTGAGAGAGACTGTTTTGAGAGCATGGACCTTGAAAAAAAAAAGAAATGTGTCAAATCAATTGAAAAAAAAACTGTAAATGGATCTTACCTGAGAGTTTCCAGTCTGCAGTGTGGACTCTCCGCAGAGAGCAGCTTCACTCCTGAATCCTGCAGGTTGTTGTTACTCAGGTCCAGCTCTCTCAGACTAGAGGACTGGGAGCTCAGAACTGACGACAACTCCTGACAGCATTTCTCTGTGAGCTTGTTTTGATTCAACCTGACAAAATTAATAGAAACATTTTCCTATATGTTTTATCTTTCCAGAGCGACTCACTGTCAGTGAGCAGGAAAGGGTTCAGTGTCTTACTCAAGTACATCTGGACAGGGAACATTTTATGTTTCAGAGCTCAAACATGATGTTTTAACTCACAGAGTAGAAAAGAAGAGAAATATAACACAATACATTTTTATCAAACCGGATTCATACCATACAAAATTATTTTATTTGATCAATGCAGAAAATGTTCATGACCACAAATAATAAAAAAAATCAGAACACAAAGATGAAAACCAGCATGCAATGTTATAGTTACAACATATTGTTACACAAAAGCATCATAACCTGATCTGACCTGAGACGTTCCAGTCTACAGTGTGGACTCTCCAGTCCAGCAGAGAGCAGCTTCACTCCTGAATCCTGCAGGTTGTTGTTACTCAGGTCCAGCTCTCTCAGACTAGAGGACTGGGAGCTGAGAACTGAGGCCAAAGCTTCACAGCTTCTCTCTGACAGCTGACAGCCACTCAGCCTGAAGGAGAATTAATGATAAAGACAAGAACAAGAACTTTAAAAATATTTTTTTTTCTTCTGTATGAATATTAGGTTTAATATATTGAATCTCTCCAGTTTTCTAAGCACCTACACAGATTTATTGGAGGCTTTGACCACTGGCAGCAGCCTCAGAAGAGCCTCCTCTGAAGCAGAGTATTTCTTCAGGTCAAACACATCCAGCTGTTGTTCTGATGACAGTAAGATGAAGACCAGAGCCGACCAGTGAGCAGGGGAGAGTTTGACTGTGGAGAGACTTCCTGATCTCAGGTACAGTTGGATCTCCTCCACTAGAGAATGGTCATTCAGCTCATTCAGACAGTGGAACAGATTGATGCTGCTCTCTGGAGAGGGATTCTCCCTGATCTTCTTCTTAATGTACTGGACTGTTTCCTGATTGTTCTGTGAGCTACTTCCTGTCTGTGTCAGCAGGTCTTCTAGGAGAGTCTGATTGGTCTCCAGTGAAAGGCCCAGGAAGAAGCGCAGGAACAAGTCCAGGTGTCCATTTGGACTCTGTAAGGCCTTGTCCACAGCACTCTGGTATAGGTGTTTTAGTTTAGATTTGTTTCTAGATAGTGTAAACCACCAGAATATTGATTGTGGTTCTGACAGTAGATTGACACCAGAGTCGATGAATGAGATGATGACATAAACAGCAGCCAGAAACTCCTGAATGCTCAGATGGACAAAGCAGAACACCTTGTCCTGGTACAGCCCACGCTCCTCTTTAAAGATCTGTGTGAACACTCCTGAGTACACTGAGGCTGCTCTGATATCGATGCCACACTCCGTCAGGTCGGCTTCATAGAAGATCAGGTTGCCTTTCTCCAGCTGCTCAAATGCCAGTTTTCCCAGAGATTTGATTAACTTCCTGCTCTCTTTATTCCAGTGTGGATCTGTCTCATCTCTCCCATGATACTTGACGTTCCCCAGTTTAGACTGAACCACCAAGAAGTGGATGTACATCTCAGTCAGGGTCTTGGGCAGGTCTCCTCTCTCACTGGTTTTCAACACATGCTCCAGAACTGTAGCAGTGATCCAACAGAAGACTGGGATGTGGCACATGATGTGGAGGCTTCGTGAAGTCTTGATGTGGGAGATGATGCTGTTGGCCTGCTCCTCATCTCTGAATCTCTTCCTGAAGTACTCCTCTTTCTGTGGGTCAGCGAATCCTCTCACCTCTGTCACCATGTCAACACACTCAGGAGGGATCTGATTGGCTGCTGCAGGTCGTGTGGTTATCCAGAGGCGAGCAGAGGGAAGCAGTTTCCCCTTGATGAGGTTTGTCAGCAGCACATCCACTGAGGTTGACTCTGTAACATCAGTCAGGATCTTGTTCTTCTTGAAGTCTAGAGGAAGTCGACACTCATCCAGACCGTCAAAGATGAACACAACCTGGAACTTGTCAAACCTGCAGATTCCTGCTTCTTTCTCAATAAAGAAGTGATGAAGAAGTTCCACCAAGCTGTACTTTTCCCCTTTCAGCAGATTCAGCTCTCGGAAAGTGAATGGAAATGTGAACTGTATATCCTGGTTGGCTTTGTTTTCAGCCCAGTCCAGAGTGAACTTCTGTGTTAAGACTGTTTTCCCAATGCCAGCCACTCCCTTTGTCACCAATGTTCTGGTTGGTTTATCTCTTCCAGGTAAGGGTTTAAAGATGTCTTCACATTTAATTGGTGTTTCTGGTCTCGCTGGTTTCCTGGATGCTGTTTCAATCTGTCTGACCTCATGTTCATCATTGACCTCTCCACTCCCTCCCTCTGTGATGTAGAGCTCTGTGTAGATCTGATTCAGAGGTGTTGGGTTTCCTGCTTTAGCAATCCCCACAAACAAACACTGGAACTTCTCCTTCAGATTAGATTTAACGTAACGTTGGCACTCTGCAGCAATAGATTCTAAATGAACAAACAACAAATGAAATCAGTGAGTGGATTTCAGTGTGGATGCATATATTTTCCCCCTTCATGACATCTATTCAGCTCATCAGTACTGGACAAACATGTTCTGACTGTGTGTGCAGTCCAGAAGAATTGTATAGATCTGATACAGATGTGTACAGCATATTTACAGTAGTGTGGAAATGTAAACATCTCTCATTTCCTCTTTCCATCATGTTAAACCTGTTAAAAGCCTCTTACTGCTCTGCAGAGAGTCAGCCAGCTCCTCCTGCTTCATTCTCCTCAGGAAGTGCAGTGTGATCTGCAGAAAAGCCTCTCTGCTGCTGCTCCTCTGCTCTTCCTCCTCACCGTCCACCACCTCCTCATCCTCCATCTGCCTCTCTAAGCATTCTGGGTAAACTAGAACCCTCTGGGACCTTTTCAGCTCATTCTTCACAAAAGTGACAATGTTCTCCTCAAGAAGCTGTAACAGAATATTACATAAATTAAAGTTTCATATTAAAATTGTGGAACACAATATCAAATCCATCTTGCATGGTTTGAAAGCCCACTGGTCTAAGGAGTGCAGCATGAATTGCTGCTTACTATACATTGCTGCTGTGACACCCAAATTTCCCCTAGGGGATCAATAAAATGCATCTTGATCTTAATGTTAGTTTTAACCTGAAGAGAAGCAGGATTTGGACCAGAAGGTCTCCAATTCAAATCCAAGAAACAGATAGAAAATCTGTGAGGAGAGTGAATGAGAAACGTTCTCTTCAGAGGGAATTTGTTCATTAAGATGCTTTGTTAATGCTAACATTGTGTAGTAACATTATGTTGACTTACTGTGTTTCAGAAGGATGTTTATCTTTAAAAACACTAGGTTTATCCATAGACCGGTCGCTCTTCATGGACACACAGCTGGGTACAGGGGAGTCTGGTCTCTCCTGTTGGATCCTGATAGAAACACAGAATTGACAAAAAAAGGGTAGTTTTAACCTGAAGAGAAGCGGGATTTGGACAAGAAGGTCTCCAATTCAAATCCAAGAACCAGATAGAAAATCTGTGAGGAGAGTGAATGAGAAGCATTCTCCCCATCCTCAACAGTTACTATTGTAGCTGCCAAACTTTCCCTACACAAAAAGTAAAAAAAAACAAGAGTAATGTTACATATTATTGTTAATATCTGATGCCTCTTCAGAGGGAATTTTTTCATTAAAATGCTTTGTCAATGCTAACATTGTGTAGTAACATTATGTTGACTTACTGTGTTTCAGAAGGATGTTTATCTTTACAAACAGTAGGTTTATCCATAGGCCGGTCACTCTTCATGGACACACTGCTGGGTTCAGGGGAGTCTGGTCTCTCCTGTTGGATCCTGATAGAAACACAGAATTGACAAAAAAAAGGGTAGTTTTAACCTGAAGAGAAGCAGGATTTGGACCAGAAGGTCTCCAATTCAAATCCAAGAACCAGATAGAAAATCTGTGAGGAAAGTGAATGAGAAATGTTCTCTTCAGAGGGACTTTGTTCGTTAAGATGCTTTGTTAATGCTAACATTGTGTAGTAACATTATGTTGACTTACTGTGTTTCAGAAGGGTGTTTATCTTTAAAAACAGTAGATTTATCCATAGACCGGTCGCTCTTCATGGACACACAGCTGGGTACAGGGGAGTCTGGTCTCTCCTGTTGGATCCTGATAGAAACACAGAATTGACAAAAGAAGGGTAGTTTTAACCTGAAGAGAAGCAGGATTTGGACAAGAAGGTCTCCAATTCAAATCCAAGAACCAGATAGAAAATCTGAGGAGAGTGAATGAGAAGCATTCTCCCCATCCTCAACAGTCACTATTGTAGCTGCCAAACTTTCCCTACGCAAAAAGGTTAAAAAACAAGAGTAATGTTACATATTATTGTTAATATCTGATAGCTCTTCAGAGGGAATTTTTTCCATTAAAATGCTTTGTCAATGCTAACATTGTGTAGTAACATTATGTTGACTTACTGTGTTTCAGAAGGATGTTTATCTTTACAAACAGTAGGTTTATCCATAGGCCGGTCACTCTTCTTGGACACACTGCTGGGTTCAGGGGAGTCTGGTCTCTCCTGTTGGATCCTGATAGAAACACAGAATTGACAAAAAAAAAGGGTAGTTTTAACCTGAAGAGAAGCAGGATTTGGACCAGAAGGTCTCCAATTCAAATCCAAGAACCAGATAGAAAATCTGTGAGGAAAGTGAATGAGAAATGTTCTCTTCAGAGGGAATTTGTTCGTTAAGATGCTTTGTTAATGCTAACATTGTGTAGTAACATTATGTTGACTTACTGTGTTTCAGAAGGATGTTTATCTTTAAAAACAGTAGATTTATCCATAGACCGGTCGCTCTTCATGGACACACAGCTGGGTACAGGGGAGTCTGGTCTCTCCTGTTGGATCCTGATAGAAACACAGAATTGACAAAAGAAGGGTAGTTTTAACCTGAAGAGAAGCAGGATTTGGACAAGAAGGTCTCCAATTCAAATCCAAGAACCAGATAGAAAATCTGAGGAGAGTGAATGAGAAGCATTCTCCCCATCCTCAACAGTCACTATTGTAGCTGCCAAACTTTCCCTACGCAAAAAGGTTAAAAAACAAGAGTAATGTTACATATTATTGTTAATATCTGATAGCTCTTCAGAGGGAATTTTTTCCATTAAAATGCTTTGTCAATGCTAACATTGTGTAGTAACATTATGTTGACTTACTGTGTTTCAGAAGGATGTTTATCTTTACAAACAGTAGGTTTATCCATAGGCCGGTCACTCTTCTTGGACACACTGCTGGGTTCAGGGGAGTCTGGTCTCTCCTGCTGGATCCTGATAGAAACACAGAATTGAAAAAAAAGGGTAGTTTTAACCTGAAGAGAAGCAGGATTTGGACCAGAAGATCTCCAATTCAAATCCAAGAATCAGATAGAAAATCTGTGAGGAGAGTGAATGAGCAACGTTCTCTTCAGAGGGAATTTGTTCGTTAAGATGCTTTGTTAATGCTAACATTGTGTAGTAACATTATGTTGACTTACTGTGTTTCAGAAGGATGTTTATCTTTAAAAACACTAGGTTTATCCATAGACCGGTCGCTCTTCATGGACACACAGCTGGGTACAGGGGAGTCTGGTCTCTCCTGTTGGATCCTGATAGAAACACAGAATTGACAAAAGAAGGGTAGTTTTAACCTGAAGAGAAGCAGGATTTGGACAAGAAGGTCTCCAATTCAAATCCAAGAACCAGATAGAAAATCTGTGACGAGAGTGAATGAGAAACGTTCTCTTCAGAGGGAATTTGTTTGTTAAAATACTTTGTTAATGCTAACATTGTGTTAACATTATGTTGACTTACTGTGTTTCAGAAGGATGTTTATCTTTAAAAACAGTAGGTTTATCCATAGACCGGTCGCTCTTCATGGACACACAGCTGGGTACAGAGGAGTCTGGTCTCTCCTGCTGGACTGGGCTTCAACACAACAGAGACAGAGCTTTTACTCTGAATAATAATGCTGTAATGATTTCACTGCTGAGATCTGAGATGGAGAACAGTCATGGACAGTTAGAGATCCTCATCTTACCTCTTAGCTTTGGTCTGGCTGTCATGTTCCCCAGACAGAGTGGTTTTAGAGGGAGGGACCCCCTTGTCTGTCTCCTCAGACAGACTCATAGTAGAGCGAACACCTTTACACAAACACACCCAACATGCTGTGTGAGTTGGACTGATTCATTACAACAAGGTTTCCATTACAGGATATATCACTTCTGGTGTTGTGATAATTCCTGACTGTAAAATGCCAAATATACACTGAGTGTTAGGAATGTAATGAACGTTTGTGACCCAAACTTTAGCGCTACAAAAATTAACATACATGGTGGAGTTGAAAAAATGTTTGCGCTTTCAGCTGTCTATTATCTAAGAAATGACATTCGGAATTATCTTTTCCCTTTTGCATTGTTTGAAGACTAGAAAGTGCAAGACTAGCCAGTTTTAGCTCGGGTCATCACACCTCCAGTGAGCCCAGCTGGATTCAAGCAATATTAATCATTTTAAATGCGTCTTAAATATAGTTTTACAGGACTGAGTTGTTTCTCTTTACACTACTTTTCTAGTGAGAAATTTCCCTGGTAGTGCAGATATATACAGTTTTGTTCAGGCTTATTTGGGGATGAGATTGGTCTTAAGTTATTTTTTTATTTTTTTTATTGGCTTTAAAAGGTCTTAAAAGGTTTTAAATCTTTAATTCTTTAATTTTACAGACATGTAGTCACCCTGTGAATTTTTCAGTCATAATTGTCTTCATTCAAATTTTGCTCAAAATATAATATCATATTTCCATCAAATGAACTGACTAGGTTTATACAGAGAGAAGTATTTTTAAGCCTTGGGGATGACTGAGACTTAAATGTGCAAAAGGTTTTTGTGTGAAAGGGAGTGAACCTCAGTTTTATGGAGGTTGTAGTGTTTTGTACACAGTGTATCAACAGAAACATAACATGCCTGAGCTTTCAGACTAGTTCTGACACTTCCTGGATATTTCACCAATGCAGTGAATTGAGATTACAACCTAACTAGAGTTTATCAGGCTTCCACTAAAAGTCACAAATAAAACAATGTTCTTTATGGCCACAAAGAGAACAAATGTTGGATATTATGACACTATGAACGCCATCTGCAAACAGCAGGTGCGATTTGAAAGACTTGAGCAACTTGTCTCTATAAGTCTAAGTCGACAGTCACAAAGTTAGACAGTCACATCATACAATGTCAGCTAGTGTATTCATCAAACAGTAATGTTACCTTAATTGGAAGATGTTTGCCCAGTGAATTCACATCCAGATCAAGTCACAGAGACTTTCTACCTTCATCTGTAGAGGAAACACTGACAGAGAAGACGCTGCTTATTCTCCTTCGTCATTTCTGGGTGTCTGTGAACATTTCATTTGAGGGTGCGGTCACATCCTCATAACTTCACTATCAAAGTCTAAAAACATCAGTCTGACACCAAACCAGTCTAACCTGTGGCCAGAAACCAAGTATGAGGCAGAGAAATCACAGATCAGGTGATGTAGTAGCAGGGGCGTAGCCATAATTTCAGAAGTGAGGGGGACAGATTGTTCAGGAGTAAGACGATTTTTATTGAATTATTTATTGAAAGATTCTCTCCCATTCGATTTTCACAAACATAAATGAACAGATTTCAAATGACTCACAGTATTATAGGCCTATTCATCATAACATAGTATATACACAAACTAAAGTCTACAGCCCGTCTTATTTGTTGAGCATAATATTCATGGCCATGATCTAGCCTAAGTGAAGCACCCAAACGTGTTTCTGCGCCTCTCCTTAGTGTCAGCAAAGAGAAAGTTGCATGCTCCAGAGAAGAGCGTGCAACTTTTCTTTTTTTTATATTTAGGTAGGCCTAATAGTCTGAATATTGAGTGCGTATTCTGCTACTCTGCCAATGAGGCTTAAATTGTACATTTTTAAGTTGTTTAAACCCTGCGATCTAATGACTGCATGTTATGCTGTGTAGATGACACTTTGATCTTAGACCGGTTCCAGAGACAGTTCCAGCAGAGCTATCCTATGCGCAAAATGATAAGACATGCTTTGCCATGCGCAATCAGCAGGTGTTAACGGCCATCGCCTCTTGATAAATCACGCCCACTTCCAATTTCCATAAATCCCTCCCTTTATTTTGCGCCTCAGCCTTGGTACACCCACAAATGCATATGCAATTAGACCACACCGCAAAAAACGGCCGTCTTAGTGGATCAGAAAACAAGGTTTTAGCACCCGCAATGCGATTTGCGGTGGCGCAAACCTTTAGTAGTTTAGTAGTAACCTTTATTAGTTAAAAAAAAATCTGACGCTTTTTTTTTTCACCATGAAGTGAGATTGTTTTCTATCTCATATTTATGAGATACTAATAAAGAAATAAATATGAGATACTTAGCATCTCATAATTAGAGATACTAATTATGAGGTGCTAAGTCATATTTATGAGATACTAAGTCACAATTATGAGATACTAAGTCACAATTATGTCATAAATAAGTCATACTATTGAGAAATACCAAATAACGCCTGTTTGTAAATCTGCTGCGACGTTTTCGGAGATTTGAAGGAAAACAAACCCGGCCAGCGGCCCCCGTTTCTTTTCCTCTTCTGTACCTTAACGTCTTGTGTCCAGAGTAGCTCCTGCTTCACCTTCACTCGCCATCAACATCTTATCATTTTATCCAACCATGCCTCTTACCAGACGATGGAGGCAATCAGCTCGTTGTCTGCGGTACATGATTCAGATGTTCATGATTTTTGGATTTCCCCCAGAAGTAAGTATTAGCACATTATCTAGTTTCAGTCAGCTCACTAGCTCCCAGTATATTAATGTGATGTGAACAGTTGAGATGAGAGAAAAAGTGAGAATCTTCTTAAATTACAATCTCTTATAGCATCAGAACACTGACAGACTCATGAATAAATTAATCTTTAAAGTGATCATTTAATCTTCATGCATCACATTTCTAAAAGTGAAAAAGGCCTCATTACATGATCATAGAAATTGATACATACAGTATGTTTGATCATCAATAGATATGTATAAATAAACAAATAAGTAACTAATAAGCAAAATAAATAGTAATCATAAATCATTTAATAGACAAATAAATTATAAGAATAAATAGTCAATCTAAATAATTTCATAAATATCCTTTACAGGTTGTTGCAAGAGGGCCATACTGCAGGGTAAATCCTCATGTTCCCCTGTTGCGCCTCTATTTCGGGGAAGGTGACCTTAGGAAGGACTTCTGTCTGTCAAGGCCAACAATGGAGAACCTAATCCTTCTACTACAGGGGGACACCGACCATGGATGAGGGAAGGCATTTGAGGTTCTTGTATTTGTGTACTGGTTGGCTAGTGGCACATCCTACGGCGTTGTGTCAGAGGCCTTTGACATTCTCCGCACCACGTGTCACGACATGGTGCACCGGGTCAGCAAGGGCATCCAAGGCATATTTAGGAAGCTCATCCGCTTCCCCAACAGGGATGAGCTGGAGGAAATCGGGGCTGGGTTCCAGCAGCTGTCTGGTTCCCCAGCTTTCAGCAATGTGGCAGGGAGCATAGATGGGTGCCATGTTCGCATTGTACCACCTGGACGGTTTGCGGCGGACTACTTCAACCAGAAACTGTTCCACTCCATCCAGTTTCAAGCCATCTGTGACCACAAATGTTGCTTTCTGGATGTCCACGTGGGCTTCCCTGGCTGTGTGCACGATGCCAGGGTCCTCAGGTGCAGCCCCTTGTATGTGCACCAGCTGTACCCACCTCCAGGATGGTGCCTCATAGGTGACGGAGGGTATCCCTGCTTGGCTCAACCCATTTGCCTGATGACCCCATTCCGTGAGCCTGTCCGGAATGCTGTTGAGGGCAGGTACAACACAAGGCTGTCCAGGGCAAGGTGTGTGGTGGAGAGGGCATTTGGGGTGCTGAAGACCAGGTGGCGCTCCATCTTTTTGAAGGCGCTAGAGGTGAAGGTGGAGTTTGTGTCGGAGGTCATTATTGACTGCCTTTTCCTCCACAAGTTATGTTATCCAACCCTGGTGAATACATGTACATAGTTGTAGTAAAGTTGGTAAAGATTTTTTTTTTATTCTTAAACAATTTATTATAACAGAGCCACAATCGCAAAGCTCAAGCTCCCAAATAACATGACAGTTTGGTTTCATCTGTTCACTTCACCTCTTGTAACAACCTGTCAAAACAATTTACTTTACAGTACGCTAGCGACCTCTAGTGGATCCGACCTAAAAAAAAAAAACAGTGCACCAGATTGTGGGCCACTCCTCCATTCTGCTGAGTTTGGTCAAGGGCATGTGTATATGTACAGATTTGCTATTTATGATATCTACATGCTAACCAAAATGAGTGAGAGGGAAACAACCTTTGCAATCTTCACAACAGTAGAATATATCAGATTTATCCCATGTCAGCCATAGATGTAATGCCCTCTATTAACGGCCATCATGCAGCAGAACCAAAACAAACAGTGATTATTCACACATCATATTTTTTGAACAAATAAGTCCAGTTGTTTTTATTGTGGTTTCTGTAGCAGTGGCGCTCCCACCTGAACATTGATAAATAAAACACTGACAAAATTGTAATCTGTTTTTATTTTTTATTTTTTTGCAAAAATGACTAAAAGTAACATTAGTCTTTCCTCCCTGGCTTGACTCACCCTCTCCCTCTCCTCTCTTTCTCGCCGTTCCTCCCTAGCTCTGCTGTCCATCCACTCTCTCTCCCTCTTCTCACTGTGCCTTCTCTCTTCTTCTCTCCTTTCTCTCTCCCTCTTCCCTTCTCTCTCCAGTGCCTCTCTCTCTTTCGTCTCTTCCCTTTCTTCCACTCGGCGTTCCTTCTCCTCCTCTCTCTCCTGAAACTCCCTAAGGAACGTGAGCCACTCCAACTCACGTTTCCTCTTAGCTGGAGTGCTAAATTCCTGCTCTGGAGGAGAGACCACTGCTGCAGGGGTTGGTGCCATGGCTGAGGAGATGAGGTTTGGTGGGGTTATGGATGGTCTTTGCCCCATCACCTCATCCATGGTATCAAACCACTTCCAGTTTGCAGCAGTGGCCTCTCCTCCCTCAGTGCTCACACCCGTGCGAGGTGCCTTCAGTTCCTACAAAACAACATACACATAAGGTCATCTGATAATCATTATTTAGCTAAACTTTTTACCACTAGTCATATACTCTGTGATTAAATTAGGGAAACCAGGGGGAAAAAAATGGATATGGGATAAACATAATGGACTGCACTGTTTTAACAAATTGTAGATATTACCCAGCACTGACTTTGCCTGATTATTTTGAAGAAAGCAAACATCATAATCAAACATCAAACATCATCATCACATGTTTCTTTTGTGCTAAGCATCAAGACTGTAGTGCTTTCGACACTTCAACTCACCTTGTATTTTTGTTTTAGGTTCTCCCACTTCTTTTTGGCCCACCCAGCCTCGACCTTTCCCTCCAACCCATGCTCCTTGATGAACATCCTATACAAGCATAACATTGGTCAAATTGGCATAAACTTTTGACAGGGGATAAGCACTTATATGTGAACATCTACCAGCCACTGACAGATAAATGTTCAAATTCACCAGCCACTAAATAGTAAATCATTATATTGTGTCTCAAATCTACCAGCCACTTTCATATTTTACCAGCATTTGGCTGGTGCTAATTTCCCACCCTTATGGTCATTGCAATGATCCCTTAACGACAAAACTAATTGGTCACCAGCAATATGTGACAATTATACATCTCAGAAGAGCAGAACAGTAACTTATAATGAGCCATGCACATGACAATTACAACACTTAAAACTTAATTTTCTTACTCAAAGCCTTTCACGGCAGCATTAAGCCTGCCGGTCCTCATATTTAGCCCTCCATTTAATAAGGCGCTTGGTGTCTTCATCAGTCCCTTGAAGAAACGAACAATGATGCGCCGTTATTAATCACAGTTACTCATCACACATCCACATTTACAGCTCATTTGTAGTTAACTACGGTGTTATTAGCCAACTCGCTAACCTCTAACCTCTAGCTAAATTACCATGTAGGCTAACAGGCTTGCAGGCCAGTCGAGCGGTACATACAATTCCAACAACAATAAAGATACGTTCATTATGAATATAAACCCCGTCATTCGAATATTATTTGACCACATACAAGCCGTATTACAGTTTGGTTACTCACATTTGTACATGCTCTGTTGCTGGCTGGTGCCAGGACCGTCTGCCTCGCAGTCCGCCATTCCGCAGTCTGAAGAGACACAATGCATTTTGGGGCGGTTGAGTATGTCCAGTAAGCTCATGCCGCATACTCAGAAATTCTTGCTAATCTAGTATACATCCGGGCATTTCTCGCGTACACAAAATTCACATACTATGCAGTTGGAACGCACTACATACTCAATTTCACGTCATACTTAGTATGAATAGTACGTTAGTATGCGGTTCCAAACACAACCCTAATCCTGAAGTTTATAAAGCTACCATCTGGTGAAGTTAGCTATCCTACTGGGAAGCTTTTTGACAATTAACAAACAAGAAAACCCCATTCTGTGTGAAATTAGTCTTATGTTTTTCTTTGTTGGGAAGGGGAAGGGGGAGGGGAAGGGGGGGATAGACATTGCATAGCCATTTTACACATAGGCCTATGATAGCTGATGTGGGGCACTTTTAAATGTGGGTGATATGTTTGAAAAATCCGACTTTGTGATAGGCTATCAAGGTTTGAATCTTTAGTTTGAAGTCTATTATGAGAAATGTGACAAATACGTTATTGCAGTGAACGAATAAAAAAAATCAAAATAGCCAATAAAAGTATTGACAGTACAGGTGACTTCACTTTGTAGTCTCCAGGTGACGCCAAGTTTAGCTTGTTGCCAATGACCTTTTGGTAGGCTAGACTTATTCACAGTAGCCTATGCTTTTATTACGTGATTTCGTTTTCTTTAACAGAAATAGCTTGCAACATATAAGTAGCCTAACAATAAGAATAATAGTAAGAAATAATGTACTCTACGTGTTAACATGTATTCACAGTTTTTTTAATTTAATATTACAGATGTCAAATTCAAAGTCACTGCACCAGTACAAGAGGCCATCAACGATGAAGGTGTTTGTGTTGCGGTGCGAAAGGTGACCAAGGTATGGTAAACATAAGAAGGCAACATGCAGGACCAGCGATGTGTAGCCTATATCTGACCCACCTCTCAGAATGACCTAACACTCATTCTAGTGTGGCACAATTAAGATAATATATTCCACATAATAGACAGAATGAACTACCCTTTGTTTAAATGCTTTTCTGGGGTAGTCGATTATGATTAGCTGGAGGGGTATTGATTAGCGTAATTTCAGATAACTGCATGGCATTGACCTAGCAGCCTAGTCTCATCACCACTCAAAATTCATTTGTACGTAATAATAATAATAATCCTATTGCATAATAATTACTTTAGGCTATAGGCCCAATTCTAGCCTAATTGTAATGATAATAATTTCATGCCTTTTTTTTTCTGAAGCGTACTACCACTTAGCGTACCCTATATAGATTTTATTGTGCGGTAGTCCTGTCTTCCAAGGACCCATTCGTTTCCATACATTTCTTCACCATACGAAAATCACTATAGACATGAAGCTTACTTGAGATAGGTACTAATATAGTTGATTGCGCACATTGGTTTGAAAAATCTATAGGCCTAAGTCTTTTGGTGCGTTCACTTGCTGGCGGGAAGCTCCGTCATCCGGCGCTGCAGCCACTTTGTTGGCTCATTAATGTGCACGTTGCTCGTAATTCCGATTATTTCCGACATTACATGAAAGCAGGATAAGACAAGGGGAATCATTCGGTAGATTTTAAGCCAATAAAGAGGTTAAAATGTAACACAAGTAACTAGCCTACCTATTCTGTTAGATCAGCAATTGCAATCTGATTACCGAGTAACATGTACCCCCACTGTTTAAGAACCACTTTAATTAAAAGTTCTAATGGAAAATTGTTTATTTTTATTCCAGAAAAAGCATGGGGCCAATTAGTTTTGTGATTTATCAAGTGTCTTACTGCTCAACACATATATTTGATATCTGTCCATCTGTGATTATTATTAATGACAAATTTACTGTTTTATCATTACAAAGGTCTACGAGTTGATTGATTGATTGATTGATTTTATTCATGGATAAGCAGACAAAAACAAAACAAAAAATCCAAAGGATAACATGTTAAAGTGAAAAACACTTAATTTCCAACATGGTCCCAAGATGTTAAAAACAAGATGGAGTTCAAGATAGAGGAGGGTGAGCTGATGGCTTCGAGGTCTGAAGAAATTGTAGAATGTGCCCTGTGGGATGGGGACCGGACGTGAAGGCAGTCGCCCCCGATGGGGCAATTGAAACAGGCAGTAGGATACTGCGTAATTTCAGAAAGGCCAGCAATGGAAATATAATTATTTCCAAAGACACAAAAGTGTACTTGTAAGTTTCAAACAATATTGCATTAATTGCTAATTCCGGTTATTTTCAGCCTGGGCCTTATTTTCCTAGTTTTCGCTATCATGGCGATTGATTGTGTTACAATTTTGTCACTTTACATATCTCCAGCTTGCCTGGATCCGAGCGCTGATGTCCACACCGAAAGGGCCAAAGGCATGTCAGTTATAGTAGTCCATTAGTTGCTCACACACTTCCTTGTTTTACTTTATTTTACTGCTTAGAGAGCAGCTACTAATCAGTATTTGTGTTTGGTTGGACTGAAAACCTAGGAAGGTCCCATTGCAATGTGCGTGTTATTGTTTCAATCGCTTTTTGGATTCAACTGTTGGAGATTACCGCTTTGGCCCTGTGTGTGTGTGTTGGATAGCAGTGCTCCCGGCAACCTGAAGGTATATTCAAAGCTTTACAATGAAGTCATTGGTGAAATTTTCAACGCAACTAATCGTCATGATAGCAAGAACTAGGGAAATAAGGTCCAGGTTGAAAATAACCAAAATTATCATTTAAATTGACTGATTGAGGTGTTATATGAGATAAAAACCAGAAAACTGTATCATGTCATATCTGTAATGCTGACAAATTGACTTCATTTTATAACCACTTACGCAGTTCCAGCAACCTCAGGGCACCGAAAGGAGAGTCCCTAAGAGGAGAGGAGCTGCTGCACCCTCCTTCGAAGGAGGTACCACTGTGCAAATTCCCTGAGGAGGTCAACCAAAGCAACCTAGTGACTGCCACGGGAAAAGTGACTTCAGTAAGTTGTTACACAATAAGGTATTTATATATATATATATATATATATATATATATATATATATATATATACATATATATATTTCTATTATTATCATTTTTTATTTGTTTTTATTATTTAGCTCTATTATTTATTTAATTGTGGTAGTTTTACATCGCTGTCCTTCTGGGTTTTCTTGTATGCAAAGCACTTTGTAAACATTGTTTTTAGAAAACTGCTATACAAATAAAGTTATTATTAATATTATTAATATTATTTACATATACGGCCTCCTCTACAGTTTGCTTTAATACTATTTGGACAGCAAAATACCTTTTTGGTTTATTCGTAGTGCTGACTGTCAGCTTTATTTTAGGGTTTTTTCAATTGATTAAAGTTATGTATTACATTGTTTCAAGTCAGTACCAGAACCATGATGAACCAGATTCAAAGCTGGTTTGGTAACTCAGACCTTTTAGATTGCTTGTTCTCAACTACGCTAACAGAGTACTCCAAACTGTTTACATCCAATTCTTTACATTACATTTTACATTCCCATCTCTTACATGGTTGCTTCTTGCACACCGTCACAAATTTGCCAATTCATATGACCTTGTCTATCATTTTATTTCCAGGTCAACAGTGTCATTTTCCGTGGGGTCCAGCTGCCCCTCCGTGAAGTAACAATAACTTTAGGGCACTCCGTCAATCTCGCCCTCTGGAGAGAAGCTGCTCTACGGAAGATCAGCTTAAATGATGACATCACCATCAGCCATCTGACGGTGAAGGATTTCAAACACGACGGTGTTAAGGGCTCCTCCACAAATTTTACATCAATTAGTGTAAGTTTCTCATATATATAGTTTTTCCTGAATGACAAACTCTGCACAACAGTCTGTAAAACAACTGGATGTATGAGGGTCCCTTTTGGTTGATGAAATCCCTACAGCCATCTGAAGGCAGCAGGACCTGTATGTGCGTTCCATTTGGAGCCTCTAATTTGAAGGATGTGGTGCGGATTTTCAAAGCTGCGTAATTACACACTCTCCATCCAATGTGTGTACCCATTGTTATTGTCTTAATAGGATTATAATTGTACTTTTGATGTGCATATAAACGTGTCTACTGGCTGAAGAATTTATATCAAAGTGAAACAGGCAAGCATAACATACATAAGGGGTTTATGTGATTTTGGCGGGTCTATGTACGTGCGCCTTCGCCAACTAAAACCACGAAAATAGTACAGAACGCCGGTGCTTGTCAGCCATACATGATAATTCAAAGCGGATTTCATTCTGCACGTTAATCATTTTGCCATTTCACAACATGAGTATGAAACAAAAAAAATGTTGCTGTGTTAATACTTATAGAGAGCCTGAATATTATTGTTATTATTATTGTTGTTATTGTTGTTATTGATGTTATACTTACAGACAAACCAGACTCCGAATGTAAATGAACTCGACGTTGATGGACTAAGCACTAAGAATGGAGCGCTGGTGCTGGTGACGAAGGACGGAGAGGAGGCTGTGGTGCCCGAAAGATTGTGGAAATTTACCTCAACTTTGCAGTTGCTTACCGTTCAAGGTTAAAATTTACCTCGAAGGGTCATCAATTGCTAAAGTTGAGGGAATTCCCCACATTGAGCAGTAGGTGCGTTACCTCTACCCCTTCTCTTTCAGATTAATTTTTCGTAGGATATTAATGTTCCTTTGTTTTATTTATGTTAATGTCTCTCTCACACCCACACTCATACTCACTCTCTCTCTCTCTCTCTCTCACACACACACACACACACACACACACACACACACACACACACACTTAAACAGTTGTTTTTCCAGACATTCTTTAAAGCATTTTTTTTTTACGTTTCTTTAGTCCCTTCCTCCCAAACAGATTACCAGGATCACCGGTTTCCTTGATGTGCCTTCTCTGCATTCCAGGAGTTTTGTGTTGAAATGTTGTAATTTATTGTTTTGGTTTGTTGAAATGTTGTAATTTATTGTTTAGTCTACTCTATCTCTTTGATTCTGAGTGACTAACACCAAAAGCTGACGTTTAGATTACTGATTTTTTGTTGTTGTATGAGTGATCGTGTCATGATCTCAGCCTTAGCCCTTGTGATCTCAGCCCTAGCCCTTGTGTCCTGTTATTGTCTGCCCCTGTCTGCTCCTGTTGTCTGGTCCATCACTTCATTTCACTCCCCAGCCCTGCCATCTTGTAGACATCCACTAGATGTCCTCGGACTTCCCCTCATCACCTGTTCCCCCCTCCTGCTCCCACACACCTGTATTCCATCACCTATTAGCCCAGTTACCTTGTTCCCTCTTCTCCTGCCTGCTTCAGCCAATCACTTCCCGGACTCTCCCCTGCCAGCCAGCTGTCCCTCATTTGTAATCAATGTATGATTGTGTGTGTGTGTATATCTAGTCTTGTTTCCTTGTAGTCTTTGCCAGTTCGTTGTTCAGTTGTCACGCGTGTGTTACCTGCCTTGTTCTCTGTTACCCTGTGTTTCCTGTAGTTATCTCCTTGCTGTGTCACCACCCAGGTTTGGTTCTGTTTTACCTTTGTTCTGCCAGCCTGTTTGTGGTTTGTTGCTTTTGGATAGCCTTTAGTTTTGGTTAGCCTTCAGTTAGTTTTGCCTGTTGGCCTGGTTTTGTCTTTTGCCTTTTTGGATTTGGGTTAGGGTTAGGGTTAGATCGGCTATGTTTGGAACAAGAGCATTTCAGGAGATATTTCTCCAGTCTGTGTTAATTCATTGAGCCTCTAAATTGCTCTCCAAATCTTCATAATAAAACAGCAACAGTTGAAATTTGAAGTTTGATGTGATTTGTGTAAGGAAAAGTAATAAAATATAGGAACGCTTATGTGCAAAAGTAGGAATGGTTGGAGTATAAATAGTAGGAGGAGCAGAAGAATATTTTGACTAGAAAAACACAAAGTAATAAAGTGATAAGTAATAATGTTAAATGTATTACAATGTTATAATAGTAAGTGAAAATGTAAGAAAATATTCAGGAATGCTTATGATGTATTTTGAAGGTGTATTTTGCCTAGGAAAAAAAAGTAAGAAAGTGATAAACTACAAAAATTACCAGTGTAAAGTAACTATTTATGTTTACTTACACTACATCAGTTTGATCGTCAGTTCTTTAAATTTCAGTATAGCCTATGGTGCTGTTACCACGTCCCAATCAAATCAAGTGTCCAGGGATTCAAAAGTGGTCCCTTGGTGTTGTAACTTCACCTTGTAAGTAGCTATGCAGCAGCAGAGCAGAAACTTTTAAATTGTATTCAGTGGAGCTATGAGAGAGCTGAGAAGTAGTGACATTTTAATTTCTAAAGACATGCTGTTTGAGTATTTGACAGAGCTGTTTTTAAGTCTTCTGGTGCAAGTCAAGTCTCAAGTAATTCGAGGCAAGTCCAAGTCAAGATCTGGCCCCTCCCAAAATCTAGTCTCAAGTCTCCATGTCTGTTTGTCCTATGAGATGTGACTGTTTTTTATTGTTTGTTTGGCTCCAAAGTTCGAAAACTGCCTCTCAAAACCCTGACTATACTCTACTCTGCTGAGCTGAGTTTTCTTGTTGTTTGGATTATGCTTTACTCCTCGCTCACCTGCCCTCCTGCTCGCCGCCCTCATCTACCTGCTGCTGGGTCTGCTGCTCTGTCTCTGCCACGCTCCTTGCCTGCCGTTCTGCTACTATCGGCAGGTGCCTCTCCTCTTCGTGGCTCTCCCCCTGCTTGCTCCGCTGCTGGCTTCCTCCCTGTGTGCTCGCTGCTTTGCTGCTGGCCTACCTCCGACTCAGGTGCCTCTCCTCTCCCCGCTTCCATAGCCAACACACGCACACTCACACGTACATTTACAAACTGGACTCCCCCATAAACTGAACTGAACTATTTCACAAATCGAACCACATTTACTGAAACACCTCACAAATTGAACTATATTACTACCTCACAAACCGAATTGCATTACTGACAATGAAATTCCCTCTTGCGTTGTTTATTGCGCTCTCGCTCTGGAACTATGGGTTAACCGACCATCGTCGGGAGATTGTACCGGGGGAGGAGCACTCTCCGCTGGTCGTGCCAAGCGCGCTTACTAGCACTTTGCCCTATGAACTGCATCAGATGCCGAGACATTCCCACGCTGACTTTTTCAATTCCATCGAGTTGCTTCGCCTTCTGTGCCTTTCTGTTTTGAAAAGCTGTTTTGTGTTTTCTGAGAATTCTCTTGCTGACTTTGTTAATATGATACATTCTAAAAATGAGTCGCCCTACAGTGTTACAAAACAGATATCTGAATTTTCTTTTATTGTTAATCTCCGGTAATGTACAGCCTAACCCTGGCCCAGCTGACACTAACATTAAGATTTGTAATACTCCGGCTGACTTTAAGTGCAGGTCTGGTCTGGGTGTTATTCACCTGAACATACGTAGTGTGCTCCCTAAAATTGACTCGTTGCGTATCTGGGCTAAATCAACTGATGCCGACGTTATTGTCCTATCTGAAACCTGGCTCACTAAATCTATTACGGATAAAGTTATCTCTATTGGTGGGTATAATGTTTATCGAACTGATCGCCCCAAGAGAGGGGGTGGGGTAGCTATTTTTGTGAAGAGCAAATTTCTTGTGAATGTTGCGCTCTCTAAATCTGTCAGCAAACAATTGGAGTTTCTGGCCCTAAATATTGAGATATCTAAAGGGCTTTGTATCACTATAGTCGGGTGCTATAGACCGCCGTCAGCTGTCGCTGATGCACTTCCAACGCTGTCGCAGTTGCTATCACAGCTGCAGTACAGTGAGATCATTTTGACAGGTGACCTAAATTGGGATTGGCTAAAGCCTATATCTGACAGTTTTAAAGATCTTTGTAGCTCACTAAATCTTACCCAAATTATCGGGTGCCCCACACACCCTGACCCCAAATACCCAGATAAATCATCTTTAATTGATCTGATTTTAACTAATGCTCCCCACAAGTACTCTGAGACTGGTGTTTTTGCAAACGATATTAGTGATCACTGTGTAATTGCTGCAATTAGAAAACGCCAAAATTCCCAAGTCCAAGCCTCATTTTGTTATAAAACGAGATATGAAGCACTTTTCTGAACAAGGTCTCACTGATGACGTTGAAAATGCTTGGACACTTTTTTATGATTGGTTCTCGCATATTGTGGATAAACATGCTCCTGGTCGAAGGTTTAGAGTGAAGGGATGAGACAACGCTTGGTTTTCCCCTGACCTGGCTAAGTTACTCCATGAGAGAAATTTGGCTTGGGCGAAGGCTAGGAAAACAGGGACTGAGGCTGATTGGCTCCATTTTAGGCAACTACGCAACCGTTTCACTTCATTTACCAGACGAGCCAAGTCTGAATTTTATTTGTCTGCAACGACTAACAATTTGAATAATCCCAGGAAATTCTGGAAAGCTATCAAATCTATTTCAGCCACTGATATTCGTAATGAACTGCCTCCTTGCATTGTTAAGGACACCACATCCATTTCTGAAAAATCTGCTATGCTGGAATGTTTCAATGAGCACTTCATTGCCTCCGGTTCCCTGTTTAACCAGTCCCTGCCTTTAAAAACCTTGCCTTCCTCAGACATGATTGTTGATTGTATTCTTGATGGTCAGCCCTTTTATTTTGTTCCCTTCTCCGCTGATGAAGTTCACAGAGCTCTTCTTTCGCTGGACACCAAAAAACCTGCAGGTCCAGATAATCTGGAACCATACTTTTTAAAACTTGCAGCTGATTCTATTGCTAAACCCTTATCAAGCATCTTTAACCTCACTCTCACTCAAAATGTCATCCCAAAAATGTGGAAATCTGCCCATGTTCTCCTCTGTTAAAAGGGGGGGGACCCTACATCACTAAACAATTATAGGCCTATTTCCAACTTAACCGTCTTGTCGAAGGTCCTTGAAGGATTGGTAAGTGATCAACTGAAGGAGTTCCTGAGCGCTAATAATATCCTTTCATTGTACCAGTCTGGCTTCAGGAAACAACACAGTACCATCACGGCATCCTTAAAGGTTGTTAACGATATAATTGAGTCACTGGATCACAAAAAAACCTGTGCCGCTCTTTTTATTGATCTTTGTGTTGGCTGGTTTGAAAATTACCTCTCTGAAAGGACACAATGTGTCAAATTTGATGGCACTTCCTCCAGTGTACTAGATGTTGCATCAGGGATCCCCCAAGGTTCTGTCTTGGGTCCACTTTTGTTTACAATCTACACTGAACAAAAATATAAACGCAACACTTGTTTTTGCTCCCATTTTTCATGAATTGAAATAAAAGATCTAAGATTTTTTCTATGCACACAAAAGGCTTATTTCTCTCAAATTTTGTTCACAAATTTGTTTAAATCTGTGTTAGTGAGCATTTCTCCTTTGCCAAGATAATCCATCCACCTGACAGGTGTGGCATATCAAGATGCTGATTAAACAGCATGATTATTGCACAGGTGTGCCTTGGGCTGGTCACAATAAAAGGCCACTCTAAAATGTGCAGTTTTATCTTGAAAAAAGACATTTATTAGGCACTGAACTATGGATCTCACATGACTAGGGCTACAGATATGTATTTTTTGAAAACCAGTCAGTATCTGGTGTGACCACCATTTGCCTCATGCAGTGCGACACATCTCCTTCACATAGAGTTCATCAGGTTGTTGATTGTGGCCTGTGGAATGTTGGTCCACTCCTCTTTAATGGCTGTGCGAAATTGCTGGATATTGGCAGGAATTGGAACACGCTGTCGTACATCTGCTTGTGGCATGATGTTTGGCCTGATTTATATACTCAACTTGCGCTATCCAGTCAAACTCAATATACCTTTGAGGCCTTTCAAAAAAATCACCATGGACATAGAAAGTAGGCAAATGACAGGAAGGGTACACAACCTCTGTGTTAACCTGCAGGAGTGAGTGAATTTCAAGTTTCCTCTGTGGAAAATATGAGAACTATCTAAAACTGTCTTTAGTTAAGATGTTATTACAGTTATCCTGAGCCTTACCAATCATCACAGCTTAGACATAATTGTTGATGGAACCTTTGCCCATAAAACCAAAATGTGTAGCATGGAGAGAATATAGCCTAGCTGTCTATCTGCTATAATGTGACATTAACAATTTTATGTTCATTTTTGTATTTTTAATAGACCCTTTAGTTTCAATGAACAGTAGACCATAAATGGCAGCAGAGAAATTTTCTTTCTTCTCTTTTTTTTTTTATTTTTATTTTTTACTTTAAATGAATCAACATTATGTTTGACCATAATGTGGTTTGTTTTGAGAATTTTTGAGGAGCCAACAACCTGCAAGATTTAGAGATATTGGGAGCAAGTAGAGATATGGGGAATTGTGGGGGAAAAATGATAATTGATAAATGGTCACTTTGAAGACCATTTTAAGTTAATGTTCTGTTTTACTTTTGATGGGTTTGGTTACTGTAAAATATCTTGAATGCAAAGGCAGTGATGTTGCAAGAGTAAGTACTGGTATGATTCAAGTTCTTATACTTGCCAGGGTCATATTTTGTATGTTAAATTTATCGTGGACATGTGTTTCTTGGTCTTAAAATGGCACTTTAGCATTTTTATAAAGGAGACTTTTTTTGTCTTGTTAAATGCTGATACTGTTAGCGTTTTATGCTATTATATATTATTATATATTATATTTGTTATCATATTTGTTTGGCGACTGTTACTGTCTGATCTTATAACTGTGTGGGCTGAAACGCTGGAGGTTTTGTATGGATTTTGAAAGCTTATCGTTAGCCAAGATAGGAAGGATCTGTTTTGTTGTCATACTGTGAATGACACTTAAGTGAGGAGACGCACTGAATCGCCTTGCCATGTATTTGGTACCAAATTAAAGGGAAAGTTGTGTTTTTTTTAAATGGAAAAACTTGTGATTGTCAATTTCTTTTTATTTTTGAGATATAGCTGTTTGTTTGGAATTAGCAAGAAAATGCTTATTTAAGTGAGAATTCCCAGTGAACTGCAGCAACATTCTAGAATTCTACTGGGGTCTACATGTTTAATAAGCCTATGAATAAAAGGAAATGTGAAATCCCAAAACATGGGACATTTACCAGGTTTAATTTGCCTAGAATAGCACAAAACAATGTCAGACCAAACTCCATTCAAAAATCTGCTAAATTAATTCTAAAGTTACATGCTGTATAATATGTGACATAGGCTATGTGACCCACGCAATCTGTTATTTGGCATTCAATGACATGCTTTTTAATGATATAACACAGAATAATAATCATACTAATAATAATAATAATAATAATAATAATATAATAAGAATATAAATAAAGAATAAATATATAGGCCTAATATAATAAATTATATAAATAATAACAATAATAATAATCAGCATAATAATAATAATAATAATAATAATCAATAATAAACAGGATAATAATCAACATTAATATTCAGGGAAGACAATTAGCCTACATTTTATTTGATGGGGGGCGGTAAGGGACCTAGATAATGGATAGGGAGGCGCTGGCCCAAAAAAGGTTGAGAACCACTGATCTATTTGGTCCTAACTGAATTCCAGGCTTTGGCGCAGTGCCTGGAATTCCCTGTGCAGCACTTCCATTAGTGCGATTCTGGCGTCAAGTCCGGTAAGTTTACTTTCAATGGAAATTAAAATGTCGCTCACCTCTGTGCAGCATGGTGGTTTTGGAGATGTGGATGGTGTTGTACCTGGGCTGGAGAGTGAATCCGGACGGAGTCTTTTGGGGTTTGGAGTAGAATTGGCTTTGCCCTTTTTGGCGTCGTCTGTTTTGTCCTTGTTCATGATGCAGAGTCGGTTGAAATACTCGTCGATGTATTCTTCCAGGTGTTCCAGGTCGCTTGATGTTATGGTCCGGTTTTGAGTGGAAAAAAAAGAAAAAGAAGAAGGGGAAAAAAGAAAAAGTTTTATGTCCGAGGAGAGATGTGTTGTTGGTTCGGGAGTCTAGCAGCTGGGGGCCGCCATCTTGGACTTAATTGTATAACTCCTGAACGGTAAGTGATACAGACTTTTTTATATCTCGTTCCCGAGATATAAAAAATGTTGAAACCGTGAAATATTCTAAACTTTTTTTGAATGGGAGTCTATGGCAGCTATATCAAAGGAAGACACTAGGGGCGCCAAACTTGGCACACATGGGCAGTGGGAAGAGACGATCACGCACACCAAATCTGGTGGCTGTACCACTTACGGTTCGGGAGTTATGAGAAAGTGTCTCTGTTAAAAATTACGTATCTGTTCAAAAAATAGGTTAAAATTCATAACCCCTGAACAGTAAGTGAAAGCGACTTGAAACCAACTCCTGGGGGGGGGGGGGGGTTCATGTACCCCGGACACGCTGGTCTTGGTCCCGAACGGCTACGACCTTCCGTTCCGGAGATATAAAAATGTTGACACATGGGCAGTTGGAAGAAACGATCACCCACACCAAATTTGGTGGCCGTCTCATAACTCACGGTTCGGGAGTTATGAGAAAGTGTCTCCGTTAAAAATTACGTATCCGTAACCCTGGTAGATTTAGAATTTTAAAAATTTCAATAAGTGTCAAGGGCAAAATCGTTCCCCCAGAAAGTGTTTAGGAGCACGTTTCAGGCCATTTGGAGTGGATTGGTCCCCATTTCTAGTGTTGTAAGTCGCTTTGGATAAAGTAAATGAATGGAATGTAATGTAGGTCAAACTATGAACTTTCGCTAGCAGCACAGCATTCACGAACTGAGAGAATGGGTAAACTTTCTAGAAAAGTCACCGTAATTCCCAGATAGCAGTAGACTCAGGGGCGGATCCGCCCTCAAGTCGGCAGATCCGCCGTACTGTCTCACTCATTTCGGCCATGCGCACAGGATATGGCCCGCCTTCAGACAGCGCACCGTCAAACAGCGGACTCACTGCGACACCAGGCGGATTCGCACATCAAACGCGCTTTTTTTTCCCAGTTCATACCGGTTCATACTGGTCGCTGACGGTTCTCTTTAACGTTCTCTTCTCACAGAGAGCACTTGGAGTGGAAGAGTGGCACGTCTCTGGGGACACGAACACGGTTAAGTAAACTATGCTGTCAAAATATGCTTTATTTGTACAGTTGCCTAGCCAGTAAAATTATACCGGTCATAGATAACGTAGTTATGCTTTGTTTGCTGCTGAAATGTGCGATTGTGGCAAGCCAAGTTAGCTCACGTTAGCATTAGCACATTAGCATTAGCTAACGTAGATTTGAGTTAAAAGTTAATAAAGCCCCATTTGGACGGGATTTATTACTGTCTGGGAGGTGGGGTGATTTTAACATTATTAATTATTACCATCGGGAGAGCAAGACCCCATAAAAGCTCATCAAATGGGGTTGTAATGTCAGCTAACATTACGGGCAGGTTCTGGTATACTCGTTTGAGCCCCGTTTTTAGCCGATATTTATTTACGTTTTGGCAAATTGATTCCATTGAAAGTATGCCGAATAAGCTATTAGCAGTTCCTGTTTGCAATGTAGCCATGGATGTACAGACAACTATCACTGGATTACTTTGGCACTGAAGAAAACTTAAAAATGTCATGATTCTCAGGCAAGTTCTGAAGCATCTTTTTTCTCTCTTTTCTAAGCGGATTTATGGACGTAAGTTGGCGATTTACATCGGAGATGTCATCCTCGGGAAGTTTAATCACACTGAAACAAGGGCGGATATTTCATTTCACTGTTGGGGGGGACAATAAACAGAAAAATTTCTCAAGAGCAATTCCTGAAGGGGACACCAAAGGTGCCGCCAAAAGTACTGTTGTATTAAATGTATATAGAGGTCCATTATGAAACATTTCCATAAGCACTTCATTCCTTTCTTATGAAGATTTTATCAAATTGCCTTTGATATTACTGGGGTCTTTCTACTTGGCGTTTCGGTGCACTGAAAAATGATCGGATGTCTGTTTTTCTTTTCTCTGCCATTTTAACTGACTGGCTGACAAATAGACACACACACACACACACACACACACACACACACACACAGCATGCAGGTTATTTACAGTAGTAGGTGAGATGCAACACCCATTAACTGAACTAAAGCTAATATATGCCTAATTAGATTTAGTTTTCCCGAAAAAGCAGATCTCTAATGTTTTGCTGTCAATGTGTAAAAGTCCAGAACGCTATGAAGCCTGCCAGAAACTTACTTATATTTTAACATAATGTTGTTAAGTTAGTTAAGTGTTGTAATTATGTCTTTTTTATTAATTAAGTCTTCATTTATTTCCAAAATTATGAACAAAATAACATAGTGGCAGCCATTTTACATGCAGTAAGAAAAAAATAATATACTTAGAACCTAATTACGTAGGGTAAGTTAATCTTAAATATATTATAGAAATATTACTGTTACATCTACAAAAAATAAAGTATTTTGGTATGAAAACCCGCATTTTAATTTAACCAAGTATCCTGTATCATAAATACATGTCTGGCATTTGTAACAAACCAAACCGCTTGAAAATCGGTCGAAAATTCAGTGAGTTATGATGATTTTAATTGTGGATAGACCTCCTGCCTCCATACACGTACATGCATTAGGAGACGCGGCTGCTCCGTACCAACACGTTGACGCACAAGATTCAACCGCGAGGTAATGGAGCCAACAAAATGTAGTCTGGTTACAATTGTGAATGTGTTTTATTCTATTGAGTGGTAGAAGTAAAGAAAAATGTCTGACACATCCTTTGTTTTAAGTTAACCTTTGCAAAGTAGCTTCTTACTGGAGGTCAGCCACCACTGACACACTTCCAGAGATCCTCCACAGACACTCGTACCGAGGGCTAATGTGTGTGTGGGGGTTCAGGGAGGCAGGTAGGCAGTGGACCAAACCACTGTGAGGCGTATGAGGGGGGGACGCAATCTTTCGAAACTTAAAAACGCATTGTTTTGCGTCTATAATTAGCACATGTGCTTTCAATGCATATTATTATATTATTTAAAATTATATAGTTATGTTTACAATGATATATTGAGGGGGACAACTCTCTGTTAGTCCCAGGAAGGGGGGGTCCGGACCCCCCTGTCCCCCCCCATAATTTCCGCCCCTGCACTGAAAGATACTGCACTGAAAGATACTGAAAGATAGGTGTTTCATGTTTGTGTATTAAGATTTGACTGAGTTATGACTCTGAGAAGGAGGACGATTTTTGACTCAAATTCACCTCCCTCATTGTCTTTGCCTCACCTTCAACTCTTCCGCGCTCCAGTGTGGAGGCTTTTGGCTTCGTCCTGCTGAATGTCCGTGTCTATTACCTGTAATTTTTTTGTTTTGCCCTGTGTCTTATACATACTGTATGCTTAATGTTAAATGTTTCTTTAAAAAAACAGATGTATTAACATTATTACTTAAAAAAATAATTGTGCCCCCACATTTTCTAACAATAAATGTAAGCGTAGAGCCCTGATCCAATTAAAATGTGCCCAAGAACTATCAGTCCATGTTTTTTGTCAAAAGAAGCACAAACCCTGATCCTGTAATTTCCCGATGGTTAAAATCCCATCCGGAAAGATGAGTTAAATAACCGAGCAGCACTTTGAATATATTCTCCACCTCCCCCTGTAATGTTGATCGGAATGGGGCTTAAAATAGGTAAATGTCCACAATTTCTTTCAGATAATTAAATCATATTAAGATACATTAACGTTATACATTATACATCTGTGTTCTATTGCAGATTACAGCTCATTCACAAGAGGCGCCGGTCTGATTTGGGGTCTGCCTGTTTCTCATCCTTTCCTGCCGCCTGAGTAAAGATTAAGTGCATTCCTGTCCATTTTAGGTCCCAAGTACATCTTATGTTTAAATATTCTTTAGTAATCTTCTAGTTAAGTCAATTTTGCCCTGTGTCTTATACACACTGTATGTTTAATGTTAAATGTTTCTTTAAAAAAACAGATGTTTTAACATTATTACTTAAAAAAATAACTGTGTCCCCACATTTTCTAACAATAAATGTAAGCGTAGAGCCCTGATCCAATTAAAATGTGCCCAAGAACTATCAGTTCATGTTTTTTGTCAAAAGAAGCACAAACCCTGTCCAGGACCTTGGCTCATGTCCGCATGTTTCAAACTGTTACATATTCCCAGCTCTGTATAACAAAATATGTGTTTGGTTTTGAATATATAGTGATATTTACAAAGAAAGCAGGAGTAGTTGATATTTGATGCAGTAGTGAAATGATGTCTTGTAAACAAAAAACGCAAAGACAAACAGTGCAGATGAATTAGTGAGTGGACTTTCATTTTCTGCCGCTTGTGCTCACACTGATCATTTAAGTGTGCTGTACTTAGTTGAAGCAGCTGGTACTGAAAATTCATGCGCAGCTGTATGGGATAGCATTTATTTTTTAAAATATGCATAATGTTGATGCCTTGGCAAGTGTTGCAGGTCTTTTATTATTCTTGCTCAACTGTTTTGCACATGTAGGCCTAAAAACATAGATGTGTCATGTTTTAGGCTTTTTGCATTTGCCCAAGAAAAAAACATCCTTGATCATTATTTTTATAACTGGGAAATGTGTTTACAATGTTGTTGCCTATAATTTGCACTTTACACAATTTTATATTCAAGGAAACAACAGTGTTGCTCACTCGTTGAAGGTAGAAGAAATTTAAGTTCCCAGTATGAATTGAGAAGCATTTTATGCAATATTAGTATTTATCTTATGTAGCTGAATCAAGAATTGAATCAAAATTAATTGAAATTGTGAATCGTAATCAAATCGAATCTTGAGACCAGTGGCGATATC
Source organism: Centroberyx gerrardi (assembly GCF_048128805.1). Classification (NCBI taxonomy): domain Eukaryota; kingdom Metazoa; phylum Chordata; class Actinopteri; order Beryciformes; family Berycidae; genus Centroberyx; species Centroberyx gerrardi. The sequence goes on from NC_136014.1 coordinate 1,514,251, forward strand.
CAGCCCTATTTCATGCCATGTTTTATTGGTTTATTATATCACCTCTGCAAACGTAATGAGAAATGTATTATACTTACAAGCAATGTAAAGAAATTAAATTGATTAGAAATTAAATTAAATTAATGATGTTTTTTTTTTCTTCGTTAACCTGTTTGTTAAAATGTAGGTTTTCTTTTCTCAAATCTCAATCAGGAGCTGTGGCCAGACACTATTTTTCTCAGATCTTAATCAGGAGCTGTGGCCAGACACTTGCTAATTGATCGCTCGCTCGCTCACCAACTTAGGGAAGGTGATGTGATGGACAGTGTATAAGATTGTTATGTAGGGCTATCCAAAGATCCTGGGCAGGTTTTGTGCTTGTTATAATACATCTTGATACTAAACCATGACAAAATATTATCATGGCACATTGCCTATTCACATGTATATATTTATTTTTGAAAACACATTACAAATGATGGTCACTTTTCCACACCTCACTGGTTGCAATCTGTCTTTTGTGTTTCTGAAATATTTCTTTTAGATAAAATGAATAGAAAGACTGTGCCTGTCTCCAGCTCCACCTTAAGACGGAGGACCCATGTAGACGTAGATAAACGACTTAAACAAATTAGGGATGACTGCACAAATTTGACTGACTTTCAAATGACAACAGGGAGGGACCTTGGAGATGTCAGTGGAGAGTTTTTTGAAGAAAGTCTAAATTGCTCAGACAATCCAACTTATTCAGACATTGCAACTGGAGTAGTCTTTAGTGAAGAGGAAGGTGGCATGGAAGTAGATGCAGACATATCTGAGGGTTTTGTGGTTGGCGGCTGTGATGGGCAGATTCAGACATCTGATTCAGAACATTCTGATGATGAACTCTGAGACATTTTCACTCTTTGACAGCATTTCCAACTGGGCCATACACTTTGGCATTTCTTTGGTTGCTTTGACAGCACTATTGGGCATACTTTGCATTTGCCATCCTGATCTTCCAAAGGATGCTAGGACGCTCCTTAGGACTAAGACAAAATACTCAATTCTGGAAAGGGCTGGGGGACAGTACCACTATTTTGGTATTCTGACATCACTTAGAAATACGCTGTCTAAGTACGTACATACACTGGCAGACAGTTTCACTTTGAAGTTGCAAATAAACAGATGGACTTCCTTTGTTCAAGAGCTCTAGTCTGTAACTGTGGCCCATTCTTGGTCTGCTACTGAGTGTTCCCATGAAAGAACCAGTAGTGATAGGTTTGTTCTGTGGACCAAAGAAACCCAGCTCAGCAAAAGAGTTCCTTGGAGATTTTGTTACTGAGTTACAACAGCTTGAAAAAGGTTTTGATTTAGAGGGTAAGAAATTGAAGCTCAAGCTGGACACAGTCATTTGTGACACACCAGCCAGGTCCTTTGTTAAAAACACAAAGAACCACAATGGCTACCATGGTTGTGACAAATGTGCGCAGCCTGTAAAATACATTAACAGACGCATGACATACCCATGTACAGACTATGCTCTGAGGACAGACGAATCATTTGAAAACATGGTTGATGAGAGTCATCATCATGAGGGGCCACATCCATTTCATGGCAGCAGTGTTGGCATGGTTTCACAATTTCCTCTAGATTATATGCATTTGGTTTGTTTAGGTGTTGTTAGGCGAATGCTACACATCTGGCTCAGGGGTCCTCTGAATTTCCGAGTACCTGCAAACATAGCAGAAAGAATGTCGGCAAAACTGTTAGAAATACATCCCTATATTCCTGTGGAGTTTGCCCGAAAGCCCAGATCGCTGAGGGAGTTAGATCGTTGGAAGGCCACTGAATTAAAGCAGTTTCTGCTGTACACAGGACCTGCAATGCTAGGTACCTTTCTGGACAGAAATATGTACAGCAATTTCATGCTACTCTTCTCTGGTATTGCTATTTTAGTAAGTCTTAGACCAGCCATTCTCAGTGGGCCGCGGCCCACTGGTGGGCCTCACAGCGCCATCTAGTGGGCCACGGAGGCAGTGGTACTGCCAAATGGTTAGATTAAAATTACATTTTTTTTTTGTAATTTACAAAGCTAGTTATTTTTATATCTAAATGTGCTCAAGAATTCACATAAATAAAAAACGTCAAATTAAAATGCATAATTTCAATGACCAGTTACGTTTGAATATCACCACGCCAATCACGACACATCATCAGGTAGAGACAAACGTGTTTTGCCACTGTTAGCTAGCTAGCTACGTTCCCTCGGATGCAGTGACACAAAATGGATAGGGTTTTTGAAACGAAAAAGTGACGTGGGAGACAACCCTGTGCCAGTAAAAGCTCCAAAGCGTGTGGTGAGGAAATATGACCCTGAATACATTACATTTGGATTCATAATGGCAGGCAGTGATGCTGAGCCGAAAGCACAGTGTGTTGAATGTGGTGAAATCCTGTCAAATGAGGCACTAAAACCATCGAAGCTCCAGAGACACTTAAACACAAAGCACCCGGGATGTGTTGGGAAGCCAAAAGAATATTTCCTAAGGAAAAGGGACGGGCTGCAGGCACAACAGAAAGTCATCACAACATTAACAACTCAGTCAAAAGCCACTTTGAAAGCTAGCTATATGGTTGCTGCTCGTGTAGCTCGTAGCAAGAAACCCTTTACGATCGCAGAGGAGCTTATTTTGCCTAGCGCTGTGGATATGGGCCGAGAGTTACTGGGGGAGGCAGCTGCAACCAAAATTCAGTCAATACCACTCTCCAATGACACCGTGAGCAGGCAAAAAAAAAAGGCAAGCTCATACATTGCCATACAGCTGGACGAGTCGACTGACGTTAGCAATGCCGCTTTATTGTTAGTTTTTGTAAGATACTGCAGGGACAGTAATCTTCACGAGGGTCTACTGTTTTGCAAAGAGCTTCCCACGAGAACAACGGCAGATAATGTAATGCGCTGCCTTGATGATTACTTCACCGAAAAAGGTCTTGATTGGAAATACTGTACAGGTGTTTGCACAGACGGCGCTGCATCAATGACAGGAATACATCGTGGTGTTGTCAAACAGATCAAAGAGAGGGCGCCAGACGCCAAGTGGACGCACTGTTTCTTACATAGGGAAAGTCTAGCAACAAAGCAGATGTCACCAGAACTGCATGAAGTCATGAACGTGGCTGTGAAAACTGTTAACTACCGTAATTCCTCTAATATTGGCCTGGGCCTTTATTTACCTCAACTGCAGAGGGTACCAGGCCTTTATTGGAAGCAGGCTTATTTTAGAGACAGGCCTTTATTTCTAATTCCCTCTGTTTGATAAGTATATTTGCTCATATTTTAGTACGAAGCCTCCTTGTTTTCTGATCTGCTTCTTTTGGGGTACGTTAGGTAGACGTTTTTTTGTTACTGCAATGCATTACGATAATTACGGTAATCGACGACAGCATGCTCCAGAGACTTCCGCTGGCCGAGCGAGCCAACTTGTGGCACTTGTACGTTACTACAAACTACAGTTACAAACAGGCACCAGGAGTCTACCGGTATCCACCGTTGTTTGCATGCAAGCTGAAGCTAACTGAAGCTAAGAATAGAATCTATACAGTTATATCATATCGCCGTTTATTTCGATGCATATGCGCGAGCTCAGTCCACCCGGACACCTGGTGTCCGGGCGGTGGAGAGGACAGCGGCGGAGAGAGGAGACGGACACGGTCCAGCCATATACTAGGTTTTGACCTAGTCTTGTTTCCTTTGTTTTTTTCCCCGGCCTGTATTTGAGGCCGGCCTTTATTTGTTCGTGTCGACCACGGCCCCGGCCATTATCGGAGACCCGGCTTTTAATTGACTACTGGCCACTATTAGAGGAAATATGGTATATTAAGAAAAATGCACTCAACTCAAGGTGTTTTGCTGCTCTGTGTGAAAGACTTGATGCAGATCATTTGCAGCTCTTGTACCACAGTGAAGTAAGGTGGCTTTCAAGAGGACGTGTGCTTAATCGCCTTTTTGAACTGAGAAAAGAAGTGCACACATTTCTGGAAGAGCAGCACTCCCCTCTTGCTGAGCATTACACTGATGGTAACTTTTGTACAAAACTGGCCTACTTATCAGATATATTTGACCAGTTAAATCAGCTCAATATATCAATGCAAGGCAGAAACAGCACAGTGTTTCTGGTTTCAGACAAAATTGAGGGCTTCAAGAAAAAACTTATTCTTTGGAACAGAAGAGTCAAGGAGGGACGATTTGACATGTTTTCACTCCTAAGTGAAACTTTGGAAGCCTCTCCTCATGTCAACATATCCAGTGCTATAACCCAGCATTTGACTCAGTTGTCACGAAAGTTTGCAGACTACTTCCCAGAGGACCCATGACATGGAAACCTTTGGATTTTGGACCCTTTCTCTGTGGATCCTGCTTCAGAAGACATAGCTCTGTCCACTGTGTTGGAAAATGAACTGATGGAACTATCAGCAGACAGCAGCCTGAAGCTTCAGCTCACACAAGTTGACCTTGCTTCATTCTGGATACTGGCTGCCAGTCAATATTCCTCTCTGTCAAAACGGGCAATCAAATTTCTGTTGCCTTTCACCACCACCTATTTATGTGAGTCAGGGTTTTCCATTGTGAAATCAAAGGCAAGGAACAAACTGAAAGCAACTTTGAATGCTACTCTGCGTACGCCTCTCACCCATCCCACCATGACTTGATCTCATTATTTCCCAGAAGCAAGCCCAAGTGTCTCACTGAGGGTAAGCAGAATATTTATTTTGGTCATTACAGCTGACAGTGGCATAACACATATTTACAGCCCAGTTTATTTTTTCTCCTTTTTTTGTCATGTTTTTTTTCTCATTTATTTGGGAAGGTGGTCCTCGGAAATTTTTTAACAATCAGAAGTGGGCCTTAAGTTACAAAAGGTTGAGAACCCCTGTCCTAGACTATCCTGCCACACACAGTATGCTCACACTTTACTTAGATCTTTTGTTAGTCACTTTGGTGAAATATATGGCAAAGATCAAATTGTTTATAATGTACATGGTTTGGTCCATCTGGCAGATGAAGTACAACGACATGGTTGCCTTGACTCATTTTCTGCATTTCCCTATGAAAGTTACCTGCACAAGCTGAAAAAGCTAGTCAGAAAACCAGACTTTCCCCTTGCTCAAATTATCCGTCGATTGTCAGAGATGAGAATTACTGATGCTCCTGTAAATGGTACCTCTTTTAAAAAGCAACACTTTGTTGGGCCAATTGTAGGTGGACTGTCAGTGAAAGCACTGTATGGTGAGATGGCCTGTGACAAGTGGACTGTTAAAGTTTCAACCGGGGATAATGTTTTTGTCATTGGAAATGACATTTGTCGCATACATAACATTGTAGAATGGAGTGTATGTAGTATACAAAGAATTTTCAGAGAAGTCTTTGTTCTTCACTTACCCATTCAACTCTAACTATCTGAATATCCACACAATTTCACAAACATCAGATATACTCAAGATATGCTCTACAGTATAATAAAAGTTTCTGACATGCGCAAAACACCGAATCCAGCACACTAACATGGGCTTACGTTTTTAAAAGATGGACCTGCGTCGGTTATTTCTTTACTGCTGTTCTTTCTGATGAAGCAACAGTTTTATCAAAACATACGACTCCATAAGTGTCAGAAAAAGACGTTTTTGTTTTGCCCCCACAATGATTGGGTCCATTTGTAATTTTCACCGCTGTAAACCGAAACTGGCCCGGAGAGGCGGAGTCAGGACTTGATATAAAAACGAGCTGCGCCGCCTACATCAAGCCCGAGCGCCCCGGGGTTAATAGAGAGCCTAAGTCCCTCCCCTTCCGCTGTCCCCCATGGGACCTTATTTCGGAAAAAATATGTACGGTAGTCAACGGCGAGAGACAAATAATTGTTTGATCCCGTTTGAATTGTGCCATGACTTACACATATGATGTTTTGTCAATTTAAAAGATAATTTTGCAAGTCAAGAAAGTCGCAGTTTGTTGTAAAACAGTACAGTAACGTTTAGTTTTGTGTGAAACCGCTCAGTGAACTACATCTCTCGTCTCGCACAATATACGTCACCAACACCAACATGGAAGGAAACATACGAAACACACAGGCATCACGTTAACGTTAGCCCCCACTGTACTAAAACTATCCTAAACCAGTTTAAATCCATTCTTACTGTCTACCTTCCAGGTTGTGTATAATACTCCTGCTATCTGAGAGGGACTTAGCTTCAGCGGCTCTGGGTAGCTTGTGGAGAGAGGAAGTTACGTCACTTGTGCGACTTTTGGGTGTGTAGTCTTTCTAATTACGTATTTTTACAGTCTTATAGTTCAACAGTTTTACGACAAACTGCGACTTTCTTGACTTGCAAAATTATCATTTAAATTGACAAAACATCATATGTGTAATTCATGGCACAATTCAAACGGGATCAAACAATTATTTGTCTCTCGCCGTTGACTACCGTACATATTTTTTCCGAAATAAGGTCCCATGGTGGTCCACCGGAAGGGGAGGGACTTAGGCTCTCTATAACAAGCACATCCATTTGAATCCTTCCGGGAAAAAAAGGGGTAACGAAATTGACGTTACTTACGTTAAATGCGCGAGCATGTGCAGAAAGAGGCGAGATAAAGAAACCGGATTATGAAAGGGTTATACCACCCCTCTCAAACGGAATGAAATTTCATTCGGATCGGGACAGTTTATTCTGATTGAGGCGTTTATATGAGGGATTTTTATTCTGATTGGGCTACTATTCTGATTAAAAGGCTCCATGTAAACGCAGCTCCAAGAACATGGCTGGAGTTTAAGGAGGGGGTCATGTTTTGTAGTGTGTGTTGTGTTAATGCAAAGGAAAAGCGTCAAATGTAATGTAATTCAAATGTGTTACACTTTAGTGTTGAAACAGTTGAATTAATATTTCTGCATACAGTTAATGTTACTACTATTATTACTGCACACTACTATAATATTGATTGAGAATCGCATATGAGACCAAGATGACATGCTAAATAGTAATAATAGCAAATTGCAATTAAAAACAAAATTTTTTCATCTACCAGCCACCTTGGCAGGTAAGCCAAAAAGTTAATTTTGGACCCTGCCTAATGTTTTCAAACCCAAATGAACTACTAAAACATTGGCCCTTATTTATCAAACATTCAAGTGTAGATTCAAGTGCCAGAAGAGACATACAAACCTCTTCAGAATGTTAATATGTTAGGAAATAATTTAAATATTGTCAGTTTTGTCAGAGAATAGAAATAAGTAAATTGTTTCAGATAAGAGGAGCTTAATCATCATGGTACGCCTAAGACTAATCAGATAAATTGGACCTTTCCTTTTGTTGGTACTCTAGCTGCCACAGCAATTATTGATTAATAATGTTGGCCATAGAAGGCATTTGACTCATCACTTAATTGTTTCAGAACTTCTTGGAACAGAAAGTTATATTTCTGTGATTGATGGTGCTGTTTGTTTCTTTCCTTCTCAATTAAGGATGTTCCACTTAATCGATTCCTGATCAACAAAACGGTAGCAGTGGTGCCACAAAACTGGTGCAGCCACGGTGTCGCCTATTGGCCAAATTACATAAGTAACGAAAGAGTGGACAGGGCAGTGAAAAATGCAGAGGAGCCTGGACCTGACTGGAAAACATATGATGTCAGAGTTATTAAATCATATGGTATGCTAATTCTCAAAACATATTCTAATAAGAAATGGCTATTGTAAGCAAATATCAAAATATATTTGCCTTGTTATGTAATTTGAAAAAGATCCTTTTAATCAACTTTGTTCTGTTCTGTTGTCTATAATTCTGGTTTTTTTATACTGTTAATTTGAAACTCAAGTGAAGTTTGACACATTTCATTTTTAGATCAGTACTTCGAGGCACGACAACAGTTGAAGAAATCTCTGACGTGCAACACATCAGATCTACAGTCTGAAGAGGAAGAGGAGGAAATTCGACTGAAGAGAAAAAGAAAGCCGATGTTAGTATACGTATATTTTTCTTTATATTCTACATGAACTTTTTGACCTTTAGTTTCACAACAGCGTCATTCAGTGTTATGTTATGACAAACCTGACAACAACCACACAGGAAAAGCCAGCTGTAACTGAGTGAAAAGGTCAGTCAATTACCTGGTTTCTCAGAGAAATCAGGTTATGTGGGTAATTGGGGAATGCGTTTAGTCAGAAAGTATTGACAGACAGCCTAACACATTGTTGGTTGTGGTCTTTTGATTGGATTTGTTGACAAAATAAAATATAGAATATATAACACTAGACCTATCCTTTACTTAGGTTTGCAAAATTTGAGTTTATGATACTCATCAGCCTCCAGACAAAGAAATTACAATTAGGTTATAATTATTTCTTATAATATATAGTAACATGCATTCTTTTGCAGCTACTCAATAGTAAATTTTTCTCATCCTACTATAGAATGAGGAATACTCTGTCCGTCCGTCCGTCTGTCTGTCTCTCTGTCCGCATCCATTTTGCTCCTCAACAGGTTGGCCAATCAATCTCAAACTGCACATGGGCATTGAGCATTGGCATAGGCAGGGACTGACGGAGCTGATTTTTCCATTTCCCCAAATTTATGCTGTTTATGCGCCTTTTTCTGCGCGGAGTTGTGGCGCGCACATCCCCGGTTATCTGCGCGGAGTTGTGGCGCGCGCATCCCTGGAAGTCTGCACGTAGTTGTGGCGCGCGCATCCCCGGGCATGGACTAGTATGGTATATACCAGCATAATGTTACGGAGACAGTCTCTCTGTTCTGTCAGAGGCTCTCCAGATAATGGTAATGCACTTGTAAAGGCAGAACTCTGCATGCGGAATATTCTTAACACAACCACCACAGGATCGCCACAGCATTCTCTACCAATTACACTAGTTTACAACTTGAGTTCTTTGGCCAGTGAAAACATTTATGGAATTATTAATAAGGGAGTCTGCAAATCAAGATAACATTATGTTGACAGCTGAGTATGGTTATTTTTCCAACCCACTTTATAGTCATTTCTTTGGGGACTCGGATGATGAGAGTGAGGAGGAAGGTGTCGTGGAACCCTTCAAGAACCGCTCAGTGGACTGCTGTTGATTATGCTTTATTTACGTGCACGGGAGAAGACCATTGCCGTGGCAATCAAATGAATCTCTCTCACCGGACGCTAGACACCGATCAGTATTTATACTTGCTCGGGGGGTGGAGCTTATAGAGGAAGTAGAATCTTACATACAACCAGCCTGCAGTGACACCTACAGGTCTGGCGGTGCACAGCATATATATACACAATTCTTCCACATTGGTCATCTAAAAAAGAGAGCCAGGGGTCCAGCCATGTGCCAAGTAGCGGCACAGTTGTCCCTCCTCCACCCACTCCACCACCTCACTGTCCGCAGATGGAACGTAGGAGACCAGCAGAAGAGCAAACCCCTTCTGCAAGCCAGGTCTACAGACCTACCTGGCGAGGGGGAAGGTGTGGATCAGACACCATTGCCTGCTCTGGTGAGCAATACCTCAAACGGCTATGAGATTCAAATTGAACCTTTCAATCATTTCACTTTTTAAAATGTTAACAATTGTTAATTATATAACCCATATACAACACACACTGCCACATTGAATCCAAGTGAATATAATTAGTAGGTTTGGGTATTATTCACTGTTAATTTTGTCAACGAAAATTTTGACAATAAGTATTCGTTGACGTCATTTTATTTCATGACTAAATTGTAACGACAACGTCAATGAAAAAAATATTGACAACAAAAATTATGATGAAATCTCTGTTCATTATGCCCTGACGAGTAAAGACGAGACAAAATAGTTGGCTCTGTTCGGGCGGACAACCTCAAAGCATTGGTTGTTTTCCTTTTTAACCAATCATTTATCTGCAAGTGCAAGTCAAATTCTCACTGCCCCTGGTGAGCGAGCGAGCGACAGAGTGAGCGACAGAGAGAGAGTGAGCGACAGAGAGAGAGAGAGCGAGATAGAGAAAGATAGCGAGAGAGAGTGCGCAGAGCAATTAGGGGCTGAGCGAATCAATGTGCTACACGCAGTTCTACAATTAAGGAGTGGAAAAAAAATATATTGTGGCGGTCAGTGCTGATATTGTGGTTGTGAGTTCGAGTCCTGGGTGATGCTGAGTAAATGTGCTTTCTTTGTTGTAACTCTCTTTTTCCTCTTATGCTACATCTGCCATGTTAAGTCATCTTTTTGCAATTATTTGTATCTCAATCAATCATTACGTTCATTGCTTATACAATCTTGGTTTATTTAGATTACTTATCATTACCATCATTATTATCATTACCAATTTTAGTTTTGTTCTTACAACTATTTATCACAACCTACTGTACTAGCAGCTAGTGTTCTTATGCTTTTTTTTAATTTTCCGCTTTAACTTATCCGCTATAACTGTTTTTCTATTTTAATTGGATTCTTTATAGTCTGTATCTCTATGTGCATTATATGTTCCAGGACCCATTATACAAGCATTTCATTGCACTTTACCCCTTTACCCTGTATATATGACAAATAAACACACTTGACTGACAATGCTATTATTTATTTTATTTCTTTACTTGAAATGATATCTGTCTGATATCATCATTCCTACTTATTATTTTGACTGGCCATTGTTTATTGCCATTTTTCATTGTCATTGTCTTCCTTTTCTGCTATCTTATCTTTCTCAGTTTGATTGGATTTATAAAATTTGCTTTAAATATGACCACCTAAAAACACAAAGGCAACACATAAAAGAAAACTCCAAGTGGTGCAAAAATATCTTTATTGAGATAGTGCAGCTTTAATCTCCTGCAGACAGAAAACTGATGACTAAGCATGAGGTAGAGTGATCTCTGCTTCCTACAGGATACTTAAGATTACATGATGGTATATAACAGCATATTTAAAAAGCCATTGGACCAATGCATTTGTCCATAAAGCCTGAATCCAGAATTGATTTGCAGATATATATTTTTGACATATTTGCAAAGAATCGTTAAGAATTAGACTTGTACATGGAAAATTATGTTTTTGCCACTTTCATACTCCGTCATAATTTACAACACTGTTTTACTTAAGTATTTATGAACAGCACCAACATGAGCAAATGTCTTACAGCTTAAATTACATCACATCAACAAAACATCAACAGACACACAACTGGGGCAACAGTTTTTCACCAAGGGGCACCAAATTGCAATTATAGATTTGGACTTAAATTCAATCTTACATGTTTTGTTGCATGAGTTGGATGTGGGTTATGTTTTCACCCCATTCCATCTGTTTGTTAGCAGGATATTTAAGGAAGCAAGGAAGCAGTGATTAACTTTTCACATCAATTGGCTAAAGGGGGGCGTGGGTTCTCACAAAATACATACAGACATATACTGTAACTTCTGAACAGATTCACGTAACACCATCAAACTTAGCCTATGAGCAGACATATGCAGAGGCAAACCCTCCATTGTTGGCCCAATCAAACAACATCGGGGCACTGGAGAGCTAATTTCCGGACTCCATTGTGTTTAGAGTACCACATAAACCTTGTCGAACATGGTAAAGGCACTGAGAGGATGTCATTCTCTGATCTTGAGGTGAGTTTACCCACAAAGAACTACACTTTCACATTCATTGTCCAGCTCCGTGAGATCTGTCTAGAAACCATGGACTTGTCTGGGTCAGCCTGAATTTCCTGAATTTAATCTTAGGTTTGGGTCAGGCACAGGCTATTCATGTTATTTGTGATTTTGTGACATAAAAAGCGAATTACTCCCCAGGCTTAGTTTAGGTTGGAAATACATTGTTCAGTTGAGCCAGGCACAAGTCCAGCTCTATGCAGAACTACAGCTGTGAAAGCTGCACAGCGAAGTTGCAGGGTGATTGTTCTATCGATGACGGTAATGCACAGTGCAGGGGCCTTCTGGCTGCTGGGTACCGACAAGGTGGAGAGGACTCTGAGAAGAGAGAGAAATAATGACTGAGATAGAGAGCAGACAACTCTGAGTGCATTCACACCAAGCAAGGTTGGAGGGGTTTATTCAAACTCTGGAGCATTTAGTTCGATTTGTTTGAGAACAATGCCATTTGAACTCTGGTGGCACCAAATAACTGCACTGAGACATGGGCCTTGGTCCTCCTCTAACCACATTGCGGTGCGGTTCATTAATAGTGAGAATATAGTCCAAACCTAATACAGGAAATTACCCCAAAATGCAAGGTTTTATGGGTATAAGGACATAGATGTTGACATCTGATAGCCAGCAGTTCCTCATGCTTATAGCATAACAAGTGAGGGCAAACTGCAGTCTGAACTGTCATTTTCAGCTGGTATGAGCACCAGAGGAGAAGGGCACAGACAAGTCCATCCTGCTTAGCTGAAGTCAGCAACAAAGTAAGCTTTTCCTTTATGGTTTGAACCAAAGAAAAACTGCAGGTGTGATTGCACCCTCAAACAGAAGTATTTTGACCATTCATTTGTAGTATGCAGATTTTGCTTTAGTCTCTGTTGTACACAGTGTTTCCACATAATTATTAATCTAAGCGTACATCTATTTGCTTTACCAAATTTTCCATGGCATTTAACCACGGGCTGGTTTCCTGTAGATTCCCGGTGTGTGTGATCCAAGACTTTGGCTACAAAGTGATTTTTTTCCCCTGACGTGACACAAATCTGATGTTTTTTAATCAGTGTGAACAGCAAACAGCTGCATGGAGTCACAGTTTTCAATTCCAATCTGGACCACATGGATCCCGAGGCATGCGGCCTACATGTGACTAGTATTCGAATAGAAATTAAAAATGGCAGCGTCTTACGTCATTCACCTGAGACAACTGTCATAATTTTGGCAGCTAGGCTGAGCCAGCATTAGCATGATGGACAACGAGGCACAACTATGGAAAGAAAGACAAATAACGAACTTGCTGCTGCAATTCAGTCAAAACTGTGAGGCAAATGCTGTACCTAACAAAAATCTGTCTTTTGTTATCACATTGTCTCTGTGACATCACTGTCAGATCATATAGGGAGCTAAAGCTGACGTCAATCTAACAGCAATCTAAAAGGCATATTTGATTTGGAAATATGTTGTAGTAAGCATCAACACACATCGCTTGGCTTAATTTCACAAAAATCCATTTAGTATTTCAGCTAAAGGTTGGCTAACGGTTAAGTTTGGGCAAATAAAACAACTTTGATTAAAGGCATACTGAGTAGGATTTTGCTGGTTGTGGCTTGTAAACACAACTTTGAAAGTTGAACCCTCCTCCCTGCGTTTGCCAGAATGGTAAAAAACTGTAAAAAAAAGTACAGCGAGGAGAAACGTCAAGCAGACAAGGTACATTCTAAAACTAGAATAAATCTGGGGTTGGTTTTCACCCATTGGCGAGTATTGAAGGAGAGGATGGGGATGAAAAGCGACGCAGAGTTGGCCTGTTTTCTGATAGACAGGTAGGTGCCGGTTAGCTTAACTATCATCTTTTCTACTAGCTACGCTAACAACGGTAGCTAGCTGCCAGCTCACGACACACACTAGCTCTGACCAGAACTCCAGTTACTCTGTATTAGAGTTCGGGACCGCTACCGTAGCCACCGTGGGTTTTAGATATAAAACGTATCAGCAGTGGTTTTGGTTGCATGCGAACACACCCGCTGCCAAAAGGTTGACGCCCAGAAATGTCTCGAACATTCAGAAATAAGAAAATCCAGGCAGAAGGCAGGGTCTCTGCAGACACACACACTGTCACACACTACCAATGGGCCATAAGCAATGACTGAGTAGGATCATTTTTGGATGAGTTTATGCTATTTCAAAGGGGAAAATCCTGCTCAGTATGCCTAAAAAACAAATTTCAGACTTCTGAAAAGTCATATTTCAAGCATTTTAATACTATTAAAAGCCTTATATTTTGAAAAAAATAAATAAATATATATATATAAATATATATATTACACTTTTTCAGGATCAGCGGAAACCCTGACTATGACATGTAGGAATCCACATGATTTTTGTGGTATACCACAACTCATTAAGTTCACTGACGAATGGACCATGATACCTCATGCATACATCCATTACACCCTCCCTATTTGCAGAAGGTTAGGGATAATCTGGCCTGTGTACTAGACGAAGACAGAAGGTAACCACATACATTATGCAATTTCCAAGGAAAGATGATGAGATGTTTGACTGGGGGGATGGGGGTTTATGGAATGGACTAAAGATAATGGGCCTCATTCACAAAACTTTTCTTAAATTGTTCTTACTTTTGTTCTTAAGAAACATGCCTACGCAAAACCAACGTGGGATTCATGAAGCATGCGCAGAGTCTCGATTTTTGCGTATTCCAGGTGTATCTGATGATGAAAGCCACTTGTTCCTTAATTGGATGTGCGTGCCTGTTGATGCTGATTAGCATAGGTAGACGCCCTGGCAACTCCATAAAAGGTCTGCTGTCTGAAGGGTCGTGCGCAAATGGAAAGCATTACTGGAGTGGTGGAGAATGGCAAACAGACCCAAGAAGAAAAATTCAAACTCTGAAATAGAAGTGTTGTTGTCGGGAGTGAACTTTTTAAAAGTGTAAGCGGTGGAGTGACAGCAACTGAGAAAAAAAAAACATGGCAAGTAATCACTGATGCTGTCAATGCTGCATAATCAGAAACACACACCTTGAATTAAATGAAAAAGAAACGCTTTGACTTAAGTTAGGTTAGGGTTAGTCTAATTCCAAATAGATGCAGTTTATTAGCTACAGGCGGGGGAATAATATGGAGACTGCTGTCAGGTGTCCAGTCATCAGCGGAGTTGGACACTGGTTTAATTCAAGCAGCATCTCCATCTGATGGTAAGCTCAGACTTTAGACTATATAATAATACTGTTGGTTTTGACTGTAGCTGTTGACAGGAGCTTTCTTCCTGCGGTGTCCAAGCAGCGGAGCGAGTGCGCATATGATAATTATATGATCTCTGCTGGGGGTCTGAAGGTTTATCAGGTGTGGCTTTAGCAATGTGGTCAAGGCAGAACCTCTATCACCTAGAGAAAAACTAGTTGGTCTTGAGACTCTGGTTAATTTAACTTCCATTCAGTCCAATATGTGCCGTGCGTCTCCAGCAGCACCTGCTCAAGATGCACGACCACCCTACTGTTCTGCAGCACCAACGAGTCGCGGCTCCCTGCTGGACAGGGGAAACCACATGTAGGAGGTTTAGGTTGGCGTCACAAATTAATTGAATGTTTATGGTGTGTTATTGTTTGCGATTTAAATAGGGAAATGCATTTGGAGACTGTGCTTTGATGCGCAGTCTGTTTCTCCTGTGGTATGATAAGATAGAACTTTATTGATCAATAAATAATATAATAATATGTATGATTATATATATACGATAATAATTAATCACTTTAATCACTTATGTTTACAATTGAATAGAATTGCCTATGAATTTGTTCATATCGGCCTATAGCTTTGTTAATATGGTTATTATCACCAGGCTTACAAATGGAAACACATTTTGTTGTTAATATGAGGTCTGGAACTGCTTTAATAGATTTCGCTTAAAGAATAAGGCATTCTAAGTAGAAACCACTTCATGCGTAATGCCCCCACGCATGTTTCCAAACACACGTAGATTTTGATCGTACCAAAGAACAAATTCAGGTAAGAAAAAAAATGATGAATGCCGAAATGTTCGTGAAAACGTTCGTAAGTACACTTTAAGATCAAATCTGATCGTACGCACGTTTTGTGAATGAGGCCCATTGTTCTTTGTAATGTGGTTTAGGCCTACTATTCCCTTGATGTGGATTTCCTCCTGTTGTATGTGTTGCTATATTAAGACACTGCTTTATCACCACATGTCTAATATCCAGGGGTCAATGGTATGGTACTCTGCACATGTGAAAGTGTTATAGTCTGTACAAACTAGTATAAAAGGGGGGATTCTTTAAAGATAACACTAAGTTACTATGATACCTCTGTACAGGATCATGCAAAGGCAAGTACTTAAAGTCACATAACTGATGATTACGACTGCTGAGTTCATGGAAACACTGTATATAGTATCTTGTTGGCACTTGCACAGTACTATTAGTGCTAGCCTCAGCTGGAACAAGATAACACTAAGACAGCTAATTTATGCAATGTATGACACTTTTAATAACTCATGTTACAAAGTACATGTCCTTGAGATAATGCATACCCTAGCCTAAGACTAATATGCACTTTTGCTCCTTCTATTTCTCTTAATTGTATTTTCATTCTTCACATTGTTGAGACTAGCTCACTCTTCAGCGGCTGCTCTTGCCTGTTGAAGACCGCTACTTTTTCACTGATTAAATCTTTTTCATACTTAAATCCCTCATGTGTATGTTATGATAAATACTTAATTCATCCCCAACATAAGAGTTACTTGGAGGTAAGCCTCCGAGGACAGAATTCAAGAATGGTATCAGATCTGTTATTCAACTTACAGGTTTGGGCAGCGGCTTCCGGAGGGTGAAGTTGTACTTGTAGAAGATCATGGCTACAAACATGTGAAGCTCCACTATTGCGTACCACCTGTTAATGACAAGCACAGTCAAACACATGAGCTCACTCTTCAGAGCTGCCATCCCAACAGGGTTTTAAACCATCAAAGAACTTTGGTGTCCATTCAACACTTTGCTTTGCTCCCCACACAGACTAGTATGGAGACCTAGTCCATCTGTCCACCTACAAAGGAAACACACATGGGGGGTGGATGGAGGGTGTAGCCTAGAGGTTAGAGAAGCAGGCTTGCCATTAAAGGATTACTGGTTTGAATCCCGAAACCTGGACCAGCTGGGAAAAGAGTGAATAATGCGCTCCCCGCCTTCAACAGCTACTGTTGAGATGCCCTTAAAGGATACGGCTAGTGTTTTTAAATACATTTCTTATCGTCAACAAATCCTACGAAAATAACAAAATCAACAATGCGTTTGCTCTACTCCCATTACTTTCCGACTTCCCACGTACCCTTTTTAGCCTTCAAACCGGAAGTCATTGGCTCCAATTGTAAGCTAAAAACCTTGAAATACAACTCACAAAGACATAGTTTCAATTTTAAAAATCGCTAACTGTTACCATGAAAAGTCAGGCTATTGTAGTTATTACCAAATCAAATTCAAATGGGAACAAATTCTGCATTACGACGGGGACTATTTTCGGTGCTACGGAACTACTTTCCTGATCGAAAACGTGTCTACAGCCGGCTTATTAAGTTGTTTGAGGAAAAAGTAGGCTGGTGCATCGCAATGATGAAATATGCTGCCCAGAGCAACGGCATGGCTCTTTGACGTGTTTTTAATAATTTTTTTAGTACAATGGAGTTCTATGGCTACTGAGACATGGCTTTATTGGGCATCGGCTGCATGGACGAGACTTGTTAGCAAACAAATTGCTGATTTTGTTATTTTCATAGGATTTGTTGAGATCCTAAGAAATGCATTAAAAAACACCAGCCTTATCCTTTAAGCAAGTCACTGAACCTCAAACTTCTCCGGTGTAGCTGCTCAGTGGAAATGGATATTGGTTGTGTGTTTGAATGTTGACATATTTCACTAACTTCATTCAATGTCTACCTTTACAAAACTATCTGTGAAACTATTATAATTTGGAGAGATTCATCTCAATCTCCATCTCCATCTCTAGCTTTCACTCATCCCTATCTCCAGTAGTGTTGTCACAATACTACAATTTTGACATCAATAATACTTAGTTTAATATCTAAAAATGTGATACTACTACGATACTACAGCAAACAAGAAAAAACATCACGCAATGTTACAGAACAACCACTGCACTTTACTTTAAGTTGTGCTTCCACATTGAGCACTGTAGCAACTTTTTGATGTCGGTTGGGTGTCTTTGTAAGTTAAATAAGTGAAATAGTTCCATATTTGACTCCTATGACTACTTTGCCAATCAGTTTGGGTGAATTGGGATCCAGTTCAAGACATGGTGGAGTGTTTGAGGCTGTTGAATGTTTTTAGCTGTTGGACTGCTGCAATCCACAGACCCTCTGTCAGTTCCAGTCCCTCTTCTGTTTACTACTTACTACTACTTTTAACCATTACAATCCTCCCTCTTATTCTTTTAACTATTCCGTCCACACGTACTGTATATGCCCTCTTGGAGTAGCATTTGAAATGGAATTTCACCTTGCAGAACACATTTGGTTTAAGTATCAAACATTTACAAAATTAAGTTTTGAATTCAATCTTTTGTAATACAGTTTTGAACTAGTATTGAAATTTTGCTTATCGTGACAACACAAATCCCTATCCCTCTCCACTTGCCTCATCCTTAGCTCAGCTAGAAATTTCTGCGTTCAAAATATAATGAATATGTTGACCCTATATCCGATATGTTTAAATTGCACATTTTCGCTAGCCAGCTGGATCCAGTAGTGGTGTTATTGTATAACACAGTGGACAGAATAACTGGAGGTGAAGCCTTGTTCCAGGCTGAGCTGACCTGGAGTAATGTTAATAATTCTAGCCAAAGCTCACATTGCCACTTAGTGGTTGACACATATAGAGAGAAACCTAGGCTGAAATTGCCCCACAAATATATGTCATTGGTTAGTAAAATGCAAGATTCCCTAAATGTTTATATGTGTTGTGTTGTTCTCACCTTCCTGGGCATTGGTTCTTGCCTCCTCCAAATGCCACAAAACCCTCCAGGAAGACATTCTTGACCAAGTCTGCTTTCTCCCATCGTTCCTGTAGGAAGACAGAGAGGGCAGGGATGCTTTAGAAAAACAAGTTGTATACAAATGAAACTAGGAAAGGTACTACAACTACTTTGGTAGCTCATAAGGCATTTTAAGGCATCACAAGCATTTTACAAGCACATTGTGCATGATAATTATTTTAATCAGAGCATTATGTAATAAGCAATGTGCAAAAATAGTAGGGGGTTGAATATTTTATGGGTCATCTATAGTTAATGATATATTAAGTTAAATGTAATTTTGTGATGTTTGTCTGAAGATTACATTACAAGAAAAGTTTATCTGTACGGTATGCTCCAAAACGGCTTCTAATCTGCAGGTAATACATTACAATGTACTTCAAGTAAAGTGTTACCGCTACTTTTTTGTCTTTGGGACAATTGAAAATGGATAGCATGCCACTAAAGGAAAAGTGAACAGAAAGACCATGGATTTATGTTATAAACTTCTTTAATGAAGTAAGAAAAATGTTGACATAGAAATGAAACATTTAAACATATACACAGCTGGATCAGTCCTCGCTCACAGGTAAGTAATTGAACTCAACAGGTAAGTTGTTTCTTTCCAAGATTTCTTTCTATT
The DNA here is from genome assembly GCF_048128805.1 of Centroberyx gerrardi. Classification (NCBI taxonomy): domain Eukaryota; kingdom Metazoa; phylum Chordata; class Actinopteri; order Beryciformes; family Berycidae; genus Centroberyx; species Centroberyx gerrardi. Next base: position 1,533,579 of record NC_136014.1, read on the forward strand.
TAACATTAAGTTTAGGTTCCAGTTTAATCCCGGGATTTCCTTAGTTTAACAGTTTGGTTTAAATTGAGTTAATTGAGTTAACACTTAATGGATTTCAATGATTGACCTATTTCAGGTAAATTAGCATTATTCATAGTAATCCCATGCATTTCCTACTAATATGGTGCAATATATACAGTTCATTGGCTGTCATTTGATTATAATCACCTGTTAATTTATTATAATCACCAGTTATTTTTCCTACCAAGATGGCAGTGTGGTGATGTAGCAGAATTCACTTTCTTTCTTTAGGTCTATTTAAGTTTACGTTTTCCCTTTCAGCTATTAAACCTTTAAGTCTCCTTCAACATTGACAGAATGAAATACACTTCCACAAAATTCAATGTCACGGGGCTGTTAGACTCTTATTCTTGTTTTTAGCAGTTTTTCCCAGCAGACATGAACCGAATATAAAAGTTGAGATTTTATTAAAATGCAAGCTGTTTGGCAGATTATACATGCCGAATTTACCAGAACACCCCACCAGTTAGTAAAAAAAAGTCTCAAGTTATATTTTCCAATGTATATTTTTTGCTGATAAGCAAGCAGAAACAAATTGGAAATTGGAGAATTGTTTTTTCCACAAGCTGCACAGAGGCGTTAGCTGTAACAAAGGCTAACCTTGAGCACAATAACGAAATAATGAGACAATCAGAAAATATGTAGAAAATGTTTCTATTGAGGCTAGCGAACATATTCCAGTAATGGCATATACAAGCCACTTATTATTGGTGACTATTGGTTAGCTAGAAGGCTAAAGCACCCAGATATGCTAATGCTAGCTAGCTCCCAGGTGAACAAAGCAGCCGTCCTCACACCTACCTTTGTCCTCGCAACTGTTGCCCGCTATTAGAGCCACTGTACCTGCCATTTTCGCACGCCTTCAGTAGTTAGTTATCAGTTAGCTATCAGCTGCGTAGCTCACCGAGGACTGCAAATGCAAGCCAAGTCTTTTGGGGCGGGCGTCACGGGCGCGGGAGGGTACAACACTTGAGCGGAAGCTGTGTTTTTATTGTTCTGATTATTTATTTATTGTTTATTTTTATTGTATTGAGAGACATAGCAGTAGAAAGAGCAGTACATACTGGTTTGAACTCCTCTGGTTCTGGGAAGTACTGGGGGTTCCTATGGGCCCAGTAAGGAGACACCATCAATAGATCTCCTGGAGGGATGATATAGTTCTGAAATATACACAAGCGCACACACACACACACACACACACACACACACACACTGTTGCAAGGTAGGACGTGGGGTAGAGTGGTGGAGACAGATTGGTTCAGGCCAAGACAAGAGCTTCTCAGGAAAAATTAGTGATTTATTTACACTTATCAAAAATAAACCATGACTTAAACTGAAACATATTACAGGGCTCTCAAAGACCATCTCTCCCCATGGTCCTTGCTGCTTGGGTTTGAATCCTACATATAAACAAATTGGCCCACCTTCTCTGAGCCAAACCAGCCAATCAGGTCAGGTCTCTGTAACATGAGAATTTAAAACAGGTTCCATAGACAGCCCCACAGAAATTGAATGGATAGAACGGTCTTTCCCATTCAAATCAACGCTCCTGGGTGGTCGGAGCGGCGGCCACTGTTATGTGTACCTTTTGATAATATAAAACCTCCTTGGTACCGTTGGGCTACCTTTCATATAAACCGACGTACGGCAAGTCGCAGAGGTGAGAGGTTTTGCAGCAAGGACCAAGCAGTGGAAAACTGGCGTCTTGCGCTATCTCCATCGCTACATCGAGCTACTCATGGATTTTTGGACCGATTGGTTTTAATCGCTCTATATTAGGCTACTGTTGGTAAGTTATCACATTTTATTAATTTAATGATAGTCTTGTAACATTACAAAGCTATCCCTCACAAACCAGAAATCACCATAAACTCCACCTTCCAAGGACACGCACAAATCGATACATGAACTCCCCCATTCCATACTTCACAAGAATATTAAATAAGGAATTGTAACAGCTTCCTTCTGTGGCCTACTTTTATCATGTCTTGGCTGTCATTTGATTATAATCACCTGTTAATTTATTACAATTACCTGTTATTTTCTTACCAAAAATGAATAGCAGAAGCTGAGCAGAATTTTGCAAATAGTTTGACCCTTTTTGTCCAAGCCTGCCAGATATGCAGGCTATTATATACAAGCATACCCATACCTCTGATGTGTACAGCTAAGGTCTGATACATGATTAATATACCTGATAGACCTGTATGTCCTGTTTGGACCAACCCGGGCTGTCTGTGATGCTTATACCAAGGGATACCAAAGGGAGCAGAGAGGCAAAAGATCTCTCTGGACGGAGCGCTCACTCACTGCTGTTTAGGAGACACTTCTGGATTTCACTGTTAAGTTTGGATTTGTCATTCCTGTGTGGAGAAGATTTCCCACCATTGACCATACCGACAGCAGAATTTAAGTTGGGCAAAATATCTTGAGTGACCATAACCTATTCCAGCATAAAATGTATTTGTACAGACTTAGATGAATTGGTAAAACCTCTCTGACCGCTGTAGCAGCCAGATCAGTGATACAGTCGGATCCAGCAGTATAACTACAACCAGTCACAGCAGGTGAAATGGTTGCTGCAGAGGGATGTGTCAGTGATGGGTTTTAGGATACCATAAAGAGACACACACACACACACACACACACACACCTGTATCTTGAGTGGTCGGACCACCCTGCGTGTGATGGCTCCTGGGGCTCGGAGGCGGATGGCCTCCAGGATGCACCATTTGACATAAGGCATCTGCTGTAGGTCCTCAAGAGTGACCCGTGTGCTGCATGGATCTGACACACACACACACATACACACACACACACACACACACACATACACACACACACACACACACATTAATGAACAAGGCATCAGTAAACATGTTGTCCTCCACCAATGATGCAGTCCCACTCGGGCCAATCAGTAACAAATATGTTACCTTGTTTTGACCTTAGTGTAAAATGCTGGAAGCACAGTGGTGAGATGCATCATGCCCCCATGTTTCATCAACACTAGACAACACTAGAGCTGATGGATCTAAACATGGATCCTCCCTGTTTACAAATAAGACCAGTGGAAGCTTAAAAAACTTGCTGTCTACATTGCAAAACATGACAAGCTTGGTATGAAATGTTATCTTGTATGCAGACGTTTTAGTCAATTGCCACATTGGCAGATTATTTTGCTAATTTCAATATATTTACTGGATTCATGTCAGTACTGACTTATTTTATGAAATAATCATACAAGGAATTACATTTTAAAACAAGAAACTTTCAAGGCACTTTACCTTGTTTCAAGCAAACATCTTGAAACAAGGTACTCCTGAAAATATGTAAAATTTTGTGAACCAGCAAAATTATTTGCCAGTGTAGTAAGATACCTTGTCTAAAAATATTCTCAACTAAGGTTGATAATCTAGACAGAAGATACAATTATTTGCCAAGTTTGTAGTATTTTGCAGTCATGTACTGACATCTGCTGGTGTTTTATAGTATTGACCTGACTGAGAATCCCATTGTGCTCTGATTTACCATGGATGGACCACATAGCATTCCTGTTTAGATAGCAGCACTACAAATGTTACGCTTGAAGCAGTACTCACGATACTGTCTCCATCTTCCAAAGCATAACGTGTTGAAGCATGAGCTCAGACACATGCCTCAGTCTACCATGTGATTACCACATACAAAGCTTTGTTATGTCACACAAACATCTGTCAAATTCAATGGCGTGGCATTCCCATCGCAGTGTGAGTGTTATTGTATTGAAAGGATGTTTTAATCGCTTGTTGGGTTCAACTGTTGTCCCCGTATGTGTGTACTGGACAGCAGCACTCTCTGCAAACTGAAGCTATGTCAAACTCTATAGTGAAGTAAAAACACAATCAATCAAAATGATCCTTTAAACTGCTCTGGTGTGAGCCTCAGTAAAAGACCAAAAAGTAATGTAAAGGTAATACTGGAGTTGATGCAGGGGTTTACCCTACCTTGGCCTTTGAGTGCCACTGTGATTTCCTCCATTGCTTTCTGATAGGTCTGGGGAGTGTCCAAAATGAAGGCTATAGCCCAGAATGTGATCTGAAAAAAATAAAAAAAATAAATCAGTCAGTCAACTTAATTCTGTTTTAGCTGGAGAAAAGACATTTTACAATTGGGGATGTTACATAAGTATAAGGGTAAAACAAATGTAGATAACAAATATATACTGTATATGGGTAAAGTAGCTGGGATCTCTTTATATTTGCAAATTCTGTTATGAAAATTAACTAAACTTCAGAACTAAGATTCAAATGGTTCATAAAGTTAAGGTATATGTAAGAATAAATACACTTAAAAATGCCTAAACGTATTCACTCACAGGGATGGCGTTGGCTAGCGAGGCCCATAACATCAGTAATCCGTAGTTGGGCAGAAACTTATCTGTTATTGTGGTGATCAGGTGCTGCAGTAACGTCTGCAGACAGAGACAAATTATGAGCATATTATAACTAGGTTATCATATTTCCAAAATATTGCTTGAATCATTTTCCTTGCTTATCAGCTCTGACACAGAGTTTGATTTATGTGAAGCCTGTGTGTTCATACAATGACAAAACGTATAGTATTGTTTGAAACAACAGGAAAAACATGAACTATCTGAGGAAAAGTTAGGTGTATCTGACCTCACCCTCTAGCTCAATGTACCTTTCTGAATTCTAACTTCAGGGCCTCTTCAATCCAAATAAAAGGTTAGAATCGCCACAGAAAGGAGTGGGAGTATTATCTTCCAATCTTAAATAGATTTGCAGCCCTGACATGACATTTTTTGATACAAAAAACATACTATATTTGGGCATTGACCAATTACAGAGAATCATACCGTACATCATGACAGCGAAATGCATGGTGATCTATACAGGTGTAAGAGAAGTACTTTTTTTGAGAATCATTTGACTTCATTTATTTAAGATGCTGTTATGTGGATTTTTATGTGTTGTTTAAAACTGTCCTTACAGTTTTTATAAGCTAAACCAGCATTTTATCATTTTGTTTTTTAAGAAAAAAGTCTAATATTTTACATATATCTTACATTAAAATGTGTTTAAACAAAAAAATGATGGTTATGATAAATTCGTTTTTAAGTAATTGAAGAATATACAGTAATGTTTTAATCTCATTAATAATAATTGGGATAATATCATATATCGAGATAATTTTGGCCAAGATAATCGTACTATGAAATTTACACTGACCCAGCATCAATCAGTGGACAGGAAGTCTGTATCTGCCCTATCTGAGAGACAAATAGAAAAAGAGAGAGAAGGTTTTAATGGTTGGGGTCTGAAGCCAGGCCTTACTCTGTTGCCGTTCTCAGTAGAGCTATCCTCCTCTCCTCTGTTTACCATATCCCTCAACAAGGACAGCAACCAGCGCTTAGAACTGGCCCACTCCCTGAATAAGAACAAAACAACAGAATCATACTTGACAGTACAACCATGAAAACAAGCGAAGAACAGGCAAACACAAAGATATTTTTTCTTCTTCTGCCTGCCCTAACTCTATAGAGGCTTTGCAGTTGTGTCACAAATTTCGCAATCCGGCTGGTGTCATCTTGGAGGTCCATTACCTGTGCACATATAATGACTAAATATATAACAACCAGACTAGAAAAAAGAGCCTGAAAAAGATTACTGTGGTGTGGCTGTAGATCCATTCAGTAACGTACTAAGTAAATGTGAATAGTCTTAACTGTTTCCAAATTGAGGTTACTGTGACACAGTAGTAAGCTCTTTAGCCCTGTCTCTACTCCAAAACATTCCAAGTTGTAGCTCAGTTAACCTGAACAAGCAATTGGTTTTTGGCTTTGTTAGCTAGCTAACTAGCCAGCAGGATAATTTAGAAAACCAACTAATACTAATGTTAACCTGCGACTACTAGCCACTACCAACACTAGCTTCTACTACATAGCTAATGTGCAAATAAGATGTGTTTACAAGACAGTGATGATGACCAGATGCTACGATTAGCTAGCTAACAAGCTGACATTATCTAAACACAAAATTGACCATATGTATCAGTGGCAAAATGGTCAGTTTCCAGTCAAACTCAGCACAGAAATTATCCATGTCTATTCCATACTGTTAAGACAGCTTAAGTCACAAGTTTAGAAATGCAATCAGCTGTTCTCGGCCATTGTTGAGTTGGCATTACATCACCTGAAAGCCTGAGTTGGATCTCCAATATGCCTGAAAACAGTTAGCAAGTCTAACTCTGCCCCTCACCTTGAGCCAGCTGTTTTGCAAATGTCTACTGTCACTTAGATGGTATTTAAAATTAAAGTCTGAATATAAGATTTACAAATAAAAAATTAAAAATACACTCATGAGGTTGTGGTTTGGAGGAGCCTGCACACCTGAGGAATATATCGGGTAGCTGGGATCCATACTCAAATCCCTCATCATAGATGGCAAAGTTTTCCTTAAACTGCTCCATGGTGAAGGGACTTCCTGGAGAGTTGTTCTTTCCCAAGAGGTTACTCATCACTGCTGGGTACATCACTCCTCTGAGAGAGGAGAGGAGAGGAGAGGAGAGGAGAGGAGAGGAGAGGAGAGGAGGAAGACAACGGAAATGTGGTGAAGGGAAAAGGAAAGTGAAAAATGATAAGGGAGAGAAAAGGGAAAGCAAGCAAAGTACAGAAAGGTACATAAAAGATAACAAAAAGAAAAATGGAGAGGAGATGACAACCTGAGCTGTAAGATATTCCAAGTGTTATGCAAGTTGAAGTTACAGTGATAACAATGACACCATTATACAATTAGTACACTGGGAAATGGTGATGGATTGATGCCATGGAGGTTTATCATACATATTATGCAAATACACTAGATTTTGACATATGACATAAGCAGTCTCGTTACTCCAGTTTAGCAGATCCAGTTTGTTAGTACTGTGCTTGGGTGTGTTCTGTCTAATTCATGGCATTGTGTGTGTGTGTGTTGGCATGGATGAATTTGGGTGTGTGTCTTACCTAACCAATTCACTGAGTCCTCCCTCGCCTTGTGGCCCCAGCAGTTCCAGATGGTAGTTGAATTCTTCAGAGAGGTGGTTGACTAGCTTGGCCACATTTCCTGGGGTCAGCCTGCCTTTGATCAGGGTGTTACATGCTGGGTGGAACCTGTAGAAGCTGTCCTTACTGATGGATGCTGCACACACACAAGGAATAGTCAGAAGCACTCTTAGTCGCCAACTTGCTGGCATATGATACATAAGGGACCTCATACAGAGAACAAGCTTGATTATAAATGAAGTTGCTATTATTATCAAGTTAATATAATATGGAAGTACTGCCTCTGTCAAAGTAAATTCACTACAAATAGTATAGTTATCTCTTTAAGTGCACAGGTACTCAGTCCTAGTGAGCTTACAATACAGAGTGTACTTCGTATGTAAACTGATGCTCTATTAATGATTTATAAACCTGAGTGAGCTCATAGTGTCTATGTAAATAATGTATAAAGGTGGTTTATTGGAGCATTGTGTGCACAATTACTTTTCTTTTTAAAATCACCCATATTCTCATTGAACACAAGTGGTCCAGACACACACACACACACACACACACGCACACACACACACACACACAGGAAACACAATTGTGGAAGATAGACAAAAAGTATTTAAGGTAAAACACTCTACTGAGATAGACTTATAAAAGACAGCACCCGCAAGTTTTTGATATTAAATGTTTAAAGTATCAAAAGTAAAAAACTCCATGTTCAATATAATAGAGGGCTTTCAAGTGAAGTAATGGACCCCCTGGCAACCATGTTGGCGGTTAACAGCTCTTGGACAATAGCTGATCGTGTTTCGAAATGTACAACTTTGCTTTCTCAACAGAACTGAATAAACATGGTGAAGTTATGAGAGCTTTGTGATAATTTCCCCACTGATCCATCTGATTGTTTTTGTGTTTAGATAATGTCAGCTTGTTACCAAGCTAACCATAGTATCTGGTCAGCTAGTAGTCATCACTGTTTAGTTGTAGACACATCTGATTGTGCACTAGCTAAACGCCTAACTTTACTCCACCTCTGCACTTTGCTGAACAGGCATTGCACCCAAACCCTACCCTTCGCCTTGGCACTGGTGAGCCCACAGGAATATACCAGAATGCACTTGTTTCACAAATTCATTGCATTAGATGGTGGTGGATTAGGTCATGAAAGTGCTCCAACATAGTTATGGAAAGTCATGGAAAAGTCATGGAATTTTACATCAGGGCCAAGGTGGGAACCCTGACCCGACTAAAACATCAAGGTTGCTCTCCAGCTCTGACCTGTGTTGTGGACGGGCTCCTGGACAGCCTGTTCAAAGTCCACATCTTTGGACAGAAAAAATGTTCTAAAGTCTTCATGCAGATTGACGAAGGTTAGACGCTTCCCTGCCGCCACCACCGTGAACACTGGACCATACTGCAACACAGGGAACATCACTGAAATACACAAACATATCTGCCATTTAATCATGACAAATAAACAAAAAGATTGTGTGTGATAAAAATATAACAGATGATTGTATAATGTGTCACCAGTAATTGTGGCATAACTGTGCTGTCATGACACTTACGTGTCTGACACTTAATGTACATATGGATGGCCTTCTGTAGACTTTTAATGTAAATATTTTGCACATTTTGCATATCCTGTATGCGGTAAATTCACATATTATTTACACATTCATACATTTCTATTTAATATGTTCTAGTTTTGAATTTATTGGCTGTATATGTTTATATCACTATATTTGCTCTATTCTTATTTCTATTCTTTTTTGCAGTATCCTATTGCAATGTGCCAATTTCACCACGGGGGTCGTTAAGGTTTCATCTAATTTTATAATGAAATTGGAAACTGGATATATTTAAATGAATATGAGCACTTATTCATTTTTGTCTGACTGGCTAGCCCTCAATGTGACTTCACCACTGGGACACTGACCAGCTCTCTCTCTCTCCCTCTCCATTTTTTTTATTGGCATGAACAATATTCCAGTATGTGTTGATGTGCGTGTGTGTGTGTGTGTGTGTATCAGTATCTCTTCAGTGGTGGAGCTGGGTTAGTGTATTCAGGTATTTCTGTTATAATTCTATCATAAAATGACATGACTGTCTTAATACTGCATATATTTCACATTTGAGGAGTAAGTGCATCTCTGTCTCTACCTCCTGTCATGTTGTGACTACATATGCACTCCTCAGTGGGTAGCCATCTTTTTTGTGCCTTCTGTTCTCTACTGGCAATTGGTGGTCACTGAGCCTGTACTTGGTAAGAATGAGTCTCTGCTTTTTATCTCTGACAGAGAAGAGATAGTCTGCCAATTTGTATTCTCTATTTAGGGCCAGATAACGATTTGAACAACTTCTGGTTCTTGTTTGTTTTGTCCAGTGTTCCAGATATGATTTATTTGACTGGTTCAATCATTTTTCCTTTTAGCTTTTTCTGCCTCCACTGTACTCACGATCAGCAGAAATGAACCAAAAACAATAAGCCAAAAATAAATAAGGACGTAATGGGAGAAAATATATATATAATAAAATGAATTCATGAAGAGATAAATAAACAAATCAATAAACTTTCTCATGCACTTTCATGCACATGTCTCTGACTGTGTGTGTAGCCATGCAGTGTGGCTATTCCAGGCTCAGATCTCCTGTGGCTCTGAATCACACAGTCCAGTTCATCTGGGCCACACTGGAGACAAGTCGACAACAACACTTGTCTGTCTAGAGACTCAATGGCAGGAATGAGGTTTACTGAGACATAATCTGCCCTGTTGCCTGCTTTTCATCGACTGAATGTGCTATTTTCTGGCAACATCAGCTTTTTTGTTTAGCAATGTGCTGAACAGGAACAAGCAGGCTTGGTATCAACTGTACTGGGTTATCCTCTGGGGTTATGACAAAAGGGTTAGTTGATACAGACTGATATATAGGCAGTAAACCACAGAGGTGGAATGCTCTACAGCCATAAAGCATGTCCTTCCACATGGACTTCCACATGCCGTTTCTCATTTTGTAGCACCTGCAAGCAGCTAGTGTTATGTAATCAATGCATACATATGAAAACACACACACACTAACATTTAAAGACAGAAACACAATGCTAAAGATTAATAGAGTAGAAATAAACAGAACATTCAGTGAAAGGTACGTGACGCCTTCAGCCGAGGAAATCAACTCTGATAAAATAAGTGAAGCCTGGCAATGGTAAATCTTAGGTAGGTGAAAGGTAGGTAGGTAAAAATTAGCTTTAGGCTATTCATGAATGAGTTATGGTTTAGCCTTTCATACACAATAGTCTCAAATGTAGCTTCCTATGGTTTAATATGTAGGAGTTGAGGAGTCACTTAGAGCGAGTCCCACAATTAGAATCCAAGTTGGAATCGAGAAATTTGGGAGTCGAGCCCCATTACTATGTGGCGGACAGAATAGACATTTCTCGCAGGCAGAGCTGCTCTGAAGACAGAAATAATCTCATAGGTTGAGTTAAACCTCAGTGGACTGAGCAAAATATCCACAGTTTTGGAGCGCAAGTAAGCTAGTTAACTAGCTAGCTTCAATAGCGAAGAAGGAACACTGGTCAATATAAATGGCAATGACTTTGTTTATCATTCATTCATGACCGTGGCATATGTGATCTTGGAAGGTCAGCAGGCCAGCTAACTAGCTTACCTAGATAGCTGTAGGCTAGTATGGCAGTTTGAAATTGGAAGATCAGCTAGGCTAACTGTGATTCTCAATCTTTTTCATATCAAAGACCCCTAATTTAGTAGGCCTACACATTAGGGCCACAGACCCCCATTTCATGAGATTTTGTCTCTCGGACTCTCTTGGAATATTTTTTATTGTTAGATATGATTTTGTCCAGAATTCCATGACTATCTGTATTGTAGGTAGAGAGATAATAGTGAAACTATGACCAAAATAGTCATTCTACATTCTCTAATTGTGTTAACTTCTTGTAAAAGTTGAACAATTCATCAATTTGCTGGGGACCCCCTCAGGGACCCCTGGTGGTCCCCGGACCCCACATTGAGAACTACTGACCTAGACAACTTAGTATGGCTAGATGATTTTTTTTTTTTCAGTTTGTAGCAGTTTGGCTTCATAGTATCAGCTACCTCCTCTACCCCTTGTTTTTTTTCAGTGGACTTCAGTCTAATGTTACTCAGACAGAAAAACTGTGGTTCTATGGCTCCGCCCACTGACGTTTAACTCAACCAATGACATTATTTCTACCTCCAGTGAAGCTCTGCCTCCGAGAATGTTTGTAGAAGTCAAACTCCAATCTGCAGACAGATGATAAAGTATTAGACAGCTGATAATACATGACCATGTGCATGGAGGGTAGTGTGTTTAATAGACAGACACACAGACAGACAGACAGACAGACAAGGTCTTCAATGCTGCGAATCTGAGGCCACAGAGTTCATTACTAATTGATGAGGTGAACTTGACTCCTGATCACACCATGGCATGTAGTTGTAGGAGAGAGAGAGAGGATATTTATATAGCATGTAGGCCAATACGTTTATTGTTTACCATAGGTAACTAAAAGCAAGACATGAAAAAATATTTTAGTCATCTGAAATTTACAATAAAAAGTAAAAACTTGAGTATATGGGAAAAGGGGGAAAAAAATAAAGTGAAACTGTGAAACTGCCTCCAAAACTGAGCGAAGTAAGTCAGTAAGTAATAATAATAGGCTAATAATAATGGTTACAAGAAACCTACCTAGAAATGAATACTAGGGACACAAATTATCCATATATGTAGAGTATATAAACAATGAATGAACATTTCCAACTACTGAGAATTATTTTACATGTGCATTTTTATTAACAGTGACACTTTGCTAGGTAATAACACATTAGAACTTCAGCCAAAACATTTTTTTTTTTTTTTATTGAAAAATAAAAACCAACAACTAACACTGAGAATGACATAAAAAGTTTGACGAAAATCTGTAATCCAGTTCCCTGCAGCTATGTGGCTCAAAAACAGCATCTCATCTCATAGGGCCAACCTAGAAACAAGCCACCCATGGGTGTCAATACATGTCTGTATGTCTTAGGGGGCACATTAGAGCTTACAGAGAATTTATGTCCCTTTTTAGATTCTGACGATTTGTGCTTGATCTTTCACAAGATCAGAATATGTGCAAATTGGACTCAGTTGGGTTAAACACCTTGCCATACCTAATGAACGAACGCAAAGATGATGACTGTAGCTATATTGGGCAATGTCCAATGGTAAAATCACTTACCTTATCTCTAGCTTGAGAAATAAATGTCAAGGGAGCTTTTCCAAACTGGAAGGCAGCACCAAACCAAGGTATCCATCCTCTTATGCAAGGTGGAGAGTTGGGGTGATTTCCACCAAACAAAAGATGTGTAGAAATAACCACAACAATGAGGGCCAGTATGAGAGTGAGCAAGTCCATGGTAACCCAGCAGGGATCTGGAGCTGATGAGCTCCTGACAGCAGGACGGGGGCACTGACCAACAGGCGGAGCCTGTAGTTTGTAAAAAAAAAAAAAAAAAAACTGTGCCGATTTGCTGCTGCGTTCACGTCACATTGGGATACTGGGCAGACACCGGTGTTCAAATGTTCTCGTTTGAAGCCGACAAGACGCCATGATTATAGTCTGTTTTCTGCAGACTTTGGTTGCTCCTGGACAGCCTTTTCCCATTTAACACACAATAATTTGTATTGTCACAAGTGATAATACATTTGGCTAGTTTACAGCAAATTAAACATTGCAATGTCAACTACAGAAAATCGAAAAAAATAAAATAAAAAAATGCCATGGCATTTTAAGAGTTGTGGCCGGGGAAATCATTTTTTAGACAGTTGTACAGGTACAACAATTGCAGGTACAACAATTACAATATTAATGAATAATAATAATTCTATTTATATTGTAATAATTATAGTAGGGTAATTATTATAGGCTACAATTAATGAAGAATATTCACCAGTGATGATAGGCTATCACATTCTGAGAAAATATCTCATAACAGATCTCATAATTCTGAAATAATGAGCTCATCATTCCAAGAGAATTATCTCGATAAATCCGGGCGGAGATGATGTAGGTTATGCTTGTAGAGGTCCACATGCACATTGGTGGATTATGAGTGTCTGAAGGGCATTTTAAGAATGACTTTAGTTCAACTGTGTGACAATTGCCTGTGACTTGAGTCACTATAGCCAGCTTGAATAAATTTCAGACGCATAACATTCCATCCGTGCCATATTGCATGCCATATTGGCTCAATATGGATTTTTTTCCCCCAGAATAAACGCATCATTTTAACAAATCCACAGTACTCAAATATTGACTAAAACATTTATTTTACACAAAAAAAGCACAACAATGCACTCGGTAAATCAGAAAAGGGGAGCTTTCAAAAAAAATGATTAGAATAATTATTCTCATAGAAAAACATTGTACCGAGTGTAGAGGTATCCATATATATATAGTCCAATGTAGCCCAAAGATAAATAAAAGAAATAGACAGATAGAGAGCTGAATGTAAAAAGTGAAAGTTTATTAATGCTACACATAGGCGCAAAACAGAAGGGAAGAGACGATTTATACAAGATTACAAAAAAGGCACAGTGTACTGAACAAAACACTATTTATGAATGGGAAACATGACACGGAAATATGATTTTTGCCAGGAGATGGAGACAGTGGGGCATGTTATAGCCTAATAAAGTGTGCACACATGAAAACGAGACTGAGGAAGAAATCTGAGGGAAAGGGGAATCAATTAGATAAATATTAAGATTTCATAGCAAGGGTTATGCAAGTGCATGTGAGTTCATCACATGCACTTTTTAGTTTTTTGAGGGAAACGGAAAGGGTTTAGATTCGCTCTCTGGTTTACACTCCAGTTCAGTAGGTGGCGGTAGGCCTACTGAGAAGAAGAGAAGAAGAAGAAGAAGAAGAAGAAGAAGAAGAAGAAGAAGAAGAAGAAGAAGAAGACGACAACAAGCAACGCTCATTATAATGTAGCAATCATGGAAGTATATCTAGTGCAACAAAAGTTAGCAAACATAGTTGTCAGCAGACACTTGATAGCTGACTAAACGTATCACCGTCTGTCATATATTACGTGAATGCAGCACGAGCAGGTAGCCTAATGCCTCTTTTGATGGGACATGTAGTTTAACACGGCCCTTGTACTCCAAAACTACAACTGGCGTCAACAGCTCCACGGCTAAAGGTCTGTGGTTTAAAGTTTAAACAAATTCCTCGCGCTGCTACTCACCCACTGACCCAGGCTTCACCAGGCGTGTTGGTGTTGTCGGACCGCTGCCGGTTAAAGAAATCTGTCCATTTCTGAAATGGGACTAACGCACAAGGAGGAGACTGCAGGTGGACTCGTCTCCAAATTTACTCTCTCGGCATGTGCAGCAGCTGTAGCTGAGATAGGTAAGCTAAACTAAACTGAAGAGGTTTTTGTGAGCCTCTTTCTCGACTCGCAAGTTAACCTGCCAGTCTCTCAGGAATGTTGAATGAATAATACTGTCAAACTGCAGTAATGAGGCACAATATTAGGGAGAATGGGCACTTGATGCTGCGTTCAAGACATATGGGAAACACGGTAAATATGCTGCCTTCAAGTGCTCCTCGTAAACTTCTTCTTACGGTCTTGTTTGTGGGCGGTTAATTGGGCGTGTTATGGGGTTATGCATCCAAGCAAATAATCACTTGCTGTAACATGGTGGACCGGGCACCAATTTCACATTTTATCATTTTCTTCAAATATAATTGTGTACTCAATCTGTAAAATTTAAGAGCAAAATGCATGTGTGCACCGTGTGCTGTAAATTTGCAACACAATCTGCAAAGTTAATAATTTCGTAGTTGTGAATAACCATTTGCAACTGTGCAAAACACATTTTGCAAACTTCATCAGTGAAAACATTTGCTTCCGTTTTGGCAGTGTCCGGTTTTGGCGTTCAGCCTTCAGAATAAAAGCACAATAGTTTAAACATTTGAAAACATATTTCTCCTAATCTCTTTTAATTTAATTGTTAAAACCAATAAGGTAGTGCACAGATGAATATACATTTTTTTGCACGCAAAGATCAGACCAGAAGTCTTATTCACTTTCTGGCTGGCAGAACCATTGAACTCAGCGAATTAAGTCTGAATTGTCAGCTGGAGAACTCATATCACATGAACTCTTTGGGGTTTTTTTTCTGAAGTTTCCTTACCTTGACAAAGTCATTTTTGTATCCAGCTGCCAACACAGATGGTTCATACAGTACTTGCTAGAATATGCATACTGCTTTACATCATTCTATCTGAACAAAATGTGTAAAACAATTACATTCATAAGTGATATAAACAAAGCAGAAGCTCAGATGTCATTGTTGATCTTCCCCAGAAATTCATATGCCACACAGCCTACTAACAGTTTCATAGTAAGGGCATTTACTTACCTGTTGTGGGTCACATTTAACTCAAATTAGCTATGTTTCTAGATAGGCCACCAGTTGAGTCTTACAGTTTTGTACAATGGCAGATGCAGAGATGGCAGAGTTTGCAAATGTATAAAACAGGCATGGGAATGGACTATTGGTGACATACTGTAATTTTCATGCAAACAAAACTCAGATCCAGCTTAGGCAAATCATCAGCTAGGCACACTGAAAATAAGTTTGAATGTAACATTTATTTCCTTATGGCTAAATTTTTATTTTGTTGTTTACATGTCATGTCATGATGTTTACTCGTGACCAGGCAGTCAGGTAAAAACCTAAGTAACTAAAATGTGAAATGGCTTTATCAGTCTTTCAGAAGGAATGACGTGATCACTGACTGACCAAGCCACTATACAGGCACAATGCAATAAAATGCACGATTTTATTCCCATACAATATGTTTTCTTGTGCATGTGTGTGTGTATGTGTGAGAGATTGGGTGTGTATGTGCCTGCCCTCTCTACACATCAGTGTGTTGCGTGGACAGCTAGGAAGGGTCATGGGGTCAATGTTCACAGCATGGGTCCATGTCAGATGTGTGCTGCTGCTGTTGCAACTAGATCAGAAATGCCAAGAAGCCCATCAGCTCACAGATATGACTTCGGCCTATGGGTGGCATATAAATGTTATGTCAATGAGCCGATGACAAGCAGTGAATCCTGTTTTGTGTCACAGTAAAGGGACGATCATAACTATACCCACTATATTATACCCACTGGCCAAAATAATTGCAACACCAGTTTTCCCAAAAACATGAAAGAGCTGTAACATGTTTGCTAAGCAAAACCTGCACCCCCTGTTCTTAATCTGATTATCTACGCTTTTTTGTGACTTTCAATTCATGTGCAATTTTTAGATTATGGCTTGGTTTTTTGATGAGTATGACAATTAATCATAACTGACAGTCAAAGGTTGCTATTATGTCAGTGATAATTGAGTACAATCTTCAGCTAATACAGAAAGTCTTTGGCCGTTGAAGAGTGTAGTGAGCAACTAAACAACAAAAAAGATAATAATTGGGTCATAATCCAACACTTGCACATGACATGAGTCACAAACATTTCATGCTCAATTTCAATGATCTTTTTTTAGTTCAGTTTTTCACTTCTCACTGGAGCAGAGGTCTCCAGCAGAACTCCAGTCACTGGGGACCAAAGTGTTTGCTAGTTTTATCCTAAATTAGCTGGAGAGTATACTCAGTTATTATTGGCAAAATATCAGCATTTGATTCACAAATTGTTATTATTTGATAATATGATTACCAGTCAATTGTGATTAACTAGCACAAAGCGCCCTTCGGGTGTTTCTAACTTTTCCCCCTAACTCACCCCTGACCTCTTCCCCCTGATCCTTCCGGCCTAGCGCCGGTGTTCGGGCGGACGGCCCTCCGGCTTGTGGGTTCGCCTCTATGGCGCAGAGGGCATGCGTGGAGGGCGTCCTCCACGTTCCTCTGTCGCCGACCTGCCAGTAGCGAGATCGAGACGGCCCGTCTGCCCCAGTAGTCCAGTGCAATATTTTATTGCTTACAGGTAAATTCAGTGATGCTTTTAATACATCCATTAATGTCACTACATCTCCTCTCAATCCAGATGCACTGTTAAATTCATTTAACAATCAGTGCCTATCAATCCTCGACCAAATTGCATCGTTTAAAACAAGGAAACAAAAATCAAATAACCTCCCCTGGTTGAACGATCACACTCGAGCTCTTAAAAGTCTCTGCAGAAAATCTGAACGACAATGGATGGTCAACAAGTCCGAAATAGCACATAACACCCTTAAAAACCAAATGTCATTATACCAGATAGCAGTTAAGGAGGCGAGATCGGCTTACTTTTCTGAACTGATATCTAGAAATAACCATAATCCTAAAGTCCTCTTCAGGGTAATTGATTCGGTCATTAATGGTCCCTCCACTTCTTCTCCTGCACCCGATGTTGAGCTCCCAGAAAAATTTCTCGCTCATTTTGTAAAAAAAAGTGGAGAATATCAGGTCCCAAATCCAGCCCGACCTTTGCATTCTTTCTATTCCCCATCTTAATTCTGCCTCCTTTTCCCAGTTCCAACCCATCACAATTTCAGTGTTAGAGAGTACAGTCTCCCACATGAACCCATCCTCCTGCTTCTTAGATATCGTCCCCACTAAGCTGCTCAAGGAGGTCTTTTCCACTGTTAGCCCTGTTATTTTACAAATTTGTAATAATTCCCTGACCTCTGGTACTTTTCCAGACAGTTTTAAGCATGCCATAAGTCATTTCATCCCAACTGATATCATTTATGAATAATAATAGTGTTTTTAACAGTTTCCAGTCTGGTTTTAGAGCACTTCATAGTACCAAGACAGCACTTGTTAAGGTTACTAATGACCTACTACTAACTGCAGACAGAGGCGACTGCTCGATTTTAGTTCTTTTAGATTTAAGTGCCGCCTTCGACACAGTTGATCACACTATCCTCTTACATCGCCTGGAGTCCTGGGTTGGCATCAAGGGCTCGGCTCTTAGCTTACTACGCACATACCTCTCCAACAGAACTTTTTCTGTCACTCTGGGTAACTCTACTTCCTCGACGGCTCACTTGAGTTGTGGAGTCCCTCAAGGCTCAGTTCTTGGCCCCCTTCTGTTTTCTATATACATGCTGCCTCTTAGCCAGGTTATTCTAAATCATGACGTGTTCTACCATTGTTATGCTGATGACACTCAGTTATACTTGCCGTTAAAACCCACAGATCCTAGCAGCCTAGCTAATCTCATAATTTGCCTCTCTGATATTAAATCCTGGATGTCCCAAAATTTCCTTAAATTTAATGATGATAAATCTGAGGTCATTCTGTTCGGTCCCCCAAAATCCATCAGCTCTTTTAGTGCTAATCTGTCAAATAATATTACGCAGGCTGCTAGGAATCTAGGGGTAATATTTGATGCTAACCTCTGTTTTGATGATCAAGTCAAAAATGTTGTTCAGTCATGTTTCTTCCAGCTCAGGATAATCTCTAAAATTAGGTCATTTTTATCAGTTGCTGATCTACAAAAAGTCGTACATGCTTTTATCTATTCTCGGCTCGATTATTGCAATGCACTTTACTCGGGTATCAGCCAGGGCTCCCTCCACCGTCTCCAGTTGGTACAAAACGCTGCTGCTCGACTCATTACTGGGACAAGGAGGCATGAGCACATCACCCCTGTGCTCGCCTCCCTACACTGGCTCCCTGTTAGTTTTCAAATTGATTTAAAAATTTTATTGCTTACTTTTAAGGCCTTAAATGGCCTTGCTCCGAAATACATTTCTGATTTATTGACTTGGTATATGCCCTCTCGACCATTAAGATCCGCGGATGGAGCCCTGCTGGTTACTCCCAGGTCACAGTTTGTGACAAAGGGTGATCGGGCTTTTGCTATTAGAGCCCCCACTCTATGGAACTCTCTGCCTACCGAACTCAGACACACTAACTCTCTAGCTTCTTTTAAATCTCTTCTTAAAACATTTATTTTTGTGAAAGCCTTTGGAAATGTTTGATATATGTTCTTGTTTCTATTTTATACTGTTTCTACTGCTTCTATTTATTTGATCTTATTCATTTTATTGTCCTTACTTCCTCGGTGCTCAAGCCCTTTGGCCTTATTCTCATTTTATCTGCCTTGTCCGGTTTTATTTTCTTTTGTAAAGCACTTTGTAACATTGTTAAGAAAAGTGCTATATAAATAAAGTTTATTATTATTATTATTATTACCACGGAGCCCGTCGCGGGGTCCCTCACCCTCCCTGGTGCTGGACGCCTAGCTGCGGCGGGCTTTCCCAGCAAACGTTGTTTCTCTTACCCTCTACCAAGCCCGCCCCTGGGCTCACCACGGGCCATTTCTTTGGGGAAAACCCAAGCGACGCATCGGACCCCTCTATCACTAAGCCTTGCTCCGCCGCCCCCGGTAGCCATTGTCCCGAGTCCACGGCGGGGCCCAGATGCGTGGTCTGTGCGGGTGTCGGAGCGCTCCGTCCCAGCGGCCAAAGGGAAGAGGCTACCTGGTTGATCCTGCCAGTAGCATATGCTTGTCTCAAAGATTAAGCCATGCAAGTCTAAGTACACACGGCTGGTACAGTGAAACTGCGAATGGCTCATTAAATCAGTTATGGTTCCTTTGATTGCTCTAACGTTACTTGGATAACTGTGGCAATTCTAGAGCTCCCTCGCCCTCCCTCCATCCACTCACACACAACGTTGCCAGCTAACTTGTGTGTAAATGTTAGGCTACGTTAGCAAGGTGAAAACATTATGTTCTTACATTTAAATTTTGTCCCGGTTGGGGTTCAGAATTCTTACCTGACTCGTCTGGAGTTTCGCTAGCTCGAGCCAATTTCTTGCGCTTGGCCTCGCAATCCGAGAGTGATGGTCGCTTCTTTTTGGGCATTTTAGGACTTTGTCCTTTGTCCTGGCTCGCGCTGACATTCATACATTTGATCTTCAGTCATGTAAACCAATAGGAGCAGAGCTCTCCTATGGGGCAGACCGTCATTGGTGCTGCTTCGGCAGCGGGGTAAACCAATAGGAGCAGAGCTCCCCTATGGGGGGGCGGACCTCCATGAAATAAAACTACGGTACAGTATAGTCAGTGTCTAGGTTAGAAATCTGCAACATTTTTTTTTTGGTGTGACCAAACTTATGCCAGACCCCTGAACAGTGTTTTGGCAAATTTTGGAGGCGATCGGAACAATGGTGTGCCTTGCAACTCCAGACAGACAGACAGACAGACAGACAGACGCAGCGCCAATTATAGTAGTAGGATTGTCATGCTCATCAAAAAACCAAGCCATTTATCTAGCAGTTGCACATGAACTGAAAGTCACAAAACAGCGTAGATAATCATATTAACAGGGGGTGTTTTTCTTAACAAACGTGTCAGCTCTTTTATGTTTTATGGAAAGCTGGTGTTCCAATTATTTTGGCCAGTGAGTGTATAATGTTAATATTCACTGCAATGCAGACGACAAACACATTTTTGTACCTTAAATCCTTACTGTGCGCTCACACCAAAAGCGTCATGAGCTACAAAAGCGGCTGGCAGTCATTCATTTTCAATGGGAGCTGGCGACGAGAGGCGTCCGACGCCGTGGCAGCAACGAGCGACGTGATGCCAGCAACCAGAGCGACGAGTTGAAGTTGAGCTGAGGTGAACTTTATGCAAATTAGCAGCGACGCGCTGAAGCAGCAACCAATTGCAGATCAGGATTTGATTTTCTTCCCGCTGTAAACGTCTCCCTATGTAGGCTACTGAAGTTCCTAGCAAATATTTGTTCCATACTGACAATGGAGGAGAAACTGATTGTTGCGGTGCCCGGTTTCCCGGAGCTGTATGACCCGTCCTTGTTCGTTTATAGAGACATAAACAAAAAAAAAATGATGCATGGAAGAAGGTGTCAGAGATAGTAGGGATTTCTGGTAAGCCTGATTAGGCCTACTGTACAGTGTAGAAGTAGTAAAATTAAACTTTCTGTGCTACTAGCTTAAATACAAATGCCAGAAGCATTATTTTATGAAATACTGACTAGGTATATTTTGCAGGAAAACGTGAAAGTTTGTTTATTTGATCATGCTTGTCACAGTTCACGGCAGGCCTGCCGAATAGCTCTACTACAAACTTGATATATTGGCCACAACCGAACTTGATGTCTGCAGCGCTGCTTGAACGCCCTGCCCCCTAGCGACGACTGCTGAGGGCTGGCAGCGAGCAGCCAGTGAGCAGCCAGCGACCAGAGCGCCCAGCGGCGCTCATGACGCTTCTGGTGTGAGCGCACAGTTAGCCCTGACAGCCTTACAGGCTGACAAGCCAGTCGCTCTGACCTCACACGTCATGAAGACCTTTGAGAGACTGGTTCTGCAGCACCTCAGGCCCCTGGTGGTCGGCTCCCTGGACCCCCTGCTCTACCTGCTCCACAGGGCTTACTCGCACCTGGAGAGGCCAGGGGGCGCTGTGAGAATCATGTTCTTTGACTTCTCCAGTGCCTTCAACACCGCTGGCCCCTCCTGCTGGCAGAGAAGCTCTCTGAGATGTAGGTAGACCACAACCTCGTGGACGGGATTACGGACTATCTCACCGGCAGGCCGCAGTACGTCCGGCTGCAGGGCAGCCTGTCAGATGTGGTGGTGGGCAACACTGGTGCACCCCAAGGAACTGTACTGTCACCATTTCTTTTCACCCTCTACACCTCGGACTTCCGCTTCAACTCTGGATCATGCCACCTACAGAAGTTCTCTGACGACTCCTCCATTGTCGGCTGCATCACGGAGGACAAGGAGGAGGAATACAGAGAGCTGGTAGAGAGCTTTGTAGGTTGGTGTGACAACAACCACCTCCAGCTCAACATCACGAAGACCAAGGAGCTGGTGGTGGACTTCAGAAGGAGCAGGAGGCCCCCAAACCCCGTCACCATCCAGGGGAAGGAGGTGGAGATGGTGAACTCCTATCACTCCTAGGAGTGCAGCTCAATAAGAAACTGGACTGGTCGGACAACACTGAGGCCCTCTACAGGAAAGAACAGAGCAGGCTGTACTTCCTGAGGAGACTCAGGTCCTTCAACGTGTGCAACAGGCTGCTGCAGATGTTCTACCAGTCTGTAGTAGCCAGTGCACTGTTCTTTGCTGTGGTGTGGTGGGGAGGCAGCATCAAAGCAGGGGAAACAAAGAGACTTAAAGGAACACTTTGCCGATTTTCAACCAGCTTTGTATCATTACAATGTCGGTAGTATATGCAAATGAACAATGTTTACCTTCCCTCCATGTTGCCAGCACCGAGAGCTCCCCGTTCATTTGCCGGCAGAAACTCCGCCGGGTGATCACCCGGCGGAGTTTTGCTGGCTCGTATGGCTCTCGATCCGACTGTCCGTGGATGCGGGCATACAAAAATGAGTAACAGCCATGCGAGCCGGCGCAGCTTCAAAATCTGTTGTTCTTCCGAGAACCAATGACATCACTGGTTCACGGAAGTACAACAGATTTTGAAGCTGCGCCTCAGAGACACAGAGAACATTAAAAAAAACCTGTTGTTGTTTTTCACACTATATCCCGATTTCGGATAGATAGAGATATGGTTGAAAGTCGGCAAAGTGGTCTTTTAACAAGCTGGTGAGGAAGGCCAGCTCTGTTGTTGGACTCAAACTGGACAGTCTGGAGGTAGTGGCAGAGAGGAGGATGAGGGGAAAGATCAATGCCATCCTGGAGAAACCCTCTCACCCTCTCTACGACGAGCTGAGGATGATGAGGAGCAGCCCCCCCCCCCCTTACACACACACACACACACACACCCCACACCCCACACAAGGACTTGGACCTGGACCCTAGCCCCTCAGAGCCCCCCCTCCCTTTCCTTCACCGGCACTAATAACTAAACTCCTGACCATTAATTATGTATATACAGTATATATATACGGACACGTATTTATTATTATTATTATCATTATGATTTGTATTTATTTGCATTTTTGCACTGTCTCTATAGTTCTTATATTATGTACATTACCTCTATTTTTTTTTTATCTTAGTACCTCTTCTCTTTTATTATCTTCTTTGTACTTGTTTTTCCTTGGTACTGTTCTGCCAGTTGCTGCTGTGGCACCTGAATTTCTCCAAGGGGATTAATAAAGTGCTATCTTATCTTATCTTAAGGAGTGCCTGTCAGATATCAAGTACTGGATGTCCCAGAAGGTTCTACAACTCAATGACAACAAATCTGAGATTATGCTATTTGGCCCACAAAACTCCATTAACCTTCTTCCAAACTCTGCTTTGATGATCGAGTAAAGAGAGTTGTTTTCAGTTGACAAGCATTGCCAAAATTAGGTCTTTCTTATCTGCTGCTGATTTGAAGGTTATTCTTCAAGATCTGTTGGAACCCCCTTAAATTAATATTCCACTTAGTTTTAACATGGGGGTTATTTGGCACTTGACCGCCATGAAAACCATAATCACTTATAACTAATCACCAAAATCGGATGCAGCTGGGACGAGTTTATAGCGTTCGGATTTTTACTTCCCATTCATTTGAATGAGGCCATGAAAATAGCCTGAAAACTGACATTTAACATGTTTATGAAGCGATTCAACAACAGATCCCACTACTGTGATTTTCAACTGAGTGTGGGTCCAAAGTTTTAGAATATGATTTCACCAAATAGCATTTTTATTGATAGAAGAGAACATAGCGGAAGGATGCCATTTAGGAGAGATAGTTCATGTTTGGGAGACCGGATCTACTTTTATTTTTAAATACTAATTTTAGTGTAAAGCAAGAATAGAAATGCAAAATGATGAAGGACCCAGGACTGCATTGTTGTCTTAAAAGTGGGATCTGTTGTTGAATATGTTCACAAACGTGTTAAATGTCAGTTTTCTGGCTATTTTCGTGGCCTCATTCAAATGAATGGGAAGTAGAAATCCGAACGCTACAAACTCGTCCAGCTGCATCCAATCTTGGTGATTAGTTTATATTCTGGTTTTCATGGTGGTCAAGTGCCAAATAACCCCTATGTTTAAACTAAGTCGAATATTGCTTTAAGAGGGTTCCAACAGACCTTGAAGGGGTTCCAGGGGGTCCCACAGCAAAATGAGGAATCATTTAATTTCACTTTCACGTAATTCACTAGAAATGATCCCAATTAGAGAATGTATAAGAATGACTCTTGTAGTCATTTCACTTTCACCATTATTATTTTTGCTGATCTCTATCTATCTATCTAAAATATCCCTCACCTCCCTCCCTCCTTCCTCTAGTGACATTTCCTCTGGACCTGACCAAGACTCGTCTGCAAATCCAGGGAGAGGCAGCCAGTGGTGTCACAGTTCCGTATCGTGGGATGGTGCGGACCGCAGTAGGGATCGTCAGGGAGGAGGGAGCCCTTAAACTGTGGCAGGGGGTCACACCAGCTATCTACAGACACATAGGTGGAACCCACTACCTTCAGACACACTAGCTGGATTTCCATCCAAGTATATTTTTGGGAATCACATCATATTGAATTCGAAGAAATGAATGGAAATTTGGCAAATTGTCGAATAAATTATGTGATAAATGGTGTTGGAAAGGCATTTGTTGAATTAATAAGGATGTAGGCTTGGCGTGACTGGTTCAGTTTCATTGCACAACAGTTCACATAAGTAGCTTTGGACGTCCTGGAATTAATCAGTGAATTCGGATCATGCCAAGCCTAGGTCGTCATTCTTGGGTCATGATGGCACATGGTTGGGAACCACTGCATTCAAATATTTCCATTTGCATTTCTTTGTTTTCATCTTCAACCCAGCTGATTGAAACACACCAAATTCAAATTTTATTTTTTGCAACATTTCAAAAGTTTGACTAATATTCGTTTGACAGTTGGATGGAATGTTTGGAAACATGCAGGTCGACATGATGAAAGAAACTCAGAGTATAGAGTGCTGCATCTGTAGCCTGACCCCAGCCCTCCTGTGTTTACATTCGGCATTTCTTGGTGTAGCTTGTTTGTTTTTGTTCGTTTTAATTTTTTGGCACTCCGTAGGTCTGCTGGAATTGTCGATCTAGGGCCTTTATCTGATGTCAATACAGAGGTGGGTGCATTGGCAGCGATTGGATTGCCCAAAAAGGCAAGGAAGGTGATGACATTACTTCAGAGTGCCGCTCGCCTCACATTTCAAAACATGATGGATACCGCTAATCAAAACAAACATTTCTGTTGGCTCTGTGGAATTATAAATTATATTATTATAAAATCATTTAATGCAATAATGCTATTGCAAATAATGCAATAGTGCAGTGATGTTAATATATCACTGCAAAACAAGAAAATATGTATTTACCATTTATATGTAACGTGGACCTCATCCACTGTGATACACAGTCTGTTCCTGTACGTCTTGGAATGCAGCATCTGTCTCCACTTATCCTTCATCATCTATTAGATGGGCTCCCAAAGAGGGCTCCCAAACACGAGTGAACAATGTCCATTCAAAATATCGTCCACTAACTGACCCCACACCCTTTGCAGTGCTGTTATTCCAAGCTTGTTCGCATCCTTTACGCGGTCCTCCATAAGTGCTACGAGGGGGGAAACTATCATAACAATTGACCTATTGCTACCCATCTCTTCATGTACTAGAGGGGCTAGTTGATAAATTTGTCTTTTACCGAAGCCCGTTGGCAAGACCACAAATCTTGTCCCCCAGCAAATGCTTTTAAAAGCGTATACTGCTTGGGTTTCAGTGCAGGTATAGAATTCAGTTTCTTGATAACTGCTTCAATTGCAAGATCAGTGTTTACATTTTCATCCGTCATTGCTTTTTCTCGACTTCAGACTTTGCGCTGACTGATTACGTCATCATCTAACACTCTGCCCACAATTGAATAATCCAATCAAAATGCAAGAACATCCCAGTGATCATCCCCTTCGACGAGGAGGCGACCAGTCCTACCAAACAAAGTATGTATGGTTAACATGCAGAAACAAGCGAACGATTCTGAGGAAAAACAAATGTAAACACAGGTGCTTCGGAGGGCTGAGGCCAGGCTACTGCATCTGGGCTTATCATGTAAATATAACATATAATGTTCCTTGGTATAGGGTTAGAATATCAGTAAAGCAAACGGATCAAAGATGTGCATCAAGCCTTTTAATCCTTTGTGTTCTCTATATGAAAAGGCAAAAAACTTAAAATCTCCGACAAAGTTCTGTCTCAGTTTTTATCAGGGAGAAGGACAGTACAAAAAAAAGCACTAGACATTTGTATGTTCTCTTAAAAAGACAGAGTTTACCAGACTAAATTATGTCACGGCTTGCCCTGTTCAGGTCTTCACTTTTTGGCTTTATAGAGGGCTTTCAGGTGATGTAACACACACTCTGGTGGCAATATTGGAGGTCCTGTGCTGTTTTTAGCCCCGCGACAGCAGGGGCTAAAACGCATTGTCATTCAGTCGCTCACTCACTCGCTCACTCTGTTCTAGGGATGGGCATTTCAAGCAAAAGTACTATTCGATATTCACTGGGAACTATTCGACCATTCTTCGAAGATCACTCCCCCGCACGGACGGTGCGAACTAGGCTAGCCATATTGACGTTAGCTAGCCAGGCTAACTATCAAGCTAGGCGGACGTTAGCATAGAGCTAGCTAGCTAAGCCAGCTACCTAGTCCGGCTAAATAGCTATGGCTTGATTAGCCCCGAACCGGTCCTTCTCTCGTTTTAACGTTAAAAGGACTGGTTCGGGGCTAATCAAGCCATAGCTATTCGCTACTAGCAAGCTATGAAAATATACTTTTTAAGACAAGACAATAGTCGCATGAACTATTCGAAAATTCGAAAATCATGACCCATCCCTACTCTGTTCACCACTTTTGGTCATGTGGGTGAAAGTGTGCTGCAGGGACTTAGATTGCAGGCTCTCAAATCCACAAAATTCAGACTCCTTTTCTCTTAGTCTTGTTGACTGGGAGCTGATCATTTCATCACTGATGCATCTGATTCATTTTGTGTTTAGATGTCAGCCTGTTAGCTAAATAACCATAGCATCATGTCAACTAATTATCACTGTCTTGTTGATAACACATCTGATTAGCACACTAGCTAACATATTTAAGGAGCTAGTGTTAGCAGTGGCTACTAGTTGCATGTTAACATTAACATCAGTTGCTTTGCTAAATTAGCTGGTATTCACCATGACGAGATGATCTCAGGGCTAGCCTCCGAGCTCTCATTAATGATGCTACAAGGCTACATGGAGTCTCAGGGATGTACATTTTCACTTCTGGGGTTTCACGCCCACCATTCCAAAATTTCTATCGTCAATCCTTGTTTTCTTGCCTTTCCACTGCTATTTGTGTGTGTGTTAAGTGTGGTACAAGTGATATGCACCAACCGCTCTATTTCTATGGGCAAAACAAAAAATCTACATTTTCTGTGTTCTGAAATGTGAAATGTATATGGTGTAAATAATTTGTCGTTACCTTTTCACAGTTATCAAAGAACTGCATTATCATAAAAAAAAAAAATACCATATACATTTCACATAAATTATTATAACACAGAAAAGGCAACCGCAGAAAATGTTGATTTATTGTTTTGCTGATAGAAATTTAATAGGATTTCGCACTTGTACCGCACTTTGTAGGCGTGGCCTTTTTGCTGTGTCATCGCCATTCTTATCTATGTGTGTTTGGGTGTTTGCCCTCATCACATCCCTGATTGATGTAAGGCGTGTACTACCATTTCATTTTCTCCAATCATTCCCTTTGTTTGGCTACTACAGTTACGGTGTGCTGTTACACTGAATAGTGTGTATAATAACTTGTGTGTGTGTGTGTTGTCCAGTGTACTCAGGAGGGCGAATGTTGGCGTATGAGCAGCTAAGGGAGTCTGTGCTTGGCCGGTCTGACGACAACAGTTTCCCTCTCTGGTGAGAAAGCTGATGTTTGTTGTATACTGTTATCACATATGGATGTGAGTAGTATTGTGAAAGTACAGGGGCTGGACAAAATAATGGAAACGCCACATAAAAAAGGACTATAACTGTACTGACAATTAACCAATTAGCTGCAGTGATGGCACCAGGCCAAATCTGGTGCCATCACTGCACAAATAAGCAACAGCAAGAACAGCAGCATTGCATAAAGGTGCACAAATACACACCAAAAACCATTGCTTAGGCCCTACACTTGTCCAACCACGCTGACTACATCACTGAGCAACAAGATGAACATGAAAATAGTCTTCTCACCTTCCATGCCACTCCTGGTTGATCCTAATAAAGCTGCAGCACTAGTTGATTTAGTCTTACAGTTTTTGCTAACCAATTCCTGATGTCCATTTTGGATTAAAAGGTTAGAATTACAGGATCTCAGCTACTAGTACTAATAGGTTCGAATGTGGTCGGTCAACACTATTTACCTAACTCTACCCACCAACTTCATTGAAAACTCAAAAGTGACAGGTCTAAATTTACGTCAATCACAAATTGCCTCTGTGACTTGTATTTGATTTAATTTTTGGATTTAAATATCATAGTATATATTATAGCATTAAAAAAGTCACTCCTGAAAGATTTCAATAAAACAGCAGAGATGTAAATCAGGTGGCCATCGCCCGGTCTGGCCTGCACGCAACGCCGGGCCTGATTAGCAGTATGTGTCAGCTTTAAAAGAGTTTTCAAAACCACATGAGGCAACTAACAGAGATCCACAGTGGCAAAACAGTCATAGCATATTGATCACAAAAACTGCACAATTGTTAAATGTGGGAGCCAACACTGTTGGTTCAAATACTGTTGGTATTTATGATAGGGGTGCCATTCACAAACCACTCGTATCCAAGGCCAATGCACAAAGATGCATAGCCTGGTATAAGGAGCATTAAACCTGAACCTGAAGCCCTGAGTAATGGAAAAATCTGGTCAGATGAGTCTTTCGGGCTTTTTCCTCCATTCAGACAGGTTTACGTTTGGAGAAAGCCAAAGACAGACTTCAACCCACAATGTCTAAAGTACAATACTTTATTGCCATCTCAACATGTTTGATTGGGATT
Organism: Centroberyx gerrardi; assembly: GCF_048128805.1. Classification (NCBI taxonomy): domain Eukaryota; kingdom Metazoa; phylum Chordata; class Actinopteri; order Beryciformes; family Berycidae; genus Centroberyx; species Centroberyx gerrardi. The sequence goes on from NC_136014.1 coordinate 1,562,712, forward strand.
TTTTTGGCAACTGTTGCCAACTGTTAAACATGGTGGTGGATTTATACTGGTATGGCAGCCATCTACTGGGAGTCCTTAGGTCTGATGATTGATCTGCATACTCTGTTATGGACAAGGAATATGATATGATATGACCAAATAGGTGCAAACAGCATTTCCTCATGATTCCATATTCCAAGATGATAATGTCCTCATACACACTGCTGGTTTCATGAACAGCAGGATGAAGTCGAAGTCCTTCAATGGCCGGCCCAATCACCAGATGTAAACGTCATTGAACGTTTATGGGAAGTAGGGGAGAACCGGATTGATTGCAGCAGGGCTACGTTTATGGCACAGATTCGTATTCGTGTTATACAAGAGCCAGGACATTACAACTTTGCAGCATATGCTACAAAATCAACACTGTGCGTTTTGTTTTTGTGGAGTTACGCGATTTTCATATTGGTGAATTAAATATTGAAACCGGACGTGTTTTTTATTTTGTCATAGAGTATACGTATTTATTTAATGTTGCAAATTTATGTCATCTGTTAGACCTATATGGAGACTAAACATCAGCAGTTGTTTCATGTACCACGTTGGCTTAGCTTTGCTGTTATCCTAGGTCAAACACTGGGAGAGACGGGAGGGACAAGGGTAGCATAGCTTTAACTATGCATTTCTTTGGTGTTATGCTTACTCTTGGTATTGTTTTGCTGTGGATATTTTAAAATTTGATAACTAACTAAAATATTTGTAGGCCTGCATGCATCATGTCCGATAATGTCTGCAGGTCCAGCCGGACTCTCACACATTTACATTGTGCACAAGATCTGTCTGGCCCTGAGCCACTGGAATGGGTTTCAGCTCCGCTCAGAATGTGAGCGGCCAATCAGCGCTACCGGGCAGTTAGCTTTGGAATCAGTTTTGTCTGAAATGGACAACATAAAATCCTTCAAAACTAATAGAAGTCGGTTCTGAAGGATTTTCTTAGAGGAGATGATGGTTTAACCTTAAATTCGACGGGATTCGGCAAGAGCTTGATTCATCAGTTTGCTCCGTTAGTGGCCAAGAAAATGTCCCTGGTCAAGAACCCTATTTTCATTGTTGTTCCGCAGTTGATCACACTCATGGAGGACCAGATCAGATCCGCCCTGTGCAGACCTCTAATTTCCACCTCCTTCATTCCTCAAAGAACTGGAGGCTTTATTTCTTGAAGAAAGGTCCAATATCCCAGTACACACAGTTCAGGCTTCTGACTGAGCTATTTTTTTCCTTCATGACAGTTATATGACTGACTTATACAGTATATAGCAGTGATGTAAATAGGTGCGCGTCCTGCGTCTCTGACGCGTTAAAATCTGAAAGGACGCAGTAAACTCACTATCGACGCGTCCAGGGGATGCACCCTATTTTTTCCTAGAAAATAGTCTCAATCATCGCGGGAGAGACTTAATGCCCTTGCCGGGCCTACATCCAATGCTACTTTCGCCGCACAGATTTCTTTTCAACAAGGCTACAAACTTGGTACCCGATGATGCTTTACCGTCCAGGGGACGTGCCGTGTTGAAAAAAAATAATCCACCGGCCGTGATTTTCTCACCGTCTGCGCATATATCTCGCGCATATCTCCCGTTTTGTTCAGTCTCAATGAGTGAAAGGAAAACGTTTTAAAATGCCACCAAAGAAAAAGATCAAACATATTGCTGGCCAACAAACTAATGCAGGTAGGGATGTACCCGAATCCGTTATTCGGTAAAGCACAGATAGGCTAATGCGATGGAAACAGGTATTTCTTCTACCCGAAGTTGCTCGTTATTATTCGGGGGGAAAAAGCCATGATTGACATGTCTGTTTGTCAGCCACTATGTTTCTTCAAATCGATTCATATCATTGTGGATGGCCATTTACTACACATTAGAGGTCTGCGACCCGAACCCGACGGGACCCGAGACTGTAACGCGCTTGGTCGTGTCTTAGCTTACATTAGCTTTGTGCTTGTTAGCTTTAGGGAAGTAGGCTAACGCTACTCTTGGATAGCATGACAGAGCGAGACGACGTCAGTATTGGGTAGACTGGGAGTAGCTGGTAGTAGCCTACTCAACCTGTTGCTGTAACTCAGTCTCAGTAAAAAAGCGCCACCCAGTGACTTAATCTGTTACTGCAACCAAACAATGTTCCAAAAGCATAGTAGGCATATTTGCGACTGTTACAACTGTATGTCGGGCTCAGTTGGTTTTTTTTCATGCGTGGAAAAAAGCACAATGTTTTATGCTCCTCGCTTTCTCCTGAAGCTCTGTGTCACACAGGCTGCTGGGCACACACAGCCCCCCTGCGTGTCTGTCTCTCTCTCTCTCTCTCTCTCTCTCTCTCTCAATTCAAAGGGGCTTTATTGGCATGGGAAACATATGTTTACATTGCCAAAGCAAGTGTGAAATAAAAACAAAAAATGTACGTACAATTAAAGATATACTAGAGTAACATTGCAATCAAATATATAAGTAGGAGTAGGTAAAATTAAGTCAGCATACATGAATATAACCATAATTATAACCATATAACATCAAACACGAGTTTAACACTACAATTTGTCAAAAAACACAAATTTTATTGGGGACCCACTCAATTTCCCCGGGACCCACTCAAATACCACCTGTGTGTCCCGGGGACTCACTACATTGAAAACCTATTTACATCACTGATATAGCCTATATATTTTGACATCAGTATTGTCAAAATTCTTACTTTAACAGCCCTGCTCCACTACAGCCATTGGGCATCAGGCATTGCCATCAGCCATCAGCCATTGAAGGAATGATTCCTTTACCAGCACTGAAAGATGCTCCACTGCTCGCGTTGCGTCCGATGGCTGCGTCCAAGCTAAAGTTCAATTCTCAATGGCTGACGCACGTGTTCTCCCTCCATTGAAATAAAGTAGAATTGATTATTTTCTGGTGTATCCCAGAGTTTCTATCCCAGAGAAAATTGGTGCCGGTCCACGTGTCCTGGAAGATTTCAATGTCCCGGACAAATGGGAGAAATTCCGGTCAAATATGTGACGCGTTCTATCATTTTCAGTCGGAAGTCGCAACGGCGCATTTGTGGATAAACGTGATTTTATGAGAAAAGATTGATTTTTGGCTGTTTTGGGGTTTCATCAGATTTTAATAAAATAAAGCCTTGGCTTTCATTCTGTGTAAAGATTATTGTGAAATTCAAATGCTAAATATAGTTTTGAAGCTCATAAAGGTAGGGTGACAAGCAGAACTACTAGCTTAGTTTGTCAACAAAGCTCGCATTCCTCATGTTGCCAGGTTCGCGGTTTTTAATGTACTTGGAAATGTTATAAATGCTGTAGGACTTAAAACGCTGTTTATAAAGTTTGTCAGGGTTATATTGTGGAGTTTTGTTATTGGTTTGGACTAAGTTCGTTGATCATTGGGCTGTTTATGGGTTGGGTTTAATTGGCACTGGGAGGGTTTTGTCGCTAAGAACCTGGCAACACTTCTATGTGTCCCTTAAAATTATGAATGAACATCTGCATAGTAACAGATTGACCATCGTAAGAGTCGGACAGTCCACACACCAACAATACGAGCCCTGAGGCTACAGGCGGAGAGACTGAAATGAGGAGGAAGATATTTCGCTTATGGCAGACCCGCGGCTGCGGCTCTCCAGTCTGTAGAAGGTGCCTATGTAAGCAAAGATTGTGGCCACGAAATCCAGAAGGCTTGCGACTATAGGTGCCACTGTAAGAGAGAGAGAGAGATCCCCGTCATTTTTTTAATAGAAGGATATGTGGAAATTTAATTTTAGCCTATTTTAATACAATTCAAATTGTGCTTAGAGGGAATTATTTTCACTGGACATTATGACCGGAGAGATTTAAATATGTCGGACTTCAACAGATTTTCCCGGTAAAAAACGGTAATTACCAGATAACGGAAACTCTGGTGTATCCATTCAAAAGTCAAGTCAGCGCTCTGTGGAGCAGGGAGAACGCCACGTTGGCACAGCACTGATGGCAACACGACACTGGTAGTGGAGCTCTAACGTAAGGAATACATTTATTTTGTGCCATTTTGCTACTGTCACCTCCCTCTCACACAAACCAGCTAAAGCTGCAGTTGGTTTATCCCACCCTGAATTAGGGCTGGATATCGTTTAAAAAATTACGATACCGATACCAATAGAGTACTTCATTCGATACCTTTTTTTTTTTTAACGTTTTGGTGGCATCTCGGCACGCTGAACTGCCAACTCCGTCACATACACCGCGCTCGACTTCACCACAGGGTTGTAGCTGCTGCGGTAGTGGGCCAATCACACGTCGCATTAAATCGAAGAACGCTTGTGGTGATTGGCTGCGAGCAAAACCATACAAATGGTCGTTTTTTTCTAGATCTGTGTACAAAAAGTATCGAATGCAGGTATCGTTTGACTGGAGAAGTTTCGATACTACTTGGTACTGGGTTATTTCGGTCGATACCTTAAAGGTATCGAGTACTGATACCCAGCCCTACCCTGAATGCATTCCTATTGGCCGGTCAGCCAGTTGTTTTCAATCCACAAGGTTTTCCCATTGGCTGGGGATGTCACAAAGCCTATCCAAAAGAGACACAGATTATCTGTAGCATATTATGCTGCATTCCATTGTACTCAGAACTCGGAGAAAAACGACTTCCAACACGGAAAAGTGCAACAGAACGGTCGTTCAAGTCAGAAATTTGGGCAAGATTAATTCCGCCCGAGATCTCCGACATAAACACACCTGATGTCACAGCATCAATTTATACTTGATTTTACTTGCTATGTAGTTTTTATGTTATGAAAATGTGTTGTAACAACATTGTAGTTTCCAGTTGTAACGTAATTCAGTTGACTTGTGCTTCTTACTAGATAGAAGTCTTTGCTAGTATGAACTAGCCTGCTAACATTACTAGAGCATTGTCAGATAGCTCGTTAACTGGCAAAGGCTGTTGGGTCCAGTGAAGACTCACTGGAACACATTTAGATCGGAAGTCAGTAATTCCAACTCGGAACTATTGACTTCCGACTTCCAATGGAATGCAGCATTAGTCTGATTTGGAAGTTGAGCCGTTAGGGGTGGGTGGTATACCGGTGTTATAGTCAACACCGGTATGACGTTCTGCCATGATATGGATTTTGCAATACCATGGATACTGTGATAAATTAATTAAAATATAAGGCATTTATACCAGCGACAAATCTGGCGACTTTGGGAGAAAGAAAACATTTGCACAATAAAAGCATTTAAGATGCATAATATTGTCTGTCGTGTCACTGTGTTTGGTATTATAAAGATAAAACACATGTATTTATTTTATTATCAAATATTAACTTAATATTCATTAATATTAAAATGAAATATTATATTTTGAATACCGTGATATAATACCAATACCGTCCAGACAGAGGAAAATGCTGTGATATTAATTTGAGGTCATATCGCACACCCCTAAGAGCCGATGGGATAAGGCCTCTGCCAGTTTTGGGCGGAAGGCTCCTCCCCTTCTGGTTCCTGTATGCTGCTCTTCTCATCCCTGTCTGTTACAACAAAAAATTTGCCACTTTAGCAAGCCACAGCCAGTCAGGGTGCATTAGCACATTATTTAATTCTGGCAGTAGCATGCTCCAGTGACATGGACTTAAAGGAATAGTTCACCCAAAAATGAAAATTTGGTCATCTACGCACCCTCATGTCAGTCAAAATACTGATGAAGTTTGTATGTCCACATAACATAGAGCAAGTTAGTTAGTGCAGCTCCATGTCAGCCTTCTCCAAAACAACTGAAGTGGCTGGAGCTTTATTCTTTAGAGTTCCAAAAAGGCAAAACATGACCATAAATTCACTCTGAACAGCTTGTGCAGCATAATCCAAGTCACCAGTAAACATTACGAAAGGAAGACAAGGTAGACATACAGACAAACAAAATTGAAAATTGGACATGCATTCGAGTAGTTGTGGCTAATTTTGTGTTAGCCCATGTCTTTTAAGTTTATGACTTAGGAGCCCACCTGCCAAATATAGTTGCTCTAGCACTTATGGTTTCTGAGCTGCAGACACTTTCGGTCACAGGTACTCTCCAAAATTGTAATCCTGTCTGTGTAGGTAGATAGGGAATCTTCTAACTCGGTGCTCGCAGCTAGGGAGTTAAATTTATATTGACATTGTGTTTGTAACTGTACCTTTGCCTTGGCAAATAAAAATGATTCTGATCACTTCTCAAGCCAAATTACTGGGACACTTCCCAAAGAGACATGCTGGTATGGTACTGGTCCTCACAAGCCTCAAGTATCAATTTTAGTGTCAACAGTTGGGCCCTGTTACATATGGGCATGTGTGTGCAGACACTTGTGCACATATGCCCATGTTTGTCTGTGTATAAGAAATAGTGCAAATAGTGCATCCTAAAATTCCAGCTGGTGAGCAACTTTTTGAAAAATGCAATTTAATTCCAGGAAGTAAAAATTGGCAGTTTCTTTTTTTTTTTTAAATTTTTTTTATAAATGGCTTTGATCTAGTGTATTTTGTAAATACCCCACAGGAAGGCAGTAATCGGGGGTATGTTGGCTGGGGCTCTGGGGCAGTTCCTGGCCAGTCCTACTGACCTGGTCAAGGTCCAGATGCAAATGGAGGGAAGACGTAGGCTGGAGGGCAAACCACCACGGTTTGTATGTGTGTGCACATGCATGCATATTTCTGACACATTTTCTCTTTATAACTGTTTCTCTCTGTAGTGCATGTCAGTTCTTAGCGGGCCTGTGTGTGTGTTTAAAATTGTCATGTACAGTATTTTTGTCATACTCCAAATATATGAGAGAAAATTGAACTGTCCATTGCAGAGTGCATGGAGTGTACCATGCGTTCATGAAGATATTCTCAGAGGGAGGAATCCGGGGACTGTGGGCTGGATGGGTACCCAATGTACAGAGAGCTGCCCTGGTCAATCTAGGAGGTATAACAAGATTCAAGCGTAAATGGAAACATGTAAAATGGGATTACAGTAAAATCCTGCTCAAAATTTCTCACTTTAGTTTTTTTAATCAGATCTCACAACATATGACACTGTGAAGCACTTTCTACTGAGGAATACCTCACTACAAGACAACAGCCTTTGTCATGGTTTAGCAAGGTAAGATAAAGATACTGATTATAGTGGCTATCGTGTCAATCATTTTTTAACTACATTATTGCATTCAGCAAATTAATTATATTGTGGTGTTTCTTTATCTATCAGTGTTAATTCTGAAGGAATGATCTAGTATAAAAGACCAACAAATAGGATTTCAGTAAATCAACTTCATTAAATGTTCCTGCCGTATCCAGCACATGTTCAGGTTTGGTAGCGGCCACCATGGGAACTCCTGCTGATGTCATCAAAACCAGAATCATGAATCAGCCCAGGGACGTTAATGGCAGGTGAGGTTACTTGATCACAAGATAAAGTGCACTTGTTCATGTGGTAATCCTCAAGATTACCATTACATCACATTTTTTAAAGGTCCCATATTCTACACTTCCCAGTGTTTTATTTTATCTCTTGAGGTCCATTCAAAGCTGTTTGTGTGGTGTCATGCACCAAAAACACTCTCAATCCATTTTTACACGTTTATTTTCCAGCATCTCTCTGAGTCTTACCAAGAATAGGCTGTTTCTGTTACTGTGCCTTTAAGACTTATTAATATTAACGACCCCTCTGGTCTGATTGGCTAACCGTTTCAAGAGTGAAACGTGAGACACCACAGAGTCGGCAGCTGCAGACAGCGAGAGGCAGGGAAAACTCTCCGGTAATAAACAATGACAACCACTCAACCGCTTTGAAAAAAACACTTTGTTAGCCTATTATTTCTTACAAAAATGATAATGAGCGAACCTTTGTGACGCCACAAAGGAAGTCCAAACGGCTCGTTTAGAGGCTCGGCTGTCTAATATGGATTGTGTGGATTTAGTTGGCTACCGTGCGTTTTGATACTTTCACAATGTTTAGATAGCACATCCAACTCCTTTATAATCAAAGAGGCAAGGGAAATCCAGTTTTACACGAAACGGGACCTTTAATCCTAGGAAGCAATTATGGCTAGCATCTTGATTTTGGTTTGTTGATAATTGAAGGATTGTTGAAATTGGTGTTGAACTGCTTATGTCTGAAATGACTGTGGTAGTAACCTTTAGGGTCAGCTGATGGCGATGTGGATTAAGTTATCTGTCATAGCTTGCAGCTATGGTGGTAATACAGACTGGCCTGCAGATGGCACTTGCTTGATTAGACACTAGACGTAAGGTAGCGCCCCCTAGTGCTGTATAGCAAATGGATGTGCAAGGCTTACATACCTCTCTTCCTATAGAGGAATTACTTTCATGATGTGTTAAACATCTGTCTCAAAGTCTAGTCTTGTTTATTTATATAGTCCTTTATCACAGTCAAGTCTCAAAGGGCTTTGCATACAATCGTGTGACATGTCATATACCATACTACATCATGTAGGCTACATCCAATAGTCATATGCATAATTCATATACATACTATATATTTTTTTTTTATATTAAGAGTTTTATTGTTCGTTTTCATCATTAAACAAAACACACAATAGACAAGGTAATACAAAAGACAACACTGCATAACAAAACAGAAATAAAGATAACTTGGGGGGGGGGGGGGGGGGGATGCAAGGGTGACACCCAGAGCCCGCAACAGCATTCGACAGGCTTTTCTTTCTTATACATTCTTTATACAAGCCTTCTCAAGCGAAGGCAGGTACCTGAGATATAGAAAGTGGTCACAGAATAAGCAAGGGTTTTACTACAGGCCACACAAAGCAAGAGAAAAAAAACAAAAAAACAAATGAGAGGAGAAGGGAAAGAGGGGTTGTGTTACTTAACAAGTCTTAATTGCTAGGGCGAGTGTAATCAATTACTATTTACTATATGGTCAAACAAGGAACTTGCGGACAGTGTCCCAGTGGTCCTCCAGGCCCTTGTCAAAGTCTTTTAACAGGCAGGCTGCCCGTTCCATATTCAGCAAGTCCAGGTATTCCTCCAGCCACGAATCCCTAGAGAAGCAGGCTGGCTTACGTTCCTTCCAGTTTAAAAGAATTAGTCTTTTAGTAGACAAGCAACCCAATGTCCAGAGCCAGTCAACAGTGACTCCAACACTAGGTTTTAGGCCCAGCAGGCATGCTATGGGACATACAGGGAAATTAACATTAAAAAACTCTGACATTAGGGATGTAACTTCTAACCAGAGTGTTTTAACAGCTGGACAGTCCCAAAGCAGGTGGAGTAATGAACCTCGATTGCCACAATTGTGCCAGCATAAGCCTTGGTGTTTGTCGTCCATCTTGGATAATCTAACAGGGGTAATATATGCTCTGCTCAGAATCTTGTATTGTATAATCCTAAATCTCACACATTTAGAAGAGCTCAAAGCCGACCTCCAAATTGTATTCTACTGAGAAGCAGTCAAGGATATATTAAGGTCATGCTCCCAAGCCAGCTGAACAGAAGAATATGCATTAGGGGCAGCCCTAAACATTAAGCTATAAATATTTGAGACCACACCTCTTGACGAGGTTGCCTTTTTAAAAAGCTGATCCCACTCCGAGCATGAGGCAGGCACAGCTCCCTCTTTACATTTCCTATTTATAACAGACGATAGTTGTGCATATGTTAAAAAGAAAGAATCTAAAAGGCCAAACTGATTTTTAAGTTGTTGAAATGGTAAGATTTTATCGCTAAAGATCTGTCCGACTGTTGTAATGCCAAGCCTCTGCCAAGTTTTGTTACTTAAAGTACATCCTCCAGCTGAAAGGATGGGGTTACACCAGATGGGACAGGATGGAAGAGAAAGCCCCTCGATGCTAAATCTCCTGTGCAGCTGCTTCACAATAGAGCATGAAAACCTAATAATAGTGTTGTCCAATAGAGATGGTGGTCTTGGACAGTACCACAATGATGCCAAGGATATTTTATTATTTCCAGATATGATGCGCTTCTCCAGCCATTCCCAGCTGCCTACCAGAGAGTTGGGCTTGTAGGCCCAAGTCAATGGATACTTTGCATTGTATGAAAGATAATACTGAAATACATCTGGGACTCCTAGACCACCCCTAGATCTGGGTATAATTAATTTCTTGTAAGCGATTCTGGGCTTTTTGTTATTCCAAAGGAATCGAATAAAAAGGAATTTGATGTCTCTGAACCAGTTTTGAGGAAATTTAAGAGGAATAGATGCAATGATATGAGTAAGTCTTGGTAGAACATTCATTTTCAATATTTCTGCTCTACCCCATAGAGACAGTGGTAAGGCTATCCATCTGTTGATGTCATCCTTGATGGACTGGAGGATGCCAGGGCCATTAAGGCTGAAGATTTTAGTAATAGGAGATATGATGTTGATTCCCAAATACTTCATTCCATTTGTTTTCCAAATAAAAGGGGTGCCCATTAGATCAGATTTAAATGAGTGAGAGTTAAGTGGCATTGCCTCACTCTTGTTCCAATTGATCTTGTATCCAGAAAAACTGCCAAATAAATTAACCAAATTAAGAACTGCGGGTATAGAGGATGCTGGCTTGCTTAAGGTGAGCAAAACATCATCAACATACATATTCAATTTAAAATCGTGTCCATGGAAGTTCACACCGTGTATGTCACCACTAGAACGGATTGCACATGCTAATGGTTCGAGGGCGACGATGAAGAGTAGGGGGCTGACTGGACAATAGGGGTGCAACGAATAATCGACGTAGTCGACGAAAATCGATGACCAAATTAGTTGCCAACGAATGTAATTGTCGATTATTAGTTGGTGACGTCATCGCGTGTGTTTTTCACGCTGTGGAGCTGAATTAAACATCGTTTTTTCCGGAGCTGATGATGGAAGTAGCTAAAGAGTGAGCCATCTCGCTACCTTACCATCTCTGTTGAGAGTTGCACATGCGCAGTACCGATGGGGCAGCGACAGGTGCTTACTGGAGTGAACAATATGGCAAAATGGCAACACCTTCACGACCAAAAACCTCCAAAGTGTGGGAGCATTTCACTCTTAACTTGGCCAAAAAGGTTGTGAACTGCAACATTTGCAAAGCTGACCTTGCTTGGCATGGGAGCACATCAGTTATGCGGGACCATCTGAAGAGGAGGCACGTTCTGGATGATGAAGACTCGTCTCGGTAAGCTAGTTTGCTTGTTAGCTAGCTAGCTAATGTTGATGTTAAAAGTCATGTTACTTCACGTTATGAGCTGTAACGTTTTCTATTTTGAAATACATTTTCTCTTCATCAATGAATTGTTAATGGCGTTGAACATACAGTAGCAAATAATAACCTATTATTCACAACGATCCAGTTCACATTCCAAATGTGCCCTTAACTTTACAATCTTAAACGTTGCATCATGGCGACGTTTACGGAGAATGTGTTGCTGCCGAGTGCACAAGTTTAGAGAACACCGGAGAATTTGATACTTTCTAAATCGCAAAAAATTCTACAACTCCTGTCTATGCGTGCATGCCCAATGTGGGTTGCATTCGAATTAATTCGAACGACTTATGGGTTTGTTTGATCTCGTTCGAACTTGACTTTTGGTTCTCCATTTATCGTGAAACTGGACATATAGAGGGGCAACATTTATTTAGAACGCATTTCAATGTGCATTTCAATATCTACACAGGATTCTAGAATCAAGAACAAAAAATATGGCTTGAATGAATGTAGACTTTTTTTTTAACGGAGTATTGGAGTTTAAAAGAGTAATGTTACCCTTTTGCCTGACAAATATGTCTTTTTATATCAAATGCAGTCCGAAGAGGAGCCTTGCCAGTAAAGCTAGCATGGATGGCTTTCTTCAAAGGAAGCAGACTTGTACTCCCCAGCAAGCGACTGCCATCACTGAATCAATCCTAACCATGCTGGTCCATGCAGGATATGAGACCACTGTCCATGGTTGATGGTGAAGGGTTTCAAGAAATTATCCTGTAATCATTTGACCCTTGTTCTGTACCATACACTGCCAGTTGTTGGGTTGTTGTCTGTCACTGTTGGCCTAATATGATAGTCCAGTAATACATTTTTTGTACTGCAGCTGCCGCACTATAAATTTAAAATGTATGTTGTATTGATGCCAGAAATATGCTTTGATTGGTTTTAAATTTTTACAGAAAAAATGGATATTGGAATTTTTATTTATCTTTTGTATCAGCAGCAAAGTTCATTAAAGGATGTATTTTTGAATGAAGTATTCATCTTTATTGTCTTTATTGTTAGTTAGCACATGCCTAAAACAACCTCAAGCTAAATTTAAAAGCTGATAGCTAAATAAGAACCATTGAGTAATTGTGCAATTCATAATCCGAATAGTCGATTATTCGTTTCAATAATCGATAGATTATTCGACTATCAAAATAGTTGTTAGTTGCAGCCCTACTGGACAACCCTGCCTAACGCCTCGTTGTATAGAGAAGGGTTTTGAGACTAATCCATTAGTTCTAACAGAGGAAAATGGGGCACTATAAAGAGCTTTTACCCAGCTAATGAACTTGGGACCAAAACCAAATTTTTTAAACGTATAAAATAAATAGGGCCATTCTATCTGGTCAAAGGCTTTTTTAGCATCTAATGATGCTGCAATGACTGGAGACTTACTGGAACTAGCTTCTAGCATAATCTGGAAAACCCTCCGCATATTATTCGAGGACAGACGACCTGGGATGAAACCTACTTGGTCTAGATGCACTATAGATGGGACTACCTTCTCCAAACGGAGTGCCAGGATCTTAGCCAGGATCTTATAATCACAATTTAACAAACTTAAAGAACGGTGGTTACCCATCAGAACTGGATCTTTACCTGGTTTTGGCAACAAAGAGATAATGGCCCTGCACATAGAGGGAGGCATGGATTCAGATTCCAATATTTCATTAAATAACAACAGTAAATATGGAGAAAGCTGCTCTTTAAAACACTTGTAGAATTCGATTGCCAGGCCGTCGTCCCCTGGAGTTTTTCCCGAAGCCATCTTCATGATTGCAATCTCAATCTCAGCCTGTGTAACAGGGGCATCAAGCACATCCCTATCAACCGAACTGACTCTAGGCTAAGGCTAAAGCCTTCAAAGAAACTGTCCAATTCAGCTTCATTTGCATTATTTACTGTACCATAGAGTTTGGAGTAATAATTTTTAAAAGATTGATTAATTATAGCTGCATCACATTGTAACATACCATTCTCGTCTCTAATTGCTGGAATTGTCTGTCTATTTTCTATTTGCTTTAATCTATGAGCTAGCATCCTCCCTGCCTTGTCTCCAGTTTCAAAATACAATCTGCGCAAACGGAAAAGAGCAAATGCTGTCTCCTCATGTATGAGCCTCTGCAAGTCTGCCCTAGTGGTGAGGAGTGAGTTCCTCAGATCTAAATTGGATGGATCCAGCATGTGCTGCTCCTCTAATCTCTTGAGTTTAATGTTTAATTCAGATTTTACCTCACCACGCTTTCTTTTCTCCGCTGAGGAGAAGCTGATAAACCAGCCCCTGCAGGTAGCCTTAAAGGCCTCCCAGACTGTAGCCACACATAATACAGAATTTACATTTAACACAAAAAATTCCAAAATTTGATTTCTTATGAGAGAGATAAATTTATCATTTTTAAGAAGTGATGTATTGAGTCGCCACTGTCTAGATTTGCAGGGGTTGGCCAAGGGGAAAAATGTGACAGAAACTGCAGCGTGGTCACTTACAACAATGCTATTCATCTTGATCTCAAGAACATTTTGAACCAAGTTTGACGACATCATGATGTAATCTATCCTAGAGTAGGAGTTATGTGCCCCAGAATAAAAAGAGTACTCTCGAGCATCTGGATTGACCAAACGCCACACATCTGTTACAGCAAACTGAGATTGGAACTCCCTCATGGCTATGGATATCTGTTTGAGGGGAGGGGGGGACTGGATCGATCCAATACAGGGTCACAAACAGAATTAAAATCTCCACCTATAATGAGAGGACCTTCCATAGACTGAGATATCATTGGGCACAGAGAGGCAAAAAACTTAGACTGTAGCGTATTTGGAGCATACAAGTTCACAAGTGTCAGCTTTTCATTTTGTAAGCAGCCCGAAACAATTACATATCTTCCATCATGGTCATAGTGTACACTGGAGGGTTTAAAAGGCATATTTTTAGAAATTAGGATACTAACACCTCTGCTTCCTTTACCACCAGGAGAGGAGAATACCTGCCCGATGGGTAGGGCAGGTATTCTCCTGTCTTAGCTTTTTAGATTCTGTAGAGTTCAGATGAGTCTCCTGCAGCATGGCAATATCACAATCAAGAGATTTTAAATACACCAAAATCTTATATCTTTTGATTGGATTCTGAATGCCGTTTACATTCAGGCTAACCAAAGTAATTCTATTCAATCGTGTATCCATCCAATAAGAACCGCAATGTATGGATCAAGATGCTGATAGTACAGTGCGCCCCCGGGGAGCGCCCCAGCACGGCCCCACAAGTAGCCACTGAGGCCGATGCCAGACAGGTGATAAGGCGCCACCCGGGGCACGCGCTCCCAGAGCCCGCTGCAGGAGTAGGCATATGAAAATGAGCTCAGAGAGGGTGTCACCCTTGCATCAGGGGAAGGAGGGGGAAACATATAAACACTATTTAACCAAGGGTGAAAAAAGTTCAAAGACAGAAACATAAACACAACGGCCAACTGGCCTAATCTGGCAAAAAAGCCAGTTACTGGGATAGAAATTCCCATATCCGCGATGATGCGGCGAAAATACAACTAGAATCCGGCTTCCTCTAGTTATATGAATCCAGTAGAACTCTAGTGAGATTCTCCTCAATGATTATAAAGTAACCGTAAATTGTCTCCCTGTATAGGCAGTTTAAAATGTCAATTTATATTAATGCAAGGCATTGTAGCTATAGGGAGTGCGCAAAAAAAAAAAAAAAAATAGAGCCAGTAAGGCATAAGTAAGTGTTGTTTTCAATATCCAACCTGTGGCAGTGTGTTAGGTGCTCTGTAACACCGCGGAGACAGCCTTCTCCATGTCATTCAGAAAAACTTTGGGAGGTGCTTTTTCAGGTCCTTTTCTGCATCCTTGGGCGAGGTGTAGGTGAGCTTCTCCCCGTTGATGGTGACGATGAGGGTCCCTGGGTAAACGATACCGAACTGTACCCCAGCTTTGTGAAGCAGCTTCTTCACGTTGTTGTATTGGGCCTCCTCGACTCCTCTGCAGAAAAATCCTGATATACTGAGAAGCGCTGACCATCCCAGGCTAGCTGTTTTTTAGTGGGTGCTCTGATGATGTCTTGCTTGTCTCTCCACCGCAGTAGACGTAGGATGATGGGACGGGGAGGCTGGTCAGGATTTGGCATTGGTCTCAGTGTGCGATATGCACAATCTATCTCTGGGGGCGGCTGGTCGCTTGGTCGGTCTAGTATGTAGCATAGGATCTTGTCCAACACAGTATAGATATCACCCGCCTCAATACCTTCTTTCAGCCCCACAAGCCTTAAGTTGTTACGGCGGCTTCTGTTCTCCATGTCATCCATTTTATGCTGTAGAGTCTGGATCTGCTTGGTAGTTTGGGATAGCTCAGTGGTGGAGCTCTCTACCTTGTCCTCCGGCTCCCCAATTTGGCGTTCCGCGTTGCCTAATCTGTTAAGCATAGCTCTAGTATCTTTATTGAGACTGGTGATTGACTCAGCCATGCTGTCCATTTTCGTTCCAAAATCTTCTCTGATTTGTTTGAGCTGTGAAGCGATGTTTCTGGCCCATTTAGGAGTGTCTGCCAACTCGTCCTCGTCCACCTGTTGTTGCTCGGTGGTATAGGCCAATTTGGGCGTACGGGTCGCCATGTTACCAGCTAAACCAAACACGTTTGAGTCTATTTTCTTCTTACTGCTTCTGGTAATTCGGTTGGTTTTAGTCATTCCCGAGAGTTTTAACAATATGTTAACAAAGTCCGACAATTAAGTCTGTGTCCACTGGGTACATTTAGAGCAAATCATGAAATGCGGGGAGCCGATTTGGCGTCTAGCGTGCCATCTTCGCCTGTCACCTCACGTGACTCCCATATACATACTATAAATCATATGCCCTACTACACACAACGCCTACAGGCAATTTAGAGTCTTCAATTCACCTGACTTGCATATCAGTCACTGTGGGAGGAAACTCACGCGAACATTTAACTTTTTTCCCCATTGAATGAACTCGGTGTTAAATATTTGGAATACTGTATGTATTTATGTGAAATATCCCTTATGGGAAGCTGATGTTGTCTATAGACCAATCATGTGGCCACTCGTGTCTCAAGAAACCAATCATGTGTCACAGTTCAGATGATTTGTTGCACCTCCACAGTTGGAACCCTGAGGAAGGCCATCATGTACCGCAACACGTTGGTGCAGGTTTTTAATGTTTATGCCATGCATTAGCCATTAAAATAGGCTTTTTAAATATTTGTGTGAGAAGAGTGCCTTGGATATGCTTTTTTTTCTGTTTCCTCTGCACTGAATAGTCGTCTGAATCGGAATTGTTCAAATGTGCAGATCTCAATCTGTGTAAGACCTGCATAACTTTACACTTTACCTCTGAATCCGGCCCTGATCTTATGTCGCTAATAAACCACTACTTATCTTCCCAGCGGCCGACTCTACAAGTCATCTATTGATTGCTTGGTCCAGTCTATCAGAGGAGAGGGGTTCACTTCACTCTACAAAGGATTCCTGCCAACATGGATGAGAATGGTATTGCACATTCCTGTCATCTTTCTTGTAACCTTTCAGTCACGTGGTCAAATAAAGTTCTCAATGAAGGCCAATATCTAGAATGTGTTACAGATAACTCAGTAAGATCAATTGAATTAGAAATAATTGAATTCAAACAACTGACTGTTTTATCATTTCCATTTGCAGGCGCCATGGTCGATGACATTCTGGCTGACATTTGAACAGATCAGAAAGGCAGTAGGCGTCAGCTCCTTCTGACACCTGGATTACCTTCATGTGCCTTCATGACAAGAAACTGCTACTCTTGTCAGATGTTTGGTTGTCTACATTAGTAGCTGGACGATGGCTTAAAAAAATACATCATCATCATACTATAAAGCAAGGAATCTCTGTCTGTCTGTGTGTCCGTCGCATATCTCGAGAACCATTCGTCCGATTGACTTCACACTTGGCGGGTGTATTGCTGGGGACCCAAGGAAGTGCAGTGTCGGATTTGGTGCGATTTGGACACGCGACACGTTCAATATTAATAAACTTTGAATAAACAAGTGAACAGGGCTCTGTGCAGCAGCGGGGCGGGGCGAACAGCGCTCTGTGCAGCAGCGGCGCGAATGGGCACTGCACTAGTATTAACAAACAGGAACAGCAAGTTTACACTTTTCATCTGTGGATGCTCCTTTCCCTGTAGTGAGATCTCAAAGTTTCTGTTATAAATGGTGAAACAGTTTATCACTGCAGTATTTCCTGTATTCACTGACAGATAAAATGAGATTGCATTGCATGCACACACCTCTTTTGTGGTACTTGACTCTAATCCCAGCATGTCACTGCCACAAATAAGCTAAGGACCTGTGGGAAATGTTGCACTATAAACAACCATCATAACCATAACCATAGTCATCTGAAGTGTCACTGGAATCTGTAGCTAATGTTATTGTGTAAAGCTAATATTGACATCTGTTTTGCGAGCTGTAGAGACATTGCCATGGTGACAAAGGTCTGCTTAGGAAGTATTTCAAGTTACTGAGCAACCCTTGGGATGTGACCTGGTCGTACAACCAGGCACCAAGCAAGGGACACATGTTCGTTTCCTTTTTCTCTTTTTATTTACGGTCACTAGCCCTCATCCTACCAACATATTTAACATACAAGCAGTGGCGGACTCAGGCTGTTTGAAGGGCAGGGGCGAAAAAATAAAAAGGGCACCTACTGCACGACATGGGGCCCCACCAGCGCGCAAAAAGCTATGATGCATCATGTATGATGAAATAGTCTTCATCCTTGATTAAGATTAACATTATGTTATTAGGCAATCCAGATTAAAAGTATAACCACACCTCTATGATAAAAACACACAGGGAACTATAAACCTTTAAAATGTTTATTTTACAAACACCTCCGAAGTAAAACACAGTAACTACATCTTAGAAGGTTACTTTACAACTTGAATATAGTCTATTATCGCGCAAAAAAATATCATGCCACAGAAAAGCATTAAGTAATAGCCCACTGTAAGAGATTATAGGCTATGCCACAAGGTCACTATAAACTCACTGCTGAGTAGGCTATCACAAACACACTGTGCCAAAAAGAATATAGTGATTTTTCGTTAGGGATGAAAAATGAAATGGTGAATAAAACTCACACTGCACTCACATAGGCTATAGTCTATTACCACTAACCATTATCACCTTCAAAATAACAAAAAAGCTATCAACTCCATAATCCCAAAATGTAAACAGTTGCATCTCATTTTCTTCACTGGGATTTTTTTCTCTCCATTGCAAGGGCACTTCATCGTGTTTTCTCACTTGGAAGGGCATCTAAGAGGGCACTTCATGAGTTTTTCATCAGAAAGGCACCTGTAGGGAACCTCAAGTTTATCCCATTGTAAGGGCACCTATATGGCACCACATCACATTTTCTCCACTGGAGGGGCATCCATTAGGAAACTTCCCCACATTCTCACGCATGTAGGGACACCCTTTACAGCACTGCATCACATTTTATCCACTGGAGGGGCACTTCTCCATTAGAGGAGCACCTAATTGGGCACTTCATCATGTTTTCTCACCTGTAGGAGTACCCTATACAGCACTGCATCCCATTTTCTCTACTGGAAAGGGCACCCTTTGGGACACTGTCATGTAGGGGCGGCATAGAGGGCACTTCATAACAGCACCCTTTTCCATTGGAAGGGCACCCATAGGGAACGTCAAGTTTAGACCATTGTAAGGGCACCTTATAGGGCACTGCATCACGTTTTCTCCACTAGAAGGGCACTCATTAAGACACGTTATCAAATTTTCTTGCTCTAGAGGGCACATCATCATAATTTATTGCATGAAGGGGCACCCTAGAGGGCACTCAATAATTTTTTTCCCATGTGAAGGGCAGCCCCCCCATCCCCCCCCCCCCCCCCCCCCCCCCCCCCGAGTCCGCTGGTGCATACAAGGACTACCGACTGGGGTCTGGGGACCCCAAGAATAAACTACTGTAAGAAACAACCATCATAGCAAAATGTTAACTTATTTCTTCTCAAAACATTATTAGTTATGTAATTAATGTCATCTGAAAAAAAACTGATTATTATTATTTTAGGAAAGTTACAGTTAATTAAATTATGTATTGTATTTCTGACTTTGAACATCATCTTACCTTAGGAAGAGCAGTATTTAGGGTCGTCGACAGAGCACATGAAGAAATCTGTGTCTGCTGCATCTGTGTCTGTCTCCTTCAAAATGACTGACAGAGTGCCCCTACCCCCCCCGATAGTGTGTGATACTTTAAATTAGGACCCATGGCAAACATGAACTCAATAAATAGTTCCATCTATTAAAACTGCATAGGCAGAATTGGGTGCTTTTGACTGGGGTCCCCCAGGACCCCAATACATTGGTATTTTTAAAAAGCACTAATTAAAACAGAAACAAAAAACACTGATATGAAGTCATTAGGAACAAATTGATTGACAGTCATGAAAAATTGGAATGATAGAATAAAGCACCTGTGAGATATGACAAAAAGTATACCTCTGGGGTTTGCGGGTACCCTAGTCGGTAGGATGAGGGCTAGAGGGGTATATTACAAAGTTAGATTATGGGGTTTGCAGGTTAACTTCAGGTTTAACCTGGAGTTTCTGATTTTTAAGCAGGGTACATCACCATGGTAATCTCACTAATCAACTCCTAGAACATTGCATTCAAATGAAGTAGTAAAAATAACTGCACAGGGAGATACTATTGAATCAACGCATAGCAAGAAGGTTCTTCGCAGGGCAACAGGGTTTAGAGACTCGCAAAACGACTTTGTTTTCCACCATGATTTTTTGTATCGGATACATCTTTGTAGCATTTCCAGGCCATTTGCCCACTAGAGGGCCTCTATCAAATAGCAGGTAGCTTACATTGTAACATACATAGTTGACTATAGTGATTAATAATGAATTAAATGTACTTTTGTATTATTAATGTGCTGACATTCTTTCATAGGATTCCTCAGTGATTAGTGCAGTAGATTGCACCCATATTCCATCACCGCAGCTCTGGGGAACATGAGGCGACTTTTGTGAATAGAATCCTCCTCCTGTTAGAAAAGAACCGATTGTTGTTGCTGTAACAACGGGATCGTAAAATGGTCCGGCACCAGGCCGGAATGCCTGTACTCGGGCCGGTGCTACCGTACCCTATCAGATGCAGAGAAGGTTGTCCATGCCTTCATCTTCTCATGGCTGGACTACTGCAAGACATTCCTCACAGGGATCCCTGGCAGGATCATCCAGAAGCTCCAGTATATTCAGAACAGCACTGCCAGGATCCTGATGAGAGTGTGAGAACATGAACACAACACCAATTTTGTTTTTACTGCACTGGCTCCCTGTCTCTTTCAGGGTTGACTACAAAGTCCTGCTACTTACCTATGCATAAATGGACATGCGCCTCCCTACCTCAAGGAACTGATTACCCCACAAACCTCCATCCACACTCTCAGATCTAGCAACCGTTTGCTCCTCTGGGCCCTCAGTACCAAGCTCCACACCATGGGGGATTGGGCTTTCTGCTCGGCTGCACACGCCTGGGAACAGCCTCCCTAACCAATATGGGCACCAAAGACCTTGAACTCTTTTAAGACAGACCTAAAAACCTTTTTCTTCAGGAAGGCTTTTTCTTGTTAACTTTTGTTTAGTGATTTTCTTTTGTTGTTTTCGTGTTGTTTTTAACTCTATAGAACTTTGAGATTCACTGTGAATGAAAAGTGCAGATAAAATGCATTATTATTGTTAATATTATTATTATTATTATTATTATAGGATAGGCTGTAACTTCTTATATGTTATATTATCAAATAGATGCAGCTCCTTGAGTAATACATGAGGAATAGGTTTCCAGCTAACTAAAAGAACTTAAAAAAAGCAGAAATTAGCTCATTTCTGCTTAAAAAAGCAGAAATGAGTTTGATTCACTCAAACTGTGATTTTCAAGCTGTCACTATGATCATGCACAATGATAAGGATGACAATACACTAACTTAAAAAACAGTCTCAAATGCAATACTTACACATGTGACCATAAGTAAGTCATGGTCCTTTATGCAATGATTAATACGTGCCACCCTACAACCCTTTGGAACATGTTTAAAATGTTTTTGTTTTTTTTAGTCAATGTGTTTTTTATTGAATTTTTCATGCATAGACAGTGTACAGACACAGCAGGGATGACATAGACATAATGAATGGGGAAGAAACTAAATAAACAAAACAAGCAAACAAACAACAATAGTAACAACAAAAAAAACACCAGTTCACAGAGTAGTTTGCATGTACAAAGCAATACCCATTTTCAAGAGGTAAGAGGCATAGTTAAACGTTCCACGTAGGAAATAAAAGGCTGCCAGACTACATCAAATTTCACAGTGGATCCCTGCAGTGTGTACCTTATCTTTTCTATTTTGAGAACATGCATGACCTCGCAAATCCACCTGCCAAAGGAGGGGGGGCGATCACTCTTCCAGTTCAAAAGAATGAGACGCCTTGCCAAAAGGGCTGAGTAGGCCATGCTGTTCAATTGTGCTTTTGTCAGGGTAAGATCCTCTGATGATACACCAAAAAGTCCAAGAAAAGGGCACGGTTCAATTGTACGACCTGCGATCTCTGAATAGACTTCAAATATAGAGGACCAGAATGCTGTAAGGTTGGGACATGACACAAAATGTGTGATTAAGGCTGGCAGGAGCTTGCTTGCATCTGTCACAGGTAGGACTAATCCCAGGGAAAATTTTTGAGAGCTTGACCTTAGACATATGAAGCCGGTGTACAATCTTAAATTGAATAAGACCATGCTTCGCACAAATAGATGGAAGAGTGAATGCTTTTAAGCATTTTAGACCACTGATCTTCTGATATGTCAGTTTCCAAATCATTTTCCCAGTATTCCTTTATCATGGAGAGCGACGAGTCTTCCATATCAAATATAGCTGTATAAAGCCTGGATATTATCCCCTTAACCTCTGGTTTGGTTTCTAGGATTAAATCAAGAGATGTTTTTGGTGGCAGGGAAGGAAATTGAGTAAACTGACTTCGTATAAAGTGTCTGATTTGTAAGTAGCGAAAGAAGTTATGTGCTAGTAGAGCAAACTCATTCTTAATTTGGTCAAATGACATAAAAATGTCTTCCTTGTACAAGAGCCTAATGTTCAGAACTCCCTTTTTGAACCACTGATCGAATGCATTGTCTATGAGGGAAGCTGGGAACAGGTGGTTGGCTGCAATCGGGGCATAAGTAGACATGGAGACTAAATTGGGACCAAATTTTCAAGGAATGTAAAACCACAGGGTTCTGACAGGCTTGGGGGGTGTGCAAGGGGATTGATGAACACAAAAGAGCAGAGAGCGAAATACGAGTGCAAGAACTAGATTCAATTTGTAACCAAGCAGGAGTATCAAAGGTGGATGTATCACATAACCAATACAATAAGCTTTTGATATTTGCCGCCCAGTAATATATTTGAAAGTTCGGTAAAGCCATTCCACCATGCAGCTTTGGCCTTTGTAAAAATAATTTCCGGATCCGAGCTGTTTTTTTTTTTTTTTTTTTTTTTCACCTTTATTTATTCAGGGGAGTTTCACTGAGAGCAATGCTCTCTTTTTCAGGAACGCCCTGATCACATTCACACACACATTCACACCTGGAAGCTGACCAGTACAACCACAGTCTGATCTGCTGGCCACTGAGCAGTTTTATTATTCCAAATAAATGATGAAATGAGGATGTCAAGCTTTTTAAAGATGGCTTTTGTAAGGAAGTATGGAATGCACTGAAATAAATATAAAAACTTTGGAAGAATGCTCATTTTAATTGTATTAATCCGTCCCACTAGTGATAAGGGCATAGTGGACCAGCGAACAAGATCCTGTCGGGTACGATCCAGGAGTGGAGTAAAATTGTCCTTTAACAGTTGAGAGTGAGATTTTGTAATAGATATACCAAGATAACTCAATTTATTATATGTTATTTTAAATGGTAGCGAATGAAAAGGAATTTGGCTGGCAGCAGTGGTAATGGGTAAGAGCTCACTTTTCTCAAGGTTGAGTTTATAGCAAAGCAATGGGGATAGTGGGCACCCCTGTCTTGTCCCTCGCTGAAGAGGAAAATATGATGAGTGTGTGTCATTTGTTATAACTGAGGCCAAAGGGGAGGTATATAACAGTCTGACCCAGAGATAAAAGTGTCACCGAAACCAAAACGCCGGAGAACATAAAACAGGTAGCCCCATTCCACACGATCAAAGGCTTTCTCAGCGTCCAAGGACAGAAGTACCTCTGGACGCTGTGACAAAGATGAAGTGTAAAGGATATTAAATGCACCCCTGACATTAAAAAAAGAATGTCTATTCTTAATAAAGCCCGTTTGGTCTGAGGAAATAATAGTAGGCAAAATAGACTCAAGGCGGAGAGCCAGCACTTTAGCCAGTATCTTAACATCGACATTAAGGAGACTTATCGGACAGTAGGAGGAGCAATTAAGAGGATCCTTGCCTTTTTTCAAAAGTAGGGATATTGACGCCTGACGAAGGGTTGGAGGGAGGTTCGATGAATCTAAACTATCGTCAAATACAGTTTCAAGTAGAGGACTCAGTTTTGGGGAAAATTTCTTAAACTCTGGACTCTTGCCACTTTGCATAGACGTAATAGCATTTTTTATTTCATCTAAGGTAATAGGGTTATCTAGGGATTCTCTAGAGTCTCCATTAACAGTGGGAATTTCTAGATTTTCAAAAAATGTATCCATTAAACCCAGATCAGTTGGATGTTCAGAAGTATATAGATTAGAATAAAAGTCATGGAATTGTTTATTAATATCCAAGGGGTCCATTAGTAAGCCTGTTTCTGAATTAATTTGGTCAATGACATGAGTGGCAAGTGTATGTCTCAGACTATGTGCAAGAGCTCTACTTGGCTTCTCTCCCTGTTCATAAGATATGTGCTTAGCCTTAAGAAGAGCACGTTCTGCTTGCCCAGTTGAAAGCATGTCGAACTCTGCCTGATGCATCATCCGTTCTTTATGCAGCTCCAGGGTTGGGGCAGTAGCATAAACTCTATCTGCATCTGAGATGAGCTTCGATAGTTGTATTTGTCTGGCTATCCGTGATTTGTGGACAGAGGTATTATAGGAGATAATCTGACCCCTCAGATAGGCTTTAAGGGTCTCCCAAAGTAGAGACGGGGAGGTTTCACTATTTGAGTTAGTTTCCAAAAATATGTCTATATGTGTATTAATGAAGGTAACAAACACTCATCAGACAAGAGGAGTGAGTTAAGTCTCCAGTGGGTTCTATTGGGCCTATGGTTGGGAAAGGCCAATTCCAGTGTTAAAGGGGCATGAGCAGAAATCACTATACTATTGTAAGTACACGACTGTACCAAAGGAAGTAAGGTTTTGTCAAGGAAAAAATAATCTATGCGTGAAAAAGTATGGTGGATGGGTGAAAAGAAAGAATATTCCCTCTTAGTCGGGTACAGAAATCGCCATGGGTCAGACATCGCACATGACTCCAACAAACTTTATGCATTCAGATGTTTTTGATTTAGTAGTCGTTCTATTAGAAGATTTGTCTAATAAAGGGTTAATCACACAGTTAAAGTCCCCAGATAAGATCAGCTGGTGGGTGTCTATCAATCAATCAATCAATCAATTTTATTTAAGTGCAGAATCACCATGAAGCATGGTCCCAATACACTTTACAATTAAAAAAAAAAAAATACATAGGACAAAACATACAGCAAAAAAAAATAAAAAAATGAAATAGTTAAAATAAAACAACCACATTGAAAACATCAATGTTAAAAGGATGTTTGAATATTAAAGTAAAACAACCACAGTAAAAACAACAACATTAAAAGGATGTTTAAAAAGGTGATAGACCCGACTGAAGTTGTAATTCTAGGGTAGGCTATAATGAAGCGAATAGAGGTGGGTTTTCAGTCTTGATTTAAATATTTCGACTGAGCTTGCTCTTTAACATGTAATGGAAGTCCATTCCACAGATAAGGGGCGCGGTAGGCAAATGCTCTGAAGCCAACTGATTTTTTGTTAGCTGAGGGAATGACCAGGAGACCAGCATTGAGAGAGCGAAGAGGGCGTGCCGGTATATATTGTATAATTAGCTCAGATAAGTACGGTGGTGCAAGTCCATGCAAAGCCTTATAAGTTAAAAGAAGAACCTTAAAAAAAAAAAAAAGCTCTAGCTTGCACTGGTAACCAGTGAAGAGAGGCCAGAATGGGTGTTATATGATCAAATTTTTTAGTCTTTGTCAAGATTCTAGCTGCAGCATTCTGAACAAGCTGAAGACTTCTAGTAGCACAACTAGGAAGACCAGAGAGAAGAGCATTACAATAATCAAGTCTGGAAGATACAAATGCATGGATTACAGTTTCAGCATCACGCAATGATAGAATAGGTCGGATTTTAGCAATATTACGAAGATGAAAAAATGCTGTCTTGGTAATAGCCTTGATATGAGACTGGAATGTCAGACGAGAATCAAAAATCATTCCAAGGTTTTTGATGGTTGAGCTTTCAGAGATAATACAGCCATCTATGTTAACACTCAAATTCGCAAACAAATGCCCATATTTGGCTGGTCTAATAGCTAATAGCTCTGTTTTATCAGCATTTAACAGCAAAAAGTTTAAACCCATCCATTTTTTTATTTCTGATAGACATGCCTCTAAATTTAGGAGTTGGGAAAGGTCATTTGGCTTTACAGGTACATATAGCTGTGTGTCGTCAGCGTAGCAATGAAAATTAACACTGTATTTGCAAATTATGTCACCAAGGGGAAGCATATAGATAGAAAAGAGCATAGGGCCAAGGACCGATCCCTGGGGTACACCAGACTTTACTTCAGAAAATTCAGAAATTGTATTATTGTAACTTACACGTTGAGTTCTATTTGATAAATATGAATGAAACCATGAAAGCACCATCCCCTGGATACCAATATGCTTCTCCAAGCGGTTTAGAAGTATGCTGTGGTCCACGGTGTCAAAAGCTGCACTCAAGTCAAGAAGCAGCAGCAATGATGTTAAGTCAGAATCAAGAGTAATTAGTAGATCATTGACAACTCTGGTCAAGGCAGTTTCAGTAGAAGTCTAAGTGTGGTATAGACGACAGAAATTTGTTCATGAATTGAAAGTCATCCCAGTTTGGGGCATAGACACAGGCAAGTATCACGTGTGTTATGGAGCCTTCCAACAACAATAACAAAGCGTCCATTAGGATCCGAAATTGTTTCAGACGCTGCAAATGGTATTGACTGAAAGTGTGAGTGAAATATCTGTCCAACCCAACCCCGCCTCAGACTAACATAGTCTGAACTACGCATGTGCGTCTCCGTGAGGAAGGCTATATCCATTTTTAAATGCTTAAGGTGGGCAAGTACCCTAGTACGTTTAATAGGATGATTTAGTCCCTTTACATTCCAATTAGTAAAATTAGTTGACAGCCTACTCCTGCTCGAGGGCATCCCTGAATCAGCCATAATTGTCTAATTAAATGTTATTAAATGGGCA
Source organism: Centroberyx gerrardi (assembly GCF_048128805.1). Classification (NCBI taxonomy): domain Eukaryota; kingdom Metazoa; phylum Chordata; class Actinopteri; order Beryciformes; family Berycidae; genus Centroberyx; species Centroberyx gerrardi. The sequence goes on from NC_136014.1 coordinate 1,589,532, forward strand.
CAACATTGTATCTATCAAGTGTATTATCAAGTGGATTTTGTGACTCTGGATAACACAACAAAAAAGGAAAATGCAAATACAAGTGGATGGAGTAAAAAAATAAAACGGAGAAAACCAAAATACAACATTCAACAAGAACAAGATACTTACCCCCCACCCTCCAGCACTACCCCAAATGAAGCGCATAAACCCCAGGGCAAGAAAGCCAACTTCACTGGCTTGGGTCTCAGCTAAACCTTAATCAACCCAAAGCTCAGCAGACAACAATAGTAAAGAGATGAATAAGCAGTGCAAAATTAAAAAAAACGCCCTCAGCCCATATAGACATGTTATTGGCAAGTGGTCTGCAACATATAAGTGTTTGGCTCCACCTGGTGGATGCCACCATGCATAGACCACACTTATGAAAATAAAGCCTCCAAATACTCAAGAGTTATAAAACAGCAGGCAAGCAAGAGTCATTTTTCCGTCTATTTAAATGTCAAATCCAGACGAATTATCAATAGGAATCCTCCAAATACTCAACAGTTGTGAAACAGCAGGCAAGCAACAGTAATTTTTCTATCTGTTTAAATGTCAAATCCAGACGAATTTTCAATAAGAGTAAACTGGCTTCGCCACAGTTAATCAGGTATCAGACATATGTTAGGGCATAATCCTACTAGTTGGAGAGTTTAAATTAGGCTATTGCCTTGGCTTGAATAGCCATTACCTGTACATGGTCACGGTGGTGGCAAAATGTTCTCCTGTACGTAGGACATGGCCAGTTTAGGATCCTCAAAGGATTTTTCCTCTCCCCGAAATGTGATCCGTGGGTTTAGCTGGAAAGCGGAGGCCGAATTTGACATCTGGGATGTCTTTCAGAAGCCGCTTCACATCTGTAAAGGCAGCTCGTTTCTTGGCTACCTCTGGTGCGAAATCGGGGAAGATGTACACACGTTTTCCCTTGTAGGATCTTCTGACTCGAAAGGCGAAGGATGCGATCGTTGACGTCTCCATGATGCACTCGGATTATGAACGGCCTGGGCTTCGCTCCTTCTTGGGGTTTTGGTGCCAGTGAGCGATGTCCGCGGTCTAAACGTGGGATGTCCTCGAGGTCCAATATCTCCTTCAATGCAGTCGCACAAAACTGCCGCGGGTTACTCCCTTCTTTGCCTTCCTCAATACCAACTAGGCGGATGTTGTGGTGGCGGTGGCTACGGCCCTCCAGGTCCAAGCCTTTTTCCTTCAAACTACAAACATCTGACTGTAGGCGCTCCACCGTACTTTCCAGGGCCATGACCGACGAGCTCCACTCCGTAGCAGAGTGCTCCAGGTCGTCAATACGCTTGGTATTTTGCGAGCTAGCAGACTGTAGTGAGCTAACGGTCGTGTGTAGTTCTTGGCAGATGGAGGCTATTTCTTGACGGAGAGCGGCTGTTTGAGTATCCATCTTCGTGCTCAACGTTTCAATTGCCGTCATAATCTTCTCCACAGAACTCAGGGAAAGTGTATCAACTTCTCCAGGTGCCTCTTTGCTAGCAGTAACGTTAGCCGTAGCGCTAGCTTGGCCACTCCTCAGGCTTTTGGGCTTATCACGATTAGCCATTGTTAGAGGATGGGTTACCGTGCATAAACTTTCTCCTTTCGCCTAAATTATTTCACCGAAGTTTACACAGTAGTATATAAAGAATATATGAATAAGTTTGAGTATATCACATGCTAAAATAACTGTAAATATGAAAGTTGTCTGCGGAACTCAGGACGCAGTAGCCTCACATGTCGAACGCCCCTGCAGCTCTCTAAAATGTTTTTTGCCAAGGCTGATTGTCCACCATGATTTTTTATATCAGATGCGTCTTTGTAGCATTTCCATCCCATTTTCCCACTAGAGGGCCTCTATCAAATAGCAGGTAGCTTACGTTAGTTGACTATAGCGATTAATAATGAATGAAATGTACTTTTGCATATTAAATGTGCTGAAATTCTTTTATAGGATTCCTGAGTGATTAGTGCAATAGATTTCACCCATATTCCATCACCACAGCTCTGGGGAACACAAGGTGATTTTTGTGAATAGAATCCTCCTCCTGTTACAAAAGAACTGATCGTTGTTGCTGTAACAACGCGATTGTGAAATGGCGTGTAGAATAGAATAGAATTAAGCAATATCACATGAGAGGGAGTGCTGTGATTATCTTCGGCACTTGGCCTGCGGCCTCCTGCCTACGACCGAATCACAGCCGTGCTGATATAGAGTACAACAGCACAACCTCTAGGTAGGAGGTAGTTCACTATATCGGGATAGGAAATAGAAGGCAGAATTGTCGGGTCGTCATTCCAAGACGAAGGAGCCATCTCGTACGGATCTTCACCACCTATTAACCTTAGTTTCTCAAAATATCGCGCCCTTTCCTGCTGACTAAGTCCTTCTCTGTAAAATTTAGCAGCTTCCACATGTTTTCCTGAACTTTTCCGTGGTTTAGACATCCTAAAATCGGCTTAAATTGAACATTCAGCGTGCAATCCATTCTGTTGTTTACATCCCAGTGCGCGCATCCAGGTTACTGACCAAACCGTGACGTAGGTGCAAACACTCTATTAGTGCAGGTCACTGGGGAATTTAATAATTTCTTTCAGAATCAATATTTCAATAGATTTAAAATAGCATTTTATTGTAAATTTTTGGCCACTTGGCTGATATTAAAATTCAGTTGATAACTCTTTGCACCTGTGAAAGTTAAACAGCTATGCTCTCTAGTGCATGCAGTTTCTGTGAGATGTCGTCATGTTGCTGAAGGTGAAATACCAGAGTACCAAGAAGTACATCAGATTACAATCAGGTTTTACCTATTTGGAATTCATCAATGAAGGTATATCTGCCTTGTGTCAAGATTTGAATGTCAGGAATGTCATAATGTATGAATATTTTTTTTTTACTAGTGTGGCTTTCTTTCTTATGACAGTTCATATTGGCATTACCAGCATTGGTCACTAGAGGGCAGTATGCTTCTTGGTGCAGGCCTGTTTAATGCAAGTCTTTTACACATGGATTTTTTTTTTTTTTTTTTAATTAAACAACAAGAACTTTACAAATTAAGTGCGTGTTCTCATGACAGGGGGAGTTGACGGTCAAACTTTGAGGATCCATTATGCTCGCTTTGATTGGCAAATACCACCATATAGGTAAGAAAGGTTTAAAGGTTTTAATGTAATTGTTCTGTTTTTCAGTCATGCTGCAGCATCGATGAACACCTGCATGAAAGAGAGGGTAAACAACCATACATCCTTGCTGTTGGCCAAACCCAGAACAAGTTTGATACTTTCTACATCCCCTTTTTACCCCACTTTCTACAACCAGCTCTTTGGGTGCTTTTGATGAACTGTTTAAATCCCACTACGTGTTCAACCTGTCTTACGATGAGTCCCTGATCCAGCTCTACACTTTTGTGCAGACAACAGTCTACAACATCGATGTTACAACAACAGATGAGTCTCCACGAGTTCATGAGTTTCGGGCAAAACTCTTCAAGTAGGCTTAAAAAATGTTAGTGTTTCATTTGTCAAGGCGCACATGTGGCTTGCCAGTCCTTGATAACCCATTTAAGAATTGATCACAGTTTCTATCCAAGCACCAGGTTTAAGTTAGTTTGTGCACAAGATCGTTGTAGGCGTCAGTTTGACATATTCAGGTTTTAAGAAACATCTAATTAGTGTTCATGAGAGGGATGTTCCTGAAAGTGGTGATGCATCAAAATTGGTAAATGAGTCATTTCAAGCTAATTTTCACAGTCGCCAAGATACTACAGAAGTTGGTGAAACAAGTGTCAGGCAGAGCCCAGAGGCTGAGTGTTTAGAGGACAATGGATCAGGTCTTTATCAAGAAAATACAAAAAATATTTGCGCTTCAATTATTGCTAAACTCCAAGGAAGTGTTATTGCAAATAGTGTTGTTTCGACAATTGTCAGTGATTTGGAAGAACTTGCTACTGGACTGCATCCCCAAGTTAAGCATGAAATACTGTCTGCTGTGCCTAAAGATGATCCCATGCGCACACTAATTTCCCCTCATCCCTATAGCACTTGGCCTGTGAGGACGTCCTATCCGTCTTCATTATACAATATAATCAACTGATAGCACACACAATGCATAGCATAATTCAAGAATAATGGAAAGAGAATAACACGTTATTATTAAAAGAAAATAACATGCAGATAGACTTTTAATGGGTGGCCATTATATTGGGACATAGGGGTTTTGAAGGGTTTTGTCACGTCGTTGTATGTAGGCTACATAAAAAACCCAGAACCGGCTTCCTAGCACATAATCCATCTCTTTGTCGTGATTGGTCATTTGGTTAAAAAAAAAGCAGTTGGTGCAGCGCCTAGAGCGGCATTGAAATTACGTAAAAGCAAACTGGCAATAGAAAAGCTGTTCAAAAGCATCTTCTTCCCTTTAAACGCTTAAAATTGGTCTTGAGTATTTAAATAAAGTGTAGGTTAAAGCCTTTTTACAACTTGATGGCTGCATTAGAGAACAGCAGCAATGGTTATGCGTGGGGTGGTGCTGAAATCTCATAATTTTACTTGTTTAGCAGGCGTCGAGGGCTACACACTGTCCGCCTTTTTCTCAGCTGCCTCCGCCTTTTTTACATGAAAATCTATGGGAAGCGACCGCACGGCGGAAAAAAAGCGGCCACTCTAAAAAGGTGGCGCAGCACCCACCTTTTCTAAAAAAAAAAAAAAAAAAGCCGGACAGTGTGTACACGCCATAATGTGGGGGCCTCCTCTGTAACTTGTTTTACAAATTGTAGATGGGGAATATGACTTGGCCTGAAAAAAAATGTTCAGTCAGAAGTTTTTTTTTTGCTTTAATCCCTGAGATCTACATTAGAAGAAAGACTTGAGAATTTTGAAAACCCACTTGTTGATTTTAATACTGAAACTAAAAGAATGAGATATTTCAATGAGAAATGGGGGATTGTGGAGCCAGTGGAAGTAATGTTAGGAGTTCGATTTGATACAAGCCGAAATAAACAAACAGGTACTTATGATTTATTTACATTCCAATTTTGGAAACAACAAAATTTATGTGCCGCAATTCTGATATTTGCAAACTGCTTGGGAAACCTCATGTATCAAAAACTGACAGATTTGACGACTTCTGTGATGGAAGTTATTTTAAGACACATCCATTGTTCTCCAAACAACAAATTGCTTTACAAATTCAGATGTACTATGACGACTTTGAAACCGCTAACCCACTGGGTTCAAAACAAGGTGTTCACAAAATAGGTGCTCTCTATTTTGTCCTCAAATCTGCCACCAAATTTTAACTCTGCTGTTATGAACATTCATTTGGTTGTTTCATACTGAAGATGTGAAAAAATATGGCTTTGATCCAATTCTACAGCCTCTGATTAATGACATCAAAACATATAACTACATGTCAGATAACTGGGGACAATTTGGGGATGCATGCAATTCTGGGTTTTACAGAGTCTTTTAGTGGACGATATTTCTGTCATTTGTGTTTGATTGAAAAGGATGATGCCCAGAATGTTTACTTCAAGAACATGTCACGAATGGGGGGGGGGGGGGGGCTCAGAGAACTGGCTTGTGGTTGACCATTTCAGTGAGCATTTTCATGCCTACCAAGTGTTTGAAAGTGATGAGAAAGATGTTATCAAAGTGGACAGTCTTGTAATGTATAAGCCCTTTGCATATGGTGAAAATGAGAGCCTATATATTGTACCACTTTTTTCTTTGTAAATGTGCATTGTTAAGTTGTGCCCAATCCCCATGGTGCTTGGAAGATTTTTCTTTTAAAAAAGTTAAGTGATAGTTTGTTTGAATGATTTATTATAGTTGCTCACTGTTAACTCTTGTGCGAATCACGTGATATTGTTACGGTTTTCTGTAGTCTTAATGAGTCTAGAAGCATTTTCAGATTTAATGAAAACATTCATGGTGGGAGTGCATGCATTAAAATGGTGGTAAACACTTCAGATGTATTGAAATTGTGCTGTAAGTCTAAAATAGCACTCCTAGTGGAAGAGAATAGCTCAATGTAGTGTAGAAAATACACTTTTTAGATTTAGACATGAAATAACACTGAATGTTAGACAGTAACTCTCCTGGTGAAAGGGAATAACACAATTTGGAGTTAAAAATACACTTTAATGTGTCATAAAATAACACTGAGTGTTAGGCAGTAACTCTCCTGGTGAAAGGGAATAACACAATTTGGAGTTAAAAATACACTTTAATGTGTCATAAAATAACACTGAGTGTTAGGCAGTAACTCTCCTGGTGAAAGGGAATAACACAATTTGGAGTTAAAAATACACTTTAATGTGTCATAAAATAACACAGTGTTAGAAATTTAACACTATTAAAGCGTTGAATATTAACACTAGCAAAAGTGTAACTTTAACTTGGAACCAGTGACAATTATATATAGGGTTAATTTTAACACTATGCGAGTTAAATTAACACTGATGATTTTGCAGTGTTATTCTGTCTTTGGACCATTGGTTTGCACCTTTTTATGGGTGTGTGCTCTACTGCGAAACTACCAAAGATGGTATTAACAAAAAGGAAACGAGGAAAGAGAGAGAAAGACAACATGTCGGCATGACTGGTTCAGAAACTGTTTCAGTTTGTATTTAAAGTGTTCCCCATTATGATCATTTTTTAGATGTGTGGGTAATGAATTCCATATATTAACCCCCTGTATAGAGAAAGCTGGTGGAAAGGAGGTTTTGCCCAACAGCAGTGATACATGTTGACGGAAAGTCTGAGTCAGATTTCCATTTCCTCTTCTTCTACCTAACTCGTTATTACCAGTTTGCAGTGGAACAGCACTGGTTATCTGAATGCTGTTTCACAACTGTGTTTCAACAGTGTTATGGCAATAAAAACAGCATAAAACCACAATGATATGGTTATGTTGTCATGGTTTCAGATGAGATCCAATATTATGCCATAGTGTATTTATCATATAACTTACATTAAATCTGTAGAATAACACATTCAACCACTATAATGTTTGTTTCATGTTCCATGATTTTTTTCACACAGCCACATTATATCACACAATTTACAAAGACAGTAGTGACATCTATAGCCATTCCCAGCATGTGCAAAAAAGAGTGATTCAGTCATTGAAATTATCACCATTACACTACTCCACTTTCTGGGTCAGTGGTTCTCATTGTGGGGTCTGGGGACCACCAGTGTTCCTTGAGGGGGTTCCAAGGGGTCCCCAGCAACCTGATGAATTGTTAAACTTCACTATTATTTAATTTACAAGAAGTTAACGCATTTTGAGAATGTAGAAGAATGACTATTTTGATTATTGTTCCACTATTATCTCTCTAACTAAAATACAGATAGTCATGGAATTGTCATGGACAAAATCATATCTAACAATAAAAATATTCTCAGATTTGGCTCTGAGAGACAAAATGGTGGTTCTTGGTCCCAATGTGTACTAAATTAGGGGTTTTTCATATGAAAAAGGTTGAGAATCACTGTTCTAGGTCATCCATATAACAGCTCATCAAAATGACAAAGCAAAATAACAACATAAACTTAAGTTTATTAGTTTATTTAAAAAGCAAATGTTTCAAGTGTTCAGGAAGGTACAAAAAAGTAAATTACATCATTACAGTTTTGTTGAAAACTCACTTCTGATTGGCCAATGAAGGCATTCTGAGGTCTGTTATTTCTAATCATGTCATTCTGCAGTCAAGAAATCCAGTCCATTTTGTTGATGTCTAAACAAATTAACTGCCGACAACATTTGCCATAACAACATTTCTCTTTACTGCAACATTACTACATTACTGTAACTACATTACTGCAGAGAGTCATGCTGGACTACTTGTGGCTTATTTTGTGATAATGGTCATTTAATTATTTCAAAGGCAAAGGTACAAAGTGCTTCACAGTCAGGGTAGTAAAAAGTAAATTACAATAATACATAAGGTGATCCAAGGTAGATGTTTATGTCTAACATAGATAACATTCAGGAAAGCAAGGACTGTGAATGTGTGCAGGAGTCACTTGAAGACAGACTCAAGATAGATGTAATGTCCTAATTTCAGGGTTAAAGACCTCTCATCAGTAGTACTAATGTACAAGTGATATCTTGTCCTTCAACAAAATGTGGCCTTGTCATGGCATGTATGCTGATTTGCTCAGGCAGTACATCTCTGTTGAGGGAGTTCCACTGTTCCTCCTCTTCCTCTCCCTGATCTTCGAAACCGTCAGGTAGAACACCTCCACGATGTTGAGGAGCAGAGAGACGAAGGCCACCACCAGCATGAAGATGATGAAGATGCTTTTCTCTGTGGGACGGGTTATGAAGCACTGTACCTCGCCCTTGCAGGGGTAGTTGCTAAACGTGATCTTGGAAGGCATGAAGATGAAGCCGTAGAGATAGTATTGGCCCACGATGAACGCCACCTCCAGCAGGATCTTGAAGAACAGCTGGGCCATGTAGCTGACCAGCAAGCTGCCCTTGAGCTGAACTTTGCCGTGTTCATCTGAATACTTTGGAGCTTTCATCATCCCATTCTTACCGATTTTCTTCTCCAGGCGACTCCTCAGCTTGTTTTCTCTGCGGATGACGAGCAGGACGTGGCCCAGGTAGATCAGCGTCGGCGTTGAGACGAAGAGGATTTGGAGGACCCAGAAGCGTGGGTGGGACATGGGGAAGGATTTGTCATAGCAGGCATTCCTGCAGCCGGGGGATTTGGTGTTACAGTCCATGTTTCCTTGTTCATCTCCCCATACCTTGTCTAACCCAGCAGCCAGGATGAAGACTCTGAACAGAAACAGAACACTCATCCAGACCTTTCCTATCACAGTGGAGTGTGACTGCACCTTGTCCAGCAAGGAGGCCAGGATCGACCACTCCCCCATGATGACAGTGTGGCTGCAGCAACAGTAGGAAAGAGAAACAGGAGATTAATTTTGATAGAAGTTTTACACTAAAATGTAAGAACTTGTTGCCCATGCAACCCTTTTCCCATCAGATATTTACCCTGAACAAGCAAAGAAAACAACTATGGATACAGAATTAACTTGGTGTTGGTGTCATGTCAGTAAGTAAGAGATATAAACTTGCAGCTCAGACATCTGAATCTACTGATATTACTGGACTGACCATAGCCAATTTTGTGCCAATATTCAATATCTTTAAATTAAAAAATGTTCATACTAAAACAAAAAGTATTCAGTGTTTCCCCCAAATTTTATTCTGGTCAGCGCAGAAAAAAGCCTCAGAAACAGGATTTAGACCATCATGGGATATTAGAAAATTAAACTGAAAATGGCAATAAATTTCATTTCTGCATTCCTTCAGGGTTTGATAAAATATTCTACCATGGTTAAATAATGTTCATTCTCAATCATTATGTTCACACTTTGGGTATTACAAACCTTTTCGACATTAATTTTGATTGATTTGTTTATCTCATTGTATGGATGTATCTCATTATGTTTAGTTATTTGCTTATTCATTTACATACAATTGGATGCCTTCAAAATAAATATGTAAAATTATTCAAAATAACCTGTGGAAGCTATATGTAAAACTGCATAACGTAAATAATTCCATATTTTTATTAGACACTGAATCATTATATATGCAAGATGATCTCTAGCAACTTCCTCACCTGTTCTGTGTGGAAAAAAGAAACAAATAATTTTAAAGAAGTATTTAAAAAAAAAAAAAACCTTTACCTCAAACCGCTTTAAACTTTTTAAACTAAACAAAAAGTGAACTGACACTAGCCTTGCTTGCCTTTGAGCTGATAAATAAACTGATATTATATTTTCTGGACATACAGTATATTTTATAATCTTCATAGAATAGCAACTATTCCTACCTCAGTAGTGAGTATTGCCTCCTTCAACCAGTTCCTGTATTCTGAGTTTGATTCTCTCGCTTCTCTCTTATAGCTCAGCAGGTTTATATTGCAGAATCGTCAGATTCCTCCCAGATCTTGTGCAACCTGCCACTGACAGACTCTCCACACCCAGGTACCCCCCTCTTCCCCCCCGCTGTGGCTAGACTGTCAGTCATTCATCTATGAGTATCACCACTGTGTTGAAATATATAATGTCAAGAAATGACAGCTCTGGCCTAAGGTCAAGATATGTCAAACAAACAGGGTAAGTAACAGGGTTTGTAAACAGTAACCCGATAATACATTTTCTGCTGCCCTACAAATGTTAACGGTAGGTAACGCTATTACCTTGTGGTATTTAAAGCTGTGATAAGCGATTTTCCGACCACTAGAGGGTGACAGGTACCACAACACATTTGTAAATAAAGCACAGCAAAGCTGCTGGACTACGGAGGCCCCTAAAGACAAACCTAGTGAAGGACTGTGCATAAAGGCTAATAGCCAAGCTAAACGTACAGAGAAGTGTCGCCGGTTACCAGTCTCACTCTGAAGGTTACATGTCCCACAGTGACAAGTGAAGACGTAGGTAGCAAGTTTACTAGTTTAACAAGTTTACTCGCTCGCTTCATCTATTCCGCCGTTAGGAGAAATTTTTTCAGGAATGGGAGGGGGTGAGAGCCGCTTTTAAACAGCGAGGGAGGAGACAAGCTAGTTTTAAAAAAATGAAAAGCTACTGAATGGGTCGGGAGGAGCTTCGAGTCGGTCCGGCTTTTGACAACAAGCTTTAGAAAAGAGGTGAAAACAACAACACAGCTGGCCCGATGTGTGGATATTGGTTTATATCAATATGTCTCAATGAAATCTCCAAATAGCACACGTTAGTTTCAGGATTGGTTATAAGGTTTGATATCGCTTATTGCAGGTTTAAGTAACGTTAGTGGAATTATTTAAGCAATAACCATGTCGCAGTGCTTCAATTCATATAATTGAATTTAATTGAACACACACGCCGTGGGTCTGTACAGGATCTGTGCTTGTTGCATAGTAAGGGGGCGATCACACCGAGAAGCGTCTTTCTGGCGGTTTTTAGGCGCGCATAAAAGTTAAAATATTCTCAACTTTTCAGCGCAAGGCGCGGAGTCACACCGCTCGTCAATGTCACATTTGGGCCAGGCAGCCAATCAAATCAAGCAGAAGGTGGGCTTTCCTTCCTGTTTTGATGTGGTTTGATGTGGTGGGAACGGTGGGACACTGGCAAACACACATGAAAAGCTGATATTAGCGGTCTTTAACCCGGTCGCACACGCAGCCCTGCTCCACAGGCGCACCAAGCTGTTTTGCCCGACGCAGTCTTCCGAGGCGTTTTTGACGCGGCTGCGCCTGTGGCGACGCTTCTCGGTGTGATCGCCCCCTAATGTATCTTTACAGTGCAGTGTTTAGGATTTACAAGAGAGTGCAGTACCAAATACAAACTGCCAGGTTCCATAGTGGATGGTTCCAAGCTATTCCCGGTCAGCCTGTAGATGCTTTTCAATTACTTTTCAAGTGATGTGGTGATGATTCAGTAGGTCCAATATGGAGGAGGAGGGTTAGGGTTATGGTAGATTAGTTGTTCTACTATGGTAGATTTAATATTCTACTGTAATTAGTCTACTAGTCTTATTTGTCTAATGGCACATCTTGGTAGAGAGACCACAGTTCCCAGTAGTGCCCTACTCTCATTCATACTGGTTTCGTGAGTGATTGGGATAGAGTATCTATGGTGGCCCAGGATTTAGATCTACAGCCTCAATCAGTATGCCTGTCATGGTGGCAAGTGACACCAGTGTGGAAGAGGCATTGTAGACAATAAGGAGTATTTTCTAACTTTAATTTAGCCTTTATTTCACCAGGTTAGTCACACTGGCATTAAGAATCCCTTTTTCAGGGGAGACCTGGCCAAGAAAGCAGTAGCATGACAAAGGGAAAAAGTTGCAGACCAACAACACACATCAATGTACAATGTCAAAATACAGTCAAATCATCATAATAAATCATGACTTCCAGTCAGTGATCATCATAAGACAAGCAACCACCAAAATGAAAAAAATTTAAATTTCATTTCTGCATTCTTCCTATACCACACGCTATCAATACAACATACATCAATTTGATGATGTAAAGGCTGTAGTAGCTACTCGATCCGGACTTGGTCTTGAGTCCGGACCTGAGTCCACTTTTCTCTGGACTCTGACTTTTCTTGCTCTCCGTCACTATTGGATGTGGACTCAATGTTTTGTTTTACCTGCCTTTTTCTCAGCATATCTATGGTTTGTTAAAAGATGCACAGCATGCTTTTTTGAGTTGATTTGTTCAGGAATTGGTCTTGACTCAATTGCACCCGGTCTTGGACTTGACGTGCACTCTTTCACGTCTTCATTTCGAGAGAGTAGTACACATCTGTTCAAACAACTTATTTCACATGAATAGGGAGTATTTGTGACAGCAACTTGGGTGCGGTGTGTGTGCGTGACATATCCCTCGGTCAATGTGGGAGGTAAAGCAAAAAATTTTTTTTTATGTTACATGCCTTATGATGAGAACATCTAGTGATAAGGGTCATCAAGCCTTTCTTAACAGGAACTGAGTGTGATGAAACTTTCCAAGAACCATCGGGAGATTGGCTGAGTGAAAGGAGAAGCTGGGAGCTGCAGGCAGAAGTGTAGATGCCTGACTCAGGCAGATCCAACCCATAGAGGTTAGCAGTATTTAAGTCTCATCCTGGTCAGCATTTCAAGTCTACTACTTACTGGCACTCTTCCTCTTCTGTGCTTTCAATGCTGAAGCCCAAACAGGCGAGTACATTTTGACAATAACCTCTAATGAAAACACTAATTTAAGGACATTGTTTTAGTATTATTATTTCTCAGTAGTGCAGCAAGTCAGTAATAGAAATTGAATATTACGTATTTTAGTGTTTCTCAAAGACAAATCAATAGCTATTCCAAGTTACTCTCTCCTATACGTTTTTAGTTGTCTACTATTTTGAGTCCCTAAAATGTCTATTATATAATTATATTGTCTAAGCTCTGTAAGTCTTAAATTCAGTTTTATAGGTCTTAATAATGCTGTGGTTACCTGGTGCGTTGTTCTCCTGATGAGAAATCAGCCCTATCATATAGTCTTCATATTTCGTTCTCATTGGCATTAATAATGTCTGAAATTTAAGTGGACGAGAGTTGCAGATGCCCTGAAATATATAACTGCATCCTTGTACTAATGTCACTTGAAATTAAAAGTTTAACCCAAACACTGATTGAGTCTGACCAAGGAATTTGTCCAACTAAAACATTTGCATTTTTTTCCATTTAAAGTTTTACAGTCAATTTCTCTTATTTCTCCTCTGTATATTTTTATCTGTACAGGAATTCTCCCCTAAAACTTGACCACATTTTTCTCTTATCAAAACCTAACAGTGAGTTTGTTGTCTGTGTGTTCTCTCATATAGTTCAGAGGTTAGTTTCCAGCCATGGGTGACTGGTCTTACCTGTCGGGTCTGCTGGACAAGGTTCAGTCTCACTCTACCGTGGTGGGTAAGATATGGATGAGCGTCCTCTTCCTCTTCAGGATCTTTGTCCTGGGTGCTGCTGCTGATAACGTCTGGGGAGACGAACACTCCGACTTCTACTGTAACAATGAGGAGCCGGGATGCCAACACGCCTGCTATAACTGGAAGTTCCCCATATCCTACGTTCGTTACTGGGTCCTCCAGATCATCTTTGTGTCGACGCCGACCCTGTTCTACCTGGGCCACGCCATCCACGTCATCCACAGAGAGAAGCGGATGAGGGAGCAGCTGCAGAACCAAACTGCAGGAACAGTGTACCTGAAGAAGCCCAAGTACACAGACGACAGAGGGAAGGTGAAGATCAAAGGCATCCTCCTCCGCAGCTACATAACCCAACTGGTCTTCAAGATCCTCCTGGAGGTGGCATTCAGCGTCGGCCAGTTCTACATCTTCGGCTCCATCTTCATGGACGACATCTTCCACTGTACCCAGAGTCCACCTTGTGCCCGCTCCAGCGGCGCTGAGTGTTTCATATCTCGTCCCACAGAGAAGAACATCTTCATCATCTTCATGCTGGTGGTGGCCGGTGTTTCGGTGCTCCTCAGCATCGTTGAGATCATCTACCTCCTGTGTGCCAGGTGTAAAGAAGCCAAGAAACGGCTCACTCGAGAGCATTTTGTTAGTTTAGAGCAGCACCAGTCCGACCTGGCGAGAAGCGCCAACGTGACCAGCCGCCATGGAGGTTTTCCATCGCTTCCTCCTCCTCTTCAGAGTGTAGCGGACATCTGCAATGATGACAGCTGCATTGACTTAGTCAATAAAGAGAAGCACACATGATAACGGTTTGACTTGATGACATTTTATATTTCAGCTGATGTGTGAATTATCATCCTCTCAAAATTTAACATTTGCTCTTGCCAAATTGATACTGCTTTTATATAGTTAATACCCACTTGATTGTATTAAAGGCTCCATAGTATACAGTTTTCATCATTTTGTTTTCAAATCTACTATGGCTCAGGATAAGAATGCTGTTGTCCATGATGATTTTCAAATAAATGTTTAGTTAAAAGTTTATTTCAGTTAGTTCAATTGAATGAATTTGAAGACTCAATCCTCAGAATATTGGACCCTGATTGGCCAACAAAACCAGCTCCTCTAATATAAATGAGGTAAACCTGCTGAGCAATCTCGTACCCAGAACTTCCAGGAAACTGGCGAGTTTGTTCATAGAGGGGTGACTATAACCGCCCAAATGCAGGGGGCGCTATTAGGTTTTCTTTTTGAATTGGCCAAATGCGAGAGGCAAAAGAGGAAGACAGATGTACAAGGTCTGAAATAACATTTCCAAGTCGGCTTGGTAGTTAAGCACGTGATGTCTATGAGGCAATTTAACCATGTTAGATGTGCTTATTATCGCATACAGACACTTCTGTTAGGTATTTGAACCCCAGCCTAGTACCACCATGAATACCCATGCGTGGAACTTACGATATAGGACTTGGAAAAACAATAGACTAAAATCTGTAACAAAACATTAGACAGGACACAACATATCAGCAACAACATGAATATCTGTCTGAAACTGCCTGTAAAAAAGGATGGCTTTTTGAAAATGCAAATAAATACATAAATCAAAATGTAACAATGTCTTCATTAAACGTCTTTGATCATATATGTACTGTATATAATTAGAGGGAAATTTGAATTCCTATAATCGGGATCTTTAAGAAAATAAGAGCTCTCTGTTATTATCATCTACACCATCTTCTTAATATATTTGTTTGTATAACTGACAATACAGGAAAGAAATTGCACGGCAGTGAATATAATATTATGTCTGGTGCCAATATTGGCCTTTTATTAAATATCGGCCATGACCACCTTTGATATGATGGAGGTTCCTCCCTGTTTATTCTATTTAATTTTTCAGTAATGTTTTATGTAAATTAATTATTCATTTAGACCTAATGTATCCCAGAATTTACCCTACCATAGGTGGGTGGGTCATCCTGCCTTAAAGAGCTGCTAACCCTTAAAGAATTTCATTAGTCTGGGTTTCAGTGAAGAGTTTTAGTCTCCTGTGATGGTCTAAATACTGTTTCAGAGGCTTTTTCACCCTGACAAGAATACATTTCTGGGGAAAACTCTGAATACATGGAATTTATGGCATAACAATTGTCACATTTAAAGATAAGCATAAAATATTGGCTATTGGCAGCTTCATAGCTATTAACTTTTGAATAAAATATATTATCAAGGACAGCCCTTATTGCTGGTCAGCTTGTTGTGGGTTTGATTTCAGCTTACAATTTATGTCTTATGTCGCATGTGTCGGAAACACTCTAACACACACACACACACACACACACACACACACACACACCTACCTAGTCTATCCCAACCTAATCAGATAAATTTGCCTACCTGTGGACCAACATATGGGTCACACATATCTGAACTGACGTTACTGTACTGACTTGGTGTGAATCAATAAAAGCAACACACATGAGTACTGTAGTACAAGTACAAGGTACAAGTTATTATTTGATAATAATATGAATACCAGTCAATTATGATTAATTGTCATACTCATCAAAAAACTGAGCCATAATCTAAAAGTTGCACATGAATTGAAAGTCACAAAACAGCGTAGATAATCACATTAAGAACAGGTTTTGCTTAACAAACATGTGACAGCTCTTTTATGTTTTATGGAAAACTGGTGTCCCAATTATTTTGGCCAGTGAGTGTATGACCATATTTCACCGGAGTATGTATGATCTACAGCTCTGAATTTAATGTGGGCAGCTCAAGAGTTTGAAGACCAGATATTGACATAGCTTTGCATTGATTATATCTCAGAGTAAAGTTAATGCCTCTGACATCAAAAAAGTGTCTATCCTCATGTTAAAAACTCAAATTTCAAAAAAGAGAAAATACCTTTAAATCAATATGTCATAATGTAAAGAAAGTTGGTAGTGGAGTGATGGCATTTCAACATATTGGTGCTTTAAAAGGCACAAGAGTTTTGTACTTATTTTATTTGACATTTGAGTTTGTAGAATTCATTTTCAGTGCAATCATAAATCACTCTTTGCTAAAGCGTTCACACATATACAGTACATACATACATACATACATACACTGCCCATCAAAAGTTTGGGGACACCTGATTGAATGTACTATGTTTTTCATTATCTTAATTGATCTAAAGGCTTATGCTTTAATGCTTGAAATTGTTTCTTAGACAAATATAAATAGTGAAGTTGATGCCTATTAATGAATGTCTTTCCAAAGCCTTTGCCTTTCCATCAAGGCAAAGGGTCGCTACTTAGAAGAATAGATTGACTTTTTTTGGTCACTGCATAATTCCATTTGTGTTATTTCATAGTTTTGATGTTTTAACTATTTTCTAATGTCAAAAATAGTGAAAATATAGAAAAATCTGGTATGTCCAAACTTTTGACGGGCAGCGTATATACATTGTTTATTTGACTAAGTCATATACAGCTTTTCTTGTGTTATCCTGTTTTGCATTATCTTGAGCGTTCTTCACTACACTGCAAAGAGTAGTAGGGGAGGTTAAATTTAAAAATGAAGCCTCTTCCTCTGTGTGTGTATGTATGTGTGTGTGTGTGTATGTGTGCGTGTGTGCGTGTGTGTGTGTGTGTGTGTGTGTTGTATTGTGACTTGTCGTCTTAAACACTATGCCACCTGTTGTCCACCAGACATTATCTTGTTAAACCACTGGCACAGCAGATGCACTGTATATGTTGCATTATGGATCTTCCCATTCACACACTACTACTACTACATTATTTCCATCACTGGGTGGCGCTGTTTACTTGGTGATGACTATACAGGAGACTAGAGCGGTTTCTCAGTGAGAACGGGTGCTCTAATGCAGAGGATCGGTTCACCGTCAAGAAGTTTTGGTTACACTTGAGCTCGTGATCATGAGCGCATTAAAAGGCATTATAAGACATCATTAGACATCATAAGGCATTATCAGAGGAATGTATACATTATAATGCATCGTTAGGCATTATAAGAGCAGTATAAGGCATCACGCGCACTATAAGACATAATAAGACACTAGGGCATCATAACAGTATAAGGAATCAGAATTGTAATGCATAATAAGACACTAGACGGCATCATAAGAGCAATATAAGACATTATAAGACATCATAAGACACTATAGGGCATCATAAGACAGTATAAGGAATCATAATTATAAGGCATCATAAGATACTATAAGGCATCATACAGCATGATAAGACACTATAAGGCATGATAAGCGCAATCACACAGTGAGCACATTCAAATAATTATAATCAGAACATGATAGCCTGTAATAAACACGTGTGTTTAAAAATGTAGGGGGTTGAATACTTTATGGGTCAACTGTACAGTTAATGGCAGTTAATATTAAATTGAATGTAATTTTCTGGTGCTTGTCTGATAATATAATTATTGTAGGAAAAATGTATCTCTGCGGCTAATGCGATTATAATCTGATAGCCTAATATAAATTCAGGTAAACTGTTTCTTAAATTACTAATATCTATGACAAAATTTGAGGAAAACAGGCAAAAGCCAATGCAGGCCGAAATGCCTGGCCTATCATTTAAATGTAAGATATCTATGCGTGTTCTTGAGAAAAGCCTGGGAATCCATTGTCCATCTTTGTTTTCGCGTTTTAAATGATTTTCTCTAATCATAGGCTGCGTCTATTCTGCGTGATCCCCGCACTATAATAACGCTCCCCGCACACCGTGGTTGTTTTTCTAACAAACTTGAGCCTTTTCTCTCCATCCATCCAGCAGACATGAGCTCCAGTCTTGACGTAGGGGATCAGGTGACTCCCAACTTCTCTGACGGGACTCTTATAAGGGAAGTTTGACAAGTTGGAATCAGTTTCCCTCCTGGTCCCAAACTTGGATTTCAAGCCAGCCAGAGATTGAGATTTCAAGGAGTGACGGAGAAAGTCCCTCCGGGCTCTCTTCTAGCTTTCTGTAACTTTTCCAGGTAAGCTATGAACGAAATTCACCTTTTATTTTCTTGAAAGAGTCTGGATGAAGAAACTTCCCCCCCCCCACTGTCGTCACTCCTGTTAGAAATAGCCCGAGAAACTCTGGTGCGCTCCCAAACGGGACACAGTGTAAATGAGGAGACGAACACTGTTAGTTTTCTCATAATGTTCTATTTTCTGAATTTATCCACTTCTCTGAAACTGTTTTTTTTGCCCAGGATTTCCCTTCATCCAAGGAAAACTCCGTCCTTGTCTGTTTCTCTGCTTTCTTTTTTTTCCTCTCTTCTTCTAACTGAATGACTGCCTTAAACTTTTTCCCGTTAAATGTATGGTCCAGGAAAATAACCCGAGGCTTAAATCTACTGAGAGCAACATGTGATAAACGGCAGTGAAGGAGACAGACGCGCCTTTTTCATTTATTGGAATTAATTTTCGCTTCATTGATCAAACCAGGCGAAATTGAGCGTCTCCAAATCATATGCACATTATGGTTTTTTTTCTATCCAAACCTTTCCGTTTGAATATATTATACTGATGGTTTTATTTTATGGTAGCCTACAACATGACTCTTGTGGTACAACTCCTCTCTGTCCTCTGGACTTTTAAATCTTCTGGCCATGAAGGAGATATTGGGTTTTGATATTCAACAGAAAGTCCCAAAACCCAATAACTACACTGTAAAAAAACAAATAAAAATCACTATTCACTATCCAGTAGCCTCATGGCACTAGAAATCAAAGGAGAGGATTTATGTTTTTAAAACCAGGTAAATTTACCTGCACAAGAACCTCTGTGGTTTGGGAATGTTTTTTTTTTATGTGACTTTTCATTAATAACAACTAATCAGTGTTTTCAGTGACATTTCAAAGCTTCTCTATGTGAATGTCGCTAAAATTTGATGTGGGGGTCATTGTATTGGAGGGGGCCAGTCTATTGTTCCTGCTCTGTCTTAGTTATTTTCCACCAGACAAATTCACTCATGTAGAAACTGGCGGGACTTTCTGGGTCTGATTCAAAATCTCCATTCCCCCCGTTTGGGTTAAAGTTCTCCCCGGTGATCGATTTTGGATCAATACCTCAGTTTTTTTTTACTCTTTTGAAGGTTGAAGATTTACATACTGAGGGTGATTTCTATGACAGTGAATAGGCTACATAGTCTCCAGGCATAAGATACAGTGTATGTTGTTTATTATAAGATAAGTGAGGGCACATGCTGTTAGTTTGGTATCATGTGGATTAGACTGAAGGTCCCTACTTATACATAGCAACTGCCTTATCAAGGGAAGGCAGAGATAATGCCTGCTCTCTGTATTTCCATGGTAGGCCTATTAAAGTGTGTTCATATATATTTTACATTCACACAGGATTTTCTTTCTTCTTCATGAGATGTTTCCTAAAGGTCTACTCTAATATTGTGGTAGCTCTCCCCAAATTAGACCCTCATTAGACCACAGACCCCATTTGATCAGATTTAATCCCAGGAACACATATGAGAGTTCTGACTACTGAATTTTAGAACTGTCTACACTGTTCATTGTGAGATAATAGTAATGAGAGTGAAACCTGGGATTACAACAGACATTCTTAAACAATCTCTAATTTCTAGTGAATTCAATTATAGTGAAATTAAACTATTCCTCATTTTTCTGGGGACCCACTGGGGACATTCTCGAGGACCCCTGGTGTCCCCTGACCCAACTTTGACAACCACTGCTCTAACACAAAGTTTGATATCTGTACTGAATATAACTAACCAGGGACCACTGTTTATTTAATTTGTGCCAGTTCCTTGTATTGCGTGTGTTATGTCAGCAGTGGTAGTTGTATTTTGTGCATTTATAAGACTAATGCATCTATGTTGCATGTATGGGAGACACTCATGGTTAGTTTTGACCAACAGGGGCACTGGTTTTCACAATCAGAGGAAGAGCACAGTGCCGTAGACCAGGGGTTCTCAAACATTTTCATGTCACTCAGTATCAGTTTGATAAGATTTTGTCTGAGGGAAGGGAAAATTCTTGTTGTTGCTGATTCAGTACTGGATTGTCTACTCTGTATGCATACTATTTTAGTCTATTTTAATGCTAGGTTTCACTCCAGAGTGAAACCTAGCATTAGAATAGTCATTCTTATACAGTCTCTAATTGGGACCCTGGACCTCAATTTGAGAACCACTGGTGTAGACTGAAGCACAGAGACAAATCAGTACAGATCAGTTTGCCTCAGGTCCATTGGAGGTCAATTAAACAAACATGATTTTACTGTGAGTAGATGCTTTTGGGGAAACCAGGGTGTAATCTGTTGAGTGTTCTATGAAATACAGATCTTTTGGACTCTGGGCTGAATTCATATTTTGTCACCTCGGTCAAGACTAAACTGTTGATAGGAACTAAGCTGATCCCAGACGATTTAATGGGCTGCTTTTACCCAGAGCAACTGTTCTACAGCTCTCCATTGCTTCTTTGTAAGTAAATAAGGAAAGAAGCTCACCACAAGATTTTCGGACCAGATTTAGCTCCAGTGACTTTTCTACCACACACATTTATCAGATTGGGTATAGAGTCGCACAGCAGTGGCTTTTGTTTTTTTCCAGCAACCCTATTCTGAACAGCTTGGCTAAGGACGGTGTTCAATAAATCTTGTAGCATTTGCTGAAGCCTTTTGCATTGCTGCCCAGCAGACGCAACGGAGCCCCCGTTCTGCAGATGGACCAGCTTTGTGTCTTCTATACCTCATCTATTTAGTTTACAATATGCACAAGCTCCCTTCACTCTACGTGGTTCACAGAGAAGGAAAACAATAGAGAACTTGTACTTACAAAGATCAAAGACATGCAATTGAATGTCAAATTTGGGAGGGAGGTGAAACATAGATAGTTAGAGGCTCCCTTCATTTTTCTTCAGTTTACGGACAATGACAATATTGAGAAATGGGAGTAGGAGTTAAAGACTCCACTGTAACTTATAATGACTTGTTAATGTGTGTAAACTTTGGGATACAATGTTCTTTAAACTGGTCCAGCAGCTGTACAGTCCCATAGTTAGCAGTTATTCCCCTTTGACCTTGTAGACTTCAAGGCAATATCTGCTGCTCCAGCTGGAGGTTTTGGGAAAACTTCAGTGTCGTCTTTTGTTTGTCTGAGAACAAATGTGACTCCTAAAATGTTTGGTCTGCACCTTAGTCTCGATTGAAAAGTACAGAGTCTACTCATGTGACTGAAGTGTGGCCTTCTTCAGGGAAAGTGAACCAAGTGAGTGACTGTACTTGGAATTGAGAGAGGTCTGTTTTGCACCAAGAGAGCAATTTACTTTCTTTTTAGATGTTTTTAGCACCACACAAGGCCAAAACTATGCATTTAAACACTCACAAACATAGCATTTGATATCTTTAATTTTCCCTCCACATCCTTTATTTCTGCATTCTTCTCTGTTTATTGGAGTTGTTAACAAACAATGGGCTGATGAAAACCAGCTCGCGGGTGCAGGATTTTATAGTCTTGCTGATGAAAGGGATTCAAAATCTTGGTGTATGTCAGTGTTTCTTAAACCTCTCATACCACTTTTATCCAACACACTTTTATAACTATTACCGCAGCATTTTAATGAACATGCAGAGTGTTCAAGGTGTTCTTTACCTGATGAGCCAGATTTAGAGCCAGATTTGTACATTTTTTTGAAATAAAAAACATTTCATCTTTTGATATCCTTGCCTTGTTTTAAAGTGGGCATAAGAAATGGAGTCTTCCTAGACGCACAGTCTTGCATAGATTGACCAAAATCTGTTTTTCTTTCCCCACTCTCAGTAATTGGATTAGTTTGCGTTTTGCGTCATGAAATCTCCAGTTGTAATGCTGTCTCCTCCAATAACGAGTGTGTTTTATCACATTATGTAGCCAAAAATACCACCTAACAGGAAAACCAAGGATGTTTATCTTTCCTGCAAAAATTAAAACTACTGGTTGGGGTATATTTTATTAGCATACATTACACAGTAGCTGTGTAGATATAGTTGACCCAATATGTTTTATCTAATAGGCCCACAGTGTCACTTCATTCTGACATTGATTGGATGATTGCTGATCACTCATCTTCTTTCCTTACATTTTTCTTTACCAGATATGATGTTGTCGACACATTTATTTCAGTTTTTTCGAACAATATTCAAGTCCCAACAACATTTCCCTTTTCTTTCTCCTGTTTCTCCAGTTAACGCTCCCTGAGAATGGGTGACTGGAGCGCTCTGGGTCGTCTGCTGGACAAGGTCCAGGCCTACTCCACCGCTGGAGGAAAGATCTGGCTGTCGGTCCTCTTCATCTTCAGGATCCTGGTCTTGGGTACTGCTGTGGAATCAGCCTGGGGAGACGAGCAGTCCGCCTTCAAATGCAACACCCAGCAGCCTGGTTGTGAGAACGTCTGCTACGACAAGTCCTTCCCCATCTCCCATGTTCGCTTCTGGGTCCTCCAGATCATCTTCGTCTCCACGCCCACCCTCCTCTACCTGGCTCATGTCTTCTACCTAATGAGGAAGGAGCAGAAGCTGAACAGGAAGGAAGAGGAGCTCAAAGCCGTGCAAAACGATGGAGGTGATGTGGACATCCCGCTGAAGAAAATCGAGATGAAGAAGCTTAAGCACGGGCTTGAGGAGCATGGCAAGGTGAAAATGAAGGGCGCCCTTCTCAGAACCTACATCGTCAGCATCTTCTTCAAGTCTATCTTTGAGGTGGGCTTCCTGGTTATCCAGTGGTACATGTATGGCTTCAGCCTGTCCGCGGTCTACACCTGTGAGAGGTCACCCTGCCCACACAGGGTGGACTGTTTCTTGTCTCGTCCCACAGAGAAGACCGTCTTTATCATTTTCATGCTGGTGGTCTCGCTGGTCTCCCTGCTCCTCAATATCATCGAGCTCTTCTACGTCTTTTTTAAGAGGATCAAGGACCGTGTGAAGGGCAAACAGCAGCCAACGCTCTACCCCAGCGGAGGCACCCTGAGCCCCACTCCTAAAGATCTGTCCACCACCAAGTATGCTTACTATAACGGCTGCTCCTCCCCGACTGCCCCGCTCTCACCAATGTCTCCGCCAGGCTACAAGCTCGCCACAGGGGAACGGGGGACCGGCTCGTGCCGTAATTACAACAAGCAAGCCAAT
Source organism: Centroberyx gerrardi (assembly GCF_048128805.1). Classification (NCBI taxonomy): domain Eukaryota; kingdom Metazoa; phylum Chordata; class Actinopteri; order Beryciformes; family Berycidae; genus Centroberyx; species Centroberyx gerrardi. Next base: position 1,613,161 of record NC_136014.1, read on the forward strand.
GAGCAGAACTGGGCCAACTATTCCACAGAGCAGAACCGGCTCGGCCAGAATGGCGGAGGCAGCACTATTTCAAACTCCCACGCACAAGCCTTTGACTTCCCCGATGATACCCACGAGCACAAGAAATTGTCCTCGTCATCGGCGGGACACGAGTTGCAGCCGCTGGCGCTGATGGACGCTAGGCCTTGTAGCCGGGCCAGCAGCCGCATAAGCAGCCGAGCCCGGCCAGACGACCTGGACGTCTAGCCCTGCTTCCTCCCCTTCCCGCCTCTACCTAGCTCCTGCTCACCTGGCTGACAGGAGGTGTGGCCACAGCCAGAGAATCAGGAAGTACTTGGGGAAAGTTCTCATAGAGGAGTCGGGGCTAACCTCAATCACTGTCTTCAACCTAGAGACTCTTAGTCGATAAAAGAGACATTAAAAATGTTACTTAACACTGTCGAAGGTACTACAAAATGTTTTTATTTTGATGAACTTTACTGAAATTTATTAGTGGAGCTAACCCAGCTTTAACAGAACAGAACAACAGCTACAGGAATGGTGTAAGAGTCTTTCTAACAGTAACGGTCCTTAAAACACTCCCTGATTTTCAGTTTAAGAGCAGAGGGCCACATTGGTGAAAGTGATTGATTTGGTTTTGAGTTGCCAAGGTTAAATTACAGTCACACACACAACACACACACACACACTCACACACACACGCACACACACACACACACACACACTCAATGATACAACATTCCATGTTTAGAAATATTGCACTTCAATGTATTTCCGATATGTTTCCGATAGACTTGTTGGCCACACTTTGCATTGAGTCGCTCTTGTGCTTGTGAAATAAAGCTGAATTTATCTGTCAATCAGCATTATTTATACAACTTTTTCTATTTCCACTTACATCATAACTATCTAATCCCAGTTCCCATATATAATCACATTTCAGTTTCTGAATAGTCACAACAGAGGCATTTTTCTTTTCTTTTTTTCCAGTGTCATTGCATAGACAAAGAGCAACTTTATGTTAAGTGTTAACCACTTGGATCCTCCTATTACCATCCTCTGCATATGACTTATAGTAAAACAGGGTTTTGAGGAGAATGCCCAATATCAGTTTCAATAAGTATTTATTTATTGCTTGGCATCTGCAGGACACCCACCACTAAGAGTAAAATTTGACTACTATCCATTGTCTCTTATTCACAGAAAAGATGTCAAGGCACTCCCCAAAAAACTGCATATTTATTGACAGTAAAATAAGATAGCATTTTTTTCTTAAAGTAAGAATCTTTCAACTTTTTTCACTTACTGTGGACTGTTGTTTCCTGATAAACTTTGAATTTATGTGGTGTCAGTTTATGTTTTCATTTTGTGGTTTTATTTGTCTTTTCTGGGGTGGGGGTGGAGGTGGGGGTAGGGGAGGGGCAGGGGTAGAGGTTTCAGGCTGCTGTAGGACCAATCACACGGCAACCTTTTATCTGCTTTTATCTGGGTCCCAGAAAAAAAGGCCTTTTTTTCCATTCAAAAAACGAGTGTGTTCTCTTTTTTCTTCTTTTGTGGGTGATAGAGGAAGGCAGTAGAATGATTATTATTTGTGTTTTACCTATTTGAGTGAATGATTTTTTTGTTCTGTTCGTATTGTTTTGTTTTTCAAACTCAATGTAATCATTGCTGCTTGAGAAATAGATATTTAGTACTGTAAATCAAGCTAACTGTGTCACAATAAAAATGTGAGTTTTTAGAAGACTGCTTATAGATCTGGACTAATATTTAGTCAATTATATTAAAAAGGTATATGCCAATGTAGCTCCACAACTACCAAACACTAGAATGAATCTCAATTTGGGCCTTTTATGTTTATTTGTATTTTTGTTTTCTTTTTTTTTTTTTAAATTCTTTTCAATTTTGCATCATAGTATGTCGGTACTTACATTTTTCATGGATTTTTCAGCTACAATGGTATTTGCACTGAGATCTTGATGATAGGGGTGTAATATGATGCAAAAATAAGTGGCAAGTGTTTTCTGATATACATGTTACTAATTTATTTTACAACCCAGAAATCACTACAGTGCATTCATTCAAACAGTGCTTTCGTTTGACTGCTGGTTTCATTGAAGGGCTGGATGATAGATGTCTTCCATTCACAGAACAGGAGTATTCATTTGTTGCAGTTGGTCAGACGATGCCAATCCATGGGGATCCACTGTTGTACAGTGTGTAAGTGCATGATAGCAAAATAAAAACTCATTAATTGTATCTGTGAAAAGCTATTTTAACCAATAAAGATTTTTCTTTCTTAATTATCTGACTGATCTGTTTCATTCCAGTTGGCCATTCTCTTGTCTTCATTATAGTTGTGTGGTCTGTTGGCCCCATATGCATGGTTGAATCTTTCAACGTTGGTTAAATGATATGAATGAATGATGAATTGAGCCATGGCTCCGTGTAGTTTTTCAACACGTGGTAAAAACTTTACATGATCTAGAAAAAGGCAACACAACAGTGTTAAAAAACATTCCAACAATTCCAAGTCATTTCCATTCCAACCATCTTCAAATTGGACCCTATTTTCTCATCATTTTACATCATCCCGATTGATCAGTTCCTTCACTGTAGAGCTACAGTCAAGCTCAACACACTGATGCTCACTCTTTTTTTAGATGCACACGAGTTTTACTGAAGCACATTTTGGATTGGTTTTGGTCACAAGCACAAATATCCTTCCCCTTTTAAAATATGGAGCCCTTCTAGTTGTTTGAAACTAACTTAACGCCTTTAAAGGCATTTTGACAGTAAATTAGACTGCCATGTTTCATATTTTGATTAATATTTGCCCTTCAGATCAGGGGTTCAGTTTAGCAATGTACTGTATTTCACATTTACCAATAAGTCTCCTCACTCTCACTCATACCTGCACTCTTATGCTCATAGTATGTCAGTGTGATTTGTTGCTCAGGGTTTGATCCAGAGTGTGTCTCCCCCAAAGTTGAAAAGCCTACACCTTAGGGTAAAGATAATAGGTAGGTATGAATGGTGATTTCTATTGCTCTGCTCTCAAAATTTGCTTCTTTGGGAATGTAACCTTATGGGTTAAGTGTGTGTATGTGTCTAGAATAGTTGAGAATAGAACAGAATCTAAATTCCATTGCAGCAGTCCACTGTCTTTTCTATTGTGTCAGCGTCAGGTTGAGGAACTATTGTAACGTTTATGGAGGATTGCATCATGTGCTCAAAATAGAGCTAAACTCTGTCCAGCTCATGCTGGCAAGGCCTTATGAACACCACATAAACCATGACATGATCAAGATATAGGAGGGAGATAGGGTTCTGGAAGTATGCAGGTCTAAAGTGTAGCATGGGTCTGATAAAGGCTTCCGAGAGACGCAGTGAAATTTCATAATATGAAAGGACACAGCTCTTTTTCGCGTCTCCAAGTTTCCTATTTAACCTTTCCACAGCGCTAAATCAAACCACATGTCTGGAGAGAACTGAGCTGCAGCCTGAGGACCACATGTGGCCGAGAGAGCTAGAGAGAGAGAGAGAGAGGGAGAAAAGGACGGAGAGGGGGGTGGGGATGGGGGTGGGGGGGGGGGGGGGTGTCTAACTTTCATCCATAGCTAATTCATCTTTTTATTTATTTTTTTATTTAACAACTCGTTTTTATCAGGGAGCTGTAAAAATGCACAGACCACCACTAAAACTGTTGAATAAAAGCCCTCCTCCCTTTTTGTGAGGAAAAGTACCTTCACCATATATTAATGTGAACAGGGCAGACGCCCGGGGTGAGGGGGTGAAAACTACCAGAACAGGAGTTTAGTTTATCTAATCAAGATCAACTTGTCTCAAATGAATGTTTTAGCAGTTGGTTTCGTTCTTCACAGTCAAGGATGGATGCAGCCCAAACAGGGCCAGACTTCCACATGGATTTTCATCTGTGTCAGAGCTTTAAAGTGTTGTACCGCCCAGAGGGAAACCACAAGCTAAACACGGTGCCAAAGGTGCCATGAGAAGTCGACTTGATGATCGCAAAATGGTTTCTGTCAGTTGAAGGAGAGTTCACTCCACTGCGAGAAGGATGAGAAAGACGAGACTTTGCAGGGTCAGAAATTAACGGGGGCCTGATAATTAGGAGTACTCTTTTTTTATATAGTATACTTTATTGTATCACTCCATCTCACCTCTCTGCATCTGATTCATTTTCCCATGTTTTTTGTATTACCACTCGTGTGGGACATAATGCATTAACTTGTATTTTTCTCAATACATGAACAATATTTCTATTAGTTTGCCTCATCTATGTTAAGGCCTGAACTGCCACAGCATCACCTTTCTGATGATTTCCTTGGGTGGTTAAGCATATTTCCGCCTTTTCTTTAATGGGCATCAAGAAGGTCTCATTTGGCTCAACAGGACGTGATTTAAAGCTCCTACGTGTAGAATATTTACCATAATATATCATTCTCAAATTAATCTTGTTAGCATAGTAATCACTGTAGAAAACTGAGACCATTGTGGTGTAAACTGGTCAATTCTGTGTGGCTCTATTCTATTTGTCCCAGGGTATGATTTCCCGCAATATTTGCAGGATTGATTTACAGTACAAAGATAGAGCCTCAACCAAAACAGAAAGAAGACTCACTTTGAACTGCTGTACTTGTTCGTACATGATCAAATATAAGTACAGATGCTGTACAGTCCCACGCCGTCTTGCTAGGTATGCAGGTACAACTGTTGGTATAGTCAGTTACTGGTGCCAGAATATCCTGGAATAATCAGGATAACCACATACTCTCTTGCTACGCTACAGTAGGTTAGCTGTCTTTCAGTATCATAGCAGCCTGTTAGCCAAAATGCGCCATTAGTTAGCATTGCCCAAACATAATGAATTCCACATCTGTTCCGCAAAATTGCTTTGCTAGCTCAATCTAGTTACTAAAATATTCACCGGCAGCAATATTTTTGGTCACCCATAAGCCACTACAGTTACAAACACACACATTGTGATGCTAACATCGGGCAAGCAAGCATCACTCAGTATGAGGTGAGGGAGCGCCGTTTCACTGACTGATTGACTGACTGATTGACTGACCTGAATGTGGCTCCTGATGAATACATACTGTGCGTTGGAAAAATAACTCGACAACTCTTAAACAAGTTTATTCCAGTTCCATTATCCAGTTTTCACGAGAACAATTTCACATCCTCTCTTCTGTATACATTCATTCTCTCTGCAAAGGGGGAGAACAAATGGTCGTCTTTGCGACAGTGATGTAAAACACTAGCATACTACTTAGAGACCCAAAGGGTCGCCAAAGTCATCAAGATTTAAGATCATCAAGATCCTTTAAAGTAATAATCCGCAACCTTTTCATATAAACAAATGTCAGTTTTCTCTTTATCACCAATTGATACCATACAATATTGATTCAACCCATAGCTAGTTAATGAAAGCTTTTACATTTGCTGTTCTAAACACCTATGAGTCGGTACCTCTTTCCTGGGAAAAATTATCTGCTGCACAGGACATTATGTGTTTTATGTTTACATAAGAAGCAACAGCGGATTGGAAAAAATATAAGAAGGTAGAAGAAATATAAAAAGCCACAGTCTACACAGTGTCTTTATTATTGCAGTATGTTATGTCAGTGCGTACATGGAGTGCAAAACACCAAAGTAATGACTGCTTTAAACCAAAGATGTCACTAAAATCAAGAAAAACTTAAAACATACACAGACACACATACTCAGGTAGACATATCACCATGTACACACGTTTTAAGCTAAAGTAGAACAGACTGTGTCGGTCCCAAGCTAGACGGTGCTATGGTAGGTCGTATGACAGTGAGAATAAATAGGTTTTGAGTTTGGATTTGAAGATATCTACAGAATTAGCTTCCCTAATTGTAAGAGGGAGTTGGTTCCAGAGACAGGGTTAGACAGCTTTTTTAACGCACTTTTTAAGACAGCTTTTTTAAGTTTCCACATAAAAGAGGAGTGTCTTTGCTTCCTTCTTCAGTCTCTCAGTAGCAGACTGCTTCTACTTGGCTTGGCGTGGTTTGGCTTCAGACTCTGTCCAAGGACTCTTCTCACAATTTCTACTGAGAAAAGGGCATATAGGTGAAAGTTAACTGGGTGTAGGTTAACCTTGTTGCCCTAATGGCCACCCCCGCCTCTCCCTGCCTGTTGAATTAAAAAAAAAAAGAAAAGAAATGAGACTATCTGAGTTTCCAGGGGCAATGTTATTTCACTGGGCTGGACTTTTTCTGTATCCGTGTGTTGCAGTGGCTGGACTTATTTTTAGTGTGGAAATGAGCATTGAGAGCGGCAACAACAGTTTTACAGCTGTTGTAGCTGGTTTGCTTCTCTCAGACATCCATAGACCTCAGTGTGTGACTTACATACAACCACACACACACCACAGGGATAGGGTGGTGCTATGGCTTACTTGGCAAAAATGCGTAGGTAGTGTGTGTTTGTGTGTGTGTGTGTGTGTGTGTGTGTGTGTGTGTGTGTGTGTGTGTCTGCTGAACTCTAAAAATGGCCCTTCAACCAACTTTTTTATTGTGACGTCATGTTAAAACCAGAACCAGCTGGCAGCAGTGTGGAAGGCCACATGTGATGCCTTTGATGCCACACAATAAGCTGGTAAATCCATCTGAGGCTCACGATGCTCTGAAAGTTTGGCATTTTCACATCTGTTGACAGCTTTCACTATCAGAAAGAGAAAAAGAAATATATAATTTCACTGAATGTTCTCTACATACACTATGGCCAAAAGTAAGTGGACATCTGCTCTTAGAACATCTCAGTCCAAAATCATGGGCATTAATGTGGAATTGGTCACCCCTTTGCTGCTATAACAGCTGCCACTCTTCTGGGAAGGCTTTCCACTAGATGTCGAAATGTTGCTGCAGGGATTTGCTTCCATTCAGCCACAAGAGCATCAGTGAGGTCGGGCGCTGATGTTGGCCGTCTGGCCTGGCTTGCAGTCGGCGTTCCAATTCATCCCAAAGGTGTTCGATGGGGTTGAGGTCAGGGCTTTTGTGATGTGAGGTGTTGCAATTTACTTTTTTGGTGTGCCCACTTTCACTCAACCTGCCTTGTCTACTTCAGTTAGTGATTGCGTATTTCCCAGAATGCCATTTTACAACCCCCAGAGAGGGGGCATGAACTTGTTGCTGTTTTAGAGCAGAGTATTAAAGCTAAGAAGCTGTCAATGCTTCATCGACTCGATGTCAAGACCATACAGAAACAGAAACAAGTCTTAAGTCAAAGTTTTCATCCGTTTTTATCGTTAGCGTAGCTAAACTAAAAACAGAAAATTGTTTCTATCTGGACAGAAAAACAAACCGGAGGTGCTGTTTCTGTGGTGTATGTTTTCAAAAATGGAGCCAATTGAATGGCTGCCTCTGGCTCCGCAAGGTCTCGTTATCCAACATATTCTGACGAGAAGTCCTCTTGACTTAGTTTAACACACAGGTGTGGCTACATGAGATTAGATATTACATCAAACGCATCATGGAAGAACACAATGCACAAGAACACAAACTGAGAATGAGCCCATGTCCTCGTTTTGCTTAATTCAAGTGCACAAGACATATTATCTCATTTTGGTTCATTCGTACCATTACTTTTTTTATTTGAATAAATTAACATACGCTCACAATTTAATAAACTATCCCTGTTTTTTTAAACCATGTGTTCAATTTAGCTTATTCAGCAAGTTTCAAACTGATTTGTTGACTTGTTGAATTTAGTTGATTTCATTGATATATTTGGTTTAATTATCGGGATATTTTTTGAATAAAGATTTTAGTTGGATCAGACTTTCATAAGTTAAAAACAGTAGTTGAACAGTAGAAAAATCCAGGTCGGAGGAGTGTGGCACTGCAAGAGAGAGTAACAGAGTCAATGGCTATGGAGAATTCGGAGAACACTGAGAATTCTCTTCTAAACTTCTTAACTCAAGTAACCTGGTTTTCATAATTGGGTTAAAATAACCTGGGTAAGATCATACCTTAATTATGTGAATTCCCTGTAACATCAGGTTATTTGTCAGGAGCGTCAAAATCAAACAGATTACTACTGGGATTTCTTTCTCCTGTATTAGAAGTAAGCTATTGCTCAGTCAAAGGGGGAGGGGGGTATTCTGTTAACTGGTTTATTCATGGTAACAGTGAGACTCAATCACAGAGGATCAAAGGTTCATAGAAACAGATTAACCTGAATGAGACCTTAACCAGGGTATGACCAGTAGCCAGGTTACTCTGGTATGGAAACATAACCAGTGTGTGTGGCCTGATATCATTAGAATACGCTATATAACCACAGCTGCTGTATGTGTGTGTGAATGTTTGCATGTGTGTGTGTACAGATATCACACTCAGTCCCATCTCCCAAACCCCTTTCTATGTTGCCCAGTGTTTACCCAAGCATGAGCAAAGGCAAAAACAATAGGATGCATGAAAAATGTAGTCATGTCTCAGTTTCTCCTGTGGTTACAGACTGGATTCATACTCCAAATTCTTTTTCCTTTGAAAAATTATTTCCAGAAAGAGAGAGGGCAACCCTGCATGTGTGAGGATTTTATGAAACATGGGAAAATCTGCTCCAAACATGTTTAATGAACAGGAGGAACATGGGGCTAAGATGTAGAGCCATCTGTGAGGGTTTTCTGACAGGCAACTAGATATTAGGGCGCCCACCCAAATGTGTTAAATAAAAATGATAAACTATGACCTCCCATTGATAAAAATCAACAATATGAACAAAAAACAATATTTTCAGAAAAGCATTTATTTATGCTTTCCCCATTTATAGGTTCTATCCTCATAAATTACATCAGTTTGATACTATGATATGAATTTACCTCAAAGGTTTATGTCAGCCTAAAAAGGTGGTGAACTCTATTCTTCATGCGGTTCTTCTAATAATTCTGTCTGTTGCTGTATGTCTCTGACTATGAGACACACACACACACACACACACACACACACACACACACACACAATTCCATAGACAGTGGTATTGACCCTCCGCCCTGGGAGTGCCAACAGGATGCCTGTGCTGATGACGCATGACTCTGAGGCATCCTGTGTATGTGTGTGTGTGTGTGTGTGTGTGTGTGTGTGTGTGTGTGTGTGGTGTGTGTGTGTGTGTGTGTGTGTGTGTGTGTCTGCGCTGATCATATGAACTACTCCAATGGTTCTCAAACATTTTCATGCCACAGACCCCAAAACAAACCCACCTTAGACCCCATTTGATTAGATTTAATCCCAGGAACCCATATGGGAAGATTTTTGTTGTGATTTCATATTGAGTTTTAGAACTGTGCCATAACTCCCCATGTACACATGCACACTACAGTGAACATGGGGAGATACTAGTGGTGAGAGTGAAACCTGGGATTACAATAGATAATTTCTAGTGAATTCAATTAGAGTGACCCCCTAGAACACCCTCAGGGACCCCTGGGTTACCATTTGAACACCAGTGGACTATTCAAGTGCAACAAAATGCGCCTCTAACGGCCCACAATCAAAAGCCATCCTTCACCCCTTATCTCTAAACATGGGGAGAATCCTCCACAATCACTCACTTGTTTCCAACTTAGGATACTCATGAAAGTCACATGTCACTTCCATGAAGCACAATGACTGTAAAACAAATATGTCATGAGGTTGTATTTGTCTTGGTAAGAATAAACCATTTAAGCAGCATTTTGAAGCCACATTGATTTATAATTTTGCCAATATTGTCAGCGGCTTGATCCCAGTTCATATTTCCCAAGTCGCCGCTGGCTTCAACTCAACATAGGAGCACAACTCCCTCAGCCAATCAGAGTGTTTCTGTAGTTATTACATCATCATGCATTGGCATAGAGAGCCTAAGTCCCTCCCCTTCCGCTGTCCCCCATGGGACCTTATTTTGGAAAAAATATGTACGGTAGTCAACGCCGAGAGACAAATAATTGTTTGATCCCGTTTGAATTGTGCCATGAATTACACATATGATGTTTTGTTAATTTAAAAGATAATTTTGCAAGTCAAGAAAGTCACAGTTTGTCGTAAAACAGTAAAGTAACGTTTAGTTTTGTGTGAAACCGCTCAGTGAACTACATCTCTTGTCTCGCACAATATACGTCACCAACACCAACATGGAAGGAAACATACGAAACACACAGGCATCGTTAACGTTAGCCCCCACTGTACTAAAACTATCCTAAACCAGTTTAAATCCGTTCTTACTGTCTACCTTCCAGGTTGTGTATAATACTCCTGCTATCTGAGAGGGACTTAGCTTCAGCGGCTCTGGGTATCTTGTGGAGAGAGGAAGTTACGTCACTTGCGCGACTTTTGTGTGTGTAGTCTTTCTAATTACGTATTTTTACAGTCTTATAGTTCAACAGTTTTACGACAAACTGCGACTTTCTTGACTTGCAAAATTATCTTTTAAATTGACAAAACATCATATGTGTAATTCATGGCACAATTCAAACGGGATTAAACAATTATTTGTCTCTCGCCGTTGACTACCGTACATATTTTTTCCGAAATAAGGTCCCATGGTGGTCCACCGGAAGGGGAGGGACTTAGGCTCTCTATTTCCCCCTGCAAGTAGCTAACTCAACCAGCAGATGAAAGTAGGCAGGAAACAACTGGAAAGCAGCTTGAAAGTAGCAAAATCCATTAAAGAAATGTAAGAAATAGAGTGAAGACAACAAAATTATCTGGTTTGGACTTCATTAATGTTGTACAGACAATTGGATTCATACTAGCTAGCTAGCTAGCTAATTAAAGGACACTTCATATAGACCTAGCTTAAAATACCACAGCAAAGGAAAGGCCAATGAGCTAGCGTTAGCGTTAATCTACAAATTCAAAGAAAAGCTGCAAGCTAACTGGCTAGTTAGTAGCTAACAGACAACTTGGCTAATGCAAAGCTGATCGTGATGAAGTTACAGAAACAGTTACAGAAACACTCTGGCTTAAGGAGTCGTTGGCTCCAATATAGCATAAAAATGTTGAGTTGAGGACACTGGCTCTTCGGCAAAAGTCAGGATGTGACATTATTTTCAACTATTTCTATTCAACTATTTCTCATAGCCTCTGTTCAGTCACATTGTCTGTCCCAGCCATTCATCATATTGAGGGCAATATAGTCCATCTAAATCTCTTCACATTGCCTGTATGAATCATCACTTTACAAACACTCAGTATGTTTTTCTGTTAAGATAATGGAAAAGTTTGCCAGTTTATAACTAATAAAACAAGATAAACTGAATGTAGCAATACAATTATTCTGGGTCCTTTGCATTTATTGTACTATCAGCTGTAAAACCCTTTCTGCCCTCTTTTTCTGTTTGTCGTGTTATGATCACACTCATGCCCAATTCACATAGTAACTTTATTAGTAGGCCTAGTGGAATTATATTGCAGTTTTATTATTTTCATATCCATGGCTATGTTCCTGACTTTAACATTATGTAATACTTACAGCGATGTTGGTGTCTCACCAGCTTGTTGCGCTGGCTACAGTGAAAGAGAATGTGTGTGGCCCCATACCTGTATTTATGGAGAGACCAGGGCAACGAATAAGGGAGGTACCCTCATTGAAGCCTACAGTGATGTGGCAATTAAAATGCCCACATAGGAGGGTGACTATGTGTTAAGTGCTTTACTTTTGAATAGTCATCAGATATAATAGTAGTGTTTAAAATCTTATTCTCCAATCATACATTTTATGAATACTTACAATACCTCCTATCGCATAGCCTACCCTGTATTTACCTGTGTAAATGGTATTTTATGCTCCGAGTCTGTTAGTTATATCTGGACTTCATCTTTATGTTTCTTTATTTTTTGTATCCTAATTTTTTTTAAAATAAAAACCACCACCTCTTTTTGCATCAGACTTTTGTGTTATAACTAACTTCTTCACCACACCAAGTTTTTTCCAGTACCAGGCAGCCACACTAACATCCCTATTACTGTAAGTAGTGGCACAGGCCACACACACACATACATACAGTACATACATATTCATAATTTTATGTGCCTTTATTTCAGGGCACACAAACCACTGATTGCTAAAAGCTGTTCCTCACAGAAAGTGGCTTTTGACGTCACATGTAAGGCATCTGGTTCACAACCTGTGTATGTGTGTGTGTGTGTGTGTAATTCCTTCTGTTCCCACTCTACCACTACTGCATATCACATTCAATCAGAGAGAGGCATAAACACAGATAGAGACAGAGCGAAACTGAGAAAGAGTGTAAGAGAGAGAGAAACATAGACGACGCCTTTATGTCTTCTATGTCAGATTACCAGGAGGAAGTGACCTGACTGAAGCCCAAACTAAAAGACAGGTAGCTGGTCAGGTCAAGTCTTCTCAAATTCTCCTTATGATTAAAAAAATAAATAAATAAATAAATTCTCACTTCTCACCCATTATTGTGCCATCCATGTAATTACTGCAACCACGTGGCTTTATTTTTAACCCCTATGGCTGGAAGGCATTTTATTTTGAAAAGATTTGAGCTGCAACTCTGGTCGCCATAGACCTGACAGGATGAAAAGCATGTAACACTCCTGCAGCCAAAATCAACAGCTCAATGGTCTGGGCATGACGATGGGAAAACACACACACACACACACTTGTATTTGCTATATTTTTCCAAATATATATCTGTGTGTGCAGTCTAGCACCACTGTATAGCTGCACTACGCAGCTCTCTACGTGGGCAGAGTAATAGTTGCTCTAATTTTAGCTCTGCCCGACCTCAGTTTTCCACAGCATTATCCAAAAACCCTGAAAAATCTTCAGCAGGAGTATTCTTAGAACAGTCAAGTAAAATATTTTTTGCATACCTGATTCACTGGCTTACTGAATAGACACTTTTGGCAAAGCACTGCACATCCCTGATGTCAAAGAGGTCAGTACAAGCTGTTACTTGCTTGCTTCAGGTTTGACCTGGGCAAAAGTCTAGTTGAATTTAGCTCGTCTCAAAATTGAGACAAGCTTGGTTCTCATATTCCCCTCACTGTTATATTATATATATAGTAGGGCTGAACGATTTTGAAAAAATATCTAATTGCGATTATTTTGACTGATATTGCAATTACGATATGATTTGCGAATGATAATTTTTACATCATTATTCTCATTTTCACTGAAAAACATTAAAATGATTATGGTGTGATTTTTGCGGGGATCTGTACCAAACAAAGATGTTTTCTGTAGTCTGTAGAATATGATGTGTAGGCCAGGACATCTCTGCAGCACGACAATATTTAATTTAAAATGGTATTTTGACACACATTTCGCCTTATATTATATTGCGCCTCCTGCGATTTGAAAATTGCAGTAGGCCATATTGCGATTTCGATAAAATTTTGATTAATTGTTCAGCCCTAATATACAGTATATGATATCGTATAATTTCCATAAGTCTCCATCTAAATTTCCACGAAGCACAAATTTCATATAGTCTTTCTGCCTCAATAAACTGATAGTACTGCTATACTGATGTACTATTTTGCACTTCCTGTTAATGCTGAGATCCAGACTTTTTCACACATTTTCATTCACACATTTCTATTTCACAAGTCTGAATGTTGGAATTGTCGGTTGTGTAGTTTATATAACCACCATTTGCACTCTTCTTCTTCTTCTTTGTTCTATCCTATTACTATTTGCTGCTGCAATGAAACAATTTGCCCATGAGGATCATTAAAATTTAATCTAATATTATCTAATCTAATCTAAACAGGATGTTTCCACTTTTGAGGCTATTCAATTGTCTGGGAAGTAAAAGCAAGCGTTTACCCCTTATTTCAAATACTTTGAATTTTCACCTATCAAATATTTTTGCCCACTCTCTTTTTGCCAGAGGCAAAACAAGTAAGGTGATGTTCTATAAAAGTCACAACATCAGACTAGAGGTTCATTTTGCTAAAATGCAGTAGTAGATACAGTACATCTTTTATTTAGATATGTTGCATGTCAGGGCGTCATAGTGGTGAGCAATGTGGCCTCATAGCCACAAGTTTGTGGGTTTGATTCCCAGTCCTTTCTGTGTGGAGTTTGCATGTTCCCCCGGGTTTCCTGGTGGATTGGAAACTCTTAATTGGCCATACATATGAATGTGAGTGTCTGTCTGTCTATCTGTGTTCACCCTGTGATGGACTGATGACCTGTCCATGGTGTCTCCCTGCCTTCCATCCTATGTATGATGGTTTAAAATTCTATGTAATAACTTTTTTGTGGTAAAACATTCGCTTTTAATTGCTATTAGTGTTGGAGTTGGCCTTTCCAAGCTTCAATGAAACCATCAGCGTAACAAGAAACCCTCTGGAACTCGAACAGCCAATTCTGAGTGGTGGTGTACTGGATAGTACACTGGCAGGAAACAGCAGTGTCAACTCAAGTTGTACCGTGAGGAATATTAATGCACCATATAGGGTACTAATAGGTAGTGTATAGTGTAGGCGTACTGTTGCCAAATAGAAGCTTCTCAGCAGCTCCATAGATAGCCTCATCTCCAATATTTATTTAAGCTACACTGATTTACAGTATGTATCCTCTATTTTGTTTACTGACATGGTGATAAATAAAAATAGTAAACAAAATCTTGGCATTTATACACATTTATATGGCTAAAATACGGGGCGGGGCGCCACAAATAAACCGGGAAACCCTGGTTTGTGTACAAACAGTTTCACCTGTTACCAGGATGAAAGGATGTACCCCCCATCCAACCTGCACAATAACTTGGCCCCTTATTACCTTCCTGTACTTGACACATACTTGACTTCCTTGGCATTGTTCTGCCAATTGCTGCTGTGGCACCTGAATTTCCCCAAGGAGATCAATAAAGTGCTATCTTATCTTATCTTATCTTATCTTATCTTATCTTATCTTATCTTATCTTATCTTATGGAAGTAACATGTTACCTGGAGTAACATGGAAGGCCTAGGTCTGGAGTAAAATATTACCTAGAATAACATAGAGGGATGCGGGCTAGAGTAACATGTTACCTTGAGTAACATAGAGAGATGTGGGCTGGAGGGATACATTACCTGGAGTAACATGGAGAGATGTGGGCTGGAGGGATATATTACCTGGAGTAACATGGAGAGGTGTGGGCTGGAGTAATATATTACCGGGAGTAACATGGGGGGATGTGGGCTAGATTAACATGTCACATGTTGCCTGTAGTTACATGGAGGGATGTGGGCTGGAGTAACAGGTTACATGGAGTTACATGGAGTAACATGGAGGGATGTGGGCTGGAGAGATGTGGGCTGGAGTAACATGTTACCCGGAGTAACATGGAGGGATGTGCATATTAGTGCACGTTCCATATTAATACATATTAGTTCACATTGGATTGTGTGAGTTCCTGTGAGGTTAGTCAGCAGGATAATCTCAGTTATATGATTCAGTGTGTGATTCCTGTTCTGCCTAATTGTCGAGCATGAGCAGAGTTAAAAAGAAACACCAAAAATAAAGTCTGTGCTACACAGAGGCTTACTAGCTACACTACATTTTGTTTCATGAAATATAGTACATCCACTAATATCACCTTTGTGAATTTTCGTCCTTTAGTTAGTTTTTATATCGATTGTTGCTAGCGAAATGCTAATTGTTTGGGAAAGGGGACTACAACAGTTATTAGCCTGTAGCTAGCAACAGGGGGAAAACTCAGCAGTTGGAACTAACTAAAAAGTAACGTGAACAAGGCAACTATAACTATATATGAACAATAACAACTATAATAACTATTCAATGGAATGCTTTGAGAATCGTAAAAATCAGAATGTACAACAGTCAGGATGAGACGAGGAGAAGAGGTAGAGGGAGTCGCTCATGACCTCTGTGTCAAAGCAATGCAGCAGGGCTATTCTGCTTTCCCAATGATTACCATGTTGTTAGCAAAAATCAATATTAAAATTAACTAAAAAATCTAAATTCAAAAAGATTTAAGCTGTTTGGATAGATATATTTTTTTACCAAAGAGTAAGCCTGTCCTTGTTGGAACCTCCAGTAGAACCCCAGATCAGAGGAAATTGTATGAACTTTTAGAATAAGTTTGTACATGTATATTGACATTGTGAAATCTGAAGTGATTATTACTGGTGATTTTAATATGGACGTTTGGAAACCTAAACTTTCTGTTTGTAAGGCTTTAATTAATTTTTGCCACTATCCCTAACCTACGTGTATTTCCTCCTCCTCACACACTACTATTGACCTGGATTTAGGGTTAGATAGGCAGAAGATTGCAGATTGTGGTGTCATTAATTATGAGTTGAGTGATCATTCAATTGTTTTCTGTACAAGGAAGATTAAGAAATACTGTATGTGCTCAACTGTTGTAACTTGGTTAAAATCAGGGCTATGAAACATTGCAGCAAGGAAGCTTTTATTATCTCAGTAAATTGAAGTGGGACACTGTGTTGCAATGTAATGATGTCAACCAAGAATGGAATATCTTTAAACACATGTTTTTAGGTGCTGTAAACAAACTGGGCCCTGTAAAAGCAGTAAGAGTACAGCAGAGGACAGAACCCTGGATAAATGATGTGATTCTTCAGTCTATTAGGAAGAGGAATGAACAATATAGTACGTTTAGGATCAGCAGGGACACTCAGAGCTGGGGTGACTACAAAGGTGATAAATGAAGTGGGAAGATTAATCAACATAGCTAAAAAGACCAATTACAATGATAAAATAACTGAATATAGGTTGATTCAAGTAAGCTATGGAAATCCCTCAAACAGCTTGGTTACAGTAACAGGTTGAAAACTAAAACCGGTAACATCACCCTAGACACTGGGAATAAGGTATGAGGTAAAGAAAGAAAGAGGTGAAGAAAGAAAGAAAGAAAGAAAGATGTGGCTGGTAGCCTCAACATATACCTTACATCAGTGGCTACCAAGTTAGTGGATAAGCTAAACCAGCAGTCAGGGCAGTATGGTGAGAGTTTTGACCAGTAAAGCGATGGAGATAGCGCAAGATGAAAGTTTTCCACTGCTTGGTCCTTGTTGAAAAACCTCTCACCTCTGCGACTTGCCGTAAGTCGGTTTATATGGAAGCTAGCCCAAGGGAACCAAGGAGGTTTTATATTATCGAACGGTACACATAAAAATGGCTGCCGCTCCGACCATCCAGGAGTGTTAATTTGAATGGGAAAGACCGTTCTATCCATTCGAAAAAGCTGTTTTTGTGCAGTCAGTGGACATTCCATTCCTTGATTGGACGTAGCTCAACAAAGTTCAATATGAAGTTTGTTACTGGGCTGATCAAGTGCGCTTGGGCGTGTCAGTGCCAAAAACCTCTGGTCTCCTGGTGCTAATTAGGGACGTCACTGTCCATGGATTATTATCTTTGTGAATCGATGAATGCCTGAAACAATGACAAGATCATGAACAGAGGCAATATGGGAGGTAGCAAGCTTTTTATTAGCAAAGATACTACACATGCTGAAGCATGCTGAATGGACCAGGCACATTAGGTCTGATGATGTTTTTGTGAATGGTTCTCGTGCCTCATTTTAAAAATATTAAACTTTTTAAACTTTTCTCATTGCATCGCACGCCTGGTTCACGTTGCCACCTATCCCATCATGTCGTGAGCATGTGCTTTCTTGTTTCTCATAGACGTAGAGAGTTTTGATGACAGCACAATTCATTTGCGGAGTTCTTGGTTTACATCAGGAACCTGATGGGAGTACTAGACATATTACAGAGTTTTGGGTGCATGAGAAAATTAGCCTATCAATGAACTCAAGTCAGGTCTTGTCTTGCAGGAGGCCACATATCCTCACAGTAAATCCAGGGTTGGAATCGATGGGGCGGAGTGTAAAAACCCAATGAAACACACTGTGTAGAGCTTAAGACAATGTCTGAATTGGGCCCTATGTGTCTACCACCCAGACAAATTCCACTAACAGCAACACAAACAACAAGTGGCTATGATTCACAAGGTCAGGACAAAAGTCGCTCTTCTTGGATCAAAAGAAAGTAACTGTTAAAATATTTTTAACCCTACATACTTCCTCTGAGCTAAATTTCTATATCTTGTATGTAGCACTGCATGTAGAAGTATGCAGTATGTGGTAGGGACCACCTAATCTCTAAAACAATCTTGGATTATAGCGTTCACATTTGACCGACACGCATATTGACCTATAAAACAGTATAAGTAGTTTTTGACCCATAAAATGTATTTTTGCAAATGTACTGATTTTATTTAACCTTTATTTAACCATAGCCATAATGTTGTTGGACAAAAACTAATATCTGCCACGTGAATGCTTATTTTCTCACTGTAGCCCATGTGTTTTTTGTGGCAACATCATCATTATTTTCAAGTGAGCAGATCCAAGGGTAGCAAACTAAAAATTAAAACATAACAACACAGAGCAATGCAGCCATCTACATTTAAGATGATAGAAACAATGAAAACATACTTAAAGCAGCATGAAGCCAGCATCTGAGCAATGACTTCAAATGTGGGCACTTAAGCTGGAATGTCCCACCAACACAGCCAATGTGTTTGTACTGGGAGTGGAAATGGTGAAACCTCTGGAAACTGTGACTCATGATCAATAGAACAGTAGAATTGCTCTCAAAACAAACAAGCTTGTGTTTGCCATTGTGCTGTTATTGATGATCAGCAACATTTGACCCTGAGCGCAGTGCTTGAGCTAAAGCTGGATTTGCATTAACTTCCACAACAACAGCCAAAGCTTACTTTCTAATAAGTTATCCATCCGCCCCTCACTCCCTCCTGCTCTTCCAACTGCTACTGCAACTTTGCTTCACTTCCAAGTAACTGATTCATCCCTCTGACTCTTCTTCCATCCCTCCCTTTCCATCTCTTCCGTACAACTACCTTCTACGCCTCCAACCCATCCACCTCCCACCCTCTTCCACAAGCTCTCCATCCCTCCTTCCCCACTCTCCTTCTCTCCCAGTCAGATTCTCCTCATGCAGCTCCAAGCCACCATGACAAGGTGCCATTCACAAGCCTCTGTGCAATCACACCAGGAATGTAAACCCAGCTAATAGCCCATTTAAAACCCTTGAGGACATGTATGTTTGTGTTCCCTTTGGACTGTGAACTCTGAACATGCTAGCTAGACGTTCAGCATGCCACTAACTATACATCTTGGCCAATAACTGTAAGGCCCAGAATCATTTTTCCCCCTCAGATTCTGTGGCTCAACACAAATCAATTGCACATATTAGTTTTCATTTCAGTCTTGACAGTTTTCCATTCTGAATTTTATGGAAACCGTTTTTTTTTTGTTTTTTTTTGCTACTTCTCTTGCAAAGTTGATCCAATCTCTGCAAAATTTTGTACACAGCATATGTGAATGTCCTATTTTATGGCTATGACACAGAATTTTGAAAACAGGACGTCCTAAATACTTAATGCTAGAGCAACCAGAGTTCACATCCACGTTTGCAAGGGGCCCCAAAGTGCGTCAGACCACATTAGGTCATGCTGAGTAGCACCAACATCTGGACAAATTTTCAGATTTTCAAATGGTCAGGCAACATTTCACCTGCAGTTGCAAGACTGTCACAGAAATGTTCTATCTTTGTTTTTCCAAAACAATAAATCAAGCTTATATTCTCACTGTCAAATCATTTGCCCCATAGGCTTGGCAGCTACATTTTGTATTTGTATTCGGAAAACTTCGGAAGTAGGTGGGACTTGACATGCAAATGGGTGTGGTTTAGTCTGAAATGTTAGTCACACTGAAATGAACAAGACTAGGTTGACCTAGTGCAGTGTTTCGCCTCCTCTTTGCTTTCGCACCTTATTATAATACGTGTTCTGTACTGCCCTCTACATTGTAGTGATATAATACAATGAGTTTTGAACACCACATAAATAGGGTGACAAAGACAGCGTTTTTTCACCTGAGAAATATAGCCAAGGTACGATTTTTTTTAACCCAGCAGGATGCTGAGAGGCTAATTCATGCTTTTATATCAAGCAGACTTGATTACTGTAACGCTCTTTTTACTGCCCTTCCCAAAGAGACAATTGAGAAACTACAGCTGGTTCAGAACTCTGCAGCTAGACTATTGATGAAAACAAGGAAGAGAGAGCATATAACCCCTGTTCTGGCTGCACTGCATTGGCTCCCTGTGTCTTTCAGAGTTGATTTTAAAATTATTCTACTTGTTTTTAAGGCTCTTAATGGCTTAGCACCCCCATACATATTAGAGTCCTTGGTGTCCTATGTCCCCTCATGAGCCCTCAGGTCCTCTGAGGCAGGTCTTTTAAAAGTACCGAAGGTTCCCCAAAAGAAAATTGGGGAAGCTTCCTTCATCCACTACGCGCCAAAATTGTGGAACTCCCTGCCTAAAGGTGTTAGAGAGATGGACTCAGTAGACACTTTTAAACGACAGCTGAAAACATATCTTTTTAACCTGGCATACAATCACTAATACTTCTTTCCTACTCTTTTTTTTAACTTTTGTATTATTTTATTGTTTTTATTTTTTTATTTATTTTTTTCTATTGTTTTTATTGTTTTTAATGTTTTTACTCATTTTATTGTTTTTACTCATTGTATTGTTTTTACTCATTACTCATTATTGTGATATGGTTGTGATATGGTTGTGATATGGTTGTGCCGAACTATTCATTTTTGTGATATGGTTGTGCTGAACTGTCAAAGCACTTTGAGCTGCATAGTCTGTATGAAAAGTGCTATACAAATAAATGTATTATTATTATCATTATTATTATTATATAAGTGGCACTTTGTACAATTTTAAAGGCCCATTCACATCTAGAACGATAACTATAAAGATAACTATAACTCTAACAAGATTTAAATCGTTCTAAATAGAATGTCTGTGGCAAAAATGACTTTTTGGCCTTTTTAGCTCATTCAAACTATCATACCATACACATATTGAACAATTTAGGCCAAATCTTTAGTGGTGACTTCATTGTGTACCGGTAGGCCTACATAAAAACTGAACTACTCTATGGAACAGGATGACCCCCCCCCCCCCCAACCCCTTCCAAGAAACAGAGAAAAACTGGCCTCACTAATGTGAAATTAGTAATCAAAATAATTCGACTATTCCCAGAGCGAACAAAAAGTGTACAAAGAAGCAACTCTCTCTCTGTCTCTATGGCTCTGTGTGTATGACGCCAGCAGACACAGGAAACAGGAACACAAACAAACCCCGCCCCCTTCTCTTCTGAGTTCAATGAGAAAAGCCAGTCAAGTTATTTTCAGTTGAATATGTTTTTTCTATGACTACAGGCATACTATTAAAACATTCAAATAATGTTGAAGAAATTCAGAATGAAAAAATATTCATGTCCGATGCTTTGCCGAATATGGTTATCGGATTCAAGAACATCTTTAACCTAATTCAGTTCTGACCTTAGGGACAGACAACATAAAGCTGAATGGAGAGCAGAATAAAATGGAAGCGCAACACACCAAGAAAGGCAGGAGAAGAGAGAGGGACAGCAAGGAAACTGCACAGGAAGGAGTGGGTACATTGTGTGTGTGTGTGTGTGTGTGTGTGTGTGTGCATGTGTGTTGGTCCAACAATAGCAACCCAGACAGGTTCAGCAAGATGAAAGAGATTGGAGGATGTTGACCCCACTGGTTGCCTGGAAAGCCTAAACAGTCCTTTTTTTTTTTTACTCTTTGTTGAATAAAACAGGACTCTGAAAATGTTCCCATAGTGGAAGAGAGGCAGAGACAATCACCCCCCCCCCCCCCCCCCCCCCCCCCACACACACACACACACACACACACACACACACACACACACACACACACACACACCCCTCAGCATGTTCACATTGTGGAAGAGTGACGAGACTAGGGATGGGAGGATATAAGATTTTATCATTTATTTATCATTTAAAAACACTGAATTTCCATTATCGGGATAATCGTGAATATCGTCACGAGCGTGAATATCCTCATGAGTGACTTGAAAAAGCTGTCTAGCTCACTAACGTACAGTCCTATTGATTTTATTTTATTTAAAGAACAGACTCACACAATGTTGCTATTTTTTATTTATTTATTTATCCTTTATTTATGCAGGGGGACCTTATAATTTATGATTACCTTATTTAAGATTGTTTGATTGTTTGTTTTTTTGCATTCATTCTGCTGTCCTTGCTGTACCTCTGTCTGTGTGATCTGAAAACAAAACAAGTTATTCATTTACTGTGCATTTACAACACATAACTAATTGAACCATGTGAATGTTTGGATATCAGGTTGATAGGTAGATTATTTTTATTAATGGATTTTTTTCTCTCATTGTGATTACCTGCTGGGTGTTGGCGAGAGTCTGAATCTGTCCTTGTTTGTTTTTCACTAAAAAGGATGTTCACAAAAAAACAGACGTGTCCTATGATGCAATAAAAATATTTGTTTCTTAACAAAATGTAAGGTAAAGTGATTCCAGTATGTTTTAGTGCCATTTTAAGAATTTTAAGCATATTTTGATGATTATCAGGATAATATCATGAATCGCAATTATTTTGGCCAGGATAATCGTGACATGAAATTTTCATATCGTCCCATGTCTAGACGAGACACAAGAGGAGACAAGAATCATGAGGTTGACTTTTGGAAAAAAGGGGACAGCGGAACAAACCATTATCTTAGAGATGGACAGGGAGTAGACAGCACACAGAGCCGGGATTAAAAGCAAACAGAGCTCTGACCTAGACCAGTGTTAATCTAGAAAGTCTGAGCAACTCACTTTTACTGTCTGAACACAGGTGGAGCCATAAATCCATATGAATATGGTTTCAGTCACTTGAAAAATGTTCGCTTGATTGCTTCAATATTTTTCAATATTTTTCTCCTTTTTGCAGTTAAAGTTAAAGTTTCACAGTTAAGTTTGTGGAGAAGAATGACAGCCGTGACGGCTGTCATTCTTCTCCACTGTTTGTAGAAAAGAGCTATAGACTTCCTGCTTTGTGTATTGTACTTCCGCTTGAGATCTCATTGGCTGTTGACTGTTGTGGTCACGAGAGCCCGCCCCATGAGTGCCGACAAAATCAAACCAGTTTGATTTTGACCATTGAGATTTTGCCCCACAATTGTACTTCACAAAACACATAAAACACTACAAATTGAATCAGAATTATTGAGAAAACCTGCCACAAAATCTAGCAATTTGGTCGCAATATTCCCAAAAGAACAAAAAAGGAAAAGAAATTAGGGATGGGACGATCTGCCTATCTCACAATATGATGCAATACATAATATTGGGTTCATGTTTCGATACAACCATGATAGGGTGTAATAAATATAAGATCGATGACAACAAAGTCTGACTGTGCAGAATTACACTGGAAAAAAGGCCACTTCAAAAATAAGTAAAAAAAAATGTTTTTTGCTTGTAATAAGTAAAAAAATCTGCCAATGGAACAAGTGAAAATTCACTTGTTAAGATTTCTTGAAATAAGATTTGATATTTAGGCCTTTCAAGATAAAAGAGATCTTGAAATTAGCTGGGAAAACTCATTTTTAGCTATATTTTACTAGTATTAGGAAGTGTTGTGTCTCATAATAAGCCTGTAATGCTCAGAAGTAGTATTTTTTCCCTCAAAAGTAGCTTTTTGTTTTTTTTACCGTTCATGTCATCCTCTTCATTTCAAGTGTATTTAACTTATTTTAAGTTCTATAATAGTGACACTGTTCTAGATTTAAGACCATCACCTACTTGAAATAAGATTAGAAAGTGATATTTAAGATAAAGATTAAGATAAAATATGTCTTGAAGTTAGCTGGAAATACTCATATTGAGCATTTGTTACTAGTATTAGGAAGTGCTTTTTGTGTCATAATAAGCCATAATTCTCCAGCCTGGCATCCTCTTCATTTCAATTCAAGTGTATTTAACTTATTGTAAGCTCTACAATAGTGATACTGTTCTAGATTGAAAAAATGAAAACTAGTCTTGCATTAAACCAACAAATGCTTTATTTTCTCTCCATAAAAGGAACCATGCCTTTAACTTTTTAGCTCTGTGGAATGCAGGAGTAAACATACAGTTCTGACAAACCAGTGCATTACATGGAGACTTCTTCACAGCAGTGTATGACTGGAGCACCATTCACCCCTCCCTCTCTCCCTCCCTCCAACCATCCTCTCTCGCCACACAACAAGAGTCCCATGGACAGAGGTCTGTTTTTAAGTTATGCACAACATTTGCATAGAATGAATACAATTTTGCACTGGCATTAGTTTTTTTCAATATGTTTTGGCTCACAGTGTGTATGGAACTGTAATAAAATAATGAAAACATAGCAGAACATGCCAAATATGTGTGTGGGTTAAGGTTGGACCCGAACATCTAACCAATGTGTCCCTCAATACACCTACAAATTGCTCATTATTGTAACATTCAAATTAAGGGTTTTGGGCTAACATTAACGTTGGGCTAACTTGGCTAAATTCCAACCAAGAATCAATGGCAATGACCGTGGATTGTCTAGTAGCCTAGAATAGAATCTCAGAGAGAGAGAGAGAGAGAGCGAGAGAGAGAGAGAGAGAGAGAGAGCGAGAGAGTGAGAGAGAGAGAGAGAGCGAGAGAGAGAGATCTATCCTATAGTCCACATCTGACCATTGGCTTTATTGGCCAACAAAAGCTTTCCAATCGGCCATGCTCTTCTTGTAAGATGGTGTGAGATCTCGCTCATGGATTGTGTCCAAGAGGACCTACATTTGTATGACTGAAAGCAGAGTGGCTACACACTTGGGGTACGTAAGGTGTAGGGCATAATAGTAGGCCATAAGGTATAAAGCACCCTCGGTAACCTTGTCTTTTGGGAACGTAGTTATCAGCACATCTCCTACAGCCAGGAGGCAGTTGGACGAACTCACAAGGAAGACTGGACAGGAGAGAGGGCGCTTCTTCAAGTAGGCATTGGGGTCTTCTTTTTCCTTAAACACATAACACAGACATCCTTCTATCAGGATAATGCACTTTTGTTTCAAGGATCATTTCGGTATTTTGGAACCTAAGCCATTTTAGAAGGTTGTTTACAATCAAATATAACTTTCCAAAGCAAAATTCTGACGAAAGGTGCAGTACTGAGAAAGTTACAGCTGAAGTTGCTGCTTGTAAGTGTCCCCAATGCATTTCCTGTTCACATACGTTGTAAGCCTTCCAAAACACTGAAAACGTATGTTTTCGAAATCAATAGGCTTAAAGAATAGCAAAATGTGTCTCTGCTGTACAAAATTGTGTTGCTAAACACGCTGTATTTGAATTTATAGGAATGTATTTAGATTTGTTGGGCTAGCCAAGGCTAGGCTAGTCTTGCTAGGTCTTCATTAGGTCTATAAAACCTGCTACTAACCATGTAATGCGTCCATTTTTTGTACATACTGTAACTTTGAGAGCTACACACATCTTACCAGTGAAAATCCTGTTTCCAAAAACAAATGTTTTGGGTGTCTTTGAAGGCTTAGAACATACAGTATGTGAATAGGAAATACATTGGGAGCAGTTAGAAGCAGCACCTTCAGCTATAACTTTTCCAATACTGCAGTCGAAATTATCCTGTAACGTTTTACACAGCTCACCTCGAGGACATGCACCAGAGCCTCACTCGCATCTCGTCGCCTCTTCGGAGGAGCAGATGTAAAGGGGAACAGTGATGGCAGCACACGTAGGATCCCGACAGCCTGTTCAACTGTTGAGGAAAAGATTCATTACTTTTACACTTATATAAAATGCACGAGATCAAATCTGATCAACGGTATACAACAGATATAATGCTTTAAAAACAGAAACATTCAACAAACGATGAGATAGCCATCATAGATGAAAAAGAAGAAAGACAAGAAAAGACACTAGCACATGAACTTGACAATTAACATGCCCTAATGTCCACCCTGACCCTGATCACTAATAACATCAAAACATCATTGCTTACCTTTGTCCATTCCCATTGGGGATTTGAGCATCTTTTTCCATACACCAAAAAACTGCACCTTCTGGCAGAAGTCGTGCCATCTTCCCTTCAGTTCATCAATGTAGTGGCTGTTATCCTTGTCCAAAATGCGTCGAAGCTCCCCCATCACCTATGAAATATCCAGTATACCAATACAGACATTTGAATGCATCACTTAGGAGGAGGAAATTGGTATATAAAACATTGTTCTGTGTGGTACCATGTTTTGAATTATGCCCAGTCAATAATGACTTACATGTCCAATGTCCTTGAAACAAGGATATGCCTCTAGAATTTTCTCATGTCTGTCCTCCTCGCAAACGGAATCGGAATCAATGAATGCTCTTCTGGCTGCAAATTCCAAATCCAGGAGCTGAGAGACAGACTCGTGGTTTGGATTTTTTTTTTTATACAAAGCCTGTAGGGTCCTGTAGTGCTTGGCCATGGTTGCTGGACTGTCGGTGTCTGGACTGTCGATGTCTGCAGGCTTGTTAGCTGTAGACACAAACATACATAATTAAACCCTTGTGCCTCACTTTAAAAAAGTTCCTTAAAGGACAAAAATGTCTGTGTCAAAAAACTGCCATAAAAATATTATATATTAATATTATTTTCCACTTTCACTGAGTTAAATCTTTTAACCAACTTCAGCCCTGATTATAACTACCAAATAATCATTCATTTTTCAGAATTTTAACCCTTTAAATGCCAGTTTGTTTACATAATGCCACTGTTGTTTTTTATGAAAAAAACAAAACAAAACACAAAAATGGAATTATTTTCTGTATACTAAATGCTAGGGGGATTTTTTTTCTTTTTAATGCCATGAGAACCACTTGCTCTCGGCTCATATGGTCATGCAATCACATACACTTGCATGTAGGCACACAAGTATACCCCTACAAAGATGCACACACCCCCACCACACACACACACACACACACACACACACACACACACAGCCAGGAGGCAGTTGGACGAACTCACAATCAGGACTGGACAGGAGAGAGGGCGCTTCTTCAAGTAGGCTTTGGGGTCTTCTTTT
This sequence comes from Centroberyx gerrardi, assembly GCF_048128805.1. Taxonomy (NCBI): domain Eukaryota; kingdom Metazoa; phylum Chordata; class Actinopteri; order Beryciformes; family Berycidae; genus Centroberyx; species Centroberyx gerrardi. Next base: position 1,640,193 of record NC_136014.1, read on the forward strand.
TCCTTCAACACATAACACAGACATCCTTCTACAGACCTGCCAACCTTGGGAAAATATTTTGAGTACCACAATAGTGTAACGCTTAGTTCACATGCTTTCGCACCACTTCGCTTTGCACACGGTCATTTCCCCACTCACCGCCATATCATCAAGTTATTCAACATATAAATCGGCTATGAAGAAAACAATACAATTATATATTCTTGAGAAGAATTCCTTTAATGAAAAGACAGATATTTACATTTTGGAATGACTTGCAGGGAGCATTTTTACATATGTTCACCTCAAGTTTTGGAACTTTGACCATGTTTTAACATAGACATCCAACATCATAACTGTATATAAATAACAGAAAATCACAAAAGGCATGTTATGTCCCTTTTAAGCACATGTATTTTAGCCTGGTAAGACCATCCTGATCACGTGACCTCACATTCTGTTTCGCTCCACGGATCAGTCTGGACTTCTAGCCGCCCACATCGATTTCAGTGGGCGGGAGTACTTGCCTTGACAGACAAACTCCTTCAGCCAATCAACGAATCCAAATTCAAATCCAGTCAGAAGAACGGCGAAAACGCCGAGAAACTCCGCTAGTGCATACTCTTGTTCTTGTTTAATTGTTGTTATTGAGTCTATTTCTGCAATAACTGCACTTATGGCTGTTTACTCTCGTTGCTTCGGGAGACGGCATTACTGTTTTGCCAGCGGCGGCCTGTATTTCACGTCATCAACTACGACGCAGTCCCTGATTGGCCCGGTTACGTCATCAACTACGACACAGTCCCTGATTGGCCCGGTTACATTGTAATTTCAGGAAATCGATGTGGGCAGCTAGAAGTCCAGACTGATCTGTGGAGCGAAACAGAATGTGAGGTCACGTGATCAGGATGGTCTTACCAGGCTACATGTATTTGACTGTACCAGTGAAAGCCGTTCAACAGAACATACAGAGCTGAGACATTTTTTGAACATGTAAAAGTGTTATATAAATGAATAACCAAGCAAGTTAACTATTATATATTTTTCCCAGGTTTTGGCTAAACTGTCTTTTTTTGTAAATGTAGTTCTGTGTGTATTTTCGTTGTGTTCTGTTCACCTTGACCTTGAAGCTCTCCCCTCTTTTAACTACAGTTGAGATGCCATTTTGCATCATTCATCACCTCTACTTGCAGTGGCACTTGCTCTTGACTGCATTGCCTCATAGCTTGCTGACTTGGCCTTTCTGAGCAGAGCATCACTGAAGCCTTCCATGTGACAGACAGTCCCCTTTGCAGCCATGCTCACCTTTCTTGTCACCAAGGCTCATGTCAATGCTCAGGCTGGCTCTGTATTGGGTCTTGTTTTTGGTAACGAGACTGAAAACCCTCTCGCAATCAGCATTGCTATGGAAGACAACCAATATCCCAAGCATGACTGCTGAAAGGTTGGAGAAGACCTCCTTGCCTCCCCTCTTCAACATGCCAATGTCTCGCCAGGCCTCATCAGTGCGCTTGCTGAGGATGCTGTCCTCAAAGCTGGTGGTTTGATACATCCGGAACTCATCTTCCACTTGATCCACAGTGACCTCTACAGGCAGAATAGAAGGAAAGCGGCTGATAAAGAACCGGAGAGAACGGAATTTCACAGATTGCCTCTTAGCTATGTCTGCCACAACAGAATGCATAAGCAGCTCATCCCCAAATGGAAATTTGGAAACCATGTAGTCAGCTGCAGATGAAAAGAACTTCCTCACATCTCTGAAGAATGGCTTCAGCTCTAGGTTACCCTGGCTTTGGATAAAGGTTTGGGTGTCCTGGCCAACTGAGAGTTCCTCAATTTCAATTCTCCACATCCCCCCCCCCCAGTCCGTTTACCTTTGCAAAGGAGTTAAAAAAAAACTGTCCTCACTTGAGGAACCAGCCAGCCGGAGTGAGGAGGGGGAACGGATAAAATCGATGTTGTGTTGCTGTCGATTTGCAATCTCTTGAAAAGACATTACGCATTTGTCAATCATGATCATCTCCGCTTGATATTTGGGTGAAGGCAGGGGGAATGAATCCGGCGCTATGATTGGTCGAACTCTTCTTCTTCTTTTGCTTTTCGGCAGGCTAGACGCTGCTGCCTCTTGCTGTTAGACTTGAGTACTGCACGTGCACAATTGCACTCACAGGCGTCACCAGCTTTTTGCGTAATTTAGAGTGACAAATCGTACCAGCGTACTTTGATGTCAAAATGCGTACCTGCTATGCAAAATGCGTACAGGTTGGCAGGTCTGCTTCTATCAGGATAATGCACTTTTGTTTCAAGGATCATTCCTGTATTTTGGAACCTAAGCCATTTTAGAAGGTTGTTTACAATCAAATATAACCTTCCAAAGCAAACACACACACATCTTTCAAAGCTCAATAGCCTATACTGTAATTGTAGAAACCAGGAAAATAACATGTATTTGCCCCATAGGCCAAACATGAGAAAATGGCTCGATCTGGTGGAAAATAGTAAAAACTACAATTTTGAAGCCAGGGCTTTAGATTGACTGCCTGATATAATAGAATGCATGATTTTATGTTGTAATGGCCGTGGGATCAAAAATTACGGTTTTAATGGGTTTCAATGGGGACATTTTTGTCCGTAAGGATCCGAGTGTCTGTATTTTGGCTACACAGTTTATTATAGACTTATTATAGGAGCTGAGGTTGAACTTCCAAAATTCTGAAAAAAAAAATCACACTCTTAATTTATGCTGTATGCATTAACACAGCCAAAATGATCGAAAAATTTAAATTATAAGAAGCCAAAAATGTCCCTAGTGAGGCACAAGGGTTAAATACATGACATTATTTGATAAGAATGAGTGATTATAGGAAGTAGAAAAGGTTGCCGCAAACTAGATTTTGAGTGCTTCAGGTTCAGCTTCATTCTGTTTTGACGCCCCAGGCACATATGCCAATATCACATTGACTGACACTTGGTACATCTTATTTTATGAGTGCAAGGAAACCAAAATGTTTAAAATGTGAAATATCAAGAACTGTTTAAATACCCAATAATGTGGGTTTATTAGACTCGTGAACATCACAAGTGTAACAGAAATATGAACACCACACAAGGGTAAATTTGTAAATGCAAAGTTGGAACTCACCTTTTTCATTACTGCCCGAGTCTGGGGTGCTACTCCCTTCTGAAGAGCGATCTAGAATGATTGATCTAGAATGTCACTTGAATCAATTTCATCTGTGTCACTTGGCTGCTCAAGACGGCGCCTCTTTGTAGAGCTGCAACGATTAGTCGAATAATCAATTAGTTGTCAACTATTAAATTAATCACCAACTATTTTGATACTCGATTAATCGTTTTGAGTCATTTTTTAAGAAAAAATGTCCAAATTCTATGATTTCAGCTTCTCCAATGTGAATATTTTCTGGTTTCTTTAGTCCTCTATGACAGTAAACTGAATATCTTTGGGTTGTGGACAAAAAGAAAGACATTTGAGGATGTCACCTTGGGCTTTGGGAAACAGTTATCAACATTTTTCTGACATTTTATGGACCAAACAACTAATCGATTAATCGAGAAAATGATCGGCAGATTAATCGATAATGAAAATAATTGTTAGTTGCAGCCCTACCTCTTTGAATGTCTCCCATCTTGAATGGTCTTTTGGGGGAATCTCACATTTTGCAATCTTTTGTATAGCTGTGCGTACACAGTGAACTGCACAAGACAAATTTAAGTAAATCTTTCAAATCTCTACTAAAAATGCCAAACATGAAACACTTTGGTCATCAACTGGATGCATTTCACTTACCCATGTATTCTTGTTGTTCATGCCTCGGTCCTGCAGCATGGGGTAGTACAGTACTATTCTCTTTGCCTTAGCTGTGATTTCTGGTTTTGACGGGTATCTGTGCGATTCTCCATCCCCCGTTGCCCTCAGGATTGCGATCATACTGGTCATGGTGTTTCGGATGAGCCGGCATCTGAGGTCCTTCGACATTTGGCAGTTGCGCTCTTCACCTTTCTTCGCCAACTCAAAGTATTGTTTTCAGACTTGCTCAAGTTCGGTGTCGGTGTGCAATACATATTCTAGGAAGGATAACTTCACAACCTTTTCAGGGGTTGTGTACTTTGCAGGACATCCTTTCACAGGAGTGGATGTCTGTGGCATGGGTGACTCATTAATAGAAGTATAGAATAGAACTGCCCGTTGATTTTGAGTCTTCTCGGCCAGATTTCTGTAAAATAAAAGAAAATGAACTACTGGTAAATGCAACATTTCATTTTTACTGTGTTAACACAAACTGCAATGCAGCATTGACAGCTCTGCACAAGTATAACTATGCAATCTGTTTCATCTCTTGCGTCAACTAACTGAACACCTATCAATGAATCTCTAAACCAGTATTTATTTCTTGAAAGAGAAATTATTGTTCATAACAGTTTTAAACATTCTCATAACACTGCAGCATCACAAAACCATGAAAAATAGTATGCACACACACCAAATTCACGACCAGGTTTATATGGTGTGGTGTTATGACAGCATAAATGTGTTAAATCCACACAGACATGCATTTTGGAACTGACAAGTTCCATGTCTGAACCACTGCAAGTGAATGGACGGAGACTCCCTAACAAAATAACCTCCAAGGCACTCATTCTCATGAAACTTGGTTTGTATTAAAAAGGGACAGGCTCATTCAATTATTCCCTTTTCAGTCTAGCTGTCATGTAGGCTATGGCGAGGCTATTCAAAATTCGCAGGAATATTTAGCCTGTTTAATAATGTTAGGCTACATAAACATTGAAACACTCGAAAACAGCCTATTGTAACGGGGAAAAATAATAACTACTAAATAAACAGAAATGGAATAAACTTACTAAATCGACAAAAACTGTAAATCTAAACATGATGTCACAATTGAACACACCTGTAGGCTACCATGCCTGTTCCAAAATCACTGTGCTGCTAGCTCAATGTGCTGCTGCTTAGTTATATAGGTAAACTGTGCAAACGGAACTAAATCCGTTCGCACAGTTTACAAATCCGTTAGCACGGATTGTGAATCCGAGGGCACGGTTTAGAAATCCATGCGCACAGTTTACAAATTTGTTTGCACGGATTTACACATCGAGTTTTTTTTTCTACCATGTGACCCCAGAGGGGCTCCGTAGGTTTCTCTAAGACATGAGGTGATAAGCAGCAAAAAAAAAAAAACAGCACCACCTTCAGGTGAGAAGGAGCCACAGTAAAACAGTCATTTCTTGTCAAGTGTTCTACCCTAGTCAGTGGTCTAATAAATAAAATAAGCTCACAGATTGCACAGATGAGGGGCTGTTTGGTAGAACCGCAGCACTGGCATTTCCTCCTTCCAAGCTCTGCAGCATTTGTTTTATTTTTGGGAGCTCTGCAAAGAGGGGAAAAAAGAATTACACATGTATTTCCTTGTGATTTCTGTTACTGGAACACACAAACACAATATTTTACATTCAATCAAACGAAAGTAATCCATGTATTATTACATTTTTACATTTACTACCATTTAGTGAAAGACATTTTAATGCACTTTGTTATCATGTAATCACGTTACAAAATTGAGAAAAGACTTAAAGGTCCATGATGTGTAGGGCTGAACAATATGGTAAAAAAAAGAATCATAATGCGATTACAGAAGATTTTAGTGGAAATAATTTTTGGATCATACTTTTCATTTCACTGAAAAAAATCATGCTGATGTGCTTGGGTCTGTACCAACAAACATTCTGTCATTCTTCTGTCTGGAGAATATGATTTGTGAGCCAGAGGCATGGCCTACAAATTTGGATATTTTCACTACAGTTGGTCTGACCAGGTTCACTACAATATCATTACCCTACAAGGGGAACTAAAGCCCACTCAGCCCTGCTGGAATGGATTACTGTAGAATGGATTACTGTAGAAAATGTATGGCCAATTCACAAGCTTAAACTCTTTATCCAGTTTTGGAGTCTTGGAGGTTAAATATCATATCATATCATATGATGTACATCATATATGATGTACATCGGAAATGCTCATCTTTGGCAGCTCCCGAAGACGCCGTGAATAAAACAACGCCATATCCACATGTAGCTGCTACAACAACAAGCTTTCAGTAAAACTGAACCGGAAACTAGTAAATCTGTTTTAACAGAATGCGGAAGTAAGTTGGGCATAACGCCTATTGATTCACCACTCCAAACCTTACAACTCCATCTGCTTTCTCTAAATTTAAGTAGTGCATTATCATCCAGAGTGGACAATTATAATAACATCAAAATGTACTTCTATTCCCAAATTATGAACCCAGCTTACATTTCATGAGCACCTCAGGAACATCCAGGCTCTTTTTGACTTCTCCAATGATGCTGTAACTGCCACATTGTGTGGGGATCTGAAGCTGAAAAGGACATTGGCATGGAAATAAATTATCTGGGGATGCCCCTCATGTACAATAAAAATGTACAAGAACCAGCTTCTTGATTTCCTATAATATTTCATACCTCTCGGATGGATTAAAACGCCTTTGATTTTCCTCTGAATTATGGAGGCGCCTCACCATGTCCTGTAACATTCAAGATATGATTAAATTATAAAATCATAAGTCATAGCTATTCTATACACTGTTGGACAAAAACAAATTTACACTTGAGGCCATGTGTCCAGTGGTCAAATCATAGCCATGAGGTTACAATAGCAGTCTCTACCTTCTCTCTCTCTCTCTAACGGTCCACGGTCAAATCACTATAATATGGCCAAATCATATTCCATAAACGCCGTCCGTGTTTTACAATTGTTAGTGTCACGTTTTACATACCAGAGTAGCTGTAGATGGCCGATGCAAAACATACCGTAAGTTATGAATGTAACTATGGATCTGTGAGACCGAAGGTGCAGAACAAAGCGGTATAATAGCTTTGTTCCAGCAGCCGTCACTCAGATTAACAAGTCGTAGCAACATTGCACAGATGATATAGAGGCAATGTTTATTTATTTATTTATTTATTTAATCTTTTAGTTTTAGTGATTTAGTGATTATTGGAACTTTGAGCCTACTTTTGTCTACTGTTTGTGTTGTTTCTAAAATGTGTGTCAAGATGGATGACTCTCTACTGCAAACCAAATCTACCTACGGGTACAAATAAAGTAACCTGAACCTGAACCTGAACCTGACCGTCACTATGGTCTAAATAGAATGATAGCCTTCGTTCCGCCTACTCTTGAGACCTTATGTAAACAAAGTCATGCCCATGACCCCCGGAGGCGGAACTTCCCGCACTATAAAAGCGGGGACAACTTCCGGCTTACCTTGAACGCCTCAGAGTGTTCCGAGCGACAAGGATAGTGACGGTCATCCTTCGGTCTCACAGATCCATAGTTACATTCATAACTTACGATCTGTTTCGACCTCACTCTGACCGTCACTACGGTCTAAATAGGATGACTCATACCAAAAGGGTCGCGAGGAACAGAAGAATCTAATTGTCCGAACCTCGCTGGGCAACAGACATCAGAACAGCAGTGCTTACTGGTGTTGAACAGGTCACATCAACTCTGTAAAATCTTGCAAACGTACATGGTGTAGACCATGATGCTACAGCACAAATGTCTCCCAAAGGAACTCCCTTCAGTGCAGCCCATGAAGTAGCTACACTTCTGGTTGAGTGGGCTCGTATCCCTGTAGGAACTAGAAACCCCTGTTCCGCGTAAGCATGGGAAATGACATCAACCAACCAATGTGACAAACGCTGCTTAGAAAGCGGCAACCCCAGTTTTGCCTTTCCATAGCAGACAAATAGCTGAGAATGAGACCTCCTTAGAGGCTGAGTACGAGCCACATAGGCACGCAATGTCCTAACTGGACACAGGGTGAGCAACTCGTCCCGCTCTGCCTGCGAGGAGGAAGAGGGTTGAAACTGACCCACCTCCAGTACCTGATTTGTAGACTGAGGTTTAAGTACTTTTGGCAAGAAGGCAGGATTAGGCCAAAGTGACACCCCTGTGCCGTCTGCCCTCCACCGTAAACAATCATCACTAACAGAGAGAGAACACAGCTCTCCAACCCGTTTAGCAGAGCAGAGAGCCAAAAGAAAGGCTGTCTTGAGAGACAGAGCTTTCAAGTCTGCGTCAGCAAGAGGCTCATATGGGGCCTTGGTGAGAGATTTTAACACAAGAGGCAAGTCCCAGCTTGGTGCCCGCAAGGTACGGCTTGGACACAAACGACGGGCACCCTTCAGAAACTGACACACTAAAGGATGCCGACCCAATGGCAGGCCATCGGTCCCCCCATGAAACGCTGAAATAGCTGAGGCATAAACCCTAGTTGTACTGGCTGCCTTGCCTTGGTCCAACTGAAACTGCAGGAAGCGAAGGACAAGCAGCACAGAACAGGCTACTGGGTCAACATTCATGCCCAAATACCAGTCTGAAAAGATCCTCCACCTTAGGGAGTAACTAGCTCGAGTGGATGGAGCTCTAGCATTGCACAATGTCTTGCGGACAGTCTCGTCTAACTGTTGAGAGACGGACTCTGCAGAGGCCAGACCCACAAGCACAGGGCAGTTGGGTTTGGGTGCCAAATCTGCCCGTCTACCTGCGACAGAAGGTCCGCTCGGGATGGCAGTTTCCCCGGGTGACCCTGTATCAGCTGAATCAGGTCCGAAAACCACGGCCTCCCTGGCCAGCGTGGAGCAACCAGCAGAACTCTGTAATGACCCTCCCTGACCCTTCGGAGGACTTGAGGAATCAGAGGGAGAGGGGGAAAAGCGTATAACAAGCCTGTCGGCCATTCTTGTGACAGAGCATCTAGGCCCAAACTGCCCCCCTGACCCGTGAGGGAGTACCATTCCAGGCAATGGGTCGTTTCCCTGGTTGCAAAAAGATAGACCTGGACTACCCCGTACCGAGCCCAGATTTGGGTCACTACATCCGGGTGTAACCGCCACTCTCCCGGGAGAGGCCCTGTCCTGGATAGAATGTCGGCCGCCCTGTTCGCTACACTCGGGATGTGGACTGCCCTCAGAGAAGTCAGTCGAGGCCACGCCCATATCAGTAGCTCCCTTGCCACCTGGAGACAGCGTAGTGACTTTGTTCCCCCCTGGTGATTTATATGGTACACTGCAGAGGTGCTGTCCGTTCTCACCAGCACATGCTTGTGACGTATGGATGGCAAAAAAACCCTGAGAGTAAAGATGAACGGCCCTTAGTTCGAGCACATTTATATGTTCTTACGACCAAGGGGGCTCCCACATGCCCCTTACTGTCCTGCCCTCCCAGACGGCTCCCCAGCCCGTCAGTGACGAATCTGTTGTGATTATTGACCTTCTGTGAGGCAGGTTCCCCAGTGGGGTTCCTCTGAGAAGGAAGTCCCTGTCCCTCCAGGGGAGCAGGGCCCGCATGCAGGACCGTGTCACGAGCAGCCTCATCCTCCTATCCTCTTTTGGATGGAGATGAAAGGAGTTGAACCATTGCTGTACGGTACGCGCCCTCAGCAGGCCCAAGGGAATCACCACCGATGCTGCTGCCATCAATCCCAGCAATTTCTGAACCCTGTGAGCAGTCACAAGCTTCCCTAGTTAGAAGTGACGTAACGCTTTCGCCAAACTTTCTACCCTCTGAGGAGTTAGACACACATTCATTGTCACAGAATCGAAGCGGAGACCAAGAAAGTTTACCTGTTGCCGAGGCTGCAGATTGCTCTTCTTCCAGTTCACTGTGAACCCCAGGGACTGAACATGAGCCAGCAACATCTCCATGTCCCGGATTACTTGATCTAGAGAGGGGGCACAGATCAACCAGTCGTCCAGATATGGCAGGATTTTGAGACCCTGTAACTGAAGGGGGGCTAAGGCAGCCGAGACCACCCGAGTAAAGATTCTCGGTGCCAGTGACAGGCCGAATGGCAGAACCTGAAACTGGAAAACTTGGCCCTGGAAAGCAAAGCGGAGAAAGGGTCTGTGTTCTGAGCAAATCGGAACGTGGATCCTTTTGCATCCTTTAAATCGAGGGATGTAAAGCACTCCCCTGCACTGATGGACTGCATTACTATTTTTGTATGAATCATTTTGAATGGGAGAACCTTTAGATATCGGTTGAGGCGCCTGAGGTCGAGAACGGGCTGATGACCACCATCTTTTTTTGGAACTATGAAATAGGTGGAGTAAAACCCAGTCCGCTGTGCGCTGGGAGGCACCTTTGAAACGGCTCCTTTTTGCAGTAGACCCTGCACTTCCTCCACCAATACGGGCTCTAGTAGTGGGTCCTTGACGATAGTCGGACGGACCCCTGAAAGGGGGGGGGCCACCGCCGAAACTGCAGCCGGTACCCGTGAGCTACTGTTGATAAAACCCATGGGTCCGACACAACTCTCTCCCAACTGGTTTTCTTCTGAGAAAGTTGGGAGGGACACTTGACGGCCGGCCTTTGACCCCTATGCAGGACCGCCGTTGCGGCCTGCACCCCTGCCTGAGCTCCTCTGTTGAACACCCCCTCGGAACTGAGGCCTCCTCTGGGGGTTTGTGGCAGGATTTTGACCGTGGGCACGAAAGCTCTGCTCCTGAACCCCAGCGGGGCCCCCACCAACATGTCTAGGCCAGACAGACTGCTGTAGCTTGTGAGGTGCTCTAAACCCCTGTTTGAAGACCGGGGCTGGCTTGCGGCAAGCCCGTTGGACAGTTTCCCTCATAGTAATAGAGCGCTCAGCCCTATCCAGCACATCCTGAGAACCTGGATGAAAAACTTGACCAGGCATGACTGGCAGATTCATCAGTTCAGTTTTTATGGCATCTGGCAAAGAAGTCTGTGCCAGCCATACTTGCCTACGACCTAAGACAGCTGATGACATAGCCTCCCCCACGTCACGTGTCAGTTGCGAGTGAGCCGACAAAGCGGAATCAATAAGAGCCTTGGAATCCTGATCCTCTACGCTCATTGTTTTTCGCAAGGCCGCCAGGAGGAGAGCCAAGGCGTTACCCATACGAGCCGCACGTACAGCAGCATTAAACGAGCGTGAAATCAGGCAGTCGGTTTTAGCACACTCTTTCCTGGGGCAGCGAGGATTAGCAGAAGCACGGGCTGGCCCTAGCGCTGTCCATGATGCTATTGCTTGTTCTACAGGTGGCATGTCGCCTAGTCCAGTTTCCACTGGGTAATGGGCATTAGCCAACCGTCTACAGCCCGCGTTGAATTGAGGCTTTTGAGATGGTTTTCTCCATGCCGTCCTCAGCATTGAAGCATAATCATCTGCCACTGGAATGCAAGGTGGGGAATTTGTCTGAGATATGCCCTCCCAGACACCACAGGAACTGGGTCAGGCATGGGGGGCTGCAGACCGACAATTTTTGCTGCACTAAGTACTCTATCGATAAGAGTATTTGTGGAAGACTCCCCCACCACCGCTGATTCCTCATCCACCTCCGCAGTATCTGAATGGGGATCCCCCCAGTGGCTTCTCCCTTCTGAGTGATGTACACTATCAAACAGAGAGTGGGGAGCAAAAAGAGACAGCACATCAGCATCATCCGTGGCGGCCTCCCCAGCATGGCACTGAGGCCCAGGCAGAGGAACACAGTCCTGGCCGGGGGTTAGGGACGATGAGGAGGAGGAATGACGAGCCTCAAATCTGTCCATCCTCTGAGATAAACTCTGAATAGCAGTCAGAACCTGAAGTTGTATGTCTGAGCTGCCACCCTCCGCTGCTGGAGCAGGGGTCGGGCGTTTAGCAGTTTCAAGCACCTCCTCACGGCTTGATCTGTGAAGGGAATCATGACAACGGTCACGCGAGCACTTGCGAGAGCGCTTATGACAAGGCCTGTCTGGACAGCGTTCCTTCTCCCTACCACGCTCAGGCACAGAGTTGCGAACCCTGGTAACGCGGCGGAGTCGCTCCTCCCTAGACAGGTCACAAGCTGCACTGCAGGGATTATCCACATCCTCCCTCAGATGAGCCATCCCCAAGCATGAGGGGCATTCCCGGTGCCCATCACGGGGGTCCATTGTTGACTGACAAAACCGACAGCACTGCGAAGTCATGATGCCCCCGACAAAGCAGGATAAGGCCACAACATAACCCCACTGACTGCGAACAGCAGTAAAGGGTAAATCAAGCCCACACAAGAAAATGGCCCGCACCAGTACGCGCACGTACCTAGCAGGTCCCACACTAAACCCCACCAACTGCGAACAGTGATATAGGGCACAATAGGGCTACAATACTCACCAAACTTTGCAATGAAAAGTATATTCCACCTTCACTGGTGGATAACCTGAAAGAAACAGAATTACCACAAACACAGTGGAGCCAAAGCTAGCATGCTAGCTAGCTTCTGGCTAACAAAGAAAACAATGTAACTTAGCTTATCACTACCATGTAGCAAAAGCAATATAGGCAACAAACCACCACAATTCACAGGGACACAAGGCACCTGCACCGCATGGGTGATGAATCGAACGATGGATTAACAAGAGTAATCAGTGTTCTACCTGTACCTGGTCTCTGAGGCGAGAAAGGCAAAGAGGGCGAGACGGAAGTTGTCCCCGCTTTTATAGTGCGGGAAGTTCTGCCTCCGGGGTTCATGGGCATGACTTTGTTTACATAAGGTCTCGAGAGTAGGCGGAACGAAGGCTATCATTCTATTTAGACCGTAGTGACGGTCAGAGTGAGGTCGAAACAGATCTTAGCTTTCCCTTTTTAAATAAGCTTTATCTGTTTAAATAATGCCATCAAAAACGTTACGCTGAACTCCATTGAAACGGCTTCCTTTGTCGTTGTTACCCATACATAAATCTGATTATTCACAACTCGACCCGAAAGATTTGTAGTAAATAACATTCTATCAACTAATTAATTAATCTGCTTTAGTTGCTTGATATTGATTGATATTACCGATAAATTGACAGACGCCGCTATCAATGCATTATTGCACATAAAAAGCTCCCTGGTCGACTTAAATCATTTAAACAAATCATTAAATCATTAAAAAAATATACTGTATATGGACAAGCAAGTTGGGGTTAGTTCTGCATAAGCTTGGCTGGCGCTACTGTTAAGCTAGCCTTTTAGTGGTAGGAGTTTGGCTAGCGCACCCAGCAACTAAATTAACGGATTTTTAAACGAATAAAGTTGATAAGGTAGCTGTACAAACAAGGTAACCTTGGCCTACTGACTTACCGGTGACTTGCCGCAACTTTCGGCAATCGATCGGGCATGCTTCAGTGGCCTTCTCCGTTCTGCTTCCCCAGCAGGTGCTCCCTTCAAAACAGTCCCACCGTCTGCGTTGCACTGCTTATCAGAATGGCGATGACGCGGTAAAAAGGCCAATAAATCGTCATTTTCAGTGGTTGCTTTTTCTGTGTTTTTGTGAAATGTATATGGTGTAAATAATTTGACGTTACCTTTTCATGACTGTCAAACAACAGCAAGATCATTAAAATGTTTTCTTTAAGTCTCAAAATGCTAGCATGAACCCTCTCTTGAACGGAAGGTAGCATGGAAGTTTGCTAGCTTGTTAGCGTTTTGTGACTTCCAGAAAATAAAAATTTTAATGATGATGCAGGTCTTTGATAACCGTGAAAAGGTAACGACACATTATTTACACCGTATACATTTCACATAAATTATCAGCATACAGAAAAAACAGCAACAGAAAATGTCGATGTTGTACCGCACGTTGTGGGCATGGCCTGTTTGAAACGTCACGGGGCCTGTTTCGAACACATTTTTGGGGGGCTTTGCCGTGTATCGGCTACATTCCATTCCAAATCCCGTCAATCTGCCGTACAAAGTGTGTGGACATTTCTGGTTCCTGAAATTCCCAGGTATCTAAACTGAGAGCTGGGGCACGGGAGTAAACTGACCTGGAAATGTCCGTATACCCACAATGGAATAATAAGCACTCCCAGCTTAAGTTTTAATGTCAAAAATATATTGAGAATGTGAAATGTAAAAATGTGAAATGTAAACATACAAGTCATTATTGAAATAATTGTTTTGCAAAATGAAATACATTGTGAATGGTCCATTGACTTAAAGTGAGACTGCAAAATGAGACATTACAGTACCACTATAACAGAATGTCAATGTTTTTGAGGTGTATGTGTGTATATATGATCCTCCTGTATGCATGAAATTATAACTGTATTTGGTTGATTTGGATGAAATTAAAAAAGTTTGCAGATAAAATGAGGTGATTTCTTTTGCACACTTTAAATGCCATAATATCCTAACAAAGAAGTGTCTTACCATTATTAAAATATACAATTAAGACATAAATAAATCTGTATGTTAGACCAAAAATTTTATTCTAAAAATTATTACACAACCTGTGGAAACTGTATATAGTGTGCTTATGTAAAAAAAACAAAAAAACAAAAACAGTTTTTGCATAAAAAATATAATGCATCAACATATTAATATGTTAACTACATATTTTTGAATTAAATAATTGGCTATATATTGCACAGCTTATTTTAAACATAGATCTAAAATGCATGTATGTTTACATACATTACATTATATATGTGCAAAACAAATATGTCTGCCACATATTCACACTTAAAGTTCTCCATATATGTGGAAAATAAATAATGGAATCTAGTATATGCACATATATGTCACCTTATATGAGAGACTTCAAATATTTTTGCTGCATGTTTGAACATATAACTTTAAATATATGTGTGAAACAAATATCTGAATCTCAAATATGTCCATATATGTAAAGTTATATGTCCCAGTATTTAATATATATATTCATATATGGCCATATATCAGATTTCCGTATGGGTAGTTTCTTAATTTATGAGGGATTTATAATATATATGTATGCAACAATTGTGTTTTGTTCACTACATTATGTGCATTGCAGTTGAATTATTCTGTAAATACAAGATAACTAAAAGAAAACTTACACCGCTTACCCCCACATTTAAAAGTTATGAACTAATTTACAGTAGCTTAGCTGAGTGTAACGTGTTGCTTGCTGCAGTCGGTCGAAACCTTACCTGGTAGGAACCTTGCTCTTCCAAGATGATTTGGCGTTGTTTCATATGCTACATTTTTGTGGCATTGACTCTGAAAAAACTATTGAGTCACATTAACTCTATGCACAGTCGCAGCCCTGACTTGCGCGTGGTGTGTGGCATTGATGGCTGTCCAAATGTGTACAGGGTGTATAACTCCTATTACTATCACATAAAGCGAACGCACGTGCATCATCTTCTCCAAGTCGAAGGGGCAGAGGAGGAAGGATCGACTCACCAGGAACATGTGAAAGGACAGCCACAAACAACCAAACTAATGTGAATAGCCCTGCGGCTGAGGTCGGTGCAATGCAGGAACATTCTTCAGAGATTGAACAGGGTTCAAGCATCGTCACTCGAACGGTTAGTCATTAGTTTTAGACAAGCCCGCGAAACGGGCTGCAATGGCTGCAACGTAACGTTAATCCTTGAGGGCAACTGTGCCTGATCAAAGTACGTCCACTAAAAGTGCTTGTTTTTGCCACTGACAGGCTCAGATTGTTATTCTAAGCGTCTGACAACATTATGGAAAGGATCCCTACAGAGATAGACCTTTTTGTTAAAGAGTAAGATCCTTTTTGTTTAACCAGAAACAACCGTTATATCGCTCTCTTCAAAGCCACCAGACTCCATTGACAAAAACAGTAATTTTACCTCGCAGAACACGGGAGTTTCTGGTCTACCGCTGCCTCGATCGGTTAGTTTGTTTGTGTTATTGTGTGACTTAGTTCGGATCTGAACTAACCCTAACACCAAAGTCACACAATAACACAAACTAACCAATAAAGGTTCAATAAAGCAGATTTATTTTCTTAAATCAAGTAAGTCTATTTCTTGAAACAAGATGATCCATCTTTTACAAATAACACAGCAGCTTAAAAACCTTATGACATGTCAAAAAAGCTTGTTTCATCTGAGATATGACTCAAAACAAGATGTTTTCAAGACTCTCTCACTTAACAAGATATTCAAGATGCATTGTCTAAAAACAAGTCCCTATATCTCACTGAAATGTTACTTGTTAGGTGATTGTGTCTAATATTTAGCCTGGTAAGACCATCCTGATCACGTGACCTCACATTCTGTTTCGCTCCACGGATCAGTCTGGACTTCTAGCCGCCCACATCGATTTCAGTGGGCGGGAGTACTTGCCTTGACAGACAAACTCCTTCAGCCAATCAGCGAATCCAAATTCAAATCCAGTCAGAAGAACAGCGAAAACGTCTTTTCCGCCGAGAAACTCTGCTAGTGCATACTCTTGTTCTTGTTTAATTGTTGTTATTGAGTCTATTTCTGCAATAACTGCACTTATGGCTGTATTTACTCTACTAACGTTAACGTTACTGCTCGTTGCTTCGGGAGACGGCATTACTGTTTTGCCAGCGGCGGCCTGTATTTCACGTCATCAACTACGACGCAGTCCCTGATTGGCCCGGTTACGTCATCAACTACGACGCAGTCCCTGATTGGCCCGGTTACATTGTAATTTCAGGAAATCGATGTGGGCGGCTAGAAGTCCAGACTGATCCGTGGAGCGAAACAGAATGTGAGGTCACGCGATCAGGATGGTCTTACCAGGCTATCTTATATTAAGTGTAATGTAAAGACATTTTGACTAGAAATTAGACAAATATACTTGGTAAGATTTTGAGTTTATTTCTGAGCCACAAATCTTTCTAGCAATGGCATTGGCTTGCTAGAATGTAAACAACAAATTTAAAAATGTCATTATAAAGTGACAATAATATAATTTGGATGGAGAGCTTGTGAAATTGTGATGGGCAAGCCGACTCATTTGTGATTAATACAGCAGAATAAAATGGAGCTAATATCGCAATTCATTGTTCTGCTCCACGATACTTATTGTCACATTTTTGTATCAAGATATATTGAATGTCGATATATCGTCCCATCCCTAAAAGAAATCCAGGGGGAACACAATCATAGACGCTGCTACCAGTTGCAGTAAATTGAATTGTAGTTGTTTTGTATACTATCTCATACTATTGTATAGATAGTTTGGTGACCCTGAGACCTGGGGTTGAACCTCCTTGTTCTAAAACTAAACTCTTGCCTGTTTCCATCTCCTCTTCTCTTACAAATGGTCTTGTGTTTGGACTTAAATGTCATAATCCATTCGGTTTAGACTCTTAATGCACTTTGAGCCATTTTCCGACACAGGACAGAGACACACACACGTGCACCTACATAGGGATATGCACACACATGTTCACGCACACACACACACACCTTGGAGATGCTCTACTGTGTACTAACAAATGCCATATGTTTCATTAAGGTTGTGTATGACAAGTGGCCGTCAGCTGGACAGCCTTAAGGTGGAGGGATGACTTGGACTGACTGAACTAGACTCCTGATTGAGCTCTTCCAATGTTGATGGAAACTCACCTGGAGAAAATAATGGGGAATGGAAAATGTATTGGGTCCCAGGAATTATAGCAGCGGAACACAAATGAAAAACTCACTATGTTGGACACAGTAAAAACCAGGACAATATTTATTTTAATGATGTTTCAAATGATTGTATTACTCAGTGTGCTTTGATATATCTTGATAGATACTTAAAGGGGCAATGAGTAGGGTGTTTACTGCCCCATATCAAAAAATGAGCATACCTGTGTTCTATCGATGGTGTTCCTACTGGTTTTCCAATAAATGTCATACTGCTAAGCACTCATTGCTGTGGTGTTTTTGCACTACATTTCCCAGAGATCACCTGTCAATCAAACAGTGTGTCCAGTACTGTGACGTCTTTTTCCTTGGATTTTCTGTTGTTGAAGTTTGAGTTTCTGTAGGTGGCGCTCTTTTCTTTGTCTGTTCAGCCGCGGCGGCAATCGCTGCTCATGCTAACTACCCAGTTCTTCTTCTTTTTATTCCAAACAAACTGGAAACATAAAACACATCACTTCCTGTGTGGCAGAGGACTTTTCCTGGGAAAGACACCAGGTGTTTAGAAAAGGAAATGTAAAAGCTTTCATGAAATGGGTATAGGTTGAATCACTATTGTGTTATATGAATCGGATAGAGAGGAGCAAAATTTACATTTATTTACACTGCTAGTCAAAAGTTTTGGGGACTTCAAAACTATGAAATAACACAAATGGAATTATGCCGTGACCAAAAAAGTGTTAAACAAATCAAAACTATCTTATATTTTAGATTCTTTAAAGTAGCCACCCATTGCCATGATGGAAAGGCAAAGGCTTTGGAAAGAAATTCATGCATCAACTTCACTATTTATATTTGTCTAAGAAACACATTTCAAGCATTTAAGCATAAGCCTTTAGATCAAAATGGCTTTAAGATAACGAAAATACATTCAATGAGATGTCCCCAAACTTTTGACGGGCAGTGTATATGAAAATATACATGATATGCTATATCAAACACTCCACATGTTGCTTCAAGTATTCAAAAAGTGTTGCTTTACTAATTAATAACTAATACTAAGTAATCACAGAGATATCACAGCTACTGAAGCATGCAAGTTAGCACAACATATAGCAGGCTACCTTTAGTGCTGTGAAAGAACAACAGTCCTTTCAGGGCCTTTCTATAGCAACCCTGCCAGCCAGGAAACAAACAACAAACAGATGATTAATTAGTACAGCCAGACTAATTAGTAATCAACTCACAGAGTTCAGAGTAGAGAGGCTTGGACACGGACTATGCCACCCTTCAACTTCACCGACTAATGCACCATGGGTTTAAATAGTAGTATAATAGTAGAAATAGGTCTATATATACATACATACAGTTTATAGTCCTGTCTAATAATAGTATAAATTTGTCTCTTTAAATAGCAATAGCAACTTCTGAGCTTGCAATAATTTTTTAATCAAAATTGAGTTATCCATCTTTGAATGTTACTTTACACAAAATACAAACATATATACAAAATAAAACATATAGAAAGTATGTAACAGTTCTGCAAGATGGTATGTGAAATGTTTGATGCTCAGTATCTCTATTGGAAACCAGCAAGTTTGTCCCAGGCAGTCTCTGTTCTCCCTCTATACTGTATCTTGAATTAGTTAACCAAAGCAGTATGAATCAGTATATCAACCAAAACTACAAACAAATGATCTTTACTATCTTTATTCTTTAAAATGCATAATTGATCATATGAAACAGCTCTTAGAAGCTTACAACATGGGTATGGTTGACAGAGAGATGACTGTTTTATTAAGTTTCTATTTCTTATTAACAAGCTGGACTTTCTGTACTATGCAGTCTCATAATGTATGGCTTCACTTCCCTGCTTTGTGAATGAACCTCGTGACACACACACATGCACACACACACACACACACACACACACACACACACACACACACCCACACACACAAACACACACACACACACACACACTCAGAACAGGGATTGGGGACACTCTAGTAGCCAGGTACCACGGGACGCCAGTAATGCTTTAATCACCATCAGAATGGTATTCAGTGTAGCTCGGCAGGCCAAATCCAGATGTAGGGTGACGTTGCCAATCAGGGATCTGCTTTCCAGCGAGGTTGGTGAGGAGAAGTTGATCCTCTGTTTGGCCTCCGCTCAACGTCTACTTCAGACTGAACCCAGTTTTCATCCTCATGCTCAGTGGATTCCAGCCGGTGTCATTTAGAGGGAGACAGATTCGCATTCAAAAGTGGTGGTACATTGGGTGCCTAGTAGGGTTATTGGTGTGTTTTCACAGGTTCCGTCATTTCCACGCTTCCCATTCATTTTCTATGTAAGCGGCAGCACGATGCATTCCGGTAGTGCCGCAGTGCGTTTCGAGAGACGCCGTGTCATGTGGCAACTCCACATTTGCATAAAGTTGAGGTCTAGTCTACTTTATGCAAATCAGGGGTGTCCGACGTGACTCGCCGCCTCTCGAAACTCCCGAAACTCGTGTACGAACTTTTAAACTAGCCGTCTAATATGACGATCTAAAATGAATACAGATTCAGCAAGTGCATGGCTTATTTCTCGCCTCAAATATTTTCAGAAACATATTAATATAAGAGAAAGTTTCCAAACAAGCCACCATGTTTTCCCAGTTTAAAGTGTTTGCGTGGGTGTAGGGGGTATAGTCTGTATGTTTTATTTGTTGGTCTGTTGCAGGCCTTCAAACTTGAACTCAAAGCGGGACTTTAATACACACACATTGCCATGCTTGTAATTGCAATTGTTCTTAACTACTGTTTTCAATTGTTTTTAACTGTTGTTTTGTCTCATTTTAGTATATGTACCCAGGACTCCCTGGAAACCAGTGTAATTACTGAGTGGACTATCCTGGTAAAATAAAGTTTAACTGAACTGAACTGAACTATAGTCATGGAGGAGAAACTTATGGCACACCCATCAAGTGTCCGATATTGGGAAGCAGCTCGATCCCTCGCGTCCAATCACGCACCTGTGAAAACGCACAATTAGACTGATAAATGATGATATTGTCCTTTTATTAAAAATGGGATCTGGTCAGTGTCGTCCACCTCTGATGGATATTATGCAGTTTGACTGATTACATATTAATTGTAGAACTCAATAACGCACACTGGTTGTCTATGGGACACTCTTACCCTGATCCTAATGAGACATTTTGATCTGATTCCACACAAGTATGCATCAATATGTTTCATTCTTCTTCTTATTATTATTATCCTGGGTTTCAGTGGAGAGTTTTATTGTCCCATGGTCTAAATGCAGTTTCAGACTTTATAGCTTATAACTTACGGGAGACACTGAATACTTTTACGCTATTTTTTATTTATTTTTATTTTTTTTACATGAAAATGGTCAAATTTATAGACATTGAATATCAGTGCAAAACATCTGTTTGCAGCTGTTGGCAGCTTCAGTCCAAATATATCTGTATCAGTTCCCAGCTTTTCAATACAACAAAGCAGTGTCAGGTGTCATATAATCTATATAAAGTATGTCATAAACTATGTTTGGTAACATTTCTGTATTCTCCATAGAAGAAATTAAGGAAGCTGATCAACTAGATATCATGTTTAAAAAAATGGATCATTAATTACTTAACTGATCACTTATTAGGTTTGTATTTCATCATCACAAATGTGCCCCGGGATTATACAGAATCTGGATTTGTTGAAAGAAAACAAAAACGTGTTTTTATTACTCAGTTATACTTAAAAAAAACCACTGTGTTCTCTAGTTCCAGTAGAACCTCACTTTATCTGGAACTCAGTAATCTGAATTGACCCATCCAGCACCTTCTGGTAATTCTTCACTGTTGATTTCCTTGTTGTTGCATGCAGTGTAAGGTAGGCTTGGGCCGATATTCAATATTATCAAATATCGTGATATTTCATGAATATCACGATATTTTGAATATGGTTAGTAAAAAAAAAAAAATTATACTTGAAGTGAAAAATTTGTCTTTTTAATTCAAGTGGGTTCCCTTTTCCACAATCAGCCTGTT
This sequence comes from Centroberyx gerrardi, assembly GCF_048128805.1. Classification (NCBI taxonomy): domain Eukaryota; kingdom Metazoa; phylum Chordata; class Actinopteri; order Beryciformes; family Berycidae; genus Centroberyx; species Centroberyx gerrardi. The sequence goes on from NC_136014.1 coordinate 1,661,666, forward strand.
TTTCTGGAAATAGCAGGAATGAGCAAATTATACCAAATGGCCATTGTTTCCTTGAATAGTTAGATCAAATTTCTAGGCTGTTATTAATAATTATTATAGGCTAGAAATTTGATGTAATTTGGAGGAAGTAAAATAAAATACCCCCCACCAAAAAACAAACAAACAAAAAAAAAGCCTAGTGTAAGGTCTTTTCAATTGCAAAGTACACTGCGTGATTCATATTTTGAGTAAGATTTGCTTTTGTATTTCCGTGTGCTTCTGATGGGGCTGCATTAATGAGGAGCTTTGCACTCTTTTCTAGGCAAAGATCTTACGATAGCTACCTTCAGGAATATTCACTGACAAGCTTTACTTTTCCAGCAATCCCTTGACATGAAAGTTGCCAGGTGTCACATTTTTCAAAGGTGGATGTCTCATTTTCAAGCAAAACTCCCCTCCCACATCTAGGACTACAATGTGTTTCCCTCTCTCATGCCAGAACAAAACAAGAGTCAGGAATATTTTTTCTTTCCTCCTTACATCTCCTCTCTTCCTCCTCTTCCTACTCTCCTCCACCCTCCTTTGGGCCTGCTGGCCTCTGTGATACAAGCAACAAAGAGTTTGACACATACTTAAACTCCATGCCAAGCACTGGATGCTTTTATGGTGGCTCTAAAACAAACACCTTCCCAGCCCAGAAGTACGTATTCCATCAGCTTTGTTGTTGCCTATTAATGCAGCAATTACAGTTCATTATTATGGTTCCTCATTACGAGCCAGCCCGTTAGATGGTATGCACACTAGAAGCCAATGAGCTCACACTGTTAAACAGGGTGATATCATCCATGAGCTGGTCATGGTTCCATGGTTTCTGTGTTTTCAACCGTTGTTGTGTTTGACTGTATAGTGTTACTTCACCTTGTAATGGCCTGGTCTGCACTTCTAATATAGAATAGCGTTCAACAGAAGGTATTCAAGGTAATAATCCACAACATTTTCATATAAATAAATGCTGCTCTCTGTGGCTGACTGATACAGATCAATAGTGATTCAACCTATTGCCAGTTCATGAAAACTTTTATATTTGCTGTTCTATACACCTGGTGCTTGGTAGCTCTTTCCCGGGAATAATCCTCTGGTGCACAGGAAGTGATGCGTTGTATGTTTCCCGGGTTGGAATAAATACAAGAATTGGGTAGTTAGCATGAGCTGCGATAGCCGCCATGGCTGAACAGACAAAGAAAAGGGCGCCACCTATGGAAACAACAGAAAAGCCAAGGGAAAAGTCGTCACAGTACTGGTCACACTGTTTGATTGACAAGTGAACTCTGGGAAGTGCAGTGTAAAAAGATAGCATTTTTCCACCTTTGCAACATCGCAAAAATGTGTCCTTTGCTAAATATGGCTGATACTGAAACCCAATACTACTTACTGTAATGTCTTATTTTCTGGCCTACCTAAATACAGTATTATAAACCTTCAACTTGTACAAAATGCTGCTTCCAGTATATTAACCAGAACTAGAAAATTTGATCACATTACTCCCATCCTTGGCTGCTAATTCAAGCCAGGTCTGACTTTAAGGTGCTTCTGTTAAATCGTTACACCGTCAATATTTACCTACATAGTTACCGTACTCTCCCTAGAATCAAGACAAATTCAGCAGGCAGTAGAGCATTCTCCTACCAAGCTCCCTATCTCTGGAACCAGCTCCCTCTTACAATTAGGGAAGCTAATTCAGTAGATATCTTCAAATCCAAACTCAAAACCTATTTATTCTCACTGTCATACGACCTACCATAGCACCGTCTACACACAGTCTGATGAAACATGTTGAAACATGATGAAACATGTTAAAAGTAATTTTTCACTATCTGCCACAGCTAGAAACTCTGAAAGCTTTGGCTCCGTTTGCGCTTGAAGAACAGCGCCCTCTTCCTGTTTTGTTCCATAAAGCGATCCAGCAGATTTCCCGCCACATTCAGCCTAGTGGCACACAATGTAAATTGCTGCCCAATCTTCTTGCCGATGGTCTCATTTGTTTGTGGTAATTGCACAATGTCTCAAAATTAATGTGGTAATGATTTATTGATGTTAAAATTGTACAGGGAGCACCTTTAAAATGAGGGACACATTGGAAAAGCAAAGCAAAGGCAGTCTCTATAGTGGTCTTATCACAAGTACCACACACACACACACACACACACACACACACACACACACACGCACACACACAGAAACACTCACACCCACTCACTAGTTTCGGATTACTTCTAACATCTTTTAGTGTCTAGTCTTTCTCTCTGGAAGCCAGGCAGTAGAGGCTGGTTACCATAGCAAAGCAGGACTGTTTAATTTGGCTCTGGTCTCTTCCATCACTCCTTCTCTCTCTTCCTTCCTGTCCTGAAGCGTCACGGCTCATCTAGACGGAGAGAACCTTTTGTCCACCTCTCTATGATTTATCAGAGTCCATAAAAACAGATCCCTTTTCAAAACGAATGCCTTGTCCAGGCTTTCATTTGCAATACTAGTGCAGTAATAATAATAATACCATGTATTATTATTGTAACATTAGCATAATGCAAAATAATACAGTATATTAAAAAAAGAATGAAAAGTCCAACAAAAAAATCGGATTTGAGCAAAAATCGGAATTGAGCACTAAGGCCTGTGTCAATAAAGTACAAAACACATAGGAGCATTCATCCACACATACACACACACACGCACACACGCACACACACACACACACACACATAAAATAAATTTTCCACAACAGCACATTTAGTTTGAGTAACAGTGTGGCTTTGCATTGTAATATACATTTTCCAAACCAGAACTGAAGCACATTTGACTAAGTGGTTATGAAATCATTATGTTGCTCTTATGTTTTCTATCTGTGTTCATGACCTGTTTTGGTCTAAACAGCTGGCTATTGAGAAAATTACTATTTTCACCTTTTCATGGTTTATAGGTTCCCACTACATTGTTCCCTCACTGTGTGTGTGTGTGTGTGTGTGGGGGGGGGGGGTTTGTTTGCATGATTGTCTTAGTCTCTTTCTATACACCTAGATAAACAGTATTCTATCAACAAATAACTAACAAATGATTAACCACATAAATCACCATGTGAAAACATTTCATACAGTCACCATTGTAAAACTATTGTTAGAAAAACACCAACTGGCCTCTGTAACATTGGTGTCTGTTGGGTATGAACTTTGTTTAAATCAGTCCAAATTTAATCTTGTAGTCTCCCACACAATGAAACCGGGGGAACTATGGATTGGGCTGCGTCTGTCAAACCTCAGACACCACTGGTCTGACTTAATGAGATAATGCATCTTTGCCTGATGGGATTAAAGGTCAAAATCCTACAATGCAAATCCGATTGACATGAAACTTGCCACTCACATTCAGCTATCCTTAGTCTACAACCGTGCCTCTTTGACCACCCACATCCACCATGATGAATTTTCTGCCATTTGGCAATAGTTTGAAAAACTACTTTCCCTAAGGCTTTTTTTAAGGGGTGGGGCAAATGCCAAAAAGGGCATTGCTTAGTACATATTTGGCCCTAAATCAATAACCGGCTGTCCAATCATCACAAAACTTGGTAGATATTAACCTCCACCAACAGAGTTGGAAGGGGGTTCCCCGTTCCCTCTTGTCTCTGTTCTGTGTTTTATGTGGTGTGTCTTTCAGATCCCAGTTCCAGTTCATGCTCCGGTTGTTCATGTCTGCCTACTCACCTTCCCGCCTCCTGCATCGCCTGTCTCCACCCTTCCCAGCTGCACCTCATTCCCTCGTTATCCCCTTAGTATATATACCAGTCCATTTCCCTTTGTTCTCTGCCAGATAGTTCTAGCTGCTCAGTTATTAGTCTGCACCCTGCCATTCTGTTCTGCTTGTTTTCTAGTCTGCGTGGTTTCCTGAGTTCCTTGTAGCCTCTAGTTTTCCAGGTACCTTTGCTAGTTTCACTGCCTTACCGTGTTTTGACCTTTTTGCCTGATTACTGGATTGTGAGCCTGCTTGTCTCCATTAAAGACTGTAAACCCTTACTTCTGCCTCTGTGCTTGAGGTCTGCGTGTGACTCCTAGATCCAACCCTGACAGTTCCGTCAAAAACAGCACAGATTTTAACCATGTGTCAAGACTGTTGTATGGAAGCCCATTCCCTCCACTCAATAAAATAAAAAACGACTGAATTGTCACTTTTTTTCTCCCACTTCTGACTTTATTTCTCAGAATTCAGACTTTTTGTCTCCCAATTCTGACTTTATATCTCAGAATTTAGACTTTTTTTCTCCCAATTCTGACTTCTTTTTCTCACAATTCTAACTATATGTTGGAATTCTGACTTTTTTTGCGAGAAAAAAAAATCCAGAATTCCAAGAAAAAGTCAGAACTGTGAGAAAAAATGTCAGAATTCTGAAATATAAAGTCAGAATTGTGAGAAAAAATAGTCCGAATTGGGAGAAAAAAACTCACAATTGAGTCGTTTTTTATTTTGAGTGGCTGGAATGGGCTTCCATACTGTTGAGATGGTCAAGTTGTGAGTTTAAAAATGCAGTTAGTCACTGTTGCCCAAAAGCTGACGACTTCCAACATGCTAGAAGGAATGTTATGTCACCTGAAAGCCCTCTATGGGGGTTAAAGACAGAGGGAGGGATAGGAGTTGAAAAGAGGGACAGTAGCGATTGCAGAGAGGTGACATGTTAAAGTTTTAGAGACCCCCACCTTGGTTTGTACTTTGTGAGCTGAGCTTTATTAAGTGTCTGCTGAAAAGTTTATGTGGCTTTAAATTAGTGGCTGCGGCTGTATGAATAAAGCAAGCCAGCCTGCTCCTCATGAAATATACTGAGGCACGCAGCAAGAGTTTGAACCATCCATCAGAGACAGAAAGAGAGGCAGTAGGAGGTAGAGGAGGCCCTGCATACTGCTACCTCAGTTACCACCTCTAAACACTCTGCTATAATAAAAAAAAAACCTTTACTTTATACTTAAAGGAATACTCAGTTTCACTGCATCCATTACAAAGAAACGTACGTTGTTAAAATATATCTTATAAAAACAAAATCACAGATTTTTTTTGAAAGTTATTATTATGGCATTTCTGCTTTATTAGATCAATTTAGAGAGAAAACGGAAAGATGGGAAACATAGAGGGGAATTATATATGATAAAGGTCCCAGGCCAGATTCAAACCTACAATGCTGCTGTTACATGGTATGCATACTATCAGACTGAGCCAACAGGACACTTTATGTATAGAGTTTGATAGAGTTAATGAAATGGTAAACCTGAGAATGTCAAAAGTGTCATTTTGAGTCCAGATGCCAGTCTGTGGGATCTGTCTGGTTTTGTGGACAGAAAATGATTGTTTCAAAACGTGAGACACATTTAATTGCTGCGTCTGGTTCGGGTTGAGCAGAAAATGCAAGGCGACATCTGCATCTGAAATACATATTTACCCCCTGTGTAATGACTAACACCGTCCTGATTGTATGTTACAGTAATACACACCACATCTGAGGTCGCACTGTGATTAAGTGCTGTGCCACATGAAAACCTTAATACCACAAAATGTAATTATACCCAACCAGACTGATGGTAATTGATAATATATTATTTTAAAAAAAAGGGAGATTCATAACCTTGTAAAAAGTTAACATGAACTTGACATTAAATCCTTTAATTTTTGTGTTTTGTGTGAGAACACATTGATGTCAGTTTCACAAAATGCTTTCAGGCTGATGGTTTTCAGTTCAAATAAACAGCATGGCAATCATTGGGCAGTGTTAATCTTGTCAAGAAATTAATGACTAAAATGCTCGCTGATGAATGCTTTTTCCAATTTTGTCAACAAAGACTATGACGAGTAAATATTCTGTCCCATGAGATAATTTTATTTCATTCTAGTACTGATGAAAATATATAAATATATAAATATGTTCTGCCCATTGTAGTATATCATAGAGATCATTTAAGAATTCTCTCCTCACTATCTGGGCTTGGAGCTGCTTTTTCCCTTCAGAATTTGGAAACATTTTCTTTTATTGCTACAGGTTCAGTTCCTGGTTATTTAGATCTATAGGATAGTATGGGCACATGATGATTGTAATTACCTGTGCTTTTTTATGTTTCTGACATTCTTCTCAGAAGAAAAAGGCTTTTATAATATATGACTGAGTGTAAAGTTAAAAAATAGAAAAACAGGAAAATATTTAAATGCAATCTACTAAAAGAGTGGTGCTATGGTGTCAAACCTAGCTACTGTCATGGCTAACAAAGACAGTAACAAGACATGAATGTGACAAAGTCTGTAAGGTGACATGTTTTTGAGAGATTATTTCCTGGAGGAGACTTCCATTTCTTCCTGTGGGTGTCAGGTGATTGACAGGAAGCAGAGTGTAATGTAATGTGCATACTGATATGAAAACACTTAACTCAGCACTATGAAATGAAGATAAAACAGAAAGTTTGACAAAACCAAATGGAGGCTTTATATTTACTGTGATGGATTCTCTCACTCTGTGGAAGTTGGTTTTCATACTGTACAAGAATGAATGGCAGCAAATGGCTTCTTCTGAAGGGAGGAAAATGAGCCCTGATAGCCCCAACTGTGCTGACTGTGTGCAAACACTAGCAGGAAGAATGGAAAGGAAAGTAAGGAAAGGAAGTATTATCCTTTAATATTGATTTCCAAATTGTTGGTGAGATCATCGGCCTTTGTGTCTGAGATCATTGAAGACTATCAGCTGGTTTCAGCCCCCTCCAATAGTTATGTCAATAGCCTGGCATGAAGCCCCTTCACTCTGCCATTAAAGAGTAGGCAGGAGATCACACAGAGAAACAGCACATCAAACAGGACTGAATAACACACACACACAAACACACACACACACACACACAATACATAGACACATACAGAGCAGTCACGCAAGTCTGCTGCAATCAGTCCCTGATTACATTGGACAATTGCAGCTACTCTTATTAAAGGCAATCTTTTGGTAATGTTGCAGACTGTGTGTGTCTGCATGTTTTGCTAATGTTACACATGGGAGATGTTACGTCTTCAGCTTGGCATGAAAGGGAAGAGATGGGCAAAGACGGCACATTAAACTGCCATGCTGCTGAGGTACGTAGGGGACAGTGGGGTAAGATGAGCCAGTGGGTAAGTTGAACCCCTTGTATCCTAGCAATGGTAATCATTATACGTCATGTGACCAGGCATTTGGGAAGAGACTTCCATTTCAACATGGCTGTGATGGAACCAGCGACATAGGACAAGTAGTAGGCTAAGTACATTTATGCTCATAAAACTGTTTTTTGCAAGTTGTTGTTGTTTTTGCAAGGTAAGCTGATTTCTGATATTAACAATAGTATTTAATGAATAACTCTGCCCCTTCTTGATTTCTGATATTAACAATAGTATTTGAATGAATAACTGCAACAATAATATAAAGCAACAATATAACAATATAAAGCAGTGTTTCTGAATGCAGTCCTCAAGAACCCCTTGTCCTGCTCCAACTGTACTCTTGCACATCTGATTACCTTGCTAGGATCAACTTACCCCCACCTTTTTTTTAAGTTGTACTTTCATTCTTCTTTCATATAGCTTCATTCTTACCAGTTCATTTGAAAGTCAATATCCTGAAATGTGGGTGGAAGCATTTGTTTTAGTTCTGTCACATATTTCTTTGCCAAGAAAACACCTCACCCCACTCTCCCCTATTCATTTTTCTCAGTGGTGCAGTCAAATGTTATACTGGAAACACTTCGAAAATCTACTGCATCACTCACACAATTTTTAAATCTGCTTAAAAGGATGGGATATCACCTAAACCATATAACTGAGATAATCATGCTGACTCTTGAAATGTCACTGACATTAGGATCTCTAACAGGAACTTGCGCAATCCAACATTAATATGTATTATTATGCACATTAAGGAGAGACTTAACATGGGCTGAGGTGTTAACTTTATGTTAGCTAGGCTAAAACTTTTGTTCTGGCGATTCTCTTGGTGGATCCAACTGCTGTAAGTTTCCTCAATTTTTTCAATTTATCTCAATTTACTTACCAACAGGAGAATTTTTTTTTTACGCCACATTCTATTGTATAATATAATATGTTGATAGCAACAGGAGAAAAAATACATCCAATAATCCTCTAGTGAGTCCCCAGCCTTAGAGCTGTGCTTTAACAGGTGAAAGAGGCAAATGTGCTTTGATTGTAAATTAACTGTCACAATGTGAATTGCAGTAATTGCAGCCTATGTCTCGTCTAAAAGGGAAATGATCCTAAGAGGTGAACTGCCTGCCAACCACTTTACATGACGATGATACAGAAACACACTCTTTCATTTTCTCTCCAGTTCTGCTTCTCTCTGCTGGCAATGTAGATTTATGGTAATTTCAGTGTTGTTGCTGTTGCAAATAGTAACAGGATAAATCACAGAAAAATCTAATATAAATAAGAATAGAGCAAATGAAGGCCATATAAACATACATAAATGACAATTTCAACACTAGACCAAACACACAGCGAGTTAGTAGTCCACATTCTGGACATGGTTCACATCTCCAAAAAAAGCAGAAAATGTTCATCAAAATTCTCCAAACAGCCCTTATAGCATACTCCAAGTGTTTCGTAGCCAAACGATTGCAGTGTGGGTCCAAAAGTCCAATATTTACCTCATTATCTCCTATTGTTAGCCCCGCGACAGCAGGGGCTCTAAGGATCGCAATCTCAGTCGGTTGCTAGGCCCCTCTGTTCACCACTTTTTGGTCAAGTGGGTGAAAGTGTGCTGCAGGGAGTTAGAACGCTTCCACAAAATGCAATGTCCCGGGACTGTTACACTATTACTCTTGTTTCCTTAAAAACAATGCTTTGCTCTAGACACGCTGCGTGCACCTTATGTCGCTCAGGCAGAAGTTGGAAGACCCCTGAATCTTCCGCTATAAGCTGATTTACAAGCAATGTTGTAGGAAAACATAGGAGATAATGAGGTAAATGAGGTATAGGACTTTTGGACCCTGAGCTGTTTAGAGAAATTTTTGGAGATGTAAAAAGATGGCCCTACAAGATAGAACTACCAAGCTGTTTGGTGGTCCTACGAACTTCAGTGGAGTAGTTAATGACTGAATTCTCATTTTGGAGTGAGCTATTCCTTTAAGAGAGTGTGCAAAATAGCAGTAGCAGTAGAATTTAATGAGGCAAAAAAGAAATTAAACATATGTACAGTATGAGAATATACCACTGGTTTGTGTTACTGGAGTGTGTGCATGTGTGAGTGGGAGTTTTTTAGTTTTTAAGGTTTTTTTACACACACACACCTACACACACACACACACACACACACACACACACACACACACACACACACACACACACACTTACTTCCTCTATCCAGAATACAGAGTGATGCCTATCTATCAGTCCCACAATGCATCATGTTCCTGGGTCTCTAAAAGCCCTGTGAAGTGCTGTGGTGTTTCCAGTGTTTCCAGGCAGTGCAGTCAGCATGAAGCAGAAACAAAGAAATTATCCCTTTTACTGCTAAGTGTTTTTGGCTGTTGACTGCACTCCCCCCACCACCACCCTTCATTCCTCTACCTCTTTCTCTCTCTCTCCCTTGTTCAAAGGGCTTTCTTCCAGTTGCCCAAGACATGAAGCCATCCATCACTTTGTCAGAGAAGGGTTTTATTTAAACTTTTATTTATCTAGGGAAAGTCGACAGAGCGCCATGCTCTTTTCCGCATACTGGGAGCTGACCAGTACAACCACAGTCTTCTATTGTTGCATGGATCAAGATCCCCTTGGAACATTTCCAGGACTTTGTAAGAGGGGGTCCTACCCGGTACTAGCTTGGTGTACTTAATTAAGTGGATACTGAGTGTATCTCACACTTGGCAACCTTTTTGGATCAAGTGCATATGTCATTATGTCATTATGTTGCTCTCCATTCCATTCACCATTTTCTAGCCACTTATCCAGATTATGGTAGTGGCGGTAACAGGGCAAGCAGAGCAGCCCAGCCTTTTTTTTCATCAACAACTTCTTCCAGCTCCTCCTGGGGCATCCCCAGGCACTCCCAGGCCAGCTGCAAGATGTAGTCCCTCCAGTGTGTCCCAGGTCTCCTCCCAGTCGGCTGGGCCCTGTAAACCCCCGGAGGGAGGTGGGCAACATCCTTATAGGTGTCCGGACCTCTTCAACTGGTTCCTCTCAATGGAGCAGTAGCTCGACACCAAGGTCCTCCAGGATTGCGAAGCTCCTCACCCTGACACCATGCAGAGAAACCTAATTTCTGCCACTTATATCCGCAATCTCATTCTGTTGGTCACTATCTAGAGCTTGTGACCAATCATAGACCACCCTTAACCACTCTGATACAACGCAGCCAATGCACCTAACTGGCAGTCAATCTCATAGTCCTTTTTACCCTCACTCATGAATAAGACCCCAAGATACCTTAACTCCTCAACTTGAGGCAGCTGCTCAACCCTCACCTGTATGGGTTAGGCCAATTTTTTTCCGCAAGAGAAAAAGGCCTCAGACTTGGAAGTGCTGATCCTCATCCTGAAATCCCAAAACCACTCCAATGCACAACATCATCAGAGATGCCACCCTAAGGTCACCCAATTGGACACTCTCCAGACCTAGGCTGCGGCTTGATATCTTGTCAGGAGAGGGGACAAGTTGCATTCTTGTCAGAGCCCACCTTGCATAAGCTTGACTTAATGACAAGAATGCAAACACAAATCTCACACAGTGTATAGGCACCAAATGGCTTGCATCAGTGGCCCAGATACCCCATATTCCTGCCAGCACTTCCCACAGGATGCCATGGGGAACACTGTCGTAGGCCTTTTCCAAATCCACAAAGCACATGTAGACAGGATTAGTAAACTCTCATGCGCCCTTGATTTATTGTGAATCTGTATTATGTTGCTGTTGGTTTCTATCTGTGGTTCATGCCCTGTTTTGGTCTAAACAGCTGACAGTTCAGAAAATTATTTTCACCTTTTCATGGTTTAAAGGTTCCCACCACTTTGTTCCCACACTGTGTGTGTGTGTGTGTGTGTGTGTGTGTGTGTGTGTGTGTGTGTGTGTATGTGTCTGTTTGCAGTATTGTCCTGGTTATAGCTACTGTATACACAATAGATAGAGTCTCTAATGTAAATGTAAATATTTCATCTATGGGCAGTGACTTCGTGGCCATAGATAAAACACAGTTTGCAAACAGCTCTGACACTAAGTCCTGGGTCAGTGGGATCAGTAAGACACACAGGCTCAAATGCTTTGTCCATTTAATTGTGGTTGTCAAAGAATCAAAGAATAGGAAGTTGTGGTGAAATTTGACCCCAGGCAAACAGGAGGACATGTGGGTCCAGAGGTCCATAAAAAAAATATTTTACACATATACACAATACAATACATAGACAAAAAGACACACATACAAAATTTGCACAACCTGCTTGGCTAATTAAGTGCATAATAATAATAATAATAATAATAATAATAATGATAATAATAATAATAACTTTATGTATATAGCACCTTTAAACAGAGTTAACAAAGTGCTTTGACAGTCAAAATAAAAGCAGAATACTCAAAATGAATTTAATCAAAAGAAGAAAGACAAAAGAGAAAGACAAAACATGAGGAAATTTATATGTATGTAGCTGAGGGTTTCTTCTTCTAGGGTAGTTATCAGTAGTCATCCCATGCCATTTCTTCTTATAAATGTGACTCTGTTGTAGTAGCTAGTGATTGCAGTAGGGAATCTGGACAACTATTCAAGTGGTTAAAATGGTTGTCACCAGCCTAAGACCACCCTAACCTGGCTGGTGGACAGTGTCAACCTTTCAAGCCAACATACATACATACATGTATAGTACATCCATTAAATATATTGTTTAGCTAAATAATTGTAAAAATAGTTGAATCGCTGTAATACCAAGCTCTCGAAAGATCACCATATTTTCTCATACTGCTTCCTTTTCCTGTTAAAGATAGCAATATTTTTTCCCACGGCGCAGCCAAGGGCATCACGAGGCAAATTCAGGTCAGTCAGTCAGTCAGTCAGTCAGTCATCTGTCGCTCAGTGAGATGGCCTCTAGAGATTTGACTGCGAGATGCAGTGTTTCCCATACACAGGCACATCAAAAGTTGGTCAGTGTAAGTAATTGATCTAAATCAATCTCTAATGCCCCTGATGTGCGCCTCATGTCATGTTTTTCATTTGGTGATGCACAGACCAGCAGACCAGCAGCATTGTACTCAATCCAACAGAGCTTCCAGGTGTCAAAACTAAAGTGAAACTTAACATTCCACAATTTGCTCCATTGTTAGTAATGGGATTTGTAAACAGTAACCTGATAACTCGTCTTCTGCTGCCCCACAAACTTTTAAGGTCCCATATTGTGGAAAACGGGATTCCCCTTGCCTCTTTGATTATAAATGAGTTAGATGTGCTACCTAAACATTGTGAAAGTATCAAAACGCCACACAATCCATATTAGAAAATTGAGCCTCTAAACGAGCCGTTTGGACATCCGTAACTTTGTGACGTCACAAAGGTACACTCATTATCATTTTTATAAGAAATAATAGGCTAACAAAGTGCTGTTTTTCAAAGCAGTTGTGCGGTTGCCATTGTTTATTTGCCGGAGAGTTTCCCCTACCTGTAGCTGCCGGGCTGCGGTGTCTCACGTTTCACTCTTGAAACGGTTAGCCAATCAGAACAGAGGGCCGTTAATATTAATGAGCCTTAAAGACACAGCAACAGAAACAGCCTGTTCTTGGTAAGGCTCAGAGAGATGCTGGAAAATGAATGTGTAAAAATGGATTGAGAATGTTTTTGGTACATGACACCACACACACAGCTTTTAATGGACCTCAAGACATAAAATAAAACACTGGGAAGTGTAGAATATGGGACCTTTAATGTAACGTTATTACCTTGTGGTATTTAAGTAACGTTAGTGGAATTATTTACCAGATGACCGTGTCGCAATGCTTCAGTGCATAGAATTGAATTGATTTGGTCTGTATAGGATCTGTGCTTGTTTGAAGCAATTCAGTGATTCAGAAGCAGCAGACTTAACCGCTCCACTATGTCACACCTTGTATAGTTCTTTGACAAATGAGAAAGACTGCAAACAAAATATAATTTTTTGTGATGATTTTAATCAAGTACATAGTGGTATGTTGACCTATTGGTTGGATGGTGTCGTTTTTTTGTTTTTTTTTTATCAAATACTCCACCCTTTCTTTCTATTCTTTCTGTTGAATGCACCACCCCACCCTTACCACATGCTTGTTTTCTTATCCTGTTCATCTTCACGGTGAAAAAGCTCTGAGCAAAGGAAGACAGAGGAGAGAAGATAACTCACTCCAAGCCCAGCCTGTGATTATAGTTTTTGATGATTATAGTTTTCAATCTGGAGTATCTCCAGGGCTTGATCCTGGCCACCTCACCACACTGTGACTCCAGGGGCGTTGTCTTCAGACCAGCCAGTATTTCTCCTCCACTGGAATACAGAGAGAGGACATATTATAATCCCTTCACTAGACCAGTTTGATGTAAGATCAGGGACTCAAGTTCAAAAAAACTAAACTCAAGTTACCCACCTTTTTATTTGCAGGACTCGAGTTTACCCCATTTTTAGAGTGACATAAATCTGTATGATCTAAATTCATAGAATATGAACCTTAGCAAGTAAATACTGATGTTATAAGAATATAGGCTCTTTAAGGAAAACAAATTACCAAATGACTATTCGTTTTTGGTGGTTGTTTGCCTTATGATGATTACAGTCAGGGTTTAGTGTCAGTTAAAATGAAGACTGGCCTAATTTGATCGAGAAGAGTGTGTAACTGAACAGACTAAAAAGGAGAGGTGCTGTTTTCTATACCTTTCCCTGTACCTTTCATCATGGTTTGGAAACCAGTAATGTTGCTATAAGGAGGCACAGGTCAATACAGCACAGTCAGTGAAGAAATTCTCCTTTGAACATGAAAACATTTGCAGTTAATTACACATGCTTAGATGAACTTACCACTAGTTTATGGTCACCTTCTTCTTTTCCATCATGGACCACTTTTGAGATCTGTCTGGGAAGCATGGATCTGGAAATAGCTTAATATCACTTTTTACAGTGAAATGATTGTATACTCTAACTGGAAGGTGAACATTATGAGACAATGCGAAAAGTTGCCTATTAGTCATATTGACTCTCTGCATTCTAAAACTCTGTGATTTAGATTTGGGGCTGGGTTTGACTTTCTCTAGTCTAGTTTAATAAAAGGGAATTTTTGAAGCAAATTAAGACAAAGAGAGAAAAAAGAAACTATTGATGCTTGTTTAGACTTTTTTTATACCAGAGAGAAAAAAAGACATGGGACCACATCAGACAAAACAAACAATGCCCACAGCTTGTAATTATGTTTGAAATGTGGTAACTAGAATATCGAGATTTCCAATTATTTGCAAAGAAGACAAGAAAGAAAACAGTCTTTAGGAGATATAAGTCTTTGCTTCACATGGTTCCACTTTACAGGCTTGAAGAGAAACAAACAAATTGCACCTCATTTGGTTGGGCAGGGTATTTTTAACTGCCTTTGGCTGGCAAAGCCACAGCACAATCAATAGCATGCTGGAGAACAGCACTGACTCGGCAGAAAAAGCTATGCCATGTGTACAGCGTGCACGCACACACACACACACACACACACACACACACACACACACACACACACACACACACACACACACACACACAGAGAGTGTACAGTATCCAGTCGTTTTACATGAGAAAGTTGCAGCTCTTTCTCTTTGTGGCCTGGCTTGACTTTCCCTAACAGGACTGAGTCAGCGAGTAGGTATAACAGTAAACTGACTGGACTGGATGGATGCTGTGCGTGGGGAGTAATACTGACCACACTGAGCTATAGCTCATGTTGGTTTAACTTAAGTTGAAAGAACACAGGATTGCCCTTTCAGCATGCATATATTCCACATTCCCCCACAATTGTGCCTTTGAGCAAGGCAACAGACAATCCTGAAACTTTCTTTATGATGTTACTAAAAGCAACTGAAACAATGAAACAACTACATAAGTGTTGTGCAATATCTGAAGTGTTCCCACCTTCTGTTGTTCTGTACTGGCTCAACTTCTGAGATTGTGTGGGATTTCAGAGACCTGCATTCACCACCCTTCTTGTGGGCATGCGTGTGTGTGTGTGTGTGTGTGTGTGTGTGTGTGTGTGTGCATGCTTAGAAGAATCTTTGAAAGTACAGCATAGACTGGCATTTGTGCCTGTTGCTTCTCTCAAGCACAGCCAAGCTAAAATGGAGGGAGGAGGAACATATAAAAGGCTTCTGTCTGCTCTGTGTCTGTGTGTGTGTGTGTGTGTGTGTGTGTGTGTGTGTGTGTGTGTGTGTACATATATATACAGTATATGCTACAAATAGGCCTACATTGCTGTCAGGATGACTTCTGTACTAGTATTCACCATAGAAACTGAATGCAAATGTTTCAGCCATATACTGTATATCTCCATGTGTTGATATATCCAAGAACCTGTAGTATTTTCATTAGGTCCTTGTAGTATTTTTATTAGTTTCTTGTTGAATTGTCATGTCTGAAATGCCTGTGGTAGTAACCTTTATAGACCAGCTGATGGCCTGTATGCTACAGTTTCTGCTGCCATTAGTTTTCACTGAAGCAACATTGGAAGATTGATTTTTCCACATCCTCTACCATTGAAATTACTTGTGTAAGCATTTGGCTAGCTAGTAGAAGATCCATTTCAAGTTCCTGGTTTCACAACATTAGATTGTTTGATTTAGGTTTTGTACACTGTTTGTTGGACTTCTTCATTGCAAGTTGCCTTAATCCTTTGTTGAGGATGTAACATTAGCATAGTAGGCTAGTAATTGGTGATTTTATTTTATTTTTGATTTTCAGGTAGCCTTTCAAAACTTAAAACATTTGACTGTTGTTTTTTGTGTTGTTAAGTGTTCAGCTTGGTTAGTGTCAGCTGTACCCAGTCACCATTGTTGGCTGTCTTAGCTTTCTTAGTAATCTAGACGGCTTGATGGCCAAGACACTCACGGCTAGCAAGCATGGAACTAGCGCTAAGCTAGTTTTCACTTGTTCAGTTTAAAGATGTGCAGTAGACCCTGATACTAACTACTGAATTAAATCAAACCAGCTAATGCTTACAATAAGGCCAGATGAGTTACAGTAGCCACCTACAGTCTACAACATGGAGAACAGTGTGACTAAGGCTCCCAACGCAGAGATTACAGTTATTCACTCCCATAAAAAAACTTTTGGGTTTTACACAATAAATGGCCCAGTCATGCACACAGTCTCTCGCTGTCTCTGTCTCTTTCTCACTCTCTCTCTCTCACTCTCTCTCAGACACACACACACACGCACACACACACACACACACACACGCACGCTCCCTCCGTTAGACACTAAGCAATGCCGAAAGCCTGTAAGCCTGTGATGGATGGTGGGATAGGAGAGAGAGACAGATAGAAAAACATGGAGAGAGAAAGACAGACAGAGAGAGAGAGAGAGAGAGAGAGAGAGACGCACATGGAGAAAGAAGACAGAAAGAGAGAGGTGGGCAGGTGACAGTGAAGTTCTTTATTCATCATGTTAAACAACAAACTGGCAGTAGCTCTCCAGTGTTATACTGTAATTGACACTGTATTTAATGAGTGTTAAGAAGGCTCCTTTGTAAACACTGTAATCTGTTAGAATTTATAGAAATGAACATTGACCCTCTTAGGTCTCAAAAAGAAAAAGATTAAGTTGCAGTTTAAAGAGAATATTTGCTTGATTTAACATCAAATAGAAACAGAAAAAATGAACTAAAAGTAGGCCTATGTGTCTGTTATTGAATCTATACACCCAGATAAAGTAGAGTTCAATTATTTCAGGGCACAAATTGCATACAATTTATTGCTTCGATTTACTTGTTTATTGGAGCTCTATTTTACTTACTTAATTTCATAAATGATTATACTTCAGTAGCTTAAAGGTTTGACAAGCTCGAAGGTCACCAGTTTGAATCCCAGGACTGCTTGAGAAAATATGGGTGGGAAAAGTGATTGAGTAACACTTTATCCTCCCTCAACAACTCCTGCTGGAGCCGGGTCGCCTGAAATTTCATGAAATGAGCATGATGTCTTAAAATGCAAATACGTGGTCCATGCACAAAAAGTTAGAGAAACACATTGTGTTGTCTATGAGGGGGTTTGGTGTCACATTTAGGTTAATGAGACAGAAAGGCTGCCTGACAGGAGGCTGATAATCCACTCTAATTGACACGTGATCATACCAGGACCGTTCTCTCTTTTGGAAAACCTCTAGGATGCCAGGAAAACTGTGTGTTTGTGTTTTACTCTTGTCATTGTGATTGTTATCTCATCTGGCTATGTACGTGTCATCATGTCAATAAAGCTGGGTGAATTGAATTGAACTGAATTGGAGAAGAGCTGAGGAAAATAATTTAAAAAATAAAATAAAAAATAAAATAAAAACCTTCCTCTACAGAAGAAGATGGAAATTGCACATCTAGAAGAAGAATAAGAAGACAATGAAGAAGGAGAAGAAGAAAATGATAGCCATAATAGCCAAGAAAGCATTGGTTTCTTCTGTTTCTGATATATACATACACGCTATCCATTCATATCAATCAGTACATATCTCTGGCTTCCTGTACATATGCTGCCTCCATCTGGCACATTGTTCTCATCTAATGGCAAGAATAACACATAAAACAAATTTCCTACAGGAATTATAAATCTGAGTTTCCAAAACGGGGAAAATGATCTCCTTGTAAATTGTCTACCTCATACTGTATTAATATTGCACAGAGGGAGTCCTTCCTGTTGTTCGGTGGACAGACTCCAGTAGAGTGGAGCCGAGGTCTTTGGGTGCATGTGTATGTTTCCTCTCTGTTGTTACGTGATTACATCCACATTCCCCACCCACACTCAAATAGCTCCCTGGCTTTGGCACAAAGACTTATTTTACACTGCTGACTAACCAGACTCAATGAACTGACATGAGGTGAGTCGTGGTGGCCTTGTTTAAATGTAGATACAGCTCTTTTTGATGGACAGTGACTACACAATGTGAAGGGGTATTATCTAGAGCTAAATACATCCAGGCAAAATGTCATCACCTTAGACTAGAGATGCAGGAACCAGGGTCAAGCAGAACTCAGCTGACCTGTAGGCTACTGGGCCCAGTCCAGTAGCCTACAGGTCAGCAGTTCTTAGCCGACTTATATTCACCTTACAGAGCTGATGGAGAGGACTGTAGGAGGAATGACCTGGATAAATAGAGCACAGGCATTCAGACAGATATTGTCATCAGTGTGTAAGAGGATATCATACCCATGCCACACCAACATGCTGACATGAACCATAATGTGAACCGTAATATCACTATCTATTCCAGGGAATGTGAACAGGCCATAGGAATTGCTGGATCATTACCCTGCACTAACCCCTGAACAACCTCAACAGGGACAGGGAAATGTTGTTCCCACAGAAGTTGAATGGATAATTAATGGTAATTTGGCTGGTCCACCATAAAATGGCGAGTATGGCATTTTCAGGGTTAGTTGCTATGGTGACAACGCAATTCCGGGCATTCAGGCCTGAGAACTGTGCGGATGTGTCTGTTGCACGAGTGCGTAGCAAACTGTTAACACTCAATGGAAAGCTGACGTTAGCGACGAGGTTAACATGGCATTAACATGGCATTGTCAAAGATTGTGCGTCCCTTGCAGCCGCAAGCCTCGCCAAATACCGCAGGCACAGTATCTGCAAGCTGTCCGTGACGAGCAGCATCTTGAGTGTTTGATGCTACTGCCATGTCGAGTTGAGTTCGAGTTTTCAGTATACAGGCACATGAACGAGTCGTTCAACAAAGCAGTATCTAAGTATGGCAAGCCCATAGGGGAAAATCACAAGTTGGCACACGATGCAAAACTATACAACCGCTCAATACAAGAACATACACTAGGTTGTCATTTTTTCAGTGAAAACACGTCTATCAACTTATTGTCCCAACAGAGAAACAAGTAGCTGTTTTGTAGTAAATTACCGCAGCAGGTTTCAGCATTCAGTACCGCTGCCATGTCGACTCGAATTTGAGTATTCAGTATACGGGTTACATATGTACTGAAACTCGAAAACCCAAATGACCGGCTTGCTCAACAATGTACTACTTAGGGTTTGAAAGTGCAATGTCTTTGTTTGTAAAGGTACATGGCGATCATTGACAGTGGTACTGTGGCTCACTGTAGCATGTACTTTCGAAGTGGGAGGAACCGGTACGTACCATTGCAGACGGTCGGTATGTTTTGAGCTTGAGAATGATTCGTTCAAAATGATTTGTTTGTTCTTTTTCGTCCAGCACTAACGGACATGTTATTCAACCTTGCCGTGTGGTCAAGGGCGTAACTTTGGTTTGAGAAGTGGGGGGGACACAATAAAACGGGGAGTCTGGGGGTACTCCCCCAGAAAAGAATTTGCGATTTGAATCCCATTTCCTGAATTTCTACATACATTTAGGGACTACGGTAACCAATACAAAATCCGGGAAATAATTAAGTTGGTCATCATGCTAAATTCTGCCAGAATAGTACTAAATATGCATAAGAAAAACTGTCTTACTTTCTGTATTGTTTAACCCACAACTTTACTGAACTTCACATGTTGAGTTATTCAATTATGGATATATATATATTTTGAAGAATAGGACTGACAGATCTATGGTACATATCAATATATAATACTGCACTTGTTATGCACGCCGCGGCGTAGCCCGTTTTAATAGAAGTGCTGACTCCGCCCACCTGGGCCAGTTTTGGTGTATGCCAGTAGCAATTACAAGTGGACCCTATCCTACAGTCCCTGCTCTCAGCGGAGGGAGGGGGCTACACTGTGTATGGGAAGCGCTGTGATCATCAGACCTCTCTGGATTAGACAAGCAAGTAGAGCAAACCGGCATCAGCCATACCAATTTATTGCCAAATGCTTTGGGATTCAACACATTAACATTGCTTCCCATGGTCAGAAAAAGTCGCCAGATTTGTCGCTAGTTGCTTTTGAGAAATAAAGTCGCCAGCGGGGTCTGAAAAGTCACTAAGTCTAGCGACAAAGTCGCCAAGTTGGCAACACTGGTCCACAGACGCCAAAATGTACTATAGAACCGCATAGGCAGGCTGTCCGTGTCCGCTACTCGTCCGTGGCAATTTTTTGGAGTATATCAGGGCCTTACAATCAGTAGCTCAATTCACATTCTCAGCCAGAATCTTACGGCTGGCCAAACAGTGCGGTTAAAAAAGTGGGGGGGACACAAACGGGATTTTGAAAAGAGGGGCGGACATGTCCCCCCCGTCCCCAGTGGAAATTACGCCCCAGCGTGTGGTTAATGCTAATGGCCAAGGCTAATGCTGCTAGCTTGGCTCAGCTGTATCGTCTGGCTCTATACGATCTTCACTGCTGCAGCACTTCTCATACCATGTTGTATGCAACATGATCTGATAAAAATTTGTGAAATGAGCACAAATTCTGAAACGCAGATTTACATGTTGTGGACACAAATTGAGTGAAGATTATGTTCCTCCACCATGAATTGGATTCTGTGACATTAACAGAAATTGGACACAGCATTCTCAGCTAAAGGTTGGCTTTGGGTGAATAGGGCTTAGGAGGTTGCTGAAGCAGGTCGCCTGCATTGTTTATGAACGTACTGTCCTAGACTCCCTTTTTTAACTTGTTTGAACTGTTTGTTATCACTACATATGACTGTACATTCATATGAATCAGTACAATCTCTGGACATTTTTTTTCTGAACATATGCTATCTCCATAGCATATGTTCCATAAATGTGATCCATACATAAATATGATACTAATAGTGATAATGAGAACAAACAATACATACGTGCCTTGCATGTTGTCTCTTGTTTGTACATTTGGATCAGCAGTTTTTGATAAGGTGAACTAATGATGTACATATCCAAATCATGTTCTGTACATGTTATCTACATCTGCAAATTAAATTTATTGATATGGTGAATAGTTTTTCACAACACATCTGCACGCCAAGCACTTTCTGTACATATGTATGGCCTTCTGTAGACCTGCTAATGTGAATACAGCGATTCTATATGCTATACATTCATATAGTTTTTCTTCATGACCTCATCTTTCCTCTCACTTATATTGTATAGGTTTGTATATTCTCATCCATTTTTTCCCAAAAGGTTATGCTCATACTACAGCTAGTGTTGAAATGAGTAGCCTATATTTATATACTGCACATTTGCTGTAGTCTTATTTATATTCTGTTTTTCTTTGCTGTATCAGTATTTGCTTCTACAACAACCCAATTTCCCCACGGGGATGAATACAGTTTTCTAATTTTAGCTAATCTTCCTAGTGACTGAGGTGTGACTGGAATTCTTCATGGAGAGTCAGAGTCAGTTGTTCCCATGTCTTGATGTACATGTCTGTAATTGTTTGTTGTTTCCACACAGGAAACTACTGCGTGTTAGTGCTACTGTGGGAAGCAGGGGGTTGTGGGAGCTCAGCGGAGCTCATGGGATCATCAACAGGAAGAAAGTCAGAGGTTGCGGCGGTCTGAGACTGATGTGGTTCATCTGACCTCAAAGAGATGCAGAGTAAAGTCTACTGATGTGCTGTAGATCTGGGCAAAATGTATAAACTAATGAAAACTGTCATGAACAGTTGCTTGAGCTTCTTCATAGTGTGTTTCAAGTTTCACCTGATACTTCTCAAATACTTAATACACTGACAAAAAGGTCTGATTTACATATTGTTGAGAGCTGCTACAAAAAGGACACAAATGATTAGATTTGAACTAATCTTGTATCTTCCAAGTTGATAGGCCCATTGCAGGAGTGTTCTACATAACATAGCAACCATACCCAATGCCCTGTTGGAAGACCACTGACAAGTTAGTGGTAGACCAGCATCTCATCATTATAGACTCTCTGTTAAAGAAATTAGAAAAGGCTGAAGGAAGTGATGCTCGTGTTCCTCATTTGTTGGACATATGTATGGCATTTGGTGGCTGCTATTGTAGCTCATCACTCCATGTGTTAGAGAGTACATATTCAACAACAGCAGCCAGGAGTGTTGACTGAAGACTTAAGCATGTGCATTCATCCTGTCTGTAGAGCCTGCTCCCTGTTTAAATCAATCAAACCCACAGCGGCTGATTAGATGCATATCCTCTCTAATGTTTGAACAACACATCCTTTAAAACCCACCATAAATGTGTCAGCAGCAACACTGAACTACATACGCACATCCTTAATCCCACTGGATAGCACTAATATCAACATGGATCAAAGTCTTCACTATACCAGTGTACAGCAGTAGGCCTACAGGTCAACACCAAGCTGTCTGACATGAACGTAGCCTCTCATATCCCACTAGACATAACTGGTAACAGACTACAAATCCAGGAAACTATGTATTAGTCAAGCAGTATCATAAAAGTATTAACAGCGATGAAGTGTCAATAGAAACAGAGCTGAATTAAATATATTATGTAGTGCTGCCAGTGGACAGAAAACAGACTTTATTATAACCAGTCACACAGAAATGAAAAATGACTTTTTTGTCCTTTTAATGCTCATTCTAACATTAAATCATACTCTTATTTGACAAATTTATGCCACAAAAATGTCAAAAATTCTATTTCCTTGTAATTTTTATATCAAACTGTCATTAATTTTACTTCATGGAAAACGGAAAAACTTTAGTGGTGAGTGATGCACATAAAAATTCCAACCAATAAAACCATCACAGATTTTTAAACAATCCCACCCCTCCGCCTTCAAATAATGGAATGCTCTACTCCCTCTCTGGTCCTGAGACTGCTGCCATGGAGGAATACATCCACAACGCCACCGCTACTCTTCTTCTACGCCTCTTCCCTGTGAGCTGTAAAAGGTTAGCCCTGTTGGGGGGCTCACCGCACAGGGAAGAAGCGAATATTTTTACGCAATATGTTTCACTCATGTAACAGAAAAGGTTCAAGGATTTCAGAAAGCTTATCAGATTGGCAAATGTTTGGAAACCTTGCCTGCATGAAGTCAAAGTTCCAGAAAGATTCGATAAACCTGTTTTTTAATGGAACATCCTTCGTCTGGCACCCACGCAGTGTAGTGCCAATGGGGCTAAATTCTTGTATGCGTTTCTGTGCAGTGCCGACTGCTTGCAATGTAACTATACTGTGTGGTGCGGTGTAATTCTGCTTGCAAATGTTGCAGTGTGACTTTGTTTGAATTTGTGGTGTTTTTCTGTTCGTGATGTTGTGTGTTTGTCCATGATGGCTACTTTCCACTTGTCACTATTTGATTATTGCTTTGAGCACTTTTTGAGGGGTAGGTGTCTTATGTAGGCTTGTATGCATAATAGATAGTCAAGGCCTATATAGTAGATTAGCATTTGCGCTTACTACTGTATGTAAGCTATTTTTGGACAAATATTTGTGGCCCGTCCACTTTTTTCCAGGCCGTCAGCCATACCGTAGTGCTGGTCAAAAAAGAACAAATGAATCATTTTGAATGAATTTGAAGTTTGATTCATTTAGATGTACTGACTTGAAATGAACGAATCAACAAAAAGACTCGAACTTCCCGGCACTAGTCAGCCAGTGAGAATCAAAGCTGGTTGACTGTCTTAGTACATGGCAGGTTGTCACATACTGGGCAGCCAAAACATGTTATGTTTTAAAGTTATTTATAGTTTCAGGTTTTTTTGTTTTCTTTTTGTATTTGTTGGTAATGTTGGAGAGAATGATGATAATTTATTTGATTTTTAATTTGTCTATCTGTCTTCCTGTCTTCTTCCTGTTTGTCTTTTCTCTTTTTGTTTTCCTCTCTGCCTTTTTTCTCTGGTCCAGTGTGGTTTCTGTTAGCTTACGCTGCACAAAGCTATAGTTGATCATAAAATAGGTTGTGCTGAATTGGCCAGTCTCATGGTTGTTAAAAACAAACCACAACTATCCAGCAGACCAACACATTGAAAACACAAGGACACTTTAAATGTCTAATGTCTAAATAGAGTGTGTTGTAGTGATGGGTCAGTTCACGAATCAATCAATCATTTGACCAACACTTGAAAGTGAACGAGTCGCATAGTTTCACCAATGAAATTGAATCAAAATTTAAAATCAGTTCAGTGTCCATGGTTGGACTGCACTCCGTACAGTTCTAAGTGAGCGTTCAGGACAAAGACACTTGTTATTTGCCTACCTTGGCGATGATTTCAATGCTGGCTGGCTACTCTCCACAATGGACATAATCAACCACAGCAACAACTGTACGATTTGCTCAGTTGGTTCAGCAGTTCAGTTGCTAGAATAGGGTTTAGTAGCTCAATTGCTGAAACAACAGCCTTATTTCTGACTAAGGCGCGTACCACGAGGCCGCAACGCCTTGGGTTTGAGTCCAGTCTGCAACCTACTCATGGGCGTAGGGAGCATGGGGGACAGGGGCCATGGACATCTCCCCTCCAATATTAAAAGCTTGCTTAAAATGTTCCCCTCAAAAAATAAACCACATTGTTTATTTATTTATTTATTTTATTTATTTTGCCTCTGGATTTAAAATTTAACCGGGGACTTTTATTTTGAAAAGCCTTTGCTTCCCAGCAGAGCATTGTGGAATGAAGTTGAATGAAGAGAGGATCTCTATATGAAAAAAGTGCGGCATAAAAAATAGACTTGACAGGGCTTGATAATTGGTGATGGAGCAGACAATACAGACTGAAGGCAGTGCTCACACCAGTGAATCAAACTGAAGCCAAAAACAAATCTGTATAGATCTAGTGAAGAGGTGCCACTCTTGCTCACAATTAAATGTATTTAGTTGTTTTACAATATTAAAATCGTTCCATTGACGTTTCAGACCACAAAGGTCTTCATCAGATATCATGAAGCAATTCATGGTAATCAAATGGCGAGATGTCCAAACTACTGGTCAGGTGCCGATGAGAGAAAGAGAGAGAGAAAAGAAAAAGAACACGTGCAAGCACAAATGAAAGGTATGTTATTGTGGAGGAATACAATGTATGTAAAAAGTTAGTCTTCTTATATCATGACTGTCAGCGACAAAAGTTTAATAGCTTTGTTGCCACTGCCTAAAAAAAAAAAAAATATATATATATATATATATATATTTGATGCCATCTCATGCTTGTTAGTATGTAATCTTTCCATGATATTATTATTTTTATTATTATTATTATTATTATTATTATTACAAAACTATATTTTCCATTTGTGTTGATTTTTAAAATCAAGGTAAAAAATCAAGCAAGGTAGTTGTTTTGGTAGGTAAACTGACTCCAGTCTTGCTAACGTTAGTTGATAGCATCCTTCTCATCAATACCAACCATCAATAACACAAGTAGCAGCAGACAAGATAGTGGCTAGTGAACTGGAGGAGGTAGCTAACTTTATTCTTCACCATATTTCACCAAAACGTTGCTTTGCATGGTTCATTATTCTACTGTAATCAAACAATGCTGGCTTTTTGTATGGTTTTTTGTGTGTGTCTTTTTTGTATTGTCTTAGCTTTATTTATGCTAGCTTTAGTTATGTGATGGACTGTGGATCTCTAGAGAAGTAGTCATGGTAGAATTACACCATCCTGCATCTATCCTGCATCAGTACCACAGCATTTCTTAAGAGTTCCTTTTGGTGGAGGACTGTAACTCATAATGTAATACAATTAGTTTTTTTTACTAAAACCTTAAACCTTAGTTAAGGTTTGTTGGTTAAGTTATTTTTATGTCAACTTATTACATTTTAAGTTATTAGATTTTAAGTTATTACGTTTTATGTTGGTTATTATATTATTGCAATTTTTGCTGAATAACTTCAACATGTGATGTATGAGATACTAAACTTATTACATTCAAAGTTATTATATTATTCATAAAAAATGCAAATCACTTCATTATACCCTACATAAAATGTTATAACTTATTGTCTTACAAATGTTATTATGTTATGTGTCCGGCATTTTATGGAAACTTAATTGCATTATGTTTTTTTTTATTACATTGTATGTAGTTACTAGAATATGCACAGATTTCACATTGGCTACACAGTTCTGAGTTGCTACAAGGAGCAAACATGTAAATGCTGTGACGTCTATGGTGTCTCTGTGGGGGCTCTTATCCTCAAAATGAATAGAAATAAGTCTGTCATTCTTGATGATTTTATGATGTGTGAATACTATGTGTTCTATTTCCAAAGAAACTAAACCTGCATTATAATTTAAGGTGAGACACTACAGGTGAATAGGGGGAAAAAATCCTTTCCTCCCATTTTTAGATGTTGAATATAGACACAAATACAAGCACTTCTTGTTTTATGAGTTATATTTATTTTGTTTTTGACGTATTCAAATTAGCAAAAAAAATCATAAAAATGCACAAAGCTGTATATCAGTTTTTCTCAACAAGTCAGAGTGCATTTTGCTGTTTCATTCTGATGAACAAATAGATAATTGGTAATTTACAGAGGGATTTGTAAATTTGGTTTATGATGAACTATGTGTTTTTTTTCTTTTTTCATGTAAAATACCTAATAAAATCGAAATGACAAAAGATATAAAAAGTGTTTTAAATACAATATGTCAATTTCCAAAAATAGCAGGTTTTTTTTTTTTTTTTTTTTTGTGCTTGGTATATTTGACGCAGCTGGTATAAAAATATATAAATTAACAATTTATTGTTGTTTTTGATGCTTTACATATTTTATGAAATATCTCAAAATTGACCAATCCAGCCCTTACAAAAATGTCACATGTGAAAACCCACATGTGAATTCAAAGCACATGTGTTTTCTGGATACATGTTGTTTTTCACAATTTTTTCTCACATTGCATTCTGACATCACGTGACTTGGATGTAAAAATTTCATTTTTTTTCCCACGTGAACTTCTGTTTTTCACATTTTCATCTGCCATTAGATATGTCAATATTTGTTTCACATGTGAAAACTTCATTTGACATGCAAAGAGGCAATGTGCAGGTGAAAATGTCAATGGGAAATGTGACATGTTCACATATGAAAACCAACATTATAAAAAAGCACACGCGCTTTGTATTCACATGCAGATTTTCACATGTGACTTGTAAGGGAGCCAAAATCGACATTTTCACCCATGGTGCCGCATCTTAAAAGGAGACCCTGACTCATTTGTACAGTAGTTCTGTTTTACAGTAGTTAACATGACGAACTGGAGGTATACGTATATGGCTCCACTGTTCAGTATACAGGATGCTGACACTGGTGTGAATGGGTGTAGTTTGCTAGGGCAAAAACACCATGCTTGGCTTGGCATGTTTTGTAAGTGGTAACTAGTAGACATGACACCCTTATAGAAGGGCACCCCCCCCCCCCCCCCCCCCCCCCACACACACACACACACACACACACCCCACCCCACCTCACTCCCCCCCCCGCACACACACAAGAAACAGTGGATAGTAGAGGCTTTTTATTTCTGTTCCCAGCACTAAACAAGCAATTAGTCGTGACTCCAAAACTTTATGGTGAGAAAACGTTGTCATAAAAAGCATTGGTCGCTTTCATTTCAATCTGGGGCAGCAAAACAAATATTTTAATTGCATTTCCATCCCTTGTTATAGACAAACCAGACGCAGGAACAACATGGCACTTCTGGGTAGAGCGAAAGTGTGCATGTACTGTACACTGTTGACTGGCTGGCAGGCAGCAGAGTTTAATGAGGTCACTCGACCTAGAGACATGGATAATGATAGCTTCTCTGGAAATAAGCCCATTTGCTGCTTTCTGTAGTTCTGGTGCTATTTTAGTCTACAGCTCTTAATGTCCGCCAGATCAAGCTTCTCCTTATCACCTACTACTATATTATCACTACATTTAAGAAATAATAGTGAATTGAATTCTAGATTCACATGCATCTGAACACATCTGCATCAGTTTGTTACCGTCCACATTTTTAATGTGAAGGCTCGTAGACTCCTTTGACTTGCACACTATCCAGGTGACTGTGGCTTGTGCACCATGCATCGCCACGCATTATGTGGAACTTGATCAAAATGTCTCATTAGAATCAGTTCAGGTTAAGGGCTTCTCATAGATATCCAGGAGGAGGAAAGCTCCGTCTCAGTCTGCCATGTCCTGAAATGGTTTTCTAGCACAGAAATAAAGACTAAAATGCCCCAAAAAATCTTCAAAAAAACAGAAAAAAATCCATGAAAATTAAGACTTATTAGTAAAATAAAAACCGACATGACAAACCTTGATGAAGGCCATGTGCTGAAACGTTTCAAAATGTTTTACGGATAAATCCTTATTCAGTAGCCTACTGCAAGTGTTGCTGGAATTTTTTTTTTCCCAGTTGATCTCTCATGTCTCCTTGATCTATCTCTGGATTTGAACTCCAGCAGCAGCTGCTGGCCGACGCTGCTTATTCCTCAGAGGCCTTTAAACACACACACACACACACACACACACACACACACACACATACACAGTGAATTCCCAGAGGACTTTACATACATATCATGCACTTTACGTGCAAGTCAGCATTCAGCCTCAAGCAGAATGACCACCATGTCTGGTGTGTGTTTACACTGCTGTCCCACACACACAGGCATTTTTTTTTCTCTGCCCTGTACTAACTAAAATATATAACTAAAATAATTTCCATCACATTATTTATTATCGGGCCTGTGATACAAATTAAATACATACACTCATCACTTTATTAGGTGCATCTGCTCATTAACGCAAATAGTCTACTCCTCCAAACAGCGAATCATGTGACTGCAAATCAATATATAAAGCATGCAAACATTAGAATGGGCAAGATGCACGTTCTAAGCGACTTTGACCGTGGTACGATTGTTGGTGCCAGACATGGTGATTCCAGCATCTCAGAAACAGCTGCCCTCCGGGGATTTTCAGGCACTGCAGTCTCTAGAGTTTACAGGGAATGGCACGATAAACAAAAAACATCGAGTGAGCGGCAGTTCTGTGGCCAAAAACGATAATGGGCAGACTTGTTCAAGCTAACAGAAAGGCCACAAATGCTAAAAAAAAACAAAAACGAACAGCTCTTGCAACAGTGGCGTGCAGAAGGGCATCTCAGAATGCACAATCACATCCAAATAGGAAATATTAGAGACTTTCAGGCCATGTGGATCCCATGCTGTACATGTGACAAAGACTTTGAATCTGCATATGCTCCAGCTCTAGACTTACATGTCAAAGAAACATTTTAGCAGTTGAATGGTGGGTACAACAAATAAATAAATGAAAACAGGTGTTTATTTTCATAAATATGCAACAAAGTATATGATTCGGGTGCAGTAGTTTAGGATGTAGCCTAAATCAGTGATTCTCAACCTTTTTCATATCAAGGACCCTAATTTAGTACACATTTGGGCCACAGACCCCCATTTGATGAGATTTTGTCTCTGAGAATATTTTTATTGTTAGATATGATTTTGTCCAGAACAGAAATCTGTATTGTAGCTAGAGAGATAACAGAGAAACTATGATCAAAACAGTCATTCTTCTACATTCTCTAATTGTGTTAACTTCTTGTAAATGAAATAAAAGTGAAGTTTAACAATTCATCAATTTGCTGGGGGACCCCCTGGAACCCCCACAAGGACCCCTGGTGGTCCCCGGACCCTGCGTTGAGAACCACTGGCCTAAATGACTGGACTGTTGCTCTAACATGACTTAAGTTTGTGGAACAAGCAAAATGATTTACTTAGGTGGAGGAATGTAAAGTGTGAATTAGTCAGCTCGCAAGTAGAATTACTCATGTCTGACTGCTTATTTGGTTGTAGTCTAAACATCGGCTGCAGTGCACACTGCAAGGGTTAGCCGGGAAGACTCACTCACTCACTCACATCATTAACATTTTGAAAGCAAATTTTACAGAAAATTGCCTGATTGTTTTTATTTTCCCAAACAAGTCACTACTTTTTTGTTATCAGTTTTTTTTTATTTCAGATTGGATATTGATTGAATGGAAGGCAGCTAGATTTCTGTATCACCCACTTTCATTTTGTTTCATCAATGTTCCTTCGCTGTGTGACAAAAACCTTTTTCAATATTATCCACTAGGTGTAGAACAAAATGAAAAACCAAATGTCTTTCTCGTAGAGGTCGGAGTGATCCAGAATATAATGTATATTCTGACTGTAATAAGTATATATGAGACAGACAAGAACTGGCTTACTTACAGTAGAACATTTTGTAAAACAATTGACTACTGTAACTGCAAGCACTTCAGTATTAAAGGCAGATTAAACAGACACAATAAGCACTTCAGCTGTATACACAAGCAGACCTGCACTGTGTAAACTCAACAGCCGAGCCATAAATCATCTCCAAGCCCCTTTATCATGTATCATTAGTTGGAAATAAACACTCTTCTATGCTAACAGCTCTCATATCCCTTAGACAGTTCACTGTCATCAGCCTCCCTGGGTTATGGGCCAACAGCCAGACACATACACACAAATACACCAATTAGTTTATTGGATAGGATCCCCATTAGCTGCTGCATGAACAGCCACTATTCTTCCTAGAGTCCACACATAAATATCACATACAATTACAACAGATAATAATAAAAAAAAATATATATATTTTTTTTAAATAATAATAATAGTTCACTTCACTTTTTCATTATACTTTCTATACTATACCAATTTTCCACCACAAATTTCCACACAATAGCTTGACATCAAGTAATGTTTAAGTTTCAATTTAAAACATTCTTTACAGCATTCCTTAGTGATTTCAAGTGGAAGAGAATTCCAATTTATTAACCAATAGACTTAAATGTATGTGCACACACACACACACACACACACACACACCTTTGTATTACTGCACTTGTAAGGACCTTCATTGACGAATAACCCTATCTCCTAACTGTAACCCTTAACCCTAGCCTATAGCTAATCCTAATCTTCTTAACCCTAAACTAACCTTAAAGCGGTACACCAACTTTTGGTAGTTTGGCCCATTGGCTACCTTACCCAATTTGATAAAAGGATTGGCACCAAAAATCTTGTGTAGATCTCTCCATCTGCTCTGTGTGCATGCTAACGCTTTAGCATACAGTATGTTAAGTAAGCCTAGCTGATTAGCATTATCCAAAATATGAAGGTAAACCTTTTTGTAGTCCAAAATTGATATTGGGTTTTATTCTATGGCCTATGAATCAACAGCACAAAAGCTTGTCTGGCTAACTTCACTCTCTTCCTGTGTAAATTCAAGTTATGCTTTAAGTCTCACGGAAAGAGAGATCTTCTGCCATTGAAAGTGCATTCTTTTTGTTGAATTTTATGTCTATTTTACCAATCACTAAACAAGCCTGGCAGGTTTAGACGTGTCATTACAATTACTGTAACTAACCATCCATCCTTTAGAGCTAAAACTTCTCATTTTCTCTCTTTTAGGTTAATGCTAATCGCCTACGATTACTTAACATACTGTATGCTAAAGCGTTAGCATGCACACCGGACAGAACTACCTACCAGAAACACAGAGATGATTTTGCTACCAATCCTCTCGTCATATATTGAGTAAGAAGACAAAAGGGCCAAACTCCCATAAATTAGGGTAGTCCTTCAACTCTAATCCCTACCCTAACCCAAACCTAAACCTAATTCTAATTCTAAATCTAAATCCTAAAGGTCTTTGCACACCAAGTCCGTATTTTTCGTATGCGTTTTTTGAATCCGTCATCCGATAAAAATCGTTACGCACAGAAACCTTGCACACTGAGTCTGATGCGTTTTATTATTCTATTCGTTGCGAAAATTCGCAATAGGAGACAAAATGAAGTCGTCAAGCAGTGAGGATGATTTTATGGTCCTCTCACTTCTTAGTAGAAAAAGAAAAAGAAAATATTGGGTTCATCCGAACCTGAGAAGGCGTCAAGAGCAAGGAGAGTTTATCCCGATCGTTTCCAGGTCTATTTCAGGATGTCAGTGGTGGTCCAGTTAGTTTAGATCATGGTCAATAGTTGTGATCAGTGATCAGTCTGTTTATGGACTGCAAATGGTAAATGGACTGCATTTATATAGCGCTTTTCTAGTCTACCGACCACTCAAAGCGCTTTACAACAATGCCTACATTCATTCATTCATTCATTCAAACCTTTATTTAAACTCGAAGAACCATTGAGGTTGCCCTCATTTACAATGATGTCGAGTTCACCCATTCACACACACATTCATACACCGATGGCAGCAAGCTACCACGCAGGGTGCTGGTGCAACCATCGGGAGCAATTTGGGGTTCAGTATCTTGCCCAAGGACACTTCTACATGCGGACTGGAGGAGGACGACCCGCTCTACCTCCTGAGCCACAGCCGCCCCATACTTTTCTGCCAGAGCTGATAGTATCAGTGTTTCGAGGCTGTGCCGGAGATCCCAGTAGATTCAGTCGTGCGTAATGGTAAAATACCTCCGCCAAGGAGGTTATGTATTCGGTGCCGTTTGTTTGTTTGTCTGGCTGTCAGCAGGATTACGGAAAAAAACTACTAGCCCGATTTTCATTAAACTTTGTGGAAGGGTGTAGCATGGGCCAAGGAAGAACCCATTAAATTTTGGAGCGGATCCAGATCCGGCTCACGAACAAGCCTCACGAACAAGCAATTGGCCTTGGCGGAGGTCTGCGCTCTCCGAGTGCCCTTCTAGTTGGTAATGTAATTGGTAATTGGTAATGGTAATGGCAATTCCAAACTGTTCTGAAATCACCTGCCACAATCTATCTTTAAATTCCGCATCTCTGTATTCTTTACTTTGTTTGTCGTAAAGTGCTTTGTGCTGGGAGACGAAGTGAATCAGCTTATCAGATGCCATTTTGGATGATGAATAACAACAGTACGGTGGCTCTGAGTGGTCAAACAACTCTCTAAAGGCTGTTGACGGATGTGAAAAAACGCAGAAAATCGAACCTGTTCCGAAAACTTAATGATGGACGAAAGTTTCGGAGTCGGTGTGTAAATGTGATTGACACAACGTGAGGTCGTATTTATTTTTAAACGTGCGACAATTTCGGACGAAAAATACAGACTTGGTGTGCAAAGGCCTTAAACCCAAATCCTAAACTATACTAGCCCCTTAAAGAATTGAGAATAAGCAAAGTGTCCTCACTTTGGAGGATTATCTTTATCTTTGTGTCTTCGGGAGGACACATTTGGTCATAATAAGTGTAGAAGTATAAAAACACAGCTGGACAGACAGGGTCGTCACATTGAACTCACAATTAGAGGTAATTGTGTTTCCTCTTGGACTGAATCTGAAACTTTGTGATATCATGACATTTTTTCAGCCCTCACCAAGTGGGTCTGCTGGGTTGTGTCTGAGAAACAGAGGAACATTCTTTGTGTTTTGTGTTAGAAACTAATTCAATTATCTGAAAGCACAGTGTTGTGACACAGCATTTAACAAGTTGAATGGGAATGTAATGGATGACATATTGTTTTTGTAATTATAAGGCAATATTAAATAATTCAATGTGCATCAGAACTCATTTCTGCGAGCCAAAAGTGATTTTAGAATACTGGTGTAAACACATCACAATTTACTTTATCTGATTGGTGTGTCATTACTTTGTGAGAGTGCGTGTTTTTCGTTGTCATTTTGTATGAATCTTTTGCAGAGCAGTCAGAACTTATGAGACAGATGCAGCATCCCAAAGGCCCATTAGGGATCGTATTTATCATGTTCTACACAAAGCCGTAGGGCCAATCAACAAATATGTCACCTTGATTTGACCTGTAATTGTACCCCTCCATCCCACCCCACCCCACCCCACCCCTTAATGATGCCTGTGTGGGAATTGTGTCATTGTAGCAGCAAATAGAAAATAAAAACAAAACTATAATATAAAGCAAATGAGGATCATGTAAACATACACATCTGACTCAATTCCAACACCATACAAAATAATTCTAAACTACAATTAAAAATAACACTAAAAATATAAACATTTATTTTCCACATTTTAGAATAATGGTAATGACATCAAAACTATGAAATAACACAAATGGAATTGTGTTATTGGAAATGCGGTGACCAAAAAAGTTGAAAGTTGAAATCAAAACTATCTTATATTTTAGATTCTTTGCCTTGATGGAAAGGCAAAGGCTTTGGAAGGAAATTCATACATAGGATTAACTTCACTATTTATATTTGTCTAAGAAACAAATTTCATTCAATCAGGTGTTCCCAAACTTTTGACAGGCAGTGTAAATATGTATGCAATTTATAACGTAAGAAAATGTCAAAAAACAATGCCATATGTCAAAAGTACCGGTGCAGAGTTATGGATGATCCACTCTCCATATTTCCGCATGATAAGTATGCAAGGTGGCAGAGGTCAGTCTCTCTGTGTGTGTGTGTGTGTGTGTGTGTGTGTGTATAGGGTCAACATTATGGTGTAGGTCCAGGATCCTCCTTGTTATTCCAGGCCAAATCACTCTGAAGCGAGACAATACCGTGAGAGCAGCTCAGAGGAAAATAATATTTGCCAGTGGCATATCGCTATTCCATCTGTTTCTAGTGAACACCTTCTATTATGGTTGTAAGAGGAGGGTCAGGGGGGGTCAGGCCGATGTGGAGCTTGTTCCCTGCCTTCTGAAGAGAGGACGTGACCCGTAGGGGTGGGGTGGTAGCCACTGCGGCGGAGGGTGTGGAGGGTTCAGCCTTTTTTGAATTTTATTTCTACTTCTTCAAGTCATAAACAGAAATAGAGTCCACACACTGAAGTAATTGCTCCTTGGTGTGTGGATTGTATTTCTATTTATTGCTTTTTTCTGTCCTGCACCTGAGAAATAGCCTTCTATTTTTTCTGTACTCCAGCATGGCACACACACACTCAAAATGATCAAAAGTCAGAGAAACTGAATGACCTGGGCTGGGTTTCCCATAAGCATCTTGGCCCTATGTTGATCTTTGTTTCATAGTAAGAGAATAAAGCTAAATGGGTCTCAGTGCTCAGATGCTTTTGAGTCACACTGCAAAAACAAACTTAAGTTATTTCACCTTGTATCAAGACTTATCTTTTTTTTTAATCATATTTTAGTGAAATCATCTTAATGCACTGGCAGATAATTTTACTGCTTTCAACAAATTTGCCTTTTTTTTTCAGTAGAATGTAACTTGTTTCAGGACATTTACTTGGTAAAAGTGAAATTGTCGTGGAGAGAGTTTCTTGTTTCAAGATTTTCATCGTTTTATGATGATTTCTTGAAAGAAGTCATATTGGCATGTATCAAGTGAAATTTATTGAAACCAGCAAGCTTATCTGCCAGTGCAGTGAGATAATTTCATTACAAATTTCACAAAATAAGCTTGATAGGTCTGGAAACATGTTAAAATCACTGGACAGCTTGTCATTTTTTGCAGTGCAATTCATTTGAAGACTTACAGGGGTGGTCAAAATAATCGAAAAACCTAACAAAATATGCATATCAAGTTTCTAATAAGGAGTCAGTATCGAGTGAATATAGTGCAGATACTATTTCCAGGTGTTTTCTAAGATTCACAAATCTGACTGAAGTTTTGTGAAGTGAAAAAACAATTCATACACTTGTGATTGAAGATTTATGAACAGCAAACAAAATTCACACATGCACACGTCTCACAAGTGCAAAACGTGTATTGTGAGTCACAGATCTGCATTTGTGCATTTGTCAGTCTCATCCTGTGGATACCGATGCAGAGATACAAATTGTTTTTGCACTATTATTCCGAGGGCAGTGAGGGGAAAATCCATGCGAGCACCCACCAATCTAAATGAATTTTCCTATAGCTAATCAGAGCAAAAACATAAAACAAAATATAGTTTCCAATCTCAGTCTTCAAAGGGCACATAAATAGAAGCATAATGCTACTTCACAGTCAAAGTTTTATTTTATTGCCATTATTTTGGTTCTCCATGCACTCCCAGAAATGTTCTTTTTATTCCTCAGTTCTTTATAAATGATAATTAGTGGCCGTGGCTTTGGAGCAAACAACAGTCTCTTCGTGGTTGGTCTTGCTCAGTTGTTCAGTTGCGAGTTCTTTTTGCGTGTTGCCTCTTTTAGACGCAATGTCCACTTCATAATCACGTTTCTAGACCATTCTAATGAGAACATCAATTTTCAGCTCGTCCTACCATCCATCTCTGTCCTCTTCCCTTGCTACAATCTGTTATTAGTGGTTTTTATATCCCCCGCAGAGTAATTGTAACGTATGAGACAGCTGCAACATCCCAAAGCCATGGCAGGGTCATGTTTATTCTGTGTAAGTCTGTAATGGGATTCCTCAAAATGATTTGGGTTTTGCTTTTTGCAGCACTGGTGGATCAGCCATGTGTTCAATTCCTAAAACCAAAGAAACAATGAACCCAACTCCCATGAATTTCTGCACTTTAACAGATTACTTTTCCTAAACAAACATCCAAAATGTCATACCCTATTGCCTTTCTATTATGCAGGATTTAGTCTTGGCCCCAGCGTTGTGCTCTCACTCCTTTTTAAAAGAATGGGAAGGTTTGATCCTCTTCCCCACGAAAAAGTGGGGGAAACTTGAAGTGACTGAACTGGGAAGGATGGTGTTGAAAGGCAAACCTTGGATGGATTGGCTTGGTGCTTCTTCTCCAAAAGTTTCAAATTCTTCATTACATTAAACATTGTAGTTTTTCCTTTTTGTATGTTTTTAGGTAAATGCCTAATGTTGTTTGCCAGCAAACATTTAGATGTTGAACAGATTCCAAAATATCATATTGTGAAAATTCTGTGCTCAATTTAGTTGTTGAATTTGGCCACTTCCTGCAGACTTTTACGGAGTGTGGGTTGAAGTTGAAAAAAAAAATGGCTCAAGTTGCTCGGCACTTCAGTGCAAGGGTGTTTATTGGGTGCTCCATAACAAAAATTTCAGATGAACAGAAAAATCAACGTCCATTTAACAAAGGGAAAAAAAGAAAGTATTTACAAAAACCAAACACTACATAACAGTTTCAGAAAAGCACAGGCAGCTACAGATCTGGGCACAGCCAACACCAGTCTGCCCTAACTGTGGAGGATGAGCTTCTTTTATACCCCTAGACAATTAATTAATCTAACATATACATATAAAAACATCTGCACATGTCCACAACGTTTATAACAATATAGTAACACATGTTATTACATAATGTTAACTGTGTACATAAATGTACATAAAGTTAACTTAATTGTTTACATGTAATTATCCACATAATTATTGATAATTGGTAAATGTGGAATATTCCACTTCACTGCGCATGCGTGTGGTGGGAAATGGTACAATATAGTCAACCCAGACGCATTGGCTCTGTTTAGGACCCAGCAGAAACCGCAAGAACTGCAAGAGAGAGACAGCATCAGAACACAGCAAACACAAGACAGTGCGATCGAGTTCTCTTGTGAAAGATAAGTATGTGTTATCGGCACTCTTAAACACAATAAAGGGGGGTAAATGGGAAATTATTTGACAAACCAGAATATGCATTGACAATGACAATGACAGCAGGAAGAAAGGGCAATGTTTGTGTGACCCGTGGCCAAACGGTATTTTCTACAATATCTCCACTGTACTTATGGGGAGCCAACCCGAACCATCCGACACAACACAGGAGTTAGGATGCTCACAATATTTTATTTACTACAATTTAAGATAAAAGAAATACTTAAAAAGAACCCCAGCCCAGAATCCAGAGTCCATCAGCAGGTAGTACCAGCAGTCCCTCCTCCTTGGCAGTGCGTGTCCACTTCTTTAGACTCAAGGCCGTAGTCTCGGGTGCCTCCGGAGAAACTCAGATATCACCAGTCCGGTGGGCTTCCTTCGGCCAGGTCCGGCTTCGCCGCTTTAGCAGTGGTTCTACGACACTCTGGGCGGTGTAGTCAGGGGCTGGCTAGAGTACGGCGTCAACGTCGGCTGCTCCACTCCAAAGCTCCGTCTTTCCTGCCGCCTCGTCGAAGTCGTCCTCGCCAATTTACCGTCTCTCCCTCGGATCTGTATCGGCGTCTTCCTCCCGACAAACTTCTCCCTCTCGCCTCCACAATTGTTTTTAAAAGGAGACAAAGGCCAGGCCCACAGTACCAACTCTCACCCTAATCAGACCCAGCCGTCAGCAATTTGGCTAATTTGGTCTCCCGTTCAAATAGTTCTGGGTTGAAACACCCTCCACCCAGCCAATGTTCCCTGTCCTTCCATACCTGGCCTATTACATTTGTATGAGAGTGTGTGTATGCAGGTCTGTGTAAGAGGGCAGCATTGAACACAGTTACTTACAAGGACAACATAAGAGCATAACAAGAACAATTAACACACACATACATAATCCAATAAAACAGGTCAGGTATATTAATGGCAGAGACATTGACTAATCGAGTTTCCTTCCAACTCTTTTAAGACTGATTTGAATTCTCCTACGGAAATCAATTCAAGCAGTTTTAAGTCAGTCTGAAGAGCATTCCAAGTAAAGGGTGCACAATACTTACCCAACTCCGTCCGAACTCGGGTACAGACGTGCTGATAATTCTGTGAGCATAGGCCATGAACACATACTTTTCTAGACAAATATGTACACAAGTAAGTAGGGAGCAGCCCAAGGAGTGACTTATGCATAATAGTGAGCCAGTGGGAGTGTGTTTACCAAGTGCTGCCCGTGGCTAGTGACGGCTTCTCCATCACAATGACAATGCCTGCAAAATGCTTGTTGGGTAAATGTCTATAGGAGGGGTGGGAAACCATGTGCCATGAAGGGCTGAGAATCAGAAGGTTTTCATTCCAACCAAAGACTATACCAGCTGATTTCACTGATTAGAGTAGTTCCTCCTCTCTGGTTGAACATGTGCTAATCATCCATGGCACGTGGTTGCCCACAACTGCTCTATGGGTTGACAAAAATGGATGGATATGACATTCAAATTCTTGGGATTGGCTAAAGATTGTATGATGTGAGGTTCATAATCCCCGAGCTGGTGCTCTTTCTGAGGTTCTCCATTCTAGCAGGATTTTTAATGTGGAGTTCACAAAACAGTATTTGTGAGACATGGAGGTTTGGCTGCGTGAGATGAAATTGAGCCTTAGCCAACTGGTGGCTCAGTTGGCCTCATCCTGGGTTTGAATCCGTTCTGGGACCATTGTCACGTCATCCCTCTCTCTCCCATTTTTCCTGTCTCTCTTCACTGTAAACTATCAAATAAAGGCAAAAATGCCACAGAAGGCAAAGAACAAAATCTTTGGCTTAACCTGTAGCATAAATAATAATAATGATAATAATAATAATAATAATAATAATAATAAACTTTATTTGTATAGTACCTTTCATACATACATAGCTTCCCCACTTTTTTGTGGACTACGTTGGGTACATGTAAAAGACCAGCATCAGAAGATCTAAGGGGTCTGGGTGGTTGATAGAATGTTAGGGAGTCAGAAATATAAGAAGGTGCCATGCCATTAAGGGCTTTGAGTAAAATAATATCATATCATATAATAACATAACTATCCCGGGTCTGTTTGTGACTACTGTTTGGGAGGGGGCCACCCTGCAGTTCATGTCTGTTATGTGTTCGATGACATCAACGATGATGCCATGGGCTATACCATGTCTGAGGGGGCTTTCTATTTCATTAATGTGTGTATTTTGTGCAGACAGAGACTATTGATGCGTTTTGTGATGCATTCAAGTACAGTAGGAAGATTCAAGTTCCTGTGTAAAAGATGTTAATGTCAATGTTTAATACTTACCTGTGTCTAAGATTGGTTGGTGAAGGCCAAAGAGATTGTCTCTGGAATTGATGCCTGTATTTAAGCAGTTGATCTTATGTCAGCCTGGGGGTAAGTTTAGGCAGTGCAGATGTCAGTGCATGTGCTGTGATTTTGATTTTGTATTAATGAGTTGATTTACCCTCAGTTAATTAAGTCATCAGTTCTTTTTTGAATTTCCATTTTTCTTGTGTTGCACTTGTCCTGGTTGCACTGTAAATAAATGTCCACTTGTGGGGCCTTCAACTTGCCTACGGAGTCAGCCTCCTACTTCTCTACAGACCCTCGGGCAACAGCTATCTTACACACAGACACATTGATTTGTTGAATGCATTTTCAGCATGAAGCATTTTCCTAACCCCAACCTCCACAGCTGTTTCAAACCAGTTGCAAACCTGACGTTAAAAACACAACCTGAGTTTTGTCAGAATGTCTGTAATTGTAGTCAAAGCTTTGAAATTATAAGGCATGAAGAAAATTATGATAATTACCTCAATGATTTAAAGTGCCACTTATGGCAGAAGAATAGAGATTTGGACACAACAGCAGAACTGAGGGAATCAAATGATAAGCATTATTATTTACAGTGTGATCTCAGCAGCCAGTCACTAAATAAGGGTTTGAGTCTCTGCGTTGACATCCAGGTATTGAGGTAATTATTGGTTCCAGGCTAGATGATGATACAGCAGCAACTGATCACACTGTCTCACTACAGACTGGAAAATAATGTGTGTGTGTGTGTGTGTGTGTGTGTGTGTGTGTGTGTGTTTGTGCTCACATATATGTGTGTGGGGATAAATGCAAGCGTGTGTGTGTGTGTGTGTGTGTGTGTGTGTGTTGATGTTATTTGGGTTGCCAGGTCACATTCAGTGCTCCTCCATGCCTTGCCTATGAGAACTGTAAACGCCGTCATGGGTCGCTTCTTCATGTAATTGCCTTCCCAACTCCCTCTCTCCCTCTTTCTCCCTCTTTCTCTCTCTCTCACACACTCACACACACACACACACACACACACACACACACACACAAATACAAATCATGTCTCCCTTGCTCCATCATTGTATCCCACCGTTCCTGAGTTGAAATAACAGCGTGGACAGGCTTCATTAACAGGGAACAGAGAGCAGAGGAAACCACACTGAGGACAGATGTTTCCAACCATCACCGCTTGTAATTTTAACTCTAAACTCTATGGGGGAGCCTATTGTCTGAGAGGCCATCCACTCAGGAAATCCATAAAAATCCCGAGTCCAACAATTGGCGCTCTAATAAAACCCTTTGCTAGGAATAAATCAGCATCTGGTTGGGTCTATGAGTGACAGACCTGACCTCGAACCTTGTCTATGGGTACAGGCAGCACTTTAATATTCACAGGGAGTTAAAGGAGTAGTGAGCGATGTGGTGCAATACTTTTAAAAACACCTTTCAAAAAGAAACATACTTACAGTAGACAACTCCGGAGTCAGTTCAGATCTATTTTGCATTCTCATGTTGTTTTTACAATTTTATTTTTACAGTGAAAAGGATCTCCTCCACACTTAGATCCATACAATTTACATTTATACACACTGTGTGCCATGCATGTTCTGATAAAGCTCTTGCAGACCAAAAGCTTGGCTTAATGATAATCCGCAACATTCTTGTTTTTCTTGATTTTGGCGACACCTTTGGTAAGTGGTGTAGGCACTGGCCCAACATAGTGTAATAATAAAGACCGTCAATGTAGACTGCAGTTTCTTATATTTACTCTTATATTTATTCCAAACAAACCGCTGTTGCTGCTTCCGTAAACATTAAACGCATTACTTCCTGTGCAGCAGAGGATTTTTGAAAAGCAAATGTAAAAACTTTCATGAACTAGCTATAAGTTGAATAAATGTTGTACGGTATCAATCAGCGATAAAGAGTAGCAAAACTGACATTTATTTATATATATGAAAAAGTTGAGGATTGTTACTTTAACAATTGTAAATTGCATGGATCTAAATGTGTGTAAGATTCTTTTCACTGTTGAGTGTCTACTGCTAATCCACATACATTTTTTATTTTTAAAATCTCAGGACAGAATCCTTCTGATTTCTCTGAGTGTCTTGCCTGGAGGGACTGTTACAGAGAATCAGTCTCTGTCTCTGGTTATATCCCAGTGCCTCTCAGACAGAGATTTCCTCTTGTAAGTGGTGCTTCATTTAAGAATGACTGGGTTTTGTGAGTGTCACTTGAAGAGAGAGACACTGTTTCCATCCAACTGTCCAGCGAATTTCAAACAAACTTTTGCAATGTCATAAATAATAATAATGGGAATTAGGTTTCCAAGTATTGATTAGTGTGAGCTAATGCTGGTCATGTTTCATGCTTTTATCTGAAGACCAAAGAAAAGCACTTGGTGATATTGTAACATACCAGCGGTTATACAACCACGATGGAGACTTATGCATGTTAACAACAGGTATGATATTCTAATGTACCAACTAATGGACATAAAACCATGATGGAGACTTTTACATGCTAGAAATGATACTAATGATATTCTAAAGTACCAACTAAAGTACATACAACCATGAGGGAGACTTATACATGCTAGAAATAATACTAATGATATTCTAATGTACCAACTAAAGTACATACAACCATGATGGAGACTTATACATGTTAGAAACAACATGTATGATATTCTAATGTACCAACTAATGGACATACAACCATGATGGAGACTTATACATGTTAGAAATAACACATATGACATTTCTGGACAACATTGCAGAAAGTCCAACTGAACTGCTGACTGTGGGCTGTGCTTAGTGTACATAATTTATACATTTCCATCGGTATATATTGAATAATTTTGTTATAAAAAATGTTTTCGCTTCAAGTCAGCATCAAAACTTTATGATATTGAATTGTACCATTTCCATTCAGCTATTCTAATTCGATACATCATAATTCACATCATAATTCACATATAAATACTCGGATGGAAACCTAGCAAGGGAGATGATATTGTTCTTGTCTGCCTTGGATCCTGTATGTAGTAAAAGCAGTGGTGAGGGAACAATAGTTTGGATAAAGTGGTTTCTAATCTACTATCTGTCTGGATCCAGACTGTGGACTTTACATCTTCCAGTCCAACAGCTCGCTCATTCTAAATGAGGCTCTGTGTTTTCAGTTCAGTTCAGTGTGTTATGGTCAGTGAGGACAGTAACAGCCGAGGGTACATTGTTTAGGATTTATAAACTTGCATATAAATTTGTATCACTTAATTGTTGTAATGCAGTTGTTTTATTTTGCATTTGATATGTTACTTTGTCAATTTGATTTCAGATTGTCAGAGTTTTGTTAGAAGTGAAATGTCCTAAATGTCTTTAGCATGTTCGGATTTTGTTTTTGTGTTCATATTATTATTATTATTCATTGAGAATGATGAGATTTTCTGAAATATTACCTTGTCACAGCTCCGTTCTTCCGTTCAGCTTTCATCTTGCATTATACTTTGGGCTACTTTGTGCTTGTATTAAACTTTTCCATACTACTTTTACTTTTCCAAGATATTTGCTAATTATTTTACAGACAATAAATGTGATCTGATTAAAAGGACAAAATGTGCAATCTGATTACAAAACATAATCTAAATGTAATCAAAACATAATCTGAATACAAAAATTTTATCTAAATGTAATCAAAACACAATCTGAATCCAAAACTGTAATCTAAATGTAACTGAAAAGTGATTGATTACAAAAATACAATCTAAATCTAATCACTTGGAAGTAAACATTAAGTAAACAGATTACTTTTACATCTTTAGAAAGGTTTAATTGAAATAGAAAGTAATGATCTGAATGTAGTCCTTTGTAAAATATGTAGAAGTAATCTAATCACAAAATGTAATGTAATGAAAAAGTAATTTGACTACAAAAAAGTTAACTAATTTAATGCAAAATTAGACAATGTAATCTAAATACAATCTATGTACAATAATACAATCTGGATGTAATTATTTGGAAGTTCTGCGATTGCAAAATGTAATTCAAGTGTAATCCAAAAGTAATTACATTTAGAATTGCCATCTAAATGTTATTCAAAAGTAAAAAGTGGTGATGAATAAACCTATAGGCACAAAAAAACACTTAGGCAGGCACACACACACACACACACACACACACACACACTACATTTCCCAGTGGAACAAAAGGAGCCTGTCTTGTTTGTCTTCCATGAACATCAGAACAAGTTTACTCCCTCCAGGCAGTAATACAGTGAGCTGCTCCTCTGACCTCCTGTGTAATGTTCCTGAAGGACATCCTGAAGAGGAACAATGGCAGAGAACAAAGCCTGCCAGCGGTTCCCAAGCTCCCCTCCATGAGCTCTGACAATAGCAACAGGCTGGACATGTCACCAGGGTTAGACTGGACTGGATATATGGGATCCATATTGTCCTTTTATTAAAAATGGGATCTGGTCCAATCAGTGTGGTCCACCTCTGATATGATGGATATGATGCAGTTTGATTGATTACATAGGCTATTTATTGTACACTGGTTGTCTACGGGAAGCCCTTAACTAGTAGTAGTAGTAATAATAGTAGTAGTAGTAGTAACAGTAACAGTAGTAGTAGTAGTAGCCAGGGACGTAGCTAGGAATTCTGGGCCCCCTGAAACAATATTGCTCTGGGCCCTCCTTTTTTGCCGGGCCCCTGGGACTGGCCTAGAAGAGTGAAAGTAGCTAACTGACTGACTGACGACCCATTGTTGAAAGTCGCGCGAGAAGTGGCGTCAAGACCTACACAGTCATGGTGGCATTCGTGATATCGCGATGTTTACACTGTTCAACCCATTCACACCTAGAGCGACAACGATAAAGATAACTCCAACTATAACGTGTTGCTCAAGCATTCACACTACAGCGA
This sequence comes from Centroberyx gerrardi, assembly GCF_048128805.1. Classification (NCBI taxonomy): domain Eukaryota; kingdom Metazoa; phylum Chordata; class Actinopteri; order Beryciformes; family Berycidae; genus Centroberyx; species Centroberyx gerrardi. The sequence goes on from NC_136014.1 coordinate 1,706,456, forward strand.
TATCGTCTGTCGAATATTTAGAGAAAATATGGAGCATGATGACTTTACCGACGTGCTTTTATTATACGCGCTCTTGAACGTAAATAACGACTTAGCTGAAGGCTTTGGGTTCATGAATTGCAGCAAAAGAGAGAGAAGCTGGCAGAATCACTAAGGGGGCGTGTCCACCAAGCGACCTCTTGAGTGCTTGAAGCGCTGGTGCTGAGCGCTTTGGCTGCATCAGGTGAGCGCTGGAGCGGGGAGCTGAGATGACGTCTCCGGGTGGTGTTGCTATGCTAAACATTAGCCTAGTTAATGTTAGCTACAAAACGGCAGGATGGCAACTCTTGGTCCCTCCCCTGCTTCATCCTCATTGTTTGGTAGAACTCTGAAGTGACATTGGTGAGCGGTGCGCTTCAGACAAAATTTAAATTATTTCAGCTTGAGAACAAGTCCAGCGCTCACAGTGCTCAGCGCTAAAAAGAGGTGAGGTACCTGTTTCTTTTACGGCACTTTCATGACATTATTGTGCTTTGTTTATATCAGAGCTAGTGCTAGTCACAAAGTGAAGCTGTTAATTTGTTTACCAGTAGGTGACTCTGAACACCACATCTACTGTGGATCAAAGAGGCTAGTCTCCATGTTGAGAGAAACACCTGTAACTTCACCGTGGCTAAACTGGTTTTCAATACACATTACCTATAGTCCAGAACACGTATTATACTAGGGTGCGAAAGCCAAGAGGTGAGACATCAAGGGCCCCGCTTGCACTAGGTCAATCTAGTATTGTTTAGAAAAATGTAAGTATTTTTTATATAAAGGGCATATTTAATGGAATAGTGAATTGATACTGAGCTTGAATAGAGAGGTCAAATCCATTTTCCTCACTGCTCAATCTGTCTTCTCTTTTGTTTTACACATGCCACTCTCTTCTGGCTCTGCAAATGACTAACAGCATAATGCTGAAATACTACTAGTACCAAATCAAGACAAGTAATAGAGATTATTCCACATCAATGCAATTGTCAGGATGCTAACTAACAACCCAAAAACTCACACACAAACCCACACAGCCAACAATTAAAGTCCTCAATTTCATCTTCATAACATTGGATTATAAATCGAACTATCTCTGTATTCATGATTCATGAGTCAGATTCATGAATAACTACTGAAAAAGAAATACAGTAGGGGCCACATCAGGGTCTGCTGGAGATCCTACAGTGCATTAGGGATTTTTCACTTGTATCTTGCTTTTGCATCTCGGCTCAAAACTCAAATGCATGTTTGAAAGAGTAATTGATCTACAGCTGGCTATTAATATTGACATTAACAGCAACTGTCAAAGTATCCCACATTGCCTTATCAATGCCATAGCTGACAGATAGTTGGAAAAGGCCACAGTTTTGAGGGCAATCAAGCTCTCAAAACAATGAAGACACAAAATTGAGTAAGTCAACCAAAACAGCAGATACTGTCACACTGACCAAAGAAAACACTAAGAGCAGCAATCAAGGGAGATGCAGGTGACCGGCTGTAGTGTTTTCTAATTTACCCATTTTACCCGTTCCATTATTGTGTTAGTCTCACTTTCATCCCTAAATAGAGAAATATAGAAGAAAGCTATTAGTAGCAGTAGTAGCCCTAGCAGTAGCAGTAGTAGTAGCAGCAGTAGTAGTAGCATTAGCAGTGGTAGCAGTAGTAGTAGTCCTAATAGTAATAGCAGTAGCAGTTGCAGTAGTAGCAGCATTAGCAGTGGGCCTAGTAGTAGCAGTAGTAGTAGTAGTAGTAGTAGTAGTAGTAGTAGTAGTAGTAGTAGTAGCAGCAGTAGTAGTAGCAGTAGCAGCAGTAGCAGTAGTAGTAGTCCTAATAGTAATAGCAGTAGCAGTTGCAGTAGTAGCAGTAGTAGCAGCATTAGCAGTGGGCCTAGTAGTAGCAGTAGTAGTAGTAGTAGTAGCAGCAGTAGTAGTAGCAGTAGCAGCAGTAGCAGTAATAGTAGTCCTAATAGTAATAGCAGTAGCAGTTGCAGTAGTAGTAGTAATGGTAGTAGTGGTAGTGGTATCCTGGGTTTCAATGGAGAGTTTTAGTGTCCCATGGTCTAAATCAGTGGCAGCTGGTGAAAAATTGTAGAGGATAGAAGGAAAACCAAGCCACTGCCCCATGAGATTTTTATGTTGTCTACTTACTTATCTCTACTTAACTGTCTTCACTGAAAAATTAAGCAGTAAAATAGCAGCTTAACTGCAATATTTCTTAAGACAACATAATACATTTATTAAGCCAGTCCATTGCATCAATGAGACGGATCAGCACATCACACACCCCATGGGCATAGGCAGTGGCGGCGCGTGGGCGGGGCAGACAGGGCAATTGCCCAGGGCGCCACGCCACTAGGGGCGCCAAATTTGCCCACACTTGTCTTAATTTGATTGTAACTAGGATGACACTGGGTGACACATCATAAATACATTTATCGCGATCTACAAAGAAAGAAAAAACAGAAATAAACCTACTATGCTTTTGGAACATTGTACTCCTTGTTTTACTGAGACTGAGTTACAGCAACAGGTTGAGTTCTACTCCCAGTCTATCTCCCAACCTGCTCCCGATGAGTAGCTTTGAGTAGCTTTAAGTCTCTTTCAGTAAAGTAATAATAAAAATTACACCACGTGAGTTGATTTAAGTGACATGAGACACAACTGGGGAGGATTTACTAAATTGTTTTGAATGTAGTGTAATGTATTAACCAATCAAGGGCGATGTGTGTGTGCGTCGGGTAGGCCTACATTGTGCGTCGGATGAAGGTAAGATGCCTTTGCAGTTTATTTGACAAGAATGTAATATTTGGGATTTTTTTTTCTTGGCATGAAAATGGTCAAATTTCAAGATATTGAATATTGGCACAAAATGTCAACTATCAGCATCTTCAATCCAAAAATGTCAACTATCAGCATCTTCAATCCAAAAATGTCAACTATCAGACACCAGCACCCCTTAAATCCCTTCACACAGATGTAGGCCATTGCCACACTTGTGCTGCAGTGAGCAAGAACCTGCAGTGAAATTCAGCCAATACCCACATCACTGTGAAGAAGAGTATTAAAAAATGTAAGAATCTTACCATCAAACCTGCTGTTTGACATCAGTCTCCTTAACTCCACTGGATGCATTGCATATAAATTACATTGTCAAACGCCTGATGCAAATCCACCATGTTTACAATAAAAGCTGCAACAAACCACCCATAACTGTCCAGAACCACGTCTATTTGTCAGCACACGTTTGCGAACAAGTGATCAGGACACCTCTGGAAAAAAACACTTAATGGTTAAGTGTACACAGGCCTGGAAAACTGAATATGTCGTGTGTGTGTACGTGCATGTGTGTGTGGTGTGACCACACTGCCCCTCCCCTACAAAGATCTGGGCCCATTTTATAAACTTGATCAGGAAAGTCTGCACACTACGGTTCACTGCCAAGGCAAGCTTACAGTACAGGCCTGCTGCTAAACTGCCAGTCACCTCACCAAAAGTTCCACATCTGCCTCCGTTTCTCTCTACAAACAACACATATTTAATCTCCAGTTTAAACAGTGCAACTCTGACACCTTTGTGATCTCTAAAAAGGTTTATCCTCTGACTTATATATGGGCCCAATGCCCCTGATGCTTGACAACACCATGCTCTCAAATTCTGGCCGCTCACCTTCCCACAATTCTCTGCAAAATTTCTACTCTACGCTTGCTCTCATTCATTGAATGTGGAGCATCACTTCGCCTGCTCAGACATTCACCAACTGAACCGCTGAACCAAGTCAACGAATTGTACAGTTGTGCTCACGCCATGATGTAATATGTTGTTTTCGTGTCATGTAAAGATGACAATGAATGAATGAACAAGGAAGTTTGAGAAGTTTGTTAATTTGGCAAGTCATTGCCAAGGTAGGCAAATAAGTATATTTGTACTGAACGCTTGTTTTGTGTTTACAAGGCCCAGTTCAGACCAGAAACGGAATGGACGCATACGTAGACAGTCACCATTGCTATGTGATAACAAATTAGTCTTACTAGAGGATACAGTATCGTGGACTACCTGTATTAAGGTTATATAAAAATAAAACAAATAAAATCATTTCCATCCTCTTCTGCACTACTTATGTACAGGCACCTGCCTACTTGAAGTTGGCTGACTATAAAAGGCTAGCTATTAGTTCCATATGAAGCTAGCAAGCCACTTGTAATTTTGGCTGCAAACCTACCTGGGATTCATCACCAGCAATTTTCTGACAGGCCATTATTTTTCTTTATTCAAATCTGCCGACACAGCATGTCGGCAGATACACTGTCATACCTTGACAAAGGTATCATACCTTTGCAAGGTATGTAGGGTAGTGGTAGAGCCCGCACACTATGAACTCTAATAAAGTTCTAATAAAGGTGTATGGATGGAATTTATAGTGTGCAGGCTACTACTTCCCAACAACAGAATGAAAATCACAAAAATACATGTTTCATATTTTTGATCTTCAACACTTGCTGCACTCAGAGCAGACCTGGATTTAATGGACTCTTTATTTATTTGAGTTCACACATCTGGTCAGTCATGTTTAACAAAGATCAGAGATTGTTTATTGAGAGAGAAACCCACCCGTCCCGGTCATGAAGTTTGCTATCTCCCTCACATCAGGTTTCAAAGGGACCCCTGATATGACAACAATAACAGAAAGGTGAATCCTTTCACTTTGACTTGAATAACAGTGCTGTCAGGGCCGAGCTCTGGCTTCATGCTGCTTCACCCACTGAGCCAGCAGGTGCTCAAAACTGGAGGAGAAAAAACAGCAAAGGACAAAACACAGATCTAGAATTGAGTAGAGCAGCCATACATCAGAGCACAACAGAAATAAAATAAGATTAGATTATAAAGAACTTTATTGATCCCTGTAGGGTCATTGCAGCAGCAAATAGTAATGGGATACAGCAAAGAAAAACATAATACAGATAAGAACAGAGCAAAATAGGGACATATAATATTTACGTTATTACGTTACGTTATTTATGTACATATAATGGAAATGTATGTATGAAAAGGTATGGATTTTAGAATATACCAAAAAAATTGAAATATGTTCATTAAGGAATAAGTAAAAAAGTATAAAAATATCAATATATGTGAAATATATAGCAAATGAGAGGAAGGATATGAAGAGAAATATGTGCCATTTTTCCTGCATCTTTCTACCCAGCATCACCACAAACAAACCTAAAGACTGCATCCTCTCCTCTGCCCACCGTTCATTTAAGTAGCTTATGTGGAGACAAAGCATGTGTTTATAGCTTGAATAATTTGTGTTAAAGACAGATGTATGAAGTTTATGTGAAATGGAATGATGGAATGATTCTTTTTTTAATGTTTTCTCTTTACCCAATTAGAGTTGGCAAACGCTTTCCCTATTTTTCTCAGAGAACCAATCAGAGTTAGCCGACATTCTCAATCTCTTTTCACAGAGCCAATCGTCTAAATGGCTAAGTAGCCTATATACACGCCACTTACTATGCTATTGTGCTACTCACAGAACTATGCTGTATGCTGCTGTCATTCCAGTCGCAGTGCTTACCTTCGCCACTTCGTCCTATTATGTGCCGCAGCCTCTATGTTTTTCCCTGTGTGGCTCCATGGAACTATCTGTATGTTCCCATTAATATATCCACATCAGAAGATGATCAAGATCCAGGAGACGTCCTGGAAGGTCCTCAGTGTCATACTTGCTGCATCTGTTTCCATTAGCTGAACTCAACTCTGATCATTTAAATCTGCAGTCTGAAGAAGTGCCATTTTGTCTTCTAGCCGTGAAGGAATCACTCCATCACCGGGTTAGGCACGTGGCCGGTCATATTCCCTCACAGTTGGCTGACTTGGCTCATTCCCCTGCACTGTTTGAAATCTATCGTCACAGCATGCTGCAGATGTAAGGTCATTTATCGAAGCGCAAGCTCATCATTGTTAATTGTGATAATGAAGTCACGGCATTATCCTTGAGGGCGATTGTCCTCGAGCGGGATTATGCCTTTTATGTTCTGGGATTTAAACCCTCAATATGCTGTAGTGGAAACAAGCTCAAGACTCCGGCCTTTGGCCCGACAAGACTTTCAAACAGGTTTGATTCGCATTGGCTTCAGTCTCATTGGGTTGGTGTAGTGTGAAGTGATCCAAGATTCACCAACTCTGTGCTTGAGTGACTGTGGCATCAACCAATGGGAGTTTGTCTCAAGGAGGAAGAAAACAATAATGAACCGGAAGATAGGTGGATCTACTCATCCTATTTCTATGGGAACAGCTGATAGTCACACTGTGAAAAGGACCTGCTTGTGTTCCTGTGTTGATTATACCACATACTAGAAGATACTAGTCCTCTGTCTTATATCATTACATAAGGCATAGATACAGTATATTAGGTACATGTTATTGTATTTGCAATGTAAGAATTAACTAAATTACCCTGTACACTGTAATCTGTACCTAAATGCTATTCAACAATATTGATGAATACATTCATGAGCTATCACTGGCTATGTTTCCTAGAAATTGGCTACTGATTATACTGGTAAAGGTCTTATTCAGGTTAATCTGTTTTCATGAAAAATGGAATAATTCCCCCTCCCTCTCTGACTGTGCAATAGTAGCTTACTTCTAATACAGGTGGAGAGAAATAATGATCCCACATGACATATTTCTAGGAAAAATGTATATTAGTCCATGAATTTATGACCCAAAATTTAACATACCGGTACCATCTGGGTGGGCAAATTCTAGTTGTGATTTTTTAATTCCTATAAATCCCTAGATTATGTTTTGATATGATAGACCTTGCAGACTGGCAGCTTATTAGTGGTTATCCCCTCTTAAAGTATAGACTGCTGTCGTTCAAAACTGGGAAAGTGCCTTCCCTGGAAATCATCTTTCTTTCATTATATCCTCTCCCTGGGGTGTGTCTGGACTACTGACTGTTAGTATTACATGTAGAAACATGTTAAACAGACATGTCTAGATATACTATACTACATAGTGTCTACTAAATTGGCATGTCTCAGTAAAAAATAGTTTTATTTGTGTTAATGTGTATATGAACAGCTGCATTCAAAATGTGTTACGACTAGGGTTAGAGGGTTACATTTTCTTTCCCGCCACTTTACGCTACAGTGGCTACACTCAGGTCCTCAACTATAGAATATACAGCGTCGGGACCTGAGCTCTGCTCCCAAAAGCCAGTAATTTCGTCGGCCAATGTCGGTGGAGCAGGGGGCCTAAGTCTTAGAGGGCTACGCCTATATTCATAGAATCTGGAGTTATGGTAACATAACTAACGTTCTATTTCGTATAGGCTTCGCCCTCTAAGAGCTGTCGCTATTGGGTTAAGGGCGAAGCTGATGGAGTCAATGCCCACTGAGACACCAAGGACCTCAAGCAGATAACATACACCAGTTCACAACCCTATAATGCGAAGCGTAATAAGGCAGGAAAACACCGGCTGTGCCATGGTTGACCTCATGTCAACCTTGTGTGGAAAAAAGGCAAGTGATAGAACACTCGCTCCACACAACACTGCCGTTGCAGAATGTGAGACGTTGATTACGTATTGTAATGATCCCTCATGCAGCCCACTAATCCGTGATGATTAGATTGGGGGCGCACCATTTGGCATGTGCGTAAAAACGTCAGATCTGACAACGCGTCATCTGCGGTCTAGCACGTTTAAGACTGACTGAGTCAGGGAGGACTCAGACACATCGCGCAGATAGAAACGGATGAAAAGCCACGGAGAAGCCCAAGATGCCGCTGCGGAGATGTCTGCCACCGCCATCCCTCTGAGGAGGGCCGTAGATGATGACAAGGCTCTCGTGGAGTGCGCCCAGACACCCTGCGGCGGCTTGGCTCCCACCGCACTGTAGGCTTGTGTGATGGCATCACACAGCCAGTGCGGCAGACGTTGTTTTGACAGAGCTGAGCCTTGTGAATGCCCTCTGTAATGAACAAACAGCTGCTGTGTCTGTCGGATGTTTGCTGTGCGCAAAACATACTGAGACAAAGCGCGCACTGGGCAGAGTCGGTGAGACGCTTCCTCTGCCTCATTTCTGTGAGGCGGGGGGAAGAACCCCTCGAGGGAAATAATTCTCGACCGAAAGGAGTTTGTTAGGACTTTAGGTGTGAATGAGGGATTTGGCTGTAAAGTCGCTGCGCTCCCGTCCTCTCTAATAGAAAGGCAGGACAGCGAGACCGACAGTGCGCATAAGTCACTCACTCTCTTAGCCGACGTCAGGGCTAGGAGGAGTGCTGTTTTCAGGGATAGCATCTTGAGAGAGATTTGGGCTATCAGCTCGAAAGGGGGACCCCCCAGAGAGCGCAACACCAGAGGTAAATCCCACTGTGGAGCTAGAGAGCGTACAACAGGTTTCTGTCGTCTGACTCCCTTTAAAAAGCGCTTCACCAAGGGATGAGCGAAAACTGATCTCTTTGATTGTAGATGGAGCCAAATCGTTATCTACCAATGTCTGAAGGTAGGTTAACACGAGAGGCAGAGGACACGACATGGGATCTGAGCCTCTCTGCACACACCAGCGCTGAAAAGCAAACCATCTACACGCGTAACACGCTGTAGTAGAAGGGGCTCTCGCACCTTGGATAGTGCGCACCACCGCAGGGGGCAGACCTAACCTTTCCAAGCGCTCCGGTTCAGCGGCCAGGCCCACAGTTGTTGGCCTATTACTGGGAGGTGGAGGATCGCACCGCCCAGCTGTGACAGTGCGTCTCTGCGCCATGGGAGCTGCCACGGTTTCCCCGCCAGCAGCTGCACCATGGTCAGGAACCAAGATGCGCTTGTGCGTTCTGGTGCCAACAGAATAACTGCTAGGTTCTCCTCCTGAACGCACGCTAAGAGGCGAGAAATCAGGGGAACTGGGGGAAACGCATAAAGGAGAGCCAAAGCGGGGGGCGTTTGACCGGCGGCTCCTGGACGTACACATCCCCGCCTAAGAGGCCGTGAGCAGGTGCAGGTTGCTCTGCCGGCATCGCTATGCCCCTCAAATCCGCCGCCTGCTTAATGATGTCCGGCAAGTCCAGGAGAAGTCCTTTGGCGGCCGGCATGTGGCTGGCAGATTGGAGCGGAGAAGGAGAGGACCGCAGCAGCGGAGGACCGCAGCAGCGGAGCTCCTTGCCGCGGTGGGGAAGGGCAATTGTGGAGCCCCGCCCTCACGATCAGGGTCCAGGTCTCCTGATGGGGAGACGGGAGAATTGGAAGGAGAGCCCGAGATGGAGGGAGCCGAGCCGGCTGACTCGTGCCCGCCATCGAGGATTTCCTCCAGCCCAGCTACCTCCGCCGCTTCCCTCCACCTGGAGCGCCGTGAAGGCGTCTGCCCGCCGCTGCAGTTCCTCCACAGGCAGTCGAGCACAGAATTGGCAGGAGGCCTGCGGAGTCAACGCTAACCCGGCGTGAACGGCGCCCAGGCAAGCCTCGCAGCAGGGGTGGAGGTCCGACGGCAGGATGTAGCCGGTCCAGCAGGCGGTACACAAGCGGACAGCTCCTCCGGCGCGGTGAGGCGACTTCTTCATCTTCTTCTTCTTCTTCTTGACTGCTTGATCGCTGAAGAAATTTTGTGAGCAGAGCTCAGGTCTCGACCCTGTATATTCTATAGTTGAGGACCTGAGTGTAGCCACTGTAGCGTAAAGTGACAGGAAAGAAAATTGCTAAAGAAAATTAGCTAGCTAGCTAAACTAGCTAGCTAGCTAACGTTACCTCTAAATATGGATCTGGCTGGGGATAAGTTAATTCACTTGAGGCGGTAAACACAGTCTGGTTACGTTTTTAAACCTTTTATTCTGTTGATGGATAGACTTTATCTTTGTTTGAAGTACTTTGAACAAAATTACTTACAAGGGCAAGGCATCTGTCACAGACTAGCCTATGGTCCTAGCAGTCACCAGTCACCAGCCACTAGACTCACTCACGGAACACGCAACTCACGTGCTACAGAGATGCTACAGAGATGGAATCTGGGAAACCTGGACATAAACAAAACCTTCAAAAAGTTGTCTTCTATTAAATATACTGTATATTTTCAATTACATAATTTATTTAGAAATAATTTATATTGGGGGGAAAGAAAACAAGAATAGCAACAACAACAAAATCTACAAGCGCTAATAGGGGAAAATAACAAAATTTCCAATAAATATGAAAAGCTGCTCCTGTGGAAAGGCTATCATATAGTAATTTACTTATTTTGACCCTATAAACAATTTAGTATAGGTAAGGTTTTGCCCACTCAGATGGTACCGATATCTGGTCTGGCCCATGGACTATATTAATTATTTTGGCTAATAAATATTATTCTTAGCAGGTGACATTTTTTTAGTTTACCAGCCCTTGGCAGGTGAGCCATAAAGTTAATTTCAAACACTGAGCATTACATAAGAGCAGTAAAATCTGAGAAGTGAACCTCCATCACTTCCTCGAAATAGTAATGCTCTTCTCTGCTATTACTCATGTCTTTTTACGCAGCCAGACAACCTTTACACAGACCTTCTGTCCACTGCTCCATAACTGAGGTGGTACAGTTGTGTGCGTGTGTGTGTTACTCATCTCCTGTACTGCAGCAAACAATGCTGGGCTGCTGAGAAATGAGCTGTGGAGAGGCAGGAAGGATAACAGAGTTAATTTGCTTCCTCTCTTCACAATGACCTGGTGGGAAGAGAGAGAGAGAGAGAGAGAGAACACAGTTGGCTTCCCTTTATTGTTTTCACAGGGAGACACTGATTCAGAGCCCTCCCAGACCTCTGCTATAACGTCAATACACACACACAAACACACACACACACACACACACACACACACAGTGAGAGGCTGCGCAGGTATCCCACTGAACCTGTTTTGAAATGCTTCCCTGAACCAGAGATGGGAGAGCTCAGTTCCCACCAGTATGAAGACTGGTTCCATTTCACTCTGCTGGGTAGAATTGTCTTTCTTTATCCATACTGTGTGGGAGCTGCCTGCTCTGGCTCAACATCTAATCTGCTGTCTTCAGTCGGCGTGGCTCCAGTCCTCACAATGCTGCTTCAACTGACCAGTAAGCCTGGCAATGGAAAAGCTAATATAAAACTGAATACACAGACTTAGCGGGCTGATCTCAAAATTCACCCATTCGTCTCCTTTCTCCCCTCTCTTTCCTATTTACTCTGTTCTCCTCTTTTCTCTGGTGCTGTATAAACCATGTTAAAAGTAGCCCAGCAGTCAGATCAGCCCTGACTTTTTCATTACACAGGGAGAGAGAGAGAGAGACAGAGAGAAAGAGGGAGATAGAGAAAGAGAGAGAGGCAGACACAGTGGCGGTTCTTGACTGTTTTAAATCAGGGGACCAGGCTGGGGGCCAGTTGTTTTTGGGGTACCAATGGTTTTGAAGTTTTAGCCCATTTACTACACTTCATGCATACCTTACATTACTAACAGCCAACAGAGCATCGCATTCTACTTGCACCTCTGCATTTCTGCATTCTGCTCGCACCTCTCTGATGAAGGCCACAGAATGGCCAAAACGCTTTGGAGTTGAACTAAGTCTTGAAAATAGTTGAGCAAAGAAAAAAGCTCCAAATGGAGTAAAGGGTGGATCCCTTATTTAGTAGGGTGATATGCTTATTAATGTGTAACAACGTTACGAGTAAAAACCTAACAGCAGATTTTACCGTTAATTCCTCTATTCATCCTGTATAGCAGTGGTTCTCAACGTGGGGTCTGGGGACCACCAGGGGTCCTTGAGGGGGTTCTAGGGGGTCCCCAACAAATTGATGAATTGTTAAACTTCAGCATTATTTCATTTACAAGAAGTTAACACCATTAGAGAATCTAGAAGAATGACTGTTTTGATCATAGTTTCACTGTTATCTCTCTACCTACAATACAGACAGTCATGGAATTCTGGACAAAATCATATCTAACAATAACATTCTCAGATTTGGGTCCAAGAGACAAAATCTCATCAAATGGGGGTCCGTGGCCCTAATGTGGACTAAATTAGGGTCCTTGATATGAAAAAGGTTGAGAATCACTGCTGTATAGCAAACTGCATAGTAAAGTAATGATGGATAATAAGAGCATCTACAAACATTGTGAGGAAACAATACAATCATTTGTTTTACTTCCACTTAATTATCAAATCATGCATCACCATGCGTCTCCCACTTTATTATCATCTTCTGATACACATCTTGGCCAGAAATACCAGCTCCATTATACAAGTCTTGTGATCTTGGTTGTTCTGCTCCAATATAGTTGTCTTGTGCAGCGAACTTAGCCATGATGGCTTCATTTCAGGTAACTAACACTCTAAGCGCTGGCCATTTTCATGTCGGTCTTAAATCTCCCTCTGTCGCCATGGAGAGAGATTTAAATCTCCAGCTGATTTACTGGAAATCCACTGCTTCTTCAAAGGGCATTTCCCATACATGGGGTTCCCCATGGAACATCCCAATGGACCAGTTCAGGCCTCGGCAAAACAGCCTTGCAACTTATCACAGACAAGGCTGACTGAGCCAAAACAAGAGCTTTGGTTCCTTGGGTGATGGCTGCGGATAAATTGTTCGATCCATTAACTCGTAGGATCTGATATGGCACAAGAGAGAGCCTTCAGAAAGATGGAACAGACGTACCAGAGAGAATTCTCCAACTGTTCCAGAGAATTGAAGCGCATGTAAAGTTCAAATAGGTTTGGGATAACCTCTGCATCAGAGTTGTCAGTCACAAATCAAATGTCTACATGCTCTGTGTACTTCTTTGATTGTAATGGGCCGTAATGCCATGGCATGTGGCCTTAAATTGCATTTGGAAAAGAGAGCCATTTTAGACTTAAGTCCTGATATGTGATTAAACTCTTAGGAGGGAAGAACTCTTTGGGGAGATACATGACTCACATAGAGGCTGTAATGTCTGATATCCACTGTTGTCTTTTAATTTCACCTTTACATGGGGGTTGACTGTTTGCTTTTGCCTGAGACAACAGAATTGCCCTGCTGATATCAGCAAAGGCAAGACTGGAGTACTGAACAGATGGCTGAGTATCTGAGGTTGCTACACATGGTAGATGATTGCCTTGCACTGGTTTAGTGAGCTGCAATGGTTGCATCCCCCTTGGGCCAATCAGTGTAATTTTTAAGATTCCAAAGCACGTGTGATGCATCATTCCTTCAAGTTTCATCAAAATATATAAAAAGTAAGTCCAACTTTACATTTCAAATGTATATCTTGTACCATTTACCACCTAGATGTTTTGATAGATTTAAGGTCCCGCAATGCTGAAAATCAAACTCAAGCATATGTTGATGATTATAAACATGTTAAAAGTAATGCTGTGTAGCTTATACACTTGCTGCCATGTTGACGTGACGTCAGATAATTGTGTCTCGGAAACTTCCGGGTTTAGAAATCTTGCCCAGGTTTCCTACTTGGAATACTGACTTGAAGTTACTGCATTCATTATTAATGTATTTTCCTGGTAGGTCAGAATTTCCAAATTTCTGACATGTCTGGAACACAGACCAGTTTCTTCATGGGGGAAAACAATAAAATTAATTGGATAGTGCAAAGCATTTAGTGGGTTGTTAGCAAAAGGCAGTGGTTGTCATTACCTTACCATGAGATAACTAAATTAACCCACTCTCTGACCCAAAACCTTTCATTTTTTCCTATTGAAACCATTTATACAGCAAAAAAAAAAAGTAAAATGCTATGATGAGCTGGTTTGATGATTATGACCACATACCCAACAGCCACCAGCTTTTCTTTTCAGACTTCCCAGAAAATCTATAAAGACTGGATTGAAATCAAAACAGCTTGGAGCTGTTTGTGTCAATCTAAACACACACACACGCACACACACGTGCACACACACACACACACACACACACACACACACACACACACACACTCTTACACAAAGACATTGACCAAAAAACCATGCCTTGGGGCTGCTTTCTCAGTGGCCTGCCTCACACCTTTGTGGTTGCTGGAGGCGTGTTTTGACTGAGTCTAGAGGAATGTGCTGATGGTCCAGGGCTGCAGGGCTCCACCACAATAACAGCCACATTCCTCCTGGCCACTGACCAGCGAGGATGGAATGCAATTAGCACCTATTAGAGAGAGGCTGGAGGAGGCCTGTCAGGGCCACTGGCACAACCAGCCTACCATCTAGGACCTAGCCTGGAACCAAACATACCCAGCCTGGCATATATACCTGACCTGCAGAATACTCCTTTACATGTAAAGTAGGGCAAAATAAATAGTAAAAGTTGTCAGGTCATGGATAACCTGGAAATTAAATATTGACATTACAGAGCGAGCATCAATATGTCGAAAAAGATGTACTTTGGGTGCTTTTAAGGCTCATTTTTGGAGTGTCCATTGACCCGTTACTGTATTAGAGAGCCGCACCCAGGAAAGATACAAGTAGCTCTATAGTGAAGCAATTGACAACCTTCATATATATATATATATATATATGTATATATATATACATGTATATTGGAAAATGACGGGAAAGTCTAGGTCGAAAACAGCTGCTTTAACACAGCTAGATTTTTGCTTGCACTGGGGCATGCAAACACCTTAGTCAGATATCTTTTGGTTTTTTAACCATGTCATAAAGGTCACCAGACACAGTGAGCCAGATGTTGTGTTTACATGTTGCATGGTGACATCTGCTTTCGAAGAGGATTGCAATTAAGAACGCTCCTTTTAAGGTGTTCTGCAGTAAGGTGAAAAGAACAAAGACATACGATGGAAGAAATGTCTTGTCATGCAGACGAGAAAGGAGAGAAAGTGCTGGGAAGCTGGTTCTTACATCGGTTCCTTTAGACCAATTACTAAATGAATCCATGCAAATTATATTAGAGAAATCACATTACTTCAAACCATGAAAATGTGTTAATCGCAATATTACCTTAGATCGATTAATCCCAGTATTGGGCTATTGGTGTGCGTGTAAAGGTAACTGTACAGACCCACAAACTATCAGCCCAACACTCTGGCGACATTTCCATACCAGAGTAATCTGGCCACTAGTCATACTGGTTTTAAGGTCTTATTCAGGTTAATGTGAACCTTTGATACCCTCCTTGATGTCATGAATAAACCAGTTAACAGAATATTTCCCCTCCCTCGTTGACTGAGCAATAGTAGCTTACTTCTAATACATCTGAAACAAATGATGATCTCAATAATAAGTACTCCTCAATGCCATGTTTTTTGACATCAAAATGTACCCATAATGTTGCGCAAGCCTGATTTTGAAAAGAGTAAGATGTTTCCATGCCACAGTAACCAGTTTATGGGAGCAAGCCAGGCATTTTAACTAGATCAGACTATGAGCTTATCCAGTAGCCAGGTTAAGAAGGGAATTCTCAGTACGTGGAAACAGAAACACTGATGCTATATGTACAGTAAGTATGCATATCCACCCCTCATAAACTCCCAAACTGTGCTATATACCATTAGGATGCAGTCAGCCAGCGTCTCCTCTCCACTCTCCTCTCGTCACTTAGCCACCAATTACACTCCCTCAGTCATATGACATGGATGTATGGAGGTGTCAACTCGGCCCCT
The DNA here is from genome assembly GCF_048128805.1 of Centroberyx gerrardi. Lineage (NCBI taxonomy): Eukaryota > Metazoa > Chordata > Actinopteri > Beryciformes > Berycidae > Centroberyx > Centroberyx gerrardi. The sequence goes on from NC_136014.1 coordinate 1,722,074, forward strand.
GCACTTATCAGAGGCCAAGGAGCCCCACCACCACCACCACCACCACCACCACCCCCCACCACCACCACACACACACACACACACACACACACACACACACAGGAACATGCCGTTAATTAAAACACCCCCTGATTGAATGATTGAGTCAAGCTGGCATCATTTAAACTCCCCCCTTCGATCGCATTTGATTGAAACTACTTGAACGCATTTTCATTTTGTGACTTTGTAATTGGTATGTGTCATTTGATGGTATAATTTGTACCAGATTTATTTTCAAGCCACAGTAAAGACCAGAGGAAGTCATTTGGGCATAATTAGCATCGTGCTGAGCCTGCCATGTCTCTAACTGTGCAATGTTTCCCCTCCTGAAAAGAATCATATGTTCAAACCAGATCAGAGTTAGAGGAAAGGACATTTTTATAAAAGCTTTCAGCTAATTTCTCCAGGGTTTGTTTATTATATGTTGCTGATATAAAACCTCTTGGTTGTCTTGAATGTTATTGCTCACCAGATCACAACATTATGCTGCTATGGCAGAAAAAACAATGTAACTGCAATTTTGCCGTTTTCCTCTTTCTGACTTTAATTTCTTATAGTTCAGATTGGTCATTCATGTACGGAGTAGGTTTCATCAGTCTTGGGCCCTTGACACTTTTAAAACACTATTGTATATTGTCAAATGTACAAATGTACATGGGCATCAACAAGAAAAAATTTTTTTTTTCTTGCTTCCTTGCAGATACACGCTTTTCCCAGAGGCTAGTTGTTATATTCACATAAGAGGCAGCGATACAGATATACAGATGTGCAAAGGTTTCCGCACAATTTCTATGAAAAGAGATCTGCAGCTGAAAGCAGAAATGGGCATTATCCCCATTTTGCAGTAAGATGTGTGAAAACATTGGCAGGTGTGGTGGGGGATTTCAGGGATTCAGAGGTTTTACTTAAGCCTGAAGAGTGAGAAAGGCTAATATGAACATCTGATACCCAGTTCACTTCTGAAATCCTAGACAAAGTCCCTGAGTAAAGCTAAGATTCCCCCATGCGTCCCACATCTCAATTCAATGTTCAACATTCAGGCTAAAAATCAACCAGATCATATCACAATACGGGGGGTCATTGGGCTGGAACGCACCGGAAGAGCACGCCGGGAGTGAATTTGACGACGGAACATGTATTCCAGTTCTGAAAAGATAAATACAGAGCAGTACCAGTGGTTGGGCATTTAAACAATTGTTTTGGTTCGTTTTTACACCAAAGTTTGCCTGCTGGGCGGTGTTTGGACCTTTGGGCTAATCATACTGCTTAAAAACTGAAAGCTCCACTCAACCCTCTATGAACCAGTAATCCCTTAAAATAACCTGACATTTCATCAATTTACATTAATTCACCCCTAACTTCATGTAAAATCCCCTTAAAATTAATTAAGGGAGTTATTAATGGAGGAGATCCCACCAAAACCTCCTTAAACACCCCCTTAATCTTGACTCCTTACTTTCCATTAATAACTCATTAATAACCCTGTAAACCATGCACAAAAGGCATGAAAAATCCCTTAATTAGTAGTGTTTCTGTGAATCAACCCATGAATAAATCTCTTATAAACACTTGATACTAATCTTACTTTTTTAAAGCTATATTTTTAATGGATAATTAATGTTTATGTAATGGAGAAATTAAGGACATTTCGGGTTAAAATTAAGGAGTACCGGGAAGCCAGGCCATGTTAAACAAATGGAATCAAATGGCAGGTGCTGCGGAGCTGCCAAGTTGTATTTTGAAAATGTTGAGAAAGAAGAAACCAGACATTGTCTCTTATTTTCAACCCAGTGTGTGCGATACAACAATGTGTTCAAATAAATTTAAATTGTAAACAGACAGACATGACATTATCACATAATTAATCTTTGTCACTGAAAAGACTATAGTGTAAAGTTACTTAGTTGCTACCTGTGGCAAGGAGATTGAAGGAATATGCAGCTATCTCTTGTTGTTGTTGACTGTAACATTAAATATGTTGCAGTGGTGTATCATATATTATCTTTGTGTTAATCTGAATATAGTAATTTAAAGCAATATTCCACCTAGTTTTAACATGGGGGTTATTCGGCACTTGACCGCCATGAAAACCATAATATAAACTACTCACCAAGATCGGATGCAGCTGGACAAGTTTGTAGCGTTACTTCCCATTAATTTGAATGAGGCCACGGAAATAGCCTGAAAACTTACATTTAACACATTTGTGAACGGATTCGACAGTGGAAATTAATCAACACCCCTCCAACCAATCATCCCCTCCAACCAGTATTCATCCAGTATAATAAATATTAATGGATGATATTTTGAGAGCTGACTTTTGTTGTCGTGTCATGTTCTGAGGGAAGTGGCAGAAAATAGTGATAGCCAGGTACGATCACCTTCAAATGGGGAAATGCAAGTAAAAAATGAAAGAAGTGAATTGTATTTTTTTAAAGGTAATGTAGTCCATTGTAGCTGTTAGTCTGATCGAAATCTTCCATCAAATTATAATTATATAAAAGAATTCCATTCAAATATAATACAGAGATCTTCCATTTTATCAATTTAACATTCAGTACAGTGATATGTGCAGTGTTTCTATGAACAAGCACAGATCCTGTGCAGACCCATGGCGCCCCCTCTAGAGGCCATCTGATGAAGTGCAGGCTCCATGCAAACCCTCCATGAGTGAGTGAGTGACCTGACTTACCCAGTGTCTGCCGGATGGCGCGCCGTGGGAAAATCTGTATATGGAGGTAATAAGGCCTAATTTGTTTTTGAGGGTAAATAATGATAAAACCACCATCAGAAATTGGGTTCAGTCAAGAAAATTACTTGGATCCCTACTGCCTTCTTAACTGAAGAACTTTTTTTTCAGGTGAGTTTGCCCCTGACAGTGAATAGCTTTCTCATTCAGGCAAGCACCACTTCTCAGTTCATTTTGATCCCATAAACCCATTCTCCAAAGCTAAAAATCTCTCAATCAAATATCCTAATGCCCAAGGGTTCACAAAGCAACAGCATGAAAACACCTTAGCACCTAAGATCCTGGATATAATGTTTTCATTATGAATCCAACAAAAACTGAAGCACACCCGTATCAGTGTGTATATGCAGTGCTGATATCCAGTGTCTGAGGTAATAATAGAGTCTTATTGGAGACCCTAACCATCTGTAGCACTTCCAGATTTACCACAAACAGGAACACAGACAACAGGGAGAGTGCAATCAAAGTACAGTAAAAATCTTTTAGTTTCCCTTTTAGGAGCCACAGCCAACTTATAAGAAACAAATCATAAACAGACTCTGACTTTTCTTCTTCTGTGTGGTGGACTCTTCTCTTCCAAGTCTCATTAAAGTTAGAATATGCATTTTTTTTAAAAATACCAATAAATATAGAGGATATAATCTACATTATTAGTCTGTGTGTCTGTGATCCTGTAAAGTTCATGGCTAAATTTGCCTGAAATTGGCTTTTAAGGTCACAATTGTAAGCTTTTAAACTTATAAACCTATAATCTACTAGTGGTAGGATGGTGAAAAAAACAAGTGAAAATTTTGTCTTTTTAATTCATGTGGGTTCCCTTTTCCACAATCAGCCCGTTTTTCTGGAAAAAGCAGTAATGAGCAAATTATACCAAATGGCATATATCCTCCAATGCTTGAATAGTAAGATCAAAATTCTAGGCTGTTAATAATAATAATAATAATTATTATATCCTAGAAATTGTATGTAATTTTGAAGAAATAAAATAAAACAACCCCAAAAAACCTGAAAAAAAAAAACTGAACCCCCGGCGATAATATCGTATATCGCGATAGTTTTGCGGTACAGTATCGCAATATTAACTTGTGGATATGGCCCAAGCCTAATTGTGACGTTTTAGGACTTATACCAGTGGCCAGCAGTGAGCTGGTTGTGGTTATCTAGCAACCACAGAGCATGGAAGTCATAGCAACAACAACAATGGAGGAAAGCAGTAAGAAAAGAAAGAACAGCAAAGCTAAACATTCAAAAATGGTCAACATTGGGTAATGGATGAGTTTTCACACATTTGTTTGTCTGTTTGTCTGTCATGTACGATATTTCAGATACCACTGATCGGATCTTGTAGGAAGTTGGGGGAATGATGCATCTCACCACTGGAGGGATGATGCATCTTGTTACTGGTTGGCCCAAGGGGTGCCTGCATCATTCATGGGAGACAACATGTTTACTGTTGCTGTATTCTTTCTTTCTTTTTCTGCTGCTGTTATTTTGTACATCCTAACACCGCTGCTTTTCATTTGTACAATTAACCTATTGTTGAAATTAATGGTTTTGTATGATTATATAACCTCCATTTACTCATTTATTTATACTGTATTTTTCTTTGCTGCCTCATGCTGCTGCAATGACTCAATGCCCCACAGGGATCAATAAAGTTTAATTTGATCTCATTTTATCTTATACCGCTGGATGCAGTAGATTGGTCACTATCATAAGAAGAGGAAGGGGGAGGATAAAACAATGAGGAATAGGAGAGGATGCATAAAAGACTTTAAAGCCTTTGGAAAGTTGGTTTCAAATAGTTAAAATATTTATATATGATATCGCAGTTGAGTGCCATATTAAGCATCCACCAACACAACGATAAAAAAACAATGTTAATAACTACAAGCAGCTCGTCTGGCTGATCAGATCATTTTGTCAGGTTAGATCTCCTGCCTCCTATCAACAAGACAATATATTGGCCTTTTTTTTAAATCAGCCGGTCAATTTTGTCAGGTTAGATCTCCTGCCTCCTATCAACAAGACAATATATTGGCCTTTTTTTTAAATCAGCCGGTCAGTGTTGTCTGATATGATTGAGGTTCATTCCTGTCCTCAGCTACAGAAAAACAGTCTGGAAGACCTAACACATTGTACATTTAATTCATTTATTAAATTGTAAAAAAAAAAAAAATTGTCAATAAATTTGTCATGTAAAAGCCTAATGTATCCCTTACAAAAAGTCACATGTTAAACCCCACGTGAGGGCATCACAAGGCAAATTCAGGTCATGCAGTCAATCAGTCAGTCAGGTAATGCTTAGTGAGATGGCGCTTCATGAGATGGCCTCTAGAGGGCGTCTTTGACTAAGATAATACGCTGATAATGCCATACTGGATCCCACACAGAGCCACACTCTTCACCGTCAATTTACAGACATCCACATCTTCTGCTGTCCAGCAAACCTTAATGATAGGTAACGTTATTACCTGTGGTATGTGACGTTGGTGGAATATGTAATTTAACCGATAAACGTGGAATAGGATTTTTAACCGATAAACGTTTTTTTTCACATTGTATTCTGACATCATATGTGACAGTTTTTACTTCAGATGAGAACATTTCAATTCATTGGTGCAAAGTGTTTGTTTTTTTCACAATATTTGTTTCTCATGTGAAAACTTAATTTCACGCACAAAGAGAGAGTTAATATGGTGATAATGTAATTTTCACATGGGAAATGATAAATCTCATACATTCACATATGAAAACCAACATGTGTCCAAAAAGCACATGTGCTTTGAATTCACATGAGGGTTTTCACATGCAACTTTTTTGTGAGGAATATGAAAGGCATGAAAATGGTCAAATTGACTGATACTGAAAATCAGCACAAAATATTGTCTATCAGCAGCTTCAAACCAAAAATAAGTATTGGCCTTCAAAAACCTATATTGGTCGAAGCCGAATGGTTATACAATTCATACCACTAACAATATTATTCAGTGATTAAGATATCTCTAATTAAAATGCTAGAGGTATCAAACACAAGGCAGAGTCCAGTTTGGGATGAGGTTGGGATATGATTGGCATGCTTGGTGATTGATGACGTATGTGGTTTCGATAGTGAATGTTCCGTATCACAAACAAACTGAATGAATAATGATGTGGCGTATGAATTTGGCCGAGTGCCAGGATACTGTGCGTCGGCCGTATAGGATTTAGCAAAAATACAAGAGTATGGAGAATATCACTGGTAGATCCTGGCAGTGGCGCCGGCAGGATTCTATTTCATAGTACGCACAAGAACCACCCAGGCTACCTTTAACGTCTAGGTTCCCACGCGCGCACATACTCTACTCAGCGAGCGAGTGAGCGAGCAAGAGAGAGAGAGATTGATTCATGTTTTTTTGCACTAACGTTACCGATACAACACCACCATAAAACTCTGATTAGCCTACCGCACGCATTTCAAAGACCAGCCAACAGGCCTGAAAAACAACAGCCAGCTAAATAATAGGCTACAAATAGCCCAGAGAAACGTGCAATAAAAGTCGGCATTAAGCGCAAAAGCAAAGCGATTCCCTCATTTAGCAGCATCATCATAAGAAGTTAGGCCTACAGATAGTAACAACAATATGCAACAGCAAGACCAAACCAAGCTGCTACAATAAACAATCCGAAAAGCCAGATGAGAAAATAAAATGAAATAGTATTCCTACCTATTTGAAGTTCATTCTGCGTTCTCAAGCACATTATTCAATAAAAAAAGAATCCAAAGACAGGATCTGCTGTTGTCACTATTTTATTTTCAAGATAGAATGTTAAAAAAAAAAAACAGAACAAAATCATTAAAAAAAATGTACGCACGGTACGTACAGGATTACGACTGCCGGCGCCACTGGATCCTGGTAGACCTTTGCATGGTGAGCGATTCAAGGCTTATTTCAGGCTTTCAGGCTATGTGACATGCGGTGCGCTTGCGGCACTCAAGTAACCTTGAGGGTCCTTAGGGTCCATTAAGGACCCTCAAGTAACAATAAAAATAATAATAATAATAATGAAAAAAGTAACAGTACAATAATTAATTTATTAATTTATTAATAATAATCACAGAAATCTTATAATCATAAACATATCAAAATCAATAGAGTTCTTCCTCTAGGGGTCATCAATGTCCATACCAAATTTGAAAAGATTCTTATAAAAACTGCTCAAGTTATCACGTTCACATGAAGGATCTGCAGCAGACGCGGTGGCGGACGTGGCGGCAGACACGGTGGCGGGTGGGGTGAATCCATAATATCCCCGAAATGAGTTTCGGGGATATAATAATAATGGATTTGCACACGCAAAAGATGCCGCATGTGAACCGTCAATTCTATTTGGGGGGACAATTTCGCCTACTTTGAACATTGGGGGGGCACGTCCCCCCATCCCCTCCGCTGATTACGCCTATGGCCAGCAATCTGAATCATCTGCAGACAGATCTTCATCATTTGGTTGCATGTTGCCAAAAGAAACATATTAGTGAGAAAGCTGTGATGGAGCTGGTTGAAGGAGAATTTAAGGAGCTGTCACAGGCTTGGTTTACATGCAGTTTTCTTACACCATAATATGATAGTCTTTTTTTGGCCACCCAGACTCAAAAGACTAACTATTATGCTACATTTTAGTGTCTGCGTTGACAGAATGAGATGACTCATGTTCAAATAAATCAGATTGGGGAAGGCAGTGTAAATAGAGCAGGAGATGTGTTTCCTCAGCTGGGAATGTCTGTCCATATTTCAACAGGAAATACAAATGAAACGAAAACAACACACACACACACACACACACAGACACACACACACACGCATGCACGCGCGCAGGCACTCACGCGCGCGCACACACACACACACACACACACACTAGCACGCAATATTTGCATGTGAACACAGTAGTATGTTCCAGATGTTCTGTTGAGGCTCTTTAGTTATTCAGACACCCTTCAAGCTGCTGATGAAAATGTTTCTAAAATAAATCCAGACATTAGGAGAGATTACATAAAGTAGCAGACAGCCACAAATGTTTAAGTGTCCTCTTGAATCCATGCTTGGACAAAGCAAGAAACTGAACAATCTGTCCAAAATAGGTCATAATATGAGGACAGGGCATACAGAGCTGCTTTTACAACAGAAGCAGCACTTAATAAAGAAGCATTACCAACAAATATGTAATGGCAGCAGATCCTTGCACCTCATGTATTTAGGTTATTCAAGGGCTCGCCACTTCATGTGTTTCAGCTTCCTCGGTATTAGCAGGATGGAGTCCATCCAAGGTCTCACTTAACTGTGCCTCTGGGCAACTGTGGTGTTTTGATCCAAACAAGGTGGGGCAGATACAACATTTGACATTCTGAGTGAATAAGCTCCACGGTTCGACATTTCAGTGATGCAAAATGTTGAAAACCTGACTTTTACGATTCAATATACAGAATGCTGAAACCCATGAATACCAATTTACACATTTTACTTAAGCCAAGGCACTCTTCTTTTGTGTGCAAACAAATCTTAATCTCTTTTTCTTTCTTTGCAAAAAGTCTTTCTTTTTCTAAGGCTACCCTACATGTTTTGGCATAGGTGCCAAACTGTCACAAAGCAGTTTGGATGATGAAAACTATTTCAAAATATATTTCTAGTGTTATTGTTTGTTAGAGGACTGGTGTGAAACTTGGTGTGGCAACAGGACTTGCTTGAAATTACTGTGTGAAATGTGTTTTCCAAAAAAGTTGTAATTTACTTTATTAACTATTGTCATAATCTAATAACTAAGACCATTAATGTCTGAAGAGAATTTGGAGAGATTCCTGGAGAGCCTGTCCTTCCTGGTGGCCATCATAGAAAGTAAATAAATAAACAGCTACAAGGTCCTGTAAACTAGGGAGCCGTCACCTTGCCAAAGGCTTTGGACTAAATGTTTAGCACACTAAACAAATTGGTCAAGAGCCTTGAATTGTCTCTCCTGACGGAGGCCAGGAACAGTGGTAGTCCTAAGAAAAAAGGTGTATGCTGTAAAGCCCAGCATACTCAGTCACCAGTGTGCTGCACGCTCTTTCCAAAAAATATTGCCAAACTAGGCAGCGCCTAGGCTTCAAACATAGGTTTTTCCGTATGAATTGTAGCTAAAAATGTAAGCATTGTATAAAGCAGTAAGTATCAGACTATAGAACAGTTTGCAGTTATGCACATTCACTTCATCAATCAATATATTAATACAAAACACAATAATAATTTTTCACATACAATTAACAGTTCAGTTTAGTGTGCAGCTCCATGGTACGAAGCTAGACTATGCTCCAAAAGGGTCCTACTAAACACCGCATACTACCGCATAATATTGCATACTACCACATAATACCACATACTACCGCATACTACCGCATACAACTATACAACTGCATAATACCGCATACTACCGCATACTACCGCATAATACCTTATAATACCGCATATTACCACATACAACCGCATACCACCGCATACTACAGCACACAACCACATACTACCGCATACTACGGCATACAACTATACAAGCGCATAATACCGCATACTACTGCATAATACCGCATACTACCGCATACTACCGCATAATACCGCATACTACCGTATACAACTGCATACCACCGCATACTACCGCATACAACCGCATACAACCGCATACTACCGCATACAACCGCATAATACCGCATACTACCGCATACTACCGCATACTACCGCATACAACTATACAACCACATACTACCACATACTACCGCATACTACTATACAACGGTATAATACCGCATAATACTGCATAGTATCGCACAGTACCACACAGTACTGCATAGTACCACCGATGATACCGATACCACATTATACCACATAATACTGCAAAATACTGCATAACTAATTTACTGCATAATGAAATACCGTAATTTCATATATTTCATTAATTCTGTTTGAACCATAGACTGTAAAAAAAGATGGACGTAGTGAGTGTGACGTCACCCATAGGTTTCTGAAGGGCTGTTTTGAAGCCAAAAGTTGGGGTTTATGAGCGCCACCATGTTGACATTTTTTGAAGCCAGAGCAGTCTGGCGTGCTCCGCAGCTCCACAGTCTGTAATCAGCGATCTGTCAATCACTCGGAGAACAACCCCATTTTATAACCGTTATATCCCGTTAATGAGGCAATTATTTCGAAAATCACCATATGAACACATATTAGAAGAAGTGAAATTAGCTACTGAGACCATAACCTCTTGTCGAAAAAATGTATTGACTTTATATTTTGAGTGAGAAGTTGGCTTGTGGTCCCATTGACTTGCATGGTGTTGGGCTGTATTTGGAGTCTTTTTGGAGCCAGCATCTAGCGGACGGTAGAGGCTGCAGCTGTCAGCCATTTCCTTATTGGCTTCAAAATTCACCCGTGGTTTTTCGCCGCTTGGTTTGAACACCTCATCAATCATGGTCTTAGATTGCCACCCAGATTAGATTGTATAGTAGTATGAGGTAGTATGCGGTAGTATGCGGTAGTATGCGGTATTATGCGGTTGTATAGTTGTATGCGGTTGTATGCGGTTGTATGCGGTTGTATGCTGTAGTATGTGGTTGTATGCGGTAGTGTAGTATGCGGTAGTATGCGGTTGTATGCGCTAGTGTAGTATGCGGTAGTATGCGGTTGTATTCGGTTGTATGCGGTAGTGTAGTATGCGGTTGTATGCAGTATTATGCGGTAGTATGCGGTATTATGTGGTACTATGCAGTATTATGCAGTTGTATAGTTGTATGCGGTAGTATGCGGTAGTATGCGGTATTGTGCGGTATTGTGCGGTAGTATGCGGTAGTATGTGGTATTATGCGGTTGTATAGTTGTATGTGGTAGTATGCGGTAGTATGCGGTATTATGCGGTTGTATAGTTGCATGCGGTTGTATGCGGTAGTATGCAGTAGTATGCGGTAGTATGTGCTATTATGAGGTTGTATAGTAGTATGCGGGAGTATGTGGTATTATGTGGTATTATGTGGTTGTATGCGGTAGTATGCGGTAGTATGCGGTAGTATGCGGTTGTATGCGGTTGTATGCGGTAGTTTGCGGTAGTATGCAGTAGTATGCTGTATTGTGCGGTTGTATAGTTGTATGCAGTTGTACGCAGTAGTATGCGGTTGTATGCGGTAGTACGTGGTAGTATGCAGTAGTATGCTGTATTGTGCAGTTGTATAGTTGTATGCAGTAGTATGCGGTAGTATGCTGTAGTATGCTGTATTGTGTGGTTGTATAGTTGTATGCATATGTGGTAGTATGCGGTAGTATGCAGTAGTATGCGGTAGTATGCATTAGTATGCGGTAGAATGCGGTATTATGCAGTAGTATGCGGTAGTATGCAGTGTTTAGTAGGACCCCTCCAGAAAGACTTTCATTCAGAAATAAAGCTTTGTGAATTAGGGCCTTGTGATAACAAAGGTATTATTCACATACAATTATCCAAACAGCTGCATTTAGCATCCAGTTTACTGTGCAAAGCTAGAATGCTCCAAACAGACTTGCACTGACAAAGCCTTGCGAAACAGCACAGTCATTAAAGGAATAGTTCACCTTCATTTCAAAATTTCATATTCGCCATCTTACCTTGGAAGTACTATAAAGGCAAACAGAAATGGGAATCCATGCTTTGGTTTTATCCATGCTGCCAATAATATAGCATAGATGATAGAGCTGGACCCAATAGCAAAAACAAAGGTGCTAGTTTATTGAATGGAATATACCTCCAATAGTTGTGGGAAGCTGGGAGTCCAACTGTATTATTGCATGGATAAAACCAGGGCATGGATTCTCATTTCCTTTCGCCTTTATAGTACTCTCAAAGTAAGGAAACAAATATGAAATTTTGAAATTAATGTGAACTATTCCTTTAAGGTATTTATCCATTTATGCTATGCCAGTTTACTGTACAAAGCTGGAGTATGCTTCCATCCAGTTTACTGTACAAAGCTAGAATATTACTGTACAAAGCTAGAATATGCTTCCATCCAGTTTAATGTACAAAGAGTATGCTCCAGACAAACTTTCTTTCTTGCACTGACATGACTTTGCATTGCTGCGATTGAGTCAGTAGCGGCACAGTGCTGCCTGAGCCATGACCTCACATACTCCTCTGGATTGAAAAGTGAAACAGGGGGACCATTAGGGTTATCACCATCAAGTTGGCAGTGTTTGAAACTAAGGGTAAAAATCTTTATTTTTACCTGAAACCAGACTGGCAACAGCCAAAGAGTAACAGACTGGCTTCAACGTTGAATATGATGGAAATTAATCAATCAAATGCCTTGATTAATTTTTTGTGTTACATTTCCACCAATAAACATTGGTTACATGCTGATACTGGGACATGGTCTGATCCAATATTGAATTTTCTCAACCAAGTCAGTAAAAGTACAGGGAATTAAGATTAGAATTAAAAAAAAAAAGTGTAGTGTTAGTGGTAGTGGAACAAAAGTGCAGTTGCTGCATATCGTGCATGCAGTACAATGTTAGATTCCTATAATGGCCACAAATTTAGATGGCCGCACCTTCTTACCTGCAGTGTAGCCCACGTTTCCAAACTGATAAGAGCCTCTTGTCTGTCCCCTCAAACAACTTATTTTCTATTGGATCACATTACAGTAAATCAGGGCCACCCTGTGGCCGGACAAAAGTAACATGGATGGGACACTTCTTTGAAATTCTTTGCCAATGCATGACCGGTATTTTATATCTTTGTTTGTTTATTGATCAGAATCAGAATCAGAATCAGATTTATTGCCAGGTACATTTACACCTATGAGGAATTTGACCTGGTGAGGTTGGAGTGAAAGAAATAAAAATAGTAAATAAAGGTAACACTTTATATTAAGGTACACATATTAACCATTAACTAGTTTCTTATTAGCATGCATATTAGAATGAGAATCAGAATCAGACTTATGATTTACACATACGAGGAATTTGATCTGGTGAGGTTGGAGCGAAATAAATAAAAATAGTAAATAAAATAATAAATTAGAGAACAAATCAGAACACAATGAAACTAAGTACAGAAGGAAATAAACAGTGGTAAGACAGTAATGGCTCATGAAGGTGACTGTGTTTAACTATTCTAATAAATATGGCTGTTATACATATATACACTTATAAGAACTGTAGCTGGATAAAGTGCCTGTGGCCTATGGTTTACAGATAAATAAATATAGTAGATAAATAGTATATAGTATAAAGTATAAAATATAGATATAAGTAAAAATGTGAAGTATAGTATAAGATATGTTATAAAATATAGTATCAATAGTTAAGACAGTTAGTTCTGCACAGAGTCCGCGCAGACCAGAGGGTGAGTGTGTGTGTGTGAGAGGGAGAGAGGGAGGGGGTTGGGGGTGCTTACTATGAGTCCATGGGGGGGGGGGGGGGTCCTTGAGGCGTACAGGTCCTGAAGAGATGGCAGACTGCAGCCGATGGTCTTCTCTACAGACCGGATCATGCGCTGCAGCCTGTCCTTGTCCTTGGCGGTGGCACCAGCAAACCAGAAAGTGATGGATGCGGTGAGGATGGACTCTATGATGGCTGTGTAGAATTGCATCATAGTCTGTGGCAGGTTGAATTTCTTCAACTGCCGCAGGAAGAACATCCTCTGTTGGGCTTTCTTGGTGATTTCACAGATGTTGGGCACCCACCTGAGGTGATGGTCAATGGTGGTGCCAAGGAATTTGAATGCCTCCACTCTGTTTATTGCTGAGTCAGACAGGATCAGCAACGTGATCTCACACAAATACGTGAAATGAACACAATCTCTAAAATGGCGATTTCCGTGCTGTGGACACGTATTATGGGAAAATAAGGTTTCTCCACCACGAACTGAATTACGTACCCCCGCAACGAATTTAAATACGTTCCTCCACCACAAATTGAAATACGTTTCTCCGCCACAAATATAATTACGTCCCAAAGGTTGGTTAACGGTTAAATTTAGGCAAGTAAAACGACTTTGGTTAAATTTAGGCAACTAAAACAACTTGGTTAAGGTTAGAGAAATGGTTTGGTCATGGTTAAATAAGAAAAACGTTCGTTAAAAATTTAAATGTGAAATGTCCTTTGAAAACGCTGGGAATCTAACCCCGGTCACTGTCATCGAAGGCAAACGTATACACCCATCCACCATCCCCGACCACAACACCCTTAACTTCCACTGTGCTACTTCAATGTGACACTACGTCCTGTTTATAGTCGTGTCTCCTTCACGTAACCATTTCGTGTTGGGAAAACGTAAATGTAACACTTTACGTTCCACCAACACGTAATTTGCTGTTAACATGTCGTGTTCATTTCACGTTTTTCTGTGAGATCAGTCTGGGATCAGAGGGGTGGTTGGGGATGGGCTCCTCCTGAAGTCCATCACCATCTCAACAGTCTTCAGTGTGTTGAGCTCTAGGTGGTTGTGGCTGCACCAGGAGGCCAGGCGGTCAACCTCCCATCGGTAAGCTGGTTCATCGTCATCAGAGATTAGTCCAATGAGAGTTGTGTCAGCAAATTTCAGGAGTATGACAGATTGATGACTGGAGGTGCAGGTGTTGGTGTATAGAGAGAAGAGTAGGAGGGCGAGTACACAACCTTGTGGGGCACCAGTGCGGATGATCTAGCCCACCCAGCTTCATGTGCTGCTTCCTGTCTGTCAGGAGTTGGTGATCCACCTGCAGGTGGAGTCAGGCACATGCAGCTGGGAGAGTTTGTCTTGGAGGAGGGCCGGGATGATGGTGTTAAATGTGGAACTGAAGTCCACAAACAGGATCCTGGCGTAGGTACCAGGGGTCCAGGTGCTGGAGGATGAAGTGCAGGGCCATATTGACTGCGTCGTCTACAGTCGAACTGCAGTGGGTCCGGGAGGGGGTCCGTGATGCCCTTGAGGTAGGAGAGCATGAGGCGCTCAAAGGTCTTCATGACCACAGATGTCAAGGCGACTGGTCTGTAGTCATTGAGTTCTGTGATTTTCTGCTTTTTGGGAATGGGAATGATAGTGGAAAATTTAAAGCAGGTGGGGACACTGCATGATTCCAGTGACAGGTTGAAAATGTCAGTGAACACTGGAGACAGCTGGTCTGCACAGTGTTTTAGTGTGGAGGGAGTCCAGTTTCTGATGAGCTGATGAGACCAAACCAAACTGTCACTTAACTCATGAGCCATTGGTGAGTCCAGCTTTTTCTGGACAGAGTGATCACTCACTCTTATTTGTCACTTCCTGTGTAGAGATGGTTTTCCACTAGTGAGCATACCAACACTAGAATTTAATTTGGGCAAATAGGGTGAATCTACAACAACTCAATTAGGAGGGACGCTCTTCTCTGTTACAGCCCCACTTTGTAATTTACACTAAAACAGTTGAATTTTTACATAAAAAGCTGCTAGTACAGCTTTAAGTGTTTCAGTAGAAAATGTTGTAGAAAGAGATGGCAGTTGGCAAGATGTTAATGCTAGCTGGGTGGCTGTCAAGTCAACTTACTGAAGAAATTAGCTGAGAAATAAGGAGAGGGCACTACTGTCCTCTGATATTTTACGTATTATTATTATTCCACTGTGGCCCTTCTTGGCACATCAAGCTGCTGATTACATTATGTGAATTCCTACCTTTGGACAATAAGCTCTTCTAAGCTTTAGCTGATAGTGGCTCATCAAGCCCACCTGACAATGCAAGTTTCCATTACACATACACACACACACACACACACGCACACACACGCACACACACACACACACACACACGCACACACACCTGCACCTTTCCCGGTATCTTATGAGCTCAGTTCCCTGACTTTCTAGTCTTGAAGACATGTCTGAAGGCAAAGACAATAGTAAATGTGACACGTTGCTCAGAGTTGTTAAAGAAATTAGTTAATCTCCAGGCAGGGGTCACTCAGTCACCTGTAAAGAAGTTAGATGACGCTGAAAACAAAGAGCCCGCCGACTGGGATTAGTGTGTGGTGAGGCTTTCATGCTATGGAAGGCTGAGGCTGAAGAACGTGTGTGTGTGTGTGTGTGTGTGTGTGTGTGTGTGTGCATAGGTGTGTGCACGTGTGCTTATACATGCGCTGCTCCAGTCCCTTCCAGGGTGACTTCCAGGGATTACAGTAATTTACTAATGATCTGAAAGAGATGAAACTAATAGAGGAGGAATGGAGGCCGAAAAGGTGGATGGCCAATAGGATTGCCATTCATTTTAGGATTTTAGAAGTACTATCAGTTACCTCCAACCTCCACTATAGCCTTCAGCCATGGAGGGAATGTTTCAACTGAAATCTATAAAAGGTGTCCCTACGGTGTTGTGTTGCATTTGCATTGCATTAGTGTTGGTTGGTGTTCTGTTGGCATTGAGCTGGCATTGCGTCCCCTTGTGTTAGTGTTGAATTGACGTTAGCATTGCATTGGCATCAGACTGGTGTTCTGTTGGTGTTGCACTGGAATTGCGTTGACATTGGCGGTGATATGATGACATGATGGTGTGTTGGCGTTGTGTTGGTGTTGTGTTGACGTTGTGTTGGTATTTTGTTGGCGTTGTGTTGGCATTGTGTTGGTTTTGTGTAGGTGTTGACATTGTGTTGGTATTTTGTTGGTGTTGTGTTGGTGTTGTGTTGACGTTGGCGCTGTGTTAGTGTTGTGTTGGTGTTGTGTTGGTGTTGACATTGTGTTGGTATTTTGTTGGCGTTGTGTTGGCATTGTGTTGGTGTTCTGTTGGTGTTGACGTGTTGGTATTTTGTTGGCGTTGTGTTGGTGTTGTGTTGACGTTGAGGTTGTGTTGGTGTTGTGTTGGCGGTGTGTTGATGTTGTGTTGGTGTTGTGTTGGTGTTGTGGTGGCGTTGTGTTGGTGTTGTGGTGACGTTGTGTGGTGTTGTGTTGCTGTTGTGTTGGTGTTTTGCGTTGGTGTGGTGTTGGTGTTGTGTTGACATTGGTGTTGTGTAATTTGGTTCAGCTCAACTTTTATTTACATTTATGAGTTTAATGAAAAAATCCCACAGCTAAACAGATTGGCATATTGATGAATCTGGGGCCTATACTACGAAGCAAGTTCAACAAAGTCAGGGTATGTTTGAGTTAGCCGGCTTCACTAAACCTAACATTGGCGATCCTGATAACCGGTCTCACGTAGCTGGTTATCAACTGGCTCTGTCAACCCAGGATTTACCTATCCAGCTATGAGCGCGTTCACATGAAAGAGGCGGGGTTTGTAACAAATAGCCAATCACATGCAACAGACAGATCCAGATCAGACAATCCGGATAAGATAAGATGAAACTACTGATCCCCGTGGGGAAATTAGATAGTTGTGCAGCAAAAGTAAGATTCAGTGGGGAAAAGGACATAGAATATAAGCGCAAAACTATAAAAATAAGTAATAGCCTAAAAATAGGCAAAAATAATAAAATAGGCTAATCAAACAATAAAAGCCATAAACAATAGACCTAATTATAGGATGATATAAGCCCTAATATTTCCTGCTGACATTTTCAACATGGGTATCGGAAAGAAATGGATAGCTACTAACATTGGGTTCTTCTCTCAAGAAGGAACAAATTCTTATAATGAATAACTGTCAGCATTACAAAACATAACCGCGAAAAGTAAAAGTTGTTTCTGCTTCCAAGGCTAGAGAGGATTACTGGAGGAACTGCCCCGTCATTAGGACACATTGGGCATATTTTCATTGATAAAATAGTTTGTGGACACATTGAGGCTGTAAAAAGATTTTCTATTCATAAAGTCGGTCTCTTGTTCTTCAGGGCTGCGGTAATGGAAAATGAATAGCCGACATTGAACCAAACACTGTCGGGAATCCAATTAAATAAAGTCAGCGCAATTAATATATGCAACAGTAACTTTAATCCATTAATAATATGGTCAATTAAGTAGCCTACCTGCTATATCTCCGATATAATAAGTTATCATGGAAAACAACGTGATTCTACTGGTCTGTAAACACGTCGCCCTGCAAACAGCACTTCTTACTGTCTGTTCATTCAAAAATAACAGGTTTCAGTTTTTTATTGGGATTTTCATTTGTATATTTGTCCATATCGGGATCCTGTAGGAATGGTGACTCCCTGTTTCCAGAGAGCTGATTGGTCAGAAGGCGGGCCTTTCATACGTTTTGATCCGATACCCTGAACTTAACCTGCTCCGGAGCAGGTTAGCCGTGCAGCATAAGTTACCATGGTGATCTACCCCGGTTAGAAGTGAACCACCTTCGTGAGACCGAAAAGCCAGGGTTAAACCTGAAGTTACCTCGCTAACCCCAAATCCTGCTTCGTAGTATAGGCCCCTGGTCCGGACGCTACTCCACTCTGCTCCTCTTTCAAAATAAAAGTGCTCTGTGGAGCAGCTAGAATGACGCATTGATACCACGCTCATAGCTTTATTGGAGACACTTCCAGGTTAAAGCCTCAGGCCCTTACAGTAATCGGACAGTTCGATATTTTTTTGGAACTGAAAGAGATAAAAACAAAAACATTTATCATTATGACTAATAATTGTAACTGTAACTCAGCTTAATTGATTGACTTAATTAAGTGTGAAAGATTTTTTGACTAATGAGGTGTGGCAATGATTAACTCTTTATGGTCAGTGGTGCCACATTCTCATTCAAGCATTTAGCTGTGGCATAGGTGCATAGGTTTTTAATTTTCTGATACACTAGAAGCTCATAGCAATATGTTATCAGCCCAAAATACAGAACGAATATCTCACTAATGGGAAAACATGTTTGCTCTGATATAATGTTCTTACATTAATCATAGAAACAAACTTGGTGTTAAGAAAATAAATGCAACCTACGAATGTCCATACTTTTATCTGTAGAAACAACCTTGAGTTATAATCATGTCCATATCATTAAAGCAAGAAATATAACCATGCCATTAGACTTAGACTAAGTCCAAAATGTAAAATGACATAATATCTTGTACTATACAAGATACATATAGATATGCAGTTGGAAGTCATATCTTTGCTAAACAGTACATGCTTTGATACTATTTGTCCCTGCCTGCTCACTGTGTTCTTCTTTGTTGAAGCGGATGCTGTATTAATGTTCGTGTGTAACATGGAAATAAACAGATATAAAAGTGTACAATTATCTATTATTTTCCTGGGTGAACCCTGTCTCCGGTTACCCACTGACTAACAATTCAGCATCAGTCAGCTAACAACATACTGATGCGCTGTCGCGCTGAGGTCAGTGGAAAAGAGCCTGCAGTGTGTGTGTGCGTGTGTGTGTTTGTATGTGTGTGTGTGTGTTTGTGTGTGTATTCATGTCATCAGACCAACATGGAGAGCCAAAACACTGTGTGGAAGTCGGAAGCCCAGCAGTTTCCTTGTACTGATTTCTCCACATGCTACTATCACCTCATCATGCTTTATAGAAACTAATGCATTCGTGCTACATTTCCATCAAGAGCAGATGAGTGGCTGAAAGTCTATCCAAAGAAAAAGGAAGCAGAAATCACAATAAACCTCAACCCAATCAATTATGGGACTAGTGGATGTATCTGTGTGTCTTTCCTGGCAAGGTTACTCTCTGTTTATACAGGAATCCCATCCCCAGTCTTATGTGGTCCAGCAATGAGAGATTCCATGATTCACATCAGTTTTTCTTCCATCCCTCAAGCGAAAGCCTTTACAGCTGTTTTGGTTGAAATGGTAGTTTTTGCTAAATCCACTCTAAACAGCACATTATTGGGTTAGGTTGACACCCATTGTACCATTGCACCACATGGCTAATACTGTTTTTTCCAGACTCAAAACCAAATTAGAATCTAGGGCACTCAGTAGAGTGCAAACCTCCGCCAATGCTGAGCAATTCTCCAACTTGCAAAGCTGCAGCCTCCGTAACGGTTTATGTTTGTATATTATTTGTCTTCCGGGTTTGACTTTCCAACAAAATAGCATGTGAATGCAATGCTGTTTAGCAGTCGACTTGGAGGTCCCGGATGGTGGACTTTCACACCAGCACATGAACGCTGCACAATAGCTATGATGACTAAAAACAAAAGTTGTTCAATGGTGGAAATCCCAGATCATGATCACAACTATAATCCATTCAACTGTTCGTTGGGCCAAGGGGTATCTATCTATCTATCAAATTAGTGGCAGGAAGTTTGAGTCTTTTTGTTGATTTGTTCGTTTCGAGTCAGTACATCTAAATGCGGAGTATGCTGCTCATCTCGGACAGCTTGCAGATAGTGATTTGAAAGTGAAACTAGAAAACACGAATGAACGGCTCACTCAGCAATGTACTACTTACCCAAAGAGTGGGTTGAAAGTGCGATGTCTTTGTTTGTTAAGGTACATGGCAATTAATCAATTGTTTGATGAGCTTTGATGGAAACTCGAAGTGGGAGGAACGTACCACTACAGACTCGGTATGTTTCCAGCTTGAGAATGATTGGTTCAAAATTATTAGTTCGTTCTTTTTTGACCAGCACTACATCAAATTTCAGCCAAATCCATTTGTAACTTTTTGAGATACCATGCTAACAAAGAGACAGACAGAGTAAAAACATAACCTCCTTCCAACTTTGTTGGCGGAGGTAACAATCAAAGATACATGCAACCTATAAAATGCCCAGTGAATTCCAGCCCGGCACCAAATGAAATGAATTCACAAAACGAGGTTGCTCACACATTTTGTCTCATGGTAGGAGGGGGCAACAATGTAAGAGGTTTTCCTGAGTCATGGGTGGCTGCGTTGACACAAAAATATCAGGCAGGGTGGTCCAATCGCAGATTTGACTTATTTCTCTATTTTTAAATATACTGCTGTATTTCTGTAATACTAAAAACTTTCAATTTGTTTTTCATACTTGGTTTCATAAAAAGTATAAAGAAACTACATGGGGAAAAAAGTGTTATAAATACAATCCAAGTCAAGTAAAATTCATAACCAACTGAACAATGAGCACAGGAATATGTGCTATTTTTTTATGAACTACTGTTCATGTACAGTGTGTCCTGGGGTCTGCATTGTAAATTCCAAAAGCCCATTTTAACATATGTTTGAAGTAATAGCCAGATGGATTTCTGATGGAGACTATTAAGAAAAAACGTGCCATAAAAACCCAAACATTTGTGCTGTAAAAAAGAGAGAGGGAAAGGTATCCAGATGTAAGCTAGGGCCCGTTGGAGGTGAGGCGGTCTGACTGGAGTTTAATGAGAGATATTTCTGTGGGATTTCTGCACTAATTACCCTCCCCAACATCTCAGCCAGGCCCGCCAGCCTCTCTCCCCTACTGTTTCATCAAAAACTCTAAAAGCCCTCAGGAATGTAAGAGTAGGCATCACACTACCGATCAGCAGACCTGGAGGAAAAAGGATGTGAATATGTTACAAATGGCTGAGACGCTTGAAAAAGTGACTATTCTAATTGCTTGAAGGTGTATCAGAGAGCTAACTTTTTAAGAACTTTTAAGAACTTTTGAATCCTACCTGGAATTGGATTTAAGCTCAATTTAAAAAACAAAATATAGGAACATAAAATCTGTTAAAACCAGCGTATTTCTGGTTGAACGTAGCTTATGAAACGATAAATGGGCAAAGTAAAAAAAAAGGAGAACAGGAAATTAAATGTTAAGGGACTAGAAGTCCATGTTTATCATATTGTATTTACCCAGTTCTACATTAATCTAAGAGTGAACGTCATAAAATGTCATTCTGCTGATCTTTTAATTTCTTTTTAATCTTTATATTTTTGTACGTTGTCTTGTTTCACGTGTACAAATGTGCTCTTTTTATGTTTATGATTTACGATTTTAGTGGGTTTTTTTTTATATAAAATTCTGTGCTGTTTTCAGTAGGCTACACCTTGTGGAACCACTGGAAACATTAATTAATAAAGTCAAGTCAAGTCAACATGTATATGGGTCAAACTTAATGTGACCATCTAGAAGTGTGATGTAATACAACATAAGAAAATCAGACCAACACTGCTGCCTGTCCCATTTATATCTTTTGGTGAAACTATACAGAATTCCCTGGGATTTGCCTGCTTTAATTTGTCTTACTTTCCAACTCTGCCTGGACTAAATGTAAAGAACCTTGATTTTAAAAAATCATTGCATGGTGAAAAAATTAAGACTTGTACTTACTGTATTTAAGACGTTTTTATTACTTTTTAAGGCCTTAAATTTACTTTTTCAGACGTTTTAAAGACCAGCAGATACAAGAATGTGTGAAATAATTTTCAAATATTGTTTTGCTCTGGTCTGTTGAAGATCACAACAATGGAACCATGAGCTGTACTTGACCACACAAATAACTGTAATATAAAACTGTAGTACAAAGTCTGTGTTTGTGAGAAACTCTAATAAGGCTCTGCATAATATCATTTCTAAATAGCATATTTTGAAAGGTTCACCTTGATGCATGGCTTGGGTCAAATCCTTACTAGTTATGTCACTAATAATGCCGCTTAGAGGCTGGCAGGAAAGTGTATGAGAAGTGTGGCAGGTTTTGCGTCACCCCATACTGCTTTGGGAGCTACGTATAAGGACGTCAGGACCTCCTTAAACACTCAACACACAATTTACATGGCTCTCAAAGTAGACAATCACTCTCAAATAATCACACATTGTGCATGCATTCTATCAAAAGTAAGCACTCTATCAAAAGTCATTGTTTGTGGGCTTTTCACTGGGTCTGTTCAACGAAGCTCCTCCCGGGCCATTCAGTAGCTTTTGATTTTTTAAAAACTAGCTTGTCTCCTCCCTCGCTGTTTAAAAGCGGTGCTCCCTCCCATTCCTGAAAAAAATTCTCATAATGGCGGAAACTTGTAAACTTGTTAAATTAGTAAACTTGCTACCTACCTCTTCACTTGTCATTGTGGGACATGTAGCCTTCAGCTGGAGAAAAATCTGGCAAAGAGACACTTCTCCATAGGTACGTTTAGCTTAGCTATTAGCCTTTATGCACGGCTCTTAATCTTGAAACTGTACTTCACTCAAGTGGCCACTGCTATTTGGATGTGATGGGATAGTTAGGCTATTTAGCCAATATAACTGATTTAGTCTACCAGACTTTTTCAACATATGCTTGTTGCATTGTGGGCCTGTTTTGTGTCGCCACCTAATCCCATCATGCTGAGCACATGCACTTACTTGCTTCTCATAGACAATGTGTAGATGCCATCAGAGTCAGTTATACAGTTTAAGTTAATTTAATAATTTTGAGTTAAATATAAGAATAATTTACGTTTTTAATAAAATAATATTTTTGTTAATTAACATAAATATAATTAAGAACATATGTCTAAAAGGACCTGTCTAATATTTCCATAGCGGAACATATATTCTTGTGTTACAGTGGGGTCGGGTCATTATTATTAGTTACGCTCTACGCATTACCACGAGAGGCAGACCACCTGCCAGGTTCAACGAAGGATGATGTTTTAAGTTACGTTGTTGTA
Source organism: Centroberyx gerrardi (assembly GCF_048128805.1). Classification (NCBI taxonomy): domain Eukaryota; kingdom Metazoa; phylum Chordata; class Actinopteri; order Beryciformes; family Berycidae; genus Centroberyx; species Centroberyx gerrardi. The sequence continues at coordinate 1,745,340 of NC_136014.1, forward strand.
TAGTAATGTTTCATGAAGTTTGGAATTAAGTGAAGACTTGTAAAGCTGAAAGTTTCCTTTCTTACTCCCCTTGAGTTAACGCGGCCAATGAGGTATGCAAGGTTATCTGTACGTTTTCTACATTATGCTTATAGCTATTGGATATGCTAACGGGCTAGCTAACGGCTAATATGCTAGCGGAGTTCATGATAGCAACGTGATAGCCTACGTTTCAGTGAATGTTAGCAAGCTAATTTTCCATAAGTTTAACAGTTTATAGCCTTCAAAGTTAATGGATTATGCAAGCTGTATATTTTGTGTTTGTGAGATATGTTTAATGGTTATTCTCTATGAGAATGCTCTGTATTGCACTGGACTCATTTTATGATTTTGTGTATTTTGTTTTATCTAGTTCTCACGGCATGGATGTGCAAAATAAATGCCCGTAACTGAAAGAACGCCTTGTGTTCGTGATTTTAACCGGAGGGGAGCTACACAATGAGTGGAGGCAAACTGTTTGACTGGTGAAACTGTCTGGTGGCCAACTGGTTTGACTGTTACTTCAGTGGTAGATGCTCTTATGTGTTTGTGCTGTAACTGTATTTATTTTCTAGATTTATTTTTTACAAACATCATAGTGGTGGATTGGTTTCTGAGGCTAATGAGGTAATAGCTGAAGTAGTATGCAATGTACAGTATTAAAATATCACAACAGAGAGGTTGAGAATGTAATAGCTTACAAATATAATAGGAGCCACTCACTCCTTAACACAAGAGGATATGCTGTTTTAAATAACGCTGAAATCACTGTGGATTGTCTCCACCAGGCCAGAGGCCAATAACGTCTAATAAATCATAATATTGTGATAATATTGCATTTCCATTTGGGGAGTAAAATAAAACAATCACTGGGACATATCCAGTTATGTCATTTTCTCTCTCCTGTTCCCTTTTAATCCACACAGTTTATATTCTGTAACTGGCTATTCTGTAGCTGAGTAAGAATGTAATTTTCACCATGGAAATGACACAATCACTCATTTTAACAATGACTGAAACTCCCAGTGAGGGAATGAAGGCATTAGGGTGAGCTGAGGACTCTGCCAGGGTTCAGCTGAGGCTGGCAGATTCTGCTTCATAATAAAACAAGAGGCTAGCAAAGTATACCTCAAATTAGCACAGAGTGCCATAAATTCCAGAATAATAGTCATAATTTAAAAATCCAACGCTACGTCATACTGTTAAGAATATTTTTGGACCACTTTCCTCTATTTATGCTCAAGACATCCATTTTTCATTGCAATTCTACAATGTTATACTAACAGACTGTTCAGATGGTTCACAATCAATGTTTTTCTAGTCATTTTGAACATAAAATGTCAACAATATATACAATATATACACCATTAGTAAGTGAATTGTAAATGCTGAAAGTAGTTGTAGATATATACATGATGATATACAGTGACAGTATATACTCTTGCATCACTTTATGTGCTTTAAATGAGCTGAGGACTCGCTGTTTTTTACACACTAGGTAGGTGATCACACATTTATTCCTTAATCCATTTACCTATTTTCTCCTATTCTCCTATTTCGTATTGTCCTTCCCTTCTATTACGTATTTTATTGCTCCTACATTATAATGAGATGGCCGTGGCTAAAAGGCTCTGACTTGTCATTGGCTGTTGAGGGTTTGACTAGAGCAGTCTGCGGCCGCATTCCGCACCAGTTGAGCTGTTGTTTTTGGATAAGGCTGGTGTTTTTTAATGCATTTCTTACCGTCAACAAATCCTATGAAAATAGCAAAATCAGCAATGATTTTGTTTTGCTAATAAGTCTCATCCACGTAGCCGATGCCCAATAAAGCCATGTCCCAGTAGCCATAGAACTCCATTGTATAAGAAAAACCCAATTAAAAACACTTCAAAGAGCCATGCCGTTGCTGTTGGCAGCATATTTCATCATCGTGATGCACCGGGCCAACCTGCTTTTTCCTCAAACAAATTAAAAAGCCGACCATTAACACGTTTTCCATCTCAGGAAAGTAGTTCTGTAGCACCGAAAATAGTCCTGAAGAATTTGAAGAATTTGTTCCCATTTGAATTTGATTTGGTAATAACTACAATAGCCTGACTTTCCATGGTAACAGTTAGCAATTTTTAAAATTGAAACTATGTCTTTGTGAGCTGTATTTAAAGGTTTTTAGCTTACAATTGGAGCCAATGACTTCCGGGTTGAAGGCTAAAAAGGGAATGTGGGAAGTCGGAAAGTAACAGGAGTAGAGCAAATGCATTGTTGATTTTGTTATTTTCATAGGATTTGTTGATGGTAAGAAATGCATTAAAAAACACCAGCGTTATCCTTTAAGGACACTGCGCAAGCAAAAAGACAAAAAGGCTCTTCACTTCCCTGTCCCGACAGCTGCCAACAGCTTCCAGCACTTGAGTCACTATCAGCGAACAGGTAATGTTACATATTTGCTCTGGTAGGCTAACTTTTAATAATTTTATCAGTGTTTAGACATTTGGTAAATCTGATTTTGGTAGTATTACGAAGGTGTAGCTTGCTACTAGGCTAACAGGCTATGCAACTTTGTTAATAGACATGCTTAGCATTAGCCTACTTGATACTGTAGGGAAATTGTTTGCTAATGTCATGCACACTGAATGTATGGTCACATATTTGTGTAGATTTTTTTTTATGTCAAGAAGAGTAACTCAAGCGCAAAAAAACTCCCTCCAGGTTATTTCATTTAAGTGCACTAATTTATGTCACCACCAGTGGGTGCTGTGTGAGATCTGATGTGCTGTTTGGACTGTTGTTGGTAGCTGCTTCTGCTTCTTATTGTGTTGAGAGCAAGCGGCCAAAACCACGGGTGAAATTTTGAAAGCTGCAGTTCCTCTAATGTCCGCTAGGGTTGGCTCCAAAAAGACTCCAAATCCCACCCAACTCCATTCAAGTCAATGGGACCACAGCCCAACTTCTCACTCAAAATATAAAGTCAATACATTTTTTTGACAAGAGATTATGGTTTCAGTAGCTAATTTTATTCTTCTAATATGTGTGAATACAGTGAATGGCGATTTTCAAAAAAATAATTGCGTCATTAACGGGATATAACAGTTATAAAACGGGGTAGTTTTCCAGAGTGATTGACTGTCCAGTGATCGCGCAGGTCGCCGATCACGGACTAATAGCAGGCGGCGCTGTGGGAAACCCCCGGCTTCACTCTGGCTGCTCCGGCTCCAAAAAATGTCAACATGGCGGCGCTCATAGAACCCAACTTTTGGATTCAAAACAGCCCTTCAGAAACCTGTGGGTGACGTCACACTCACTACGTCCATCTTTTTTTACAGTCTATGATTCCTACCTATGATTCCTACTAGGTATGTCAATTTTTGGTTAGTTTTTCTTGGCACAACACCTGTTGTTAACCTAACAGTTAACTGGGGAGATTATTAGGCTACTTCCTGGCTCTACTGACTGCATTCTTTTATTGATTATTGCCTTCTACCATGACAAACGTTACTGTCTTCTACTATGATTCTGTTCCCTTCTACTACAACTGTGCTATCTTCTACTGTAGCTCTACTGTCTTCTAGTATGACTGTGCCCCACTGATGTTGACCTGGTTTCTTCTGTGTGTGTGTGCGTGTGCACAGTGAGCTACACAGATTTTTTTTTAAAGTTATCATAGTTTTCGGTTATGTTTTGAGTATTTTTCTTGGCTAATGTTAGCTTGCTTGCCTGTTCCCAGAACAACAGTTTGCTGAACAGACTACAGCAATAAGCAAACTAATACACCTCTGATATGTTCTTACATAAACTGAAACGTGCCCACGTGCTCTCCTCTCCTCTCCTCTATTTTGCTCCACTTCTGTCCCTGAACATACTCTTCCTGTCCTCCTGTCTCCCCTTATCTCCCCCTCTTCTTCTCTTCTCTCCTCCAGTACTCGTCTCTCGATGACTGCCATCTCAAGAGCCTGTGTGTTCCAGTGTTGGCCAGGACAGTCCTGCTGTACCTGAAGCAGCACCTCCCCTCCTCCTGCCTGACACACACACAACTTCTACAAACAAACACATACATGCATATACTAAACGGCTTGCCATACACTTACACGCATGCTCAGTCACTACAAACACACACGCTCATGCACAGCACAAGGTCTGTCCCAGTGAACATTGTTTTGGTGATTTGCAGGTGAAGGCATTTAGGCTAAAACCAGGTTACATCTGGTTGAAAAGTATATACCACGGCTTCTCAAACTCTTGACCAAGGTCCGGATCCAGACCGAACTACAAATCAATCCGGACCGGACCATGTCACATTAGACATAAGTTGTGTAAGTGTGTAACGTTAGTTAATGTAGGAATATACACTCACTGAGCACTTTATTAGGAACACCATACTAATACTGGGTAGGTATCAGCTTTCAGCTCAGTGTCAACCGGCTACCAAAGTGACATCCGCCTCCAGGTTGGACGTGTTGCATTCTGAGATGCTTTTCTGCTCACCACAGTTGTAAAGAGGTTATCTGAGTTACTGTAGCCTTTCTGTCAGCTCCAACCAGTCTGGCCATTCTCCTCTGACCTCTCTCATCAACAAGGCGTTTCTGTCCGCAGAACTGCCGCTCACTGGATGTTTTTTGTTTTTCGCACCATTCTGTGTAAACTCTAGAGACTGTTGTGTGTGAAAATCCCAGGAGATCAGCAGTTTCAGAAATACTCAAACCAGTCCATCTGGCACCAACAACCATGCCACGGTCAAAGTCACTGAGATCAAATTATTTCCCCATTCTGATGTTTGATGTGAACATTAACTGAAGCTGCTGACCTGTATCTGCATGATCTTATGCATTGCACTGCTGCCACATGATTGGCTGATAGGATAATTGCATGAATAAGCAGGTGTACAGGTGTTCCTAATAAAGTGCTCGGTGAGTGTATTTTCTTGTGTCCGACGTGTTGTGTGATTCAACGTGCATATATTTGCTTGTGTGCGCGAGCATGGAGCTGCTTGTGTGTGTGTTTGTGTGTGCCGTGCACCCGTCGTCAGTTTCTGTGGATGCGTTCACTCTGGCCCAATCACACGAAGCGTAATGTCATTGCTATGACAATGAATTGTCACTGTCAAACCTTTTCTGACCAGGTTCAAGGCATTTGTTACAGGCAAACTGCCATTTCTCCCACTGATTCAAGCCACTATACTGTACTATTGAATGTGTGTGCTTTAAGTTATGTTATGGACAAGTTATGGATGTTGATTTATGTCGGTGCATTTTACTGGCATTGTTCCAGACCATTGAACTTTTAATAAAAAACTTTGAGTAACCCTGGTAATATACTGTATGTAGCCAGATTACATGTAACCATTGCTTCAACAGCATTTCAATGACTATATTCAAGGTGTGGCAGGTTTGGCACACATTGAACTATAACCATTGAAATGCTGAAAATTAAATGATTACTCTGCTTTATATCTTGCATTTCTGTGAGAATACGGCTAAGTTCCAGTAACAGCCTAAATCAGTGGCTCTCAAAGTGGGGTCAGGGGACACCCAAGGTGCATTGAGGGGGATCCAGGGGTCCTTGAGGGGGGTTCAAGACTCCTTGAGGGAGTTCCAGGGATCCTTGATGGGGTTTCAGGGGTCCTTGAGGGTCACATATGGATCCCTGACACTAAATCTGATCAAATGGGGGTCTGAGGTCTAAGGTGGGTCTTTTTTGGAGCCAGGGATAAGAACATGTTTAAGAGCCACTGCTCTAAAGCTCCTTGTCCCTCTGAGTATTTCCTGCAGAAATGATTATATGTAATCAGTGTAACCCAAACTCCTCTAGTCTCCCCATGCTTTCCAGTTGAACTGGTTTTCAGTGCTAGGACAAATCACGTGGCTATAGACATATCAATCATTGGAACAGTATGGTGCGGGAATGGAATACGTAACTCAGTGGAAGTCAAATAACTCACGTTAAACTATTTTAAATGTCTTCCTGACAATAGCAGGTACTTCCCATCAAGCCACTCAACATTTAAATATGACACAAACCACACACCCCATATCCACACACTGCACCAGCAATTCTAGGCATATGGGGAATGAACAATTACTGTCCTGTCCATGTGCGCCACATTTACAGCCTAATTTATAGTCAGAGAAAAGCTTACTGACACATTTAGAAAACCGCACACTAAAACTCAGTTCTCAACTTCTCAAATCATAAAGTCATAAATAATCTGGAGACGCAGCCATGTCAGGCTACCTCCAACATCCAGAGAGAGGGATTGGATGGGATCCATTCTGAGGTGTGAGGCAGAGAATAGAAACTCACATTATGTGAAGGAAGGTTCAGCTGAGGACAGCGGCTGACATAGGCTCATCTAAAGCCAAGTGGGTTTGGCCTGAGGCCTGTCTCACGAAGCGAGATTAGTGGGTTAGCGAGCTAACTTTGGGTTTAACCCTGGCTTTTCAGTCTCACGAAGGTGGTTCACTTCTAACCGGGGTAGATCACCATGGTAACTTATGCTGCACGGCTAACCTGCTCCGGAGCAGGTTAAGTTCAGACTATCGGATCAAAATGTATGAAAGGCCCGCTTCCTGACCAATCAGCTCTCTGGAAACAGGGAGTCACCATTCCAACAGGATCCTGATATGGACAAATATACTGCATTCAAATGAAAATCACAATAAAAAACTGAAAACTGTTAGGCTGCTATTGAATTAACAGACAGTAAGAAGTGCTGTTCGCAGGGCGACATGTTTACAGACCAGTAGAATCACGTTGTTTTCCATGATAACTTATTATATCGGAGATATAGCAGGTAGGCTACTTAATTGGCCATATTATTAATGGATTAAAGTTACTGTTGCATATGAATTGCGCTGACTTTATTTAATTGGATTCCCGACAGTGTTTGGTTCAATGTCGGCTATTTCATATTCCATTACCGCAGCCCCAAAGAACATGAGGCCTACTTTATGAATAGAAAATATTTTTATAGCCTCAATGTGTCAACAAACTATTTTATCAATGAAAAATATGCCCACTGTGTCCTAATGACGGGGCAGTTCCTCCAGTAATCCTCTCTAGCCTTGGAAGCAGAAACAACTTTTACTTTTTGCGGTTATGTTTTGTAATGCTGACAGTTATTCATTATAAGAATTTGTTCTTCTTGAGAGAAGAACCCAGTGCTAGTATCCATTTTTTTCTGATACCCATGTGTTGAAAATGTCAGCAGGAAATATTAGGGCTTATATCATCCTATAATTAGGTCTATTGTCTATGGCTTTTATTGTTTATTTTATTATTTTCGCCTATTTCTATTACAGTTTTGCGCTTATATTCTATATCCTTTTCCTTGCTGAATCATATTACTTTTTCTGTGCAACAATCTATTTTCCCCACGGGGATCAATAGTTTCATCTTATCTTATCCAAATTGTCTGATCTGTCCATGTTGCATGTGATTGGCTATTTGTTACAAACCCCGCCTCTTTCATGTGAACGTGCTCATAGCTGGATAGGTAAATCCTGGGTTGACAGAGCCAGTTGATAACCAGCTACGTGAGACTGGTTATCAGGATCGCCAATGTTAGGTTTAGTGAAGCCGGCTAACTCAAAGATACCCTGACGTTGTTGAACTTGCTTCGTGAGACAGGCCTCTGCTGTGTCAGTCAGACTAAAGTCAAACAAGGCAACAGTAAACATGTCGCCCCCCACCAACCCTTGGAGCCAATCAGTAACAAATATTATTTCATATATATTATTTAGACCAGAACACAGTGGTGAGATGCATTATTCCAAAGTTTCATCAAAGTCTGATCAATGGTGTTACTATTGGATTGCAAAAACAATGGTTACTGCAATTCAGTCATGAAATACTACTGTCAAAAAGTTTAAACCATTCATTGCAGGGTTGTGAATGCGAGTAACGTAACTACAGAGAAAGTTAGCTATTTGTTGAAAGATTTATTTTGGTGAGGAAAACATATTAGTATGAAATGGATGAATGAATGGATCTTCTTTCATAATGTAAAAGTTTATAGCCTGATATTAGCATTCTGATACAACTTTGCAAAACACGATTGTCGGCTTCTCGTTCACAGTGATGACGATTACCTTTAGTATGCAGTGGGAGTGAATGAGCCAGAGAGGTATAAGGGGGCGTGTCCACCAACCGACTTGTTGAGCGCTTGAAACGCTGGTGCTGAGCACTTTGGCTGCATCAGGTGAGTGCTGGAGCGGGGAGCTCTGAGAACACGTCTCGCCCCTGCTTCATCCTCATTGGTTGGTAGAACTCTGAAGTGACATTGACGAGCGGTGCGCTTCAGAAAAGTTGAGATTGTTTCAAGGAAAAGGTTCAGCGCTCACGGCGCTCAGCGCTAAAAAGAGGTGAGGTACCTGTTTTGGGTCGTAGGCGCTGAAAGCGGTACTTTTCCATTGGAATTAATGAGAGAACAGCGCCAGCGCTTCTTTCACAGGTCTTTGGTGGACACGGGGCCTAACTGATTTAAAAATATCATTAATTGCATGCATGTGAAAACAGTCATAATTAACATTAAAGGGAGGAAAACTTAAAAAATAGAAAATGTGCTCAGTAGAGCACAGACCTCCACCATGTCTGACAACACCCTGCAAGGAAGTTATGCACCTTTTGGTGATATGCCACGCCCCCCACCACGCACCCTTTTGGCCAATCGATATGAAAAGTTAATCAGTGCTTCCATGGCCCATAACCAACCTTCATACCAAGTTTATGCAAATCTGTGCCCAACTTTTTGAGATATCCTGCTAATGGACGAATGGACGAACGGACAAACACACAGACGCCGGTGAAAACATTACCTCCTTGGCAGAGATGATTAACAAAAAACTCCAATCATGCTAGAATTGTGCTAGTAATCTATAGTAACCTATATAGGCGACCAGTACGGATTGCAGCATTAACAGGTCTCTGGCACAGCTTATGATGCCCTGAAATTGACATAAACAATAAAGTCACATTTTCACAATAGCTAGCTAAGCTAGCTAAACAGTGGGTGGGGAGTTTTTGTTCCAAAGCAGAGTATGGGCAAGTGAGTTTTTGAAAGCCAGACAAATCTAGGCAATGAATTCCAGGAGGAATCTGGGACAGATAAATAAAGACAGCATACCATATACATTTGTTGCACGGTGCTTTAACCTCTAGGCTACTACTAAAAGGGTATAATAGCATACAGGCCATTGCAGACTGGTCTGTTCCTTAGTTGTGTGATCACTAGTGTAACATTTTTCCTTTATTCATCATTGAGATGAAGGACCATGTTGTAAAGGTTCAAAGGAAAAGGGACAAGATAAGACCGGATAAAAGCCAAGGCCTGATCGAGGGAGAGAAAATGAGGACCATAGCCTTTGGTGGAAACTTGGACTTTACATCAGAAAAAAGGTATAAACTGATTACGCCCATTGGAGAATCGTGCATTTTTTGAATTTCTTAAGTACTAAATTGCTGTCTGATTGCAATGCACATCAAGCCATCAAGATAGTGTGGTCTTCAACAAGCGTCAGAGTCAAGCTCAACAGATAGGGAGCACATATAAGTTTTACTGCGTTGATAATATCGGACTACTTTCGTCTGAAGTTATCTTGAAGTCCCAAAGTACTTAAAAGGCTAGGAAACAATATCAAGACCAGTATACTGTATGCTGCTGCTCCTGCTAGTGCTGGGCAAACCATCTATGGATGAATTTCCATTTAGAAATTGGAAAACCTTGTGAGGAAGTGTCACATAACTCTCAAATGGCAATGACATTTTATGGCCTTCATTCTATTCGGTATCAAGGATAAAAAGCTACTCAATTACGATAACGTGAATAAATTACATTTACTTGTACTTTTTAAAATATTTTTTAAAGTCAGTAATTTTACTTTTACTTAAGTACGTTTTTGCTTAAGTATTGTACTTTACTACATTTTAAATTACACCCATTACAGAGTACAAATTCTGTACACTCTCCATAAGCAACAGAAACTGGCCAGTTGCTGGCCTGTAAATTGGCCAGTTGTGGAGCCATTCGCAGTGAACAGTTAGTCAGGAAAGAAGAGAATTCTGTCTTTACTTTGTGCACTTTATTTTGTCATTTCTAATTTTCCAATTAAATGAATCAAGTTTGAATTCTGTCCTCTTGTCCTTTTAGAATTGCATTGTTAGATCACATCTAACAATGTTCTTTTCTAAAAAATACCTTAGTAACTATTAGTCCAATTTAAATGAGCTACTTTTTACTTCTACTTAAAATTTGTGTGATTGTTTGTACGGATATTACTATGTTAGTAACATCCATTACTATGGTAGCAACATCCTGGCTTGTAAATAAGAATTTGTTCTTAATTAACATGCCTGGTTGAATAAAGGTTCAATAAATAAATAAATGTCCTTACACTAACTACATCATCACCGTGGGTAGAAATGTTGTAACTGTGGATAGAAACGCCATCACCACCAGTAGAAACGTCATTGCTGTGGGTAGAGATGTCATCACCACGGATAGAAATGTGATCGCCGTGGGTGGAAACATCATCACTGTGCTAGCTATGACATCACTGCGGATAGTAACATTGTTACTGCGGGTAGAAACATCATCACCTCAAGTCGCAGCATTGTCACCCCAGGTAGAAACGTCATCACTGTGGGAAGAATTGTCAATCACAGCAGGTAAAGACATTGTTGCTGCCAGTAGAAACAGCATTATTGTGAGTGGAAATTACGAGTATGAATGTCTTCACCATGAGTTTGAATGTCATCAACATGGGTAGAAACGTTATCCCTAGCTAGAAACGTCATCACCACGGGTAGAAATACTGTGGATAGAAACGTCATCACCACGCATAGAAACATTGTCACCGCTGGTACAAACATCATCACTGTGGGTAGAAACGTCATTGTTGTGGGTAGAAATGTCATCACTGTGGGTAGAACCATCACCACGGGTAGAAATGCCGTCACCATGGGTAGAAACGTCATCACGGCACCTGCTACTAGAGATTGGTAGAAGCTAAAATGAGATCCAGTCACAATGCTGACAGAATGCAGGCAATCAGAATGCAAACCAGGTGTCAATGCAAAGGTTTGATCTGATTGTTCATTATCCACATAACATATCCAGATGGTTAAAAATTGATCAACGGTCACTACTCAGAGCAAACTCCTCTAACTGGACACAGAATCAGAGAGACATGTCACACATATTTTGCTTATTGACATGTTCATTTGGAAGGCGCATGAAGCCATGATGAAGCCATTAGATGACATATTAATTTGCAAGTGCAGTAGTAGTAGAGTGCAGTAGTACTTTTGTAGTTTTGCTTTGATTCATGTCTTCGGCCCTTCTGTCCACAGCCATTGCTCAGTGCAGGAAAGTATTAATTTTCTACTGAGACTTTCTCTAGTGTAGCCTATATGCGTTAACACAAGTTCCTTGTTTGTGCATCTCCTTGAAGAAAAATACTGGGTAGTCCTGCTAAAGTTGTGCAACCATAAGGAACAAAAGCACCGTAGGACTTTTATTTCTGATGTGCCTGGGAAAACGTGAAGAGCACACTGAGAAGCCAGGCCTCCATGCTGCCTCTTTTCAGTCCCACTTCACTGGAGATTGTGCCAAAATTGGAATGAAAAGCTCATTCTGCTTCTTCCTCTGAACAGTGAAGTACCCAGAAACCCCTCCAAGCTCTCCTCTGAATCCCAGTGCTCTCCTTTATGAAAAGGCAACATGCTCTGAACACCGTGTGGACCAATTTGGCTTAGGGTGTAATGCTTTTATTATTTGGGCTGCGGGCTGCTGTGAGCAATAGTGTACTACAGCACTAAGCTTCAAAACACTCACACACCTACACTCTGTTGTCTGGCAAATGCCCTTGCATTTCAAGGACCACTGATATTTTTCAAAAGCAAGCAAATGGACTATTGTACAGTATATCACCAGTCATTGCTGTGTTTTAATGAAAATAATGGGATTTGAGTGAATACAACAGCAAGTATTGAGCAAGAATTTAAATTGGAAATCAACTTCATTCATATAGTTTAGTCCTTGAACAATCACACACAGATAAACAGGCAGATAGGCAGACAGGTAAATAGTTATTTTTCCTGATGCAGAAATCTCCAGCATAACACAGACTGTACTGTATGCTGCAGCAATGCTGTTACTGAATGTGGCTGAAAACTCTTCTGCAGTCATAATTATTCAAATCTAATGGACAGTACTATGGTGAATATAGGCCTATCTAGAATATAGAGGATTTTGAAAAGGAATCTGTTGCAAAGATTTAGTGGGACTATTTGCATCATAATTTGTCCTCTCACCATGTGTTTGTGTGTGTGTGTTTGTGTGTTTGTGTGAGTGAATGAGAGGGAGAGAGAGTGAGAGAGAGTGTGTATTGGTTAAACCTTAAAGGATAAGGCTGGTGTTTTTTAATGCATTTCTTACAGTCAACAAATCCTATGAAAATAACAAAATCAGCAATGAATTTGTTTTGCTAACAAGTCTCGTCCATGTAGCCGATGCCCAATGAAGCCATGTCCCAGTAGCCATAGAACTCCATTGTATTAAAAAAACGATTAAAAACACTTCAAAGAGCCATGCTGTTGCTCTGGGCAGCATATTTCATCATCACGATGCACCGGGCCGGCCGACTTTTTCCTCAAACAACTTAATAAGCCGACTGTAAACACGTTTTCCATCTCAGGAAAGTAGTTTTATATGGTAATAGTGATACGACCACTGAATATCCACACATTTACTTTTCAGCAAATCCCCAAGGTCACTGGGAAGCTGATGGAGTCACATTGATAAAGAAAAAATAAGTGAAATAATCATTAGGATCAGTAGGATCAATGGCTGTGAATTATTATCCGTAGGGTCCATGGTTATAACTAATATACTTCAGTGTTTAAAGAAAGAACAGGATACAATCGATTGGCTGTCGAGCAACCAATCTCGATCGGGATTGGCAAACACAATCGGATCACCCAGGCTGCAGGTTAAAGTGGGTGGAACTCAGGTTTTCCACATAGGAGGCCAATAACACTAATGTGGAATTCATCCCTGCCCACAGGCCATGTATGTCAAAATGGAAGCTTAGCATGCCCCTGGTACATGGGGCAGAGACATGCCAGCTTCCAGTGGTACTACGCTAGTTACAGTAAATGGGCTAAAGGATAGATGAACAAACACATCTTTAGGGGCAACATCTGAGTATTGGCGAGACTGAACAAAATAACATGAAATCCCTCACAAACAGGATCATTTGGCAAGTTAAGAGTAGATTAAGATATACTGGGCTTGGTGTTGTATGTCCTCACATGCCCTTTGGAAGAAATGAATAGGTTTCAGGGACCATGGCATTGGGCCTTACACACACACACAGCCCTGTCTTACCCCCAGCTAACTAAATGTATCACATCCTGGAGGTCTCTCTCTGTCTCTGTAACACAAACACACACAAAAGGCTTGCTACGATATGTTATACAGTAGCAGAAGATAGTGTAGAGATGGGTATGCCCCCCCCCCCCTCCCTCTCTCTCCCATACAGAAGTAGAGTATGTCTCTCGCCCCCTCGTCTCATTCGTCCAGTATGTAGCATGGCTGCTTGTAAAGTCCTCCCCACCCCGACATGACTTTCAGACTGGCATGCTAATTGAAAACAGCACTGTTCCCCCGGTTCCTGCCTTTTCAACTGCCTCGCATAGACGCTGCCACACATACACACACACACACACACACACACACAAAACACACAGTCAGACATAGGCTCTCTCCTACACAACAATGCACATACACACATACATTCCTAGAGCATATGTCGTAACAGCTCAAAAATAGCATTGTTAGCTGTGCAGTAAAATTGTTCTTTATACCCAATTTAGCATTTTAAAATATAGAGGCTTGGTGCGTTCTCCTGCCCCACCATATACCTATAAAGTCTAGCCCTATGTGGTATGGAGAGGGGAATGAATAAAGCCTGTATTTGCCAGGATGCCATTTTATTTTAATAGTCTGACTATTCAGTTCCCTTGTTTGAAAGCCGCGGCAGTCGACTGCCAACATACTTTGCACCTCCGTCCATCCAAAATGAGAAGAGGTGACAACCAGGTTCAAAACTCTCTCTCTCCTCTCTCTCTCTCTCTCTCTCTTTCTTCTCTCTCTCTCTCTCTCTCTACCCCTATTGCTATTTCCTTTGTCATCACTGGGAAAAAAAAAGTATGTGTCAGAGTAAATCATTGCAACATACAGCGCCAACAGTTTCATCCTAGTGAAAGTGTTAGTCAACATGTAGGAATTTCCTTCGAGAAATTGCACCATAAACTGCAGGGCTTTAATAGGCCCATCATGGCCTTATGACACACTCTACAAATTATCACATTATGGTAGACAAGAGATACTGTGGGACTGCAAAGAACTTGGTGCAGATAGTGACAGACAGTAGATGGATGCTTATGATGAGGAGTAAAGTAATAACAAGCAACATTTTCATATAAATACATGTCCATTTTGCTACTCCCTATCACTGATTGAGAAAACACAATAGTAATTCAACCTATAGCCAGTTCAGCAAAGCTTTTCCATTTGCTGTTCTAAACACCCGGTGTCTGATAGGTCTTTCCAGGGAAAAATCCTCTGGCACACAGGAAGTGATGTGTTTTAGGTTTCTGGTTTGTTTTGAATGAACAGAAGAACTGGGCATGAGCAGTTTGCCTCTTGACAACTTCATCATTAATTAAGTGCAACAACAGTGGCCCTTGTTTATTAATCGTTTTAGGAAACTTTTTAGTATCAAAAAGATTGTCTCATACTCCTGTATTACATTATGTATACACCCCCCGAAAAAGGAGGGTTCTTTGGTTAGGTTAGTGGTTCTATGTAAAACCATAATGACGCAAAGAACCCTCTTTGTTAAATGAAAAACTGGTAAATCAGAATGAAGAACTCTTGTTTATATCACAATTGTACAAGCTTTTAAACTTATAAACATATAATCTGCTAGTGGTACGATAGTAAAAAAAACGAAAATAATCATACTTGAAGTGAAAAATTTGTCTTTTTAATTCAAGTGGGTTCCCTTTTCCACAATCAGCCTGTTTTTCTGGAAATAGCAGGAATGAGCAAATTATACCAAATGGCCATTGTTTCCTCCAATGCTTGAATAGTAAGATAAAATTTCTGGGCTATTTATAATAGACATGTAATGTAATAGGAAATAAATAAATTATTTATTTAATTATTTAAAACAAAACAGGACCCTCTGCAGGAAGATGATCATTTCTCAGCTAAGAAAATATGATTTAATTCTTGGACAGCCAGTTTGCATGGTGTGTCTGATCCAAAGTCAACAAGAGATTGCATCCATTTGAACTGCAAATCATCTTCTGGGATGAGTGCAGAGTCATTGTGTGATTCTGTGTGTGTGTGTGTGTGTGTGTGTGTGTGTGAGAGAGAGAGAGAAAGAGATGTGTAAATATTGACAGGTGTGTGTGATTAATTATTCCCTCCATTATTGCCTGTTGGTCTAAATCCTGTTATGTCGTTCTTTGTTTTGCAGCAGACGACCTTAATTCAATTTTCATTGGTTTATCTTGGCAGAAGTATCAGCTCAAGAAACTCGTGTTTTTTTGTGTTTTTGCTGAACACAATTAGAGCTTAGTTTACATCCCAAGCATTTAAAACACACACACGCACACACACACACACACACACACACACACACACACACACACACAATTCATTCCAGAACCTTTTGTTTTTAGCACCCTAGCAAACCTCCATAGCAGCTCAGTTAGATGAGCTGTATAAAGAAAATCATAACATTGCTACATTGTAACTGCATGCTGATGCACTAGGCAAGATTTTGATGTAAACATCTGTCTGTTTTATCATAAATCAGGGACTATTTGCCCAGATTAAATTGTATACAGGAAGTGGTGAATCAAAATTTACATGTGAAATCCAATCATGGCTGAACATCTCCACCCCCTCCACACAATAAGAAGACATTTAGTCTTCTTCACAGAATTTCTGGGTAATGAAGTCCTTCAAACTTTCAAAAGTTCAAACAGTCATCTCTTGCTGCCACTTGGGGCCGCCAAAGTGTGGCGTCGGCTAGTGCAGCTTTAAAGTAACAGAAAACTGACTTTTTCACTACGTTAGCTGATTCTCCATATCGTAACATATAACAATGTATGCCCCAAAACTTTAAAATGATTTTCATATCAAAATCCAATTATTTTTACTTCCTGGAAAATGGTGTATTGTTAATTGTTACTTACGTACCAATAGGTGTAACATAATGTAATCTAAAACTACTACCGATACTTGTAATACTACTACTGCTGCTACAGATCTACTACTATTAATACTGCTACTACTACAGCTACAAATTCTGTGTAACTCAGACCACTGCTTTTTCAACAGGAACACTCAGATTTTCTTCAGGAAATGTACCTAATCTAGTTGGCATTTACAACTCTGAGAGGGGGTTAAGGCCTATCGCCAATAGATAATAGCATTTCGCAAGAGAGAAAGAAAGTGCAAGAGACTAGTCCATACATCTTCCAATCTTTAAAAAATTTCAAGATTTTGACAATTAATACAGGCACTGGTGTCTTGAGGCAGTCAGTCTCTGTGTTTTGCCCTATCATGGTATAAATGATCTAACCAGCCAGTAAAACAACTGTTGTTTTCATAATTAAATCACGCTTCAACACAACCATTACAACCAGCCTTATTTGGCTATGAATAGTACAGCTAAAAACTCATCTGGACTGAGTCACTCACATAGCACTTTGTGTGTGTGTGTGTGTGTGTGTGTGTGTGTGTGTGTGTCTGTATGTGTCTATATTTGTACGTGTGTTAGTGTGTGCAATTGTGTAGATATACCTCAAAAGGAGGCTTTCAAGGTACTGGAAGTGTGAAAAGACACACCAATTTGTCAAACCAAAGGCTGCTGGCCGACAGACAAGACTTCCACGGCATCCAGAAATGACGTATAGCTCCTGTGACATCCTCAGCTTCAGGCTTAGACGTCCATCATGTCACGGCTATTTGAACAATCTAACATGTAGTTAAGGATATTTGCTATGAAATGTAATGAACTGATAGTATAACCTTCCCAATTGAAATAGTGAAGAACACGTGTCTCAGATCTTTACTTTTGCATTGTCCAGGATTGGAGTAAAAACACTTAGCTCCTCTCCACCCCTGGCTATACTCTGAGTCTTGGCTTGGAGAGAGTCTATAAAAGCATTGTTTCAGTCTTTATTTTAGTAGCTCTGGTTTAGCCAGCAGACTGTTAAATGCCACAGCAGACCATCAGTGGTTCTGGTCACCAGGAAATGTTATAGAGCCGCTCCAACATTCCTCTGACTCACAGCCATGGTTGCATGAGTGTGCAACCTACGGTCAGTAGACATGGAAAATAAGGGGAAAACATTTTGAATTTATCCAAGACAAACACAGAATAATATTTCCTGTTGTGAAACCTTTGGCTATAATTGTAGTTTTTGATTCTTAAGAAAAAAAAAAAAAAAAGAAATCAGATAATTGGCCTTAAAGTCATGGAAGATAAACAAGAACAGTAATGTGCCACACTGTCCATTGCACTGCAGAGGCAACATTTTCACTGTGATTTAAAAGCAATTTAACTGCAACAATTTAACTGTCAGCCTATTTTAACACCGATAATAACATAGTCAGCTACAGCACCTGACTCTCCTCGACAAACGCACAGTAGTTGGCTGCCTACAACTTTACTTTGAAGTATTTATGCAACCCTAACCAAAAGTTCAAGAACTGTCTAGAACTGTCTCTGGCCATCATGTCTGAAAGCCATCGGCTTCATTCACGCAAGTTTTGGTTTGGAAAATTCCAGGTTGCCGTGGGGAAATTGAGGTAATGACACCAGATCGATGGAGTCTAGTTTAGTCTAGTCTGAGTTTATTCTTTCCACTTGACGTAAGAAGCTTGACAACATGGCACATTAGCTAGCAATGGTCCTCTGAAGCGTCCAATGTAATTTTGTCTTCTTTCTGTGTTTTCTGATTTTGATATGGGCAAATCTATCAACTAAGCTAAACTAAACTACATCTGTGTTTTGAGTTTCCTGAGTTTTAAGTCCACCAAAGCCAAAATGATCCAGACCAGCAAAAGGGTGAGCTGCCCTGATTTGTTTAGTGATCACGTGGTTGTTCTGTGTGCATGTGTGTGTGTGTCTTTGTGACAGCATTCTGGCCTTCATTAAGAGATAGACAGTGTGATGGTAGCGTGATTGGCTGGAAAATGTGAACTTTCCATTCCTTGTTTCATACTGACTCTGTCTCTGCTTCTTGATGCCGACCTACTGTATATCTAGTCACAAATGATTACAGTGGTGTGTGTGTCTGTGTGTGTGAAAGAGAGAGAGAGAGAGAGAGAAAGAGAGTGGGTGCGTTCTTTGATTCACACAATGGCACATGGTTGAGAGGCACTGTAGTAGGATAGAATTATTTGCTTTTTGGGGCTGAAAAATATATAAGCCTTTAATAATTGAATATACCAGCCTATTTGCATTGTCATTCATTTTAGGATGTGTTTACATGCGTCAATACACCAGAAAATAACTAATTTCAACCTTTTTGCTCATCATTTCAATGCACAGTATGAAGACACATCAGGCATTGAGAATTGAACATTTTTGAGGGGATTTTTCAGCTTGCTTCCATCTGACACAACACCGGGAGTGATGCAGCTCACTGCTATGTTTCAGCAGTTTCAAAATGAGACTGATTGGCCCAAGGGGGGCGATACAATTACAGGTCAGACCAAGGTGAGATATGTGTTTCTGATTGGCCCAGAGAGAGGCTGCATCATTGGTGGGGGGCAACATGTTTGCCTTGTTAGATATGTCCATCTATGTAACACTGATTTGATCTTTCCCTTGTTGTGTAAGTTTAGAAAACCCAGTGGAAGCTTCAGACTGTGATGAAAGGATCAGAGCCAGTTTGCATAATTCTTCTAAGGCCAAAAGGTCGATATACATCAACTACTGTCTTGTTGTCATTTTGTTAGAAAAGTATATATTCCCAAACTGCCTGTCTAGGTTGAAGCTGCCATACACTGTCATCTCCAGCTATATTCAGATGGTATGTTGTTATTCTCTCCACGGATACAACTTTACATGCTGACGAAGCACTTCCCCACAGGAAACTCTGCTCCATTCAGCACAGAGGAAGATCTCTCTCTCTCTCTCTCTCTCTAACTGCTCCTCAGGGAATAGGATCCTCCGGAAAGCAGCAGTATGACAGGATATATACAGGGACAAAATAACAGAAACAGCACATGAAATTAACTTTGAAGTAACTAAATCAGATATGGGACAGTAAAAACCTTACTTGTTGCACCTTTAAACATCTAGAAATAATGTTTTCTATTTTAATCTATGTCCTTCTACTACACATTTAAACATCTTCCCAAACAGAGTTTTCTATAATCCAAGTATAATATTGCCATTCTCTCTGGAGATCAAGTACAGGTTTGCTTATAGGGCCAGGTGTTAATAGTAAGCACTATACTGGAAACTAATCTGAAATCTACTGGCTGCTATGTTCTATTTGCTTTGAGGGTGGAGCTCTGTATCTACTACCATCTCAAGGTCCCACTATAATTCTAAATAAAACATTTTTTTTTTTTTTTTTTAATGAATTGCATTGTTTACTTACTGTCTTGAAGTTGTGTCTGGTAAATCAAGTCCGCCTCAACTAGCTCAAATACATTAAGCCATAGTCAAATATGATTGTGTGTTAGAACTTTTGCAGATATGAAAAAATATCTTTCTGCCCAAACATGGTCTAGACTTGGGTCAGTGACCGGGCTCAATGTTGGAGCTTTCCAGAGAGCTAATCTGAGATTGGTTTGTTGTTCTGCTGCTTGCTTTGAGGCAGATGTCCCATCACTATCTATAAAGAACATCTCCTAATTGCCTGCAGACCTTTCCCTCTTCTAAAGTGCATTGTAAACTTACTACATGCCCAGTCTGTTCAGCATCCAATAATTTTGATCTGTTTTGTAACTATTGCAGTGGAATTCTATGCTTTAAATGTAAACCAGTATAATCATCTTTATGGAATTAATATAATTACTAATTCCATTGGTAAGTTACTAATTCCATTACTTAGTACAATTATTAATTTCAGGTCACGTATTACTAATTTTAGAATTCGGAATACTAATTAGAGAGTAGGGATTGTTAAACTGTGTGTGACTTTGCACCGGCAAAGTGTTAATTTTGTTGGGCACAAGCAGATTTCTTTGTAATGATAAAAATCAGGTGTTGCAGTACAAATTTGGTATTGAAAAATACGCTTGTGCCTCCGTCTCCTTGCACCATGTCTTAGCGCAGACACAGGTGCAGGCATAGGTGTTCTGTGCTATTTTTATGGCTTTGATTTACGATACTTAACTTGTTAGTGCTTGTGTCACTTCTATATAAATGCCTCAAGACACCAGTGTACACTACACTCAATTATTATGGGGAGTTGTAACTTTATACAAATATAAATGGGGTAAGCAGGCTATTGCCATTGACAATATGCGCAAGAGTTGTGCGCATGTAAATGTAGCCAAAAATGACAAATTGAATGCAACCTTTTTAATCACTAGTCAACCAACAAGATAATGGAAACACATTTTATTGTTGTACAATAAAATGTTGTACAGCACGTGATTATTGTGTGAATCATTGTCATTCCAACATAATCACAATCATTACACATAGGAAAGATGTTGACAGGGACGTCAGAAACCGGTCTGGACTCAATGTGCCACATCGGGGAGTGCACTGCTTTTAAAGAGGATGAGAGGAGCTGATGATTTGATTGGCCATGATTGATGCCAGCCCCTACCACAGCTACTGATATTTTGTTCCTCCTAATCCAACCCCTTTTACAACTGCGCCGTAGGTACTCCACCACTGTGCTAGTGCCACTGGTCACGATATTACCAAAAATCAGTTCTAAGTAAGCTTGCGTCGTGATCTTACGCCACCACCTGCGTCTGCGTCTTGATTCACAAAAATAGAGCCTCTTTGTGCCTGTCATGGCCATGCATATGTAAATTATATGTCAATTTCATAACTTTGCCCATATAATAGTTATTTGTAGGTGAGGTCTTGCAAATCAAGATCATGCCCAATTCACTGACACTTCACTATCACTGGCAACTCCAACTCCCTCAAATTAGTGTAGCTCATATAAAATCATTTGAAAGGTGGTGTAAAGACTTTGACAAAGAGTTTGTCCATTCAGAATGTCTGCTATCACTGCTGCAAGACGCAGCATCATCACCAGCAAGGGAGAGGGTTTTCCATCTTAGAATCTCAGATTAGATCAGATCAGATCAGAGAATGTTCCAATATAAAGGGGCTTTAGGGTGCAAGGGTGCCAGCCTTTGTAGATTAGATTTACAGCTGAAGCAATTTGTGCTTGCTGATGAAGGGGCTATTTGCTTTCGCAGTGTTTGTGCCACAACTTTATTCGCATAAACTTCTTAGTGGATAAGAAAAAAACAAGCAACTGAGCCGCAAAACGTGCAAATTTCCCTCGCAGCACAATCTTAGTCAATCCGGACCTCAGTTTTTGCTCAGTCTCTCACTAGTCACCAACAGTTATCCAGTTCTGGAACAGTTATCCAGAAGGTGGTACACTCCTTACTCCTTACTGTACTTACATCAGCCAATGAATCATTGCTCAGTTTCCTTTACAGATAACACATGACTTTGATTTGTTACTGTGGGTTCCAGTCCCAGAAGTTCAACATGCCCTTCATTCCATTTCACAGGCCTAAGGCTACAGCAAGGAATTTGGTGCTTTAAAAAGTACATCAAAAATCAGGGCATGCTGTTGTAAATCTTGTTAATTTTATGTCTGTTACACCCATAGTGAGCCAAATGCTGGGCTTGTGGATATAGAGTGAACTGTCTTGTTTCTCCCCACCTCATGGTACATGGTATATGTACTATAGACCCAAGTTTCCACCTCATTGATATTTCCTGTGGTATTCATTCTGAATTCAGTGGAAGGAAGATAAGGATGTCTTCACAAGGAAGACATCAAATGTCCAAAATAGACCGAGAGCAGAAATGTGGCGAGGCCTGCTCATACTTCACATGGGTACTCATGATGGTCACCATACAAAACAAATCAAATAGAAATGTTTTCCAGGGTTGCTCAATCTGCTTTGTGGGCACAGTGAAAACAATGTGGTGTCCTACCACATTTCTCCATGACGATGGTGATGGGCAGGGCCGCGACTGTGTGACAAGGAGGAAATCATCACTTTCTGATCTGTCATCTCCAACACCTACATCCTTGCAAATGAACTTGTCAAAGGGAAAGCTGTTTTAAAAGGAAAAAAAATATTCAGTGTGGTTAAAATTGCTCATCCTTTCTGCCAAGTGTTAGTCATCTCGCCTCATCCGCATCCCTCCTGGCCAACTGGAATTTACACAAAGTAACCTTTACTTTTCCTTACTTTGTTCAGGGAGTCACTGGGTTGTTCTAGTGTTGTACAACACACATACATTGAAAATCGAACACTGTCAACATTGTTCATACAAAGCGGGTCAAAATGCTTGTGCTCTGTCATGAAAGTACAGTGCCAGTCTACCATGACGTTGATTACTCTCCCCTCTTTTCTCCTTCAAGCTATGTCACAGGATGTGGCCAAAGAGAATTCATCTTGCAAGAGAGGGCATCCAAAAAAAGTGTCCAAACAGCCACTGACTCTGTATGCATTAATCTGAACCACGAGACTAACCACTAAATGATGAAATTAAAGCGACCTTTCAAAAGACACTGGACAGTCAAACAGGCCTTTTATCTTCAAAGTTGTGTAGTGAATAAAATTATAAACCGACACAGAATGTAGGTCATAATAAAGTGGAATTTATTGGAAATGTGACAGGCTTTATCAAATGAGCGGTTAGATATTGAATTTAATCCCTAGTAAGTTAAATTTGGTTATTGCTCTGACATATTTTATTTTCTTTAACCATATTATACTTCATATACAGGTTTCTTAAGTTAGGAATCAGGACCCCAAATGGGTCACAGGCCTACCTCTGTTGAATAGTGGTGAATAGTTTTTGCAGTGCACATCTGCAGTGTCCTTTTGTTTCTTTATATTCTCTTATTTCTCTCATTTATTATATATTGCATATATAGATATAGATAATTTGTGCTGCTACTACTGCTGTTCTTTTGCACAGCCTCATAATGCTGTAATTTGTGCTTTTTCATATTTGCATTATACATGTACAATATCACAGGCATATTGCAGCTTTAAGTGTATTTCACCTAGTTCCTATATTTCCTATATATTTCATATTGTTTATTGTTTATTAAATGGATCCCCATTAGCTGACACCTTGGCGACCACTAGTCTTCCTGGGGTCCACAAAAAGGACATAAGACATAATACATACAATACATAACTTAAAACATACAGTTATATTATTGCCCAGGCCCTGATTTGTTCATCCCAGACAGAGTTCACTGAAGAGGTCAGGACTCTTACCATCATGTAGACTGACAAAATTGAAGCATTGTGACACTTATCTAAAATGTGTTCTTTTGGCTATATTTATATGTCAAATTTGCATTTCAGACTGTAAACTATGGATTCTAACTATATATTTGCTTATATATTAAAATGTATTAAATAACCCTAAATTCCAACTGAGCATAAGTCTGGGGAAAATCAACTTAAAGTAATTTCAAGTAATGCAATGTAAACATTTTAACAGTTGATTGCTTACCCAACAACTGTATGAAGTTTATAACCCATCAAAACCATCAGATTTTTCTTATCTTATTGCCAATCTCAAAATACAACATCTGTCATATTGCATAAGAATTCATCTCAATGGGATTTCAGCTGTAGGATGAACTCTGTACTACAGTACATCAGCACATCATTGATTCATTATCCAGGGCCTGAACTCATGTCTGCATATTTATCTGCTATTTTGCACACCCTAATAACACCGTAGTCCATACTTTTTCCCATATATATTCCACTAACATGCTGAAATAAACAGTCGTGTGTGTTTATATAAACCCAATTTGCTATATTCTTGTTTATATTCTATTTTTATGTTTATATTCAATTCCTGTTGTATCCTATTACTATTTGCTGTTGCAAACACTCCCCACGGGATCCTTAAAGTTTCATCTTACTTTCAATCTTATCTTATAACCAAAAACCATATCACTGGAGTTCAGTGGGAATGCTGGTTTGGAGTAACCACACAGAGAGTTATTAGAAGTGGCTCCCATACTCCCTGAAGTATAATTGTGGATGATTTGCATGTTTCCACCACAGAATAGAGGATATGCGGCATGTTTATATACACACACAAACTCTGTGTGTGTGTGTGTGTGTGTGTGTGTGTGTGTGTGTGCGTGTGTGTGTGTGTGTATGTGTGGTGTGTGGTGGTATGTGTGTGTGCGTGCAGCTCTTTGAATTCAGCAGGAACCTGATGTTCCCCTCACACTGTTCCCATGGTGAGAAGTTCCTGTCATCCCACAGTGACACACACACACAGACACATACACACACACACACACACACAGCTTTAACAACGTTGAAAGACTGACAGATGAGGGGAGAACATGTTTGCTGTCATGTAAACATACAACATTCAACCATGCTGGGGCTGCATTGTAATTATTTCAAATCTCTCTCCCTCTCTCTCTCTCTCTCTGTCTCTCTGCGTGTCTCTCATCCGTCTCCTCGCAGGTCATTTTTTTCCTTCGTAGCAGGATGTTTGGCTGTGTGTTGGAGCTCTGCACGTGCTCACACTGTCGGAGGCAGGGAAGCAGAAACCACATGAGATTCTTCCTAAGCCTCTGAAGATACAAACACCCTCTGCTGACCAAATAAAGAACGACAGCCCTCTTGTAGTATCAGAAATGCGGCTATAAAAGTTGAACATAAAGTGAACTTAAGCACATTATTCACGTACAGTAGGACACAGTTTGACAAGTTTGAGCTGAAATGAACAGTGTTGGGGGTTACGTGTTACAAAGTAACGCGTTACAGTAATCAGATTACTTTTTTGTGGTTAGTTTTTCCAATTTCTGTAATCAGTTATTAGTTACTTTCTCAAAGTTACATTTCGCTACTTTTATTTTTCTTTCAACTGGTTAAATGTTTAGTTAGTGCAAATAAAAAAAAATTAAGGTATTGTACGCTACATGATGTTATTACAGCAGACTGCAGCAGGCTGCGGTGCAGTGGAGGCTTGTAGGTTACGACTCACTTTCAGAATGAACACAACAATAAACTGCAGAACTTGGAAATATTCACATTACTTTGAACTGATCAAAGAGAAGGATAAGAACATTATTGTTAACTGTAAGTTTAGCTTTCACTGTCATACCTAAGATTTGAATTGAAAGCGCTTGTGAGCGCTGTCTGCTGTTTATTTTGAGACCAGACAGGATCAGTTCAGGCTCCGCTGATCACCGGGGTGAAGTTAGTTTGAAGTTTGATATTCACCGGTTGATGCACCTTTTAACGTCAATAGCTCCGTGTCGCTAGCATATTTTTTCTCAAATTAGGCTTTTTTATAGAGAGGAACATGGAGCCAATGTTTCACAGTGTTGATAGTCAAAATCACCTGCGGTTGTGATGCAGTGATGGCAGAAAGGCATCCAGTCGGCCCAAGCCCCCACTGAGTATTTACTGTGGAACCAGGTAACTGAAAGCTGCCATCTTGTACATTAAGAGTGATGACATAAGCAGAAGACGCATTTTAAAGGCATGATTTTACGTGGGTAACGTGAAAGTACTCTAACGCGTAACTTTTAATAAAGACTAACTTAGTAACGTAACTAGTTACTATTTAGGGCAAGTAACGAAGTAAAGTAAAAAGTTTCAAAAGTAACTTTCCCCAACACTGGAAATGAACTTTAGAAGTTTAACTGCCTGAGCTGGCTAAGCTTTCGCTACTGTTGCCTATATTAACATTGTCTGGACAATCTACTAATCCATTAGAACAAAGCTGCCGGCTCTCAACTTAAAAGAATATACCAAGTTTTCTGTTGATTGTCCTGTTGATCAACTTCAACGTTAAGTGATTAGAGCATAAACATTAAAATAATCCATGTGTCGGCGGCTCCAGTGGTCCATGCTAACACTTGCTAACAGCATACACAATTGTCTTAGCTTCCTTCTAAGTTTCAGTTAGCCACAATTAGACGCTTACTGCCATTTCCAACACGTACTGTAATGTTAATCATTTGTACTCACAGTCGGACGCCTTTGTCTTGATAAGGCTTCATGTAGGTTAGGTGTTGGATGTCAGTGACAAAGACAGTGGCCGAGTTGAAGTATTTTCTGAGTTGTTTGCCTATGTGCGCTTGTCGTAGTTAGTGACGACATGTCTCTTTAACAGTGTAATTCATTACTGATTATAATTCAACACACTGAACAGTACTTCCATGCTGTGTGCATTCATGCAGACGTGAATAAACTTTTCCTTTCAGTTAGAATGCTGTGAAAAGGGATATGTAATGCTCTGCAAGTAAACTCCTACCTGGTTTATCGTGTGAGAATGTTAGTGAAATGGAGCCAATTTAGTGGCTGCAAGTTTTTCTTGAGCAGCAAATGTGTCCTAATTAACCATAGCTGGTTATTTATGTTGTACACATTATTCTATAGTGTAACCATGATTGCAATTTGGTTTTAGCTAACGCTCACAGTATATTTATGTATATTGAGCGGCTCATTTGCATTAAGCAGTACATGCTACCTCATCTTGAGTCACGTTGTAACTTTGTTCACGTTGTTCGTTTTCTGTAAGATCGTCAGACTAGTCATAGTATCGCAGTTCTAGTATTTGTCCGTGCAGTGTAGCCCAAGAAATGGCTCAGTGTTACAGAATGTGCTGCAGTCATTGGATACAGTCTGTTTGAGTTATTGTAACATGTAAATTCCACCACATCTGTTACTTGTTTAAACAGATATGTTAGCCTGATAATCAGACTGAATGGCCATTTCGGTGTGTGGAGGGGGTTGATTTTCCCATAACCAATCACTAGTGACTGATGTATCTGGCCGCTCTGACGTTATTTTCAGTGACATTGATGCTTGGCGTATGTGCTAACTTCACCAAGAATTTCAGTCATGTTTTGACAAAAATATTGTCTTTGCAAAGAAACAAACGGTTCAAACTTTAGTCCCGCCCACAAAGGCGCTGATTGGCCCGATTGAGAAATCGCCATTGAATAGAGCAACAACAGAGTCTCTGAATCGCTTGATCAAATCTGAAGACTGGGCGGGTCATGATTCAGGAGTCTTGAACCAGGCTAAAGAAAAACCGTTGCACGAACAAACTTTAGTCCCACCCGCAAAGGCGCTGATTGGCTCGATTGCTTCTCCGAGTGAGAACAAGTTGTTGACTAGAACAGTGGTTCTCAAACTTTTTTGACTAATGTACCCCCTTGAAAATATTTTTTCAGCCAGTACCCCCTGACCAGCGCAAAACATTTTTGGAAGCAAAAAAGTAAAAATGAACATAAATAACGTACACTACAGTATGCACAGTAGTGTGCATGTTATTTGGCAGTATAAACATTAAGATTAAATAGAAGGATGGCACTTACAATTCAGTGAGAAACATGGGCTTGTGCTTCACTGAGGATCTTTGTCATTCTGGGTGGCAGGGAGGCAACTGCTGTAATCAAGCTCTTTTCCAGGCACAGTCTGTTTCTTTGCTTTGTTTTTATCACAGTCATTGCAGAAAAGGAGGCCTCACACAACTATGTGGATCCAAAAGGTAATAGCTGCTCCAAAGCTTTCTTTCCCAACTCAGGGTGTTCCCTCTTCACAGAAACCCAAAACTGTGTGAGTGGATGTTTCAAACTTCATTTGTAGGCCCCTGTCAGATGACACATCCAGGAGTTTTTCCTGATGACTGACAGGAAGCTTGCTTCTGTTTGTTTCAGACAAGAGAAATGGGTTTCTCACCCAGTCCAGCTGTGCCGATTTCTCCTCCATGTTAGGGAAGTAAGAATTAAAACCATCATCAAACTGGCCAAATGTCCCTCTATTACTGCCTTCATTGGAGCTCTCTCCACATCCTCACTGGAGAGGAAAGCATCCACCTGGGGAAAGCAGGTGAAATCTCCCTCTGCACACGCCCTTTTCCACAGCTCTGCTTTCTTCTGGAAACCACCCACCTTGTCATACAGGTTCAGAATGTTGGTGTCCTTGCCCTGCAGACACACATTGAGTTCGCTAAGTTTGCAGAATATATCTGCAAGATAGGATAGCTTTGCAAGCCAGTCTGTGTCCTCAAACAAAGTGGCATGGGGAGATCCGTGCTCTGAGAAAAAGGTGTGCACTTCAGATCGCAGTTCAAACAGCCTGTTTAGTATTCTCCCTCGAGAGAGCCAGCGCACTTCTGTGTGTAATAACAGCTGTGTGTGTTCAGCTTCCATGTTTTCACAAAGGCTGTGAAACAGTCGTGCATTAAGTGGCCTTGACTTAATAAAGTTAATTACTTTGACAGCATCACACAGAACGCCATGCAACACTGGACTCATTTTCCCTGTGTCAGGGTTCTCCTTTCGAATTCGCGCTGAGTCCTTTCACACGTTCTGTCATTGACGCAGCTGCGTCCGTACATACACTGGTGCAGGATTTCCAGTTCAGGCCGTTTTCAGAAAAGAACGCATTAACAACATTAAAAATGTCCTCTCCAGTCGTTTTCCCCCCCAAACTCTTGCAGAAAAGTACATGTTCACAAACGTCATCAGTATCAATATGCCTCACGAAAGCAACAAGCTGTGCCTGTCCACTGATATCTGTCGATTCATCGAGCTGGAGTGAAAATGATTCACCAAGCTTTCCCACAACTTGATCAACAATGTCTGTGGCAATCGTATCTATTCAGTGTTAAACAGTGTCATTTGACAAAGGCACAGTTTTTAGTTTGTCTGCTGCGGTTTTATCCAGCATAGTCTCGGCCAATACAACAGCGGCTGGAAGTAGCAAGTCTTCAGCAATGGTGAATGGCTTTTTTGCTTTAGCTACTAGCAAGGACACAGCATAAGAAGCCTCAAGTGCTTTGGCTGAGGTAGTAGAAGCTTTTCGCATTGTTACTTGGGATGATCTAAAGTCAGAAAGTTTTCTTTTAAAAAAACTCTGGTGGCTTACCGACATGACACTGATGTTTTGTGTTGAGATGTCGTTGGAGGTGGGATGGCTTCATGGAACTGTTGGCTAATTTTTCCCCGCAAAAGAAGCACAACGCCTGGGGGGGATTGCAGCTCATGTACGTAAATCCCATAAAAACATATTCTTCCTGATACTGCCGATATTTTGGTGGCTGCATTTTCGCTTTCTTTTTCACAGATTCCACTTCTTTCTCATTGCCACTACGTTTCACCCACTTATCCATTTTTCGATTTCCGTCTGGCTTTTGAAATCAAAACTGCCTGCTAACTTAGCTCGCAGTGAACTAACACCTGATTGGACAAGATGGCGCTCGTTGGGAAAGGAATATTGAATATCAAATATATTTTATTGAATTTGTACGTTAGTACACTGATTTTAATTGAATTTATTATAGTAGAACTATTTTAGGAGTTATTCACGTCTGATACATAAAAAACAACGTTTTTAAAAAATTTCTCACGTACCCCCTGCAGTACCCCAACGTACCCCTAGGGGTACGCGTACCCCTATTTGAGAACCACTGGACTAGAACAACACCAGACTCTCTGAATTGCCCGACAAAATCTGAAGAGTGGGCTGGACGCGATTCAGGAGTCTGGAACCAGGCTACAGATACGTTGTTTATATGTTCATATTTTGTAGAAATCATCCTATGCAGCTATTCCCACTATTGATTACTAATTTGGATTTTTATTTCCTCTCTTTCTGCATACACACACACAGAACCACACATAAACCAATCCAGGTTTAAATCCATGCCCAGTTGTTACTGTAAGCCTGATGCCCCATGACCATTAAAACCTCTTGTGTTCTGGATGTACTGTAACTCTCCTTGCCATACTTTCTGACTTGGAATCCAGTCTTTAAAGGTGCTATCAAGCCAGCATTCCAGAAATCCTATCTCTAGTAAATGGTCCTTCAAGCCAGATAATAGTTGCTTTGAGTCCAATATGGAGTCAGAGCATCATGACATCACCGACATGTCAGTGCGCCCCTGTACTCAGCGGGAGAGACATCCACCAGTCTACCTTGAGGACTATGAAGTTGAGTATCAATCTAACCAGGATTTCCAGACCTGTCAGGCCGCAGCTGGGGCAAATGCAGCAGAAAGTGTAGACACTGCTGGAGCTGGTAGACGCTCACAGTCGTTGCCTCCCAGTGCAGCAGACCCAAGACAAAGGTTAGTGAACGTTCCTTATCAGGTCAAACCCCCACTGTTGGACTAGCAGATCTCCAATCAGTGTCAATCAATGTTGGAGGAGCGATTAAAGCGCATGGAGTTGGCAGAAATGCAAAGACAGATTATGGAGGAAAGCGTTGCAGAGGAATGTAATGCAAGGAACAACTGCTTGATGCAATGGCACAACAAGCCCCTAATCAGAGGGAAGAAATACTTAGAGAACAAGACACCCGAACAACAAACCCGAATGGCACATTAGATTGCAAAACAGCCGTTGATGCAAAGGCGCCTGAAAGAGAAGGAGAGCTCGAGACAGCTACTCTCATTGCCACATTCCTTAAGGAGTTGGAGATTGGAAAACCTTGGCCCATACATCCAGACCTCTTGTGTAGATGAACAAGGACTTGAGATTCTATTTGAGGTAGAATCCAGAAGACTGATGAGTATGTACAGCACTCCACTCCTCAGATAAAGCCGACTGATATGCTCAGGACTCCTGTCCTCTATTTATCAGTCCACATCCCATCTGCTGAACCATTTAAGGTCCACACAGCTCTTCCATCATCTCATAACGTGCAGCATCATATTCCTTATATTACAAGTCTTCCTCCAGCAGACTCAGACCAGTTGCCTCAACCAACAGGTCAACCAGCTGATCTCTTCATAGCTGAGCAACAACATACGTCATCAGCTAGATCCTACAGTGCTCTCCACCATGCTGAGGCTCATCAAGCATATCCACTAAGACCATATGTGACCCCAGGTCCAATACTGCCTAACCCTGCTGTACAGTTCAGGCCACATGGTTCAGATGGGCAGTTTGGCACCGGTCCTTTCTCCCCACATTTGCCAACACCAGATCTCGGAAGAGTAACTAATGCAAATATGATGGATATACTAATCGCTACCTCATATGGGATTCCAAAGCCTGTCCTGCCTAATTTCACCCGTGGTAAGGAGTCTGACTTTGTGTTACTGAAAATGACTCTGGACAATCTGCTTAGTGGTCATGCACATCTCACAGAGCAATTTAAATACCAAGTACTCCTCGACCACTTAAAGCTACCCTGTGCAAGTTAGCACAGGTGTATGACCGACAGCCATATATAGCACTCCAGGCCTTGCAAGATAAATATGGCCAGTCTCACCAACTTGTGCAGAGTGAGCTTGGAGCCATTCTGAACTCTCCCCCAATCAACGTGGGAGAGTCTGAAACCTTTGAAAACTTTGGCCTCTGAGTACAGGCACTTGTGAGAGTGAGAATCAGAATCAGAATCAGCTTTATTGGCCAAGTATGTACACATACAAGGAATATATATATATATATATATACTGTATACACATATGTAAACAACACTAGAACAATAGTGCAATGGTGCAGAGTGCAAAGATGCTGGAATATAAATATGGAGTTGTTGGTGTAACAGGTTACATTATATACATAAGATATTACACATTATATACATTATACACACATTATATACACAAATCAGATATTGTACAGATGATGATGATGATGGGGGAGGAGGAGCAGGAGGTCTCCCTGGTCTGGGCCTTTCATTCCTGGTAATTATGTACATGGGTGTGATGGGTCTGCAGTGATCTTTCCTGCCCGTTTCCTGATTCTGGAGATGTATAAGTCCTGAATGGAGGGCAGGTTGGCACCAATGATTTTTTCTGCAGTCCTGACTGTCCTTTGTAGTCTGTTCCTGTCCTGTTTGGTGGCCGATCCAAACCAGACAGTGATGGATGTGCAGAGAACAGACTGGATTATTGCAGAGTAGAACTGGATCAGCAGCTCCTGAGGCAGGTTGAACTTCCTGAGCTGGCGTAGGAAGTACATCCTCTGCTGGGCCTTTTTGATGAGTGTGTCTATGTTGGACGCCCACTTTAGGTCCTGGGAGATTGTAGATCCCAGAAACCTGAAGGTTTCCACAGCAGACACGGTGCTGTTGAGTATGGTGAGGGGGGGCAGTGCTGGGGGGCTCCTCCTGAAGTCCACTGTCATCTCCACAGTTTTGAGCTTGTTCAGCTCCAGGTTGTTATGACCACACCAGAGGGCCAGCTGTTCAACCTCCCTCCCGTGTATGCAGACTCGTCACCGTCTCGGATGAGGCCGATGACCGTGTCGTCTGCAAACTTCAGGAGTTTGACAGATGGGTCTCCTGAGGTGCAGTCGTTTGTGTAGAGGGAGAAGAGCAGAGGGGAGAGCACACATCCCTGGGGGGCGCCAGTGCTGATTGTCCGGGTGCTGGATGTGATTTTCCCCAGCCTCACCTGCTGCTTCCTGTCTGTCAGGAAGTCTGTTATCCACTGACAGGTGGAGGCTGGCACAGCGAGCTGGGTGAGTTTGGAGCAGAGGATTTCTGGGATGATGGTGTTGAACGCCGAGCTGAAGTCCACAAACAGGATCCTTGCGTATGTCCCTGGGGAGTCGAGGTGTTGCAGGATGTAGTGCAGTCCCGTGTTGACTGCATCATCCACTGACCTGTTTGCCCGGTAGGCAAACTGCAGGGGGTCCAGCAGGCAGCCTGTGATGTCTTTCAGGTGGGCCAACACCAGTATCTCGAAGGATTTCATGACCACAGATGTCAGGGCAACGGGCCTGTAGTCATTTATCCTGTGATAGAGGGTTTCTTGGGGACCGGGATGATTGTGGAGCATTTGAAGCAGGAGGGGACTTCACACAGCTCCAGTGATCTGTTGAAGATCTGTGCAAAGATGGGGGCTTGCTGGTCAGCACAGACTTTCAGGCAGGAGGGTAACACACCGTCTGGGCTTGGTGCCTTCCTGGTCTTCTGTCTCTGAAAGAGCTTACTCACATCCTCTTTACAGATCCTGAGTGCAGGTGGGGGGTCAGTGGGGAAGGGTGAGGGGGTGGCAGGGGGTGCAGATGGTTGTTTGATGTGGTCGGAGTGGTTGTGGGGTGTGAATGTGGGCTTATCAAACCTGCAGTAGAACACATTCAGGTCGTCGGCCAGTTGAAGGTTCTCCCCAGTGTGGGGGGATTTTCTCCTGTAGTTGGTGATTTCCTGCAGGCCTCTCCACAACGCCGGGTCGTTGGCTGAAAACCTGTTTTTCAGCTTATCAGTGTAGCACCTCTTTGCTACTCTGATCTCTTTAGTCAGTGTGTTTCTGGCCTGGTTGTACAGGATTCTGTCCCCACACTAGGCCTCCTCCTTGGCCTGGCGAAGCTGCCTGAGTTTTGCAGTAAACCAGGGTTTGTTGTTATTGTATGTGCAGAAGGTTTTAGTCGGCACACACATGTCCTCACAAAAACTGATGTAAGATGTCACAGTGTCAGTGAGATCGTCCAGGTCTGTAGCAGCAGCCTCAAAAACGCTCCAATCAGTGCAGTCAAAGCAGGCCTGTAACTGGAGAATGGTTATGAACCTAGATGCGAGCAAACTGCCAGCCAGCTACCGAGATTGTTGATACAAGTTTCATCGAGTACAGTTTGAGTCATGGTATATTGACACATATACATGTATACACACATATATATATCGACACATGGCTTTTTGTTTCATATAGAATACTCACAATTTTATTAGCATTTTGACACTACGTTTTCTAATTTGAAGCGTGCACATTTTAGTTAATATTGTAATGTTAATATTGCTACCTTGTTTCAGTATCTCAGTTATTCTAATTCCATTGTCTTTTTAGTTACTGGTGCTGCTACAGTGGCGTCTGGTCCATGGCCATCAGGCAAAAGATGTGTTAACTGCAGCAGTGATGCTAAGAAGCCGTAAGACGGGCCTGGGTGATACGATCACGCCACGTGGGAAAACTATTTTTTGAAGATTTGTTTAGTTCTCAACCATAGACCTTAGGTCTTATTATTATTTTGGCATATTGTATATTGGCAACGGTCATATTGTGTATTATTTTGTTTAGTCTATGTCTATACCCCCTCTGTGTGTAAATTGGTTTGATCAGCCAGTATATATGTTGCCCCGCTGTGTCATTTAGGTAGGTCAGTTTGTTCTGTTCAGTTCAGTTCGGTATAGTTCAAGTTGATTTGTAATTAATTATTTTGAGTTAAGTTCTGTTCAGTTGACCTCTTTTATGGGGCCTGAACTATTGTTTGTTATTGACTTTGCTTTTGAATTTATGTTGTATTTTTTTGAGTTTTGGGTAATAAAAACCCTTATTTTTGAAACCTATACCTGCGATCCCTGTACCTGCTCGCTCAGTCCCTCACACAGTGTTGTGCAAGTTCACACTTCACGAGAGCTAGCTCAAAGTTCAGTTCACACAGATTAAAATTAACTAGTTCACGTTCATAGTTCACAATTTTGACAGTCCCAAAAAATGAACTAGTTCACGTTCATTTCTTCCGTTTTTTTTAAATGAGCTGCTCCGAGCTATTCTTTTTCAATAGAACCTCCTCCTACCCATCCATCCCCAGCCCCCAATCACTGCCACTGCCCACTTCCCAAACTAAATGAATTACTGTATACTACTATAGAATCACAGACAGAGATTACTTTTAAAAGCCAAGAAAAACCAATGTGAGTATATGTTTTACCACTTAAACAATGTGTCATATTATGCAGAAAGTGAAAAAAAGAGGTGCAGTAAAGGTATACTGTAGATGCAATGGAAATTTTATTTAGCCTGCATGAACCAAATTATGCAGCAGTTCAAAAACATAACATAGATTCATATGCTTCCAAGCGAGCTGGTACAGGCTGCACCACTGGCTTCATTACAGTCGCTAGCTGAAAGATGTGCTATGATTTCAGTTCTGCAGAGCACACAATTTAGAGTATTTAGAGTACTTCAGCAGTACCGGTAGCTGCGTATGAATTGCCAGTTGCACTAGCCATGCCAGATGCCGTAAATCCTCGGGTGCCGTAAAACACAGCGCGTGAGCATCGTTAACTCTCGCGGGAGTTAACAACGCTCACGTTCACATTCATTAGTTGCAAACGGATATGTTCAGTTCACCGTTCACCAAAGACATGAGCACGTTCAATGAATGCGCTCTTTTAGCGCGTTCACAACACTGCCCTCACATGCCTTCTCCAGCCCCCACTCGTAGTGCTAACACACCCAAACCTAAGGGTAAGCCAAAACCTTACTGCCTGTACTGCGACACCCGCGAGTATTACCTCAGTTTATGTTACAAAGCCAAGACACTGTTTACAAGCCAACTTGCTGAGTGGATCAAAGGCAAGGACTGCTGGCGCTGTGGGAGAAATCATAAACCTGATGCTTGTACTCTCAAAAAGCCCTGCAACATCTGCAAACAACAACATCTCACTTTACTGCATGAAGTGTGTCAGCAGGAGTCAAAGAAAGTCCTAATGGTCAGTGCAACTCCAAACACTATATACATGGACCAACCACACCTTCCACAAAAGGTTATGTTAAAGGTAGTTAAAGTCCACTTGCATAATGCTGAGAACTCATTACAGGCCTTTGTTGTACTCGATGATGGTACAGAACGGACCATCATTCTTCCACCGTGGCAGTGCAGCACCTCTGGTCATGACATTAATGTGATGTCCTGTTTGTCTTTGTGATGATGTTTTTTTTGTCGTTTGCCACCGATGATTGTACAGAACAAATTTCCTAACGGACAATAAAGATTCATTCATTCATTAATTGATCTTGCGAAGGAACTAGAGACTCTCTCACTGCGAACAGTTCAACATGATGTGATTCACCTACAAGGAACCTTGGTCTCCTTTGAGATCTCCCCAACACATGATCCTGAGACTCGATACAGCATCCATCATGCATTCACTGCAGAGGAACTGGGTCTTTCACAGCACAGCTATCCAGTCAAAGCCCTAACAAGGAAGTACTCACATCTACAGGGACTGCCATTCTCAACCACTGACAGAGTATGCCCATTGGTACTCATTGGTTCTGACTTTCCACACTTGCTCGTCCCAAATGGGTCCTCCTGGATGCCCTGCTGCTCTTTGCACCACCCTTGGATGGGCCCTGCAAGGTCCAGAGACCCTTTCCCACCTCCCTGCTGGAGTGGTCAAAAAATTGCCATCCGCTCCAATCTAGAGCAAGCTCTGGAACTCCTGGAGTAGTACACCATTAGGGTGCATGTCAATGAGGTGCAAAGATATGCTACTCCTCCCCACCAGAAAGGAAGCCCCAGCCTGCAACCACCCAAGACAGCATGTTTCCCTCTGCTGAACTGTGGCTTTCCCAACATAACCAAGATCAGGAACCAGCTTTGGGTCTTCGTTGAAACTGCCTCACTGATCGACTTGGCTACAAACATCGCCCAGTAGAGTACGTGGAACCAACATTGAGGAATATCTATAAGGTAATGTCATCGCAAGACGATCCCCTCAGATACCTTACATCATACACGATACGTGCCAAGAGCCTCATCCAAGATCTTTGGAAAGCAGGAATTGGATGGGATAAGTGCATCCAGCCCGAGAGCCTACTGGACAGATGGAAACAGTGGAAAGCGGAACTAGTCTACTTACCCCAAGTGGAGATGCCCAGATGTTATGTTCCACCAAGCACTGACGTCAAGGGTGTCCAAAGGGAGGATCACATTTTTTGTCAGGACTCTGAAAGAACGTACGGTTCAGTGGCCTATTTACGCACAGAGGACCAACAAGGCAACATCCACATAGGATTTGTGATGCTTAGAAGACTAAGAGTTTAACAGCCCCGCGACATTGAATTCTGTGGAAGCATCCCTGCCGGGAATCGAACTCAGGTCTTCAATCTAATGCCCTGCGGCACACTCTCACTCACGTGACCAAAAGTAGTGAACAGAGCGACCAACTGACCAATATTGAGATCTTTAGAGCCCCTGCTGTCACGTGGATAAAAATAATGCTCAAACAAAAGTTTCTCACATTTCAATAAACAAAATAGACCTATACAATTCAATCAAAATCAAGAGTGCCACCAAAATAAAATTAAACAAAATGAAATACAGTTGAGAACTGTGTTGCACATTGGCGTCTTTTGGTTGCTACCAACACACCTGTTCCATTGTTGGAGAGTAATGCATCACGGGCATATATCTTATGAGCAAGTAACCAGTGGGTGGCACTCCTATTTCCCCTTAGATATTGTATCATAATAAAATGAACAGAAAACTTACAAGGATGTTGAGTGATAGTAGGCCACTAGCATGACCTCAAACGTGAGAAAATTAGAACTTGTAGCAGCTCTAAAGTTAAATGTTAAGTCATCTTACGCAGCAGTTTTGTGTAAGAGAGGTGTGTAGGTAAAATTGACAGAAAATATGAATTATAAAAAATAGTGTTTTGAAATAGCAGGGTCTATTTTACTGGAGTGTGACCTGTTTTGCTTCTATAGGAAGTGAAGGTGGTGGGTGATGTGAGACTGTGTACAGCTAAAAACCACTCTCATCTGAAATAGTTCATATAAACCTGGCTACATCAGTTGTACTGATTTAATGGTGCCTCTTTTAAAAAAAATAGGAATAGGTCATGTAAGAAAAAAACACTAACAACTGTTTATTAGTAAAAGGTCAGTCTTCCTACTTTGGATAGCTATCACTCAACATAGCGTATGCTTAAGTGTTAATTAACATAGAACCTATTGTCACTCAACATAGGCCTAGTGATGCTAATGTGTTAGCATGGACCATGGGAGCCAATGATCTACCAGGGACACATAGATGATTTTGGTGTCTAGTTCTCATCACTTACCAGCAAGCACTTATCAGGTTGACCAATGGGACAAATTTGGTCTATTCCTTTAAAGTATCATGATCATAGGTGTCATTTACACTGGGGACGCTGGGGACATGTCCCCACCACTTTTTGAAATGGCCGATTTTGTCCCCATCACTTTTTAAAAGCATAATTTGTTAAAAATGTTCTGAAAAATAGCTTGCACCAAGAAATGTTAACTAACAAATGAGAACGCTTTGAGAGAGGTTTATTTGCACAATAAGAAAACATACAATGCAATGTAAATATAGAAGAAACAAATGCGTATTGTCCAAAAAAAGTAACGTAAGCTAAAAAAAAAAAAAATCCATGTAGTTTATTCTATATTTCACATTATTTGCGCACAGCCAGTACTCGAATGGACCTCCATGGCACCTGCTGTGGCTGCAATTGCAAAGTCTCTATTAAACATACCAGCATTTCATTCCGCTCACGTGTGGTGGACACTTTACTTAGAGATGAAATTATTTGTTGAGGTGAACAGTTTTTACAGGGAAGAGGAAGAGGGAGAGAGCTACTGGAGGAAAAAAGGAGATTGAAGCAGGAGAGGGCATAGGCATCATTTACACTGGGACGTTGGGGACACTGATTCTAAAATGACCCAAAAACGTGCATGCGCTGATCAGTAACTTTAACAAATTCTTGACACAGTTTTTTCTTCCCAAGTTTTCCGTTCTCTCTCTGTGAACATGACAAACAGCCACGCTGTTGAGTCGGGTTTGTGACATGCACTGGTGCTTTCTACAGTAGATGTGATATTGGCATTGTTCGATTAACATGCTGTTGCAGCTGTGAATGTGATGCATATGGATGACTGTAGGCTACTTGTGCGGTCGACGTTGTTGTGCGTTTTATGCTGAGTATTTTCGTATTGTTGACTCTGTAGTAGCCTAGGCTATGCCCTTTTGATGCGCCGTTATGCAATTTTTTTCTCGCCGTAATTATCTACTCTGACCTCATACTGATCCCCCCATTACATTGCCTAAAATCTCATATGTTGAAGACTGTTTAAAAAATGTTTTTTCATCTGAGCCCTTATGTCCCCACCACTTTTCAACACAAAGTTACGCCCTTGATCATGATACTAAATTAGGGTGTGTTTAGTTGTTGAACCACTACCTCTACTTTTACTGTGACAATATTCTCACTAGTAAGTGAGGGTAGTGCCACCATAGGCTGATTAATCTGAGGCAATGTACATAAGAGCCAGTAACTAAGAAACAACAGTTGGTCATTGTGTCTGGTATTTGACCATTGAGTAACCTCCTATTTTTTTCTCCCATATTAGAGCAAGGCTAAGAAGAGCCTCAAATCAAATTTGGATGCACGTGGTTGTCGCTACTGACTCAATGGGAGAAGGATGACTGTCATCTCACTCTATCAAACTAATCACAGTGATAATTCCTCACATCCTCCTGTGGATTATGCAGGCACACTCTTATATTTGTTTGCCCTCATGCACACAGGTATCTACATACACTAAAACACAAATAGGCATAGACTTGCACAGATGCACACATAAATAAAGCCCTTGGGTCCCATGGGTCATTGAGGACAGTATGACTAGCTCCCAGTTCTCCAGTCCTTCAGCCCCAGAGTAACTGTGTTGGTGAGGCATAAGAAATGTGAGTTTCCATCATGTCTCTCTTCTCAGTGTTATGTTTTCCATTGTGTGACAGTGTCCATGCTGCTGTATCCCCCAAAGATACCTTGAATGAAATGACATTGCTCCTGTGTGACGCCTCAGTAAAGGTTAGGAAAGGACAATTGAATATAACAATTTATAACGAAAATAAATGAAGAAAGAGATGTAAGAAATGATAGCAATGACAAATAAAAAAACAAATAACCAATAATAGCTCACTACTACAACTTAACTAACACTATTGTCAGTGTTGGGCAAGCTACTTGGAAAATGTAGTGAGCTAAGCTACCAGTTACTCTACATTAAATTAAGCTCCACTAAGCTATCCCCCAGAGAAATGTAGCTAGCTAAGCTACAAGCAACATGGCAAAAGTAGTTTGCTACATCAAAGCTACTTTTTTTTTTTTTTTTTTACATTGAACCAACTTCATGCCAAATCAATGTTATCTCAGTGATCAAGAAAAACTGTCAGTCAAACAAATAGGCAGGCAAAAAAATGTTCAATTGTTTATTACAAAATGCATGGACGTGCTTCCATCGGCTACATATACGCAATTCCTCCGTGTGGAACTGGCGTCATGTATCCTTATCAGTTTTATTCCAGACCACAGCAGAAAGCTCTGCTGCGCTTGAGCTTTAGAAATGCTTGGGAAAATGTAGCTTTTGTGGACGCTACCACACTACTTGATCAATAAAACAGCTTCGCTACTGAAAACGCTATTTGATTCAGAAAACAGCGACGCTACCACCACGCTACTGAGAAATGTAGTTAAACTAGTAGCACCGCTACTACTGCCCAACACTGACTATTGTTAACTACTACGTCAACGTTCCATCCTCAACAAAGGATTAGACCCAGCAAACAATATTCATTCATTCATTCATTCATTTTCTTTACTAACTTATACCTATTCAGGTTCACTGGGGACTAGAACCTGTCCCAGCATGCATTGGGTGTAAGGCAGGGAGACACCCTGGACAGGTCATCACAGGGCTAACAGACAATCACATCCACACCTATGGGCAATTTAGAGTCTCCAGTCACCTTGACTTGCATGTCTGGATTGTGGGAGTAAACAAACACGGTGAGAACATGCAAGCTACTCAGAAAGGACAGGGGATGGGAATCAAGCCCAGGAGCTCAGTTACTCTGGCCTATAAAGGTTAGTGCCACAGGCATTTCAGACATGGCAGTTCAACAAGGACCTAATGAAAATACTACAGGCTCTTAGACACATCAGCACACAGACATGCTGGACCTTCTGGCAAGAATAAAAGTATTCACTTACGTGAAGTGAGCAATTCCCTTACAAAAACAAGTGAAAAGGAGGTTTTCACGTGTGATATTTTTGTCAGGGTTAAGTGGACTGAAAGACAGCAGTGACAGCAGATAATGCATCAACATAATGCTGCTTTGAAGACCTCTCTTTTTATCTCCATTTAGTCAGATACTGATGGCGATAAAACACTGTAATTAAGTTGTATGGTTGCATACCATTTTGTGATGCACAAGGCCAGCTATTACATGTTAGGAATTAACAAGCCCTTTATCTCCAGGAGAGCCCCCACCTCCCACCATTTCCCGGTAGTTATCTGTTATTATTAGATTTTACACTACTTGCTCAAGAATGAACACAATCCCAATTCTGTTCCAAATAGAATTATCAAACATCAATTCCTGGCTTTTTGAAATGGACAATTGACAGCTTTAAGCATTACAATGTCCATAATAGTAGTCTGTGGTGGCTATCATTCTTTTCTTATTAACTTAATATCCGAATGACAATCCCTGATACCCACACAAATTAGCTACTTGCATATATTGTTAAATTGAATTGAAGGTCTGCTGTCCTCACCAGGCCCAGTTCTAGCCCCAAAAGACCGATACTGAACAAGATCGTCTTTATCCCTTGGCCGATGATGGTAGAAGTGTATTTCAATCAGGAGAGACTAGTTTTTATTGCATGATTGAAATTACGGAAGAGTCTAGAATTTCTGAAAAGGCTTTGGTGATTAGACTCCATCTTGAAATATGATCAATTCCCCCTGATGGAGTCTAGACACTGGTGATGGTGAGAGGACTGTAGAGATGAACTTCCTGCAGGTGACCCATGGAACCTCAAGTTGGAATTGGAATCTTCCTCTTGACGAGCTGGATCAATACAGGAGGTGGTGGGCACATAAAAAGCAGCATTGAAGTGACAGCCGGAGGCAGACGAGCAAGTAACAGTTTTAAATTCTGGCAGCAGCATGATGATTGGTTCTCAGAACACATGGAGAAATGTGATTGGTTAAAGCAGGAAATGACAGCTGACAGCATAGGGAAATCTCCTAACTCTAAAATCAGAGAGAGAGAGTGTGCGTGAGAAAAGTTGTTTTCCTGGTTGAACGTACGCTATAGCTTCATTTGTGCTAAATTCAACAACAAATAGTGGGGGACAGGGAACTGAACAGGTAATGAACGAGTCTGAGTCTTGTTTAAGACCCCCTGAGACTGACATTTCCTGAAACTTGAAATGTTAATGATAATTTAAACTTTGAGACACAATTTATTGTTCATAGAGGTGTTGTAGTAATCGTTACTGTCTCTTCATCCCTATCTTCATCCCTATCTAGCCCCACGACAGCAGGGGCTCTACGGATGGTATTGTCGGTCGGTTGGTCGATCGCTCTGTTCACCACTTTATGGGTCACGTAGACTGCAGACTCTTAAGCGGAAGGGTTAGGGTTCGATTCCTGGCAGAGACACTTCTAAAAAATTCAACGTCACGGGGCTGTTAGACTCTTAGTCTTGTTTACTTTCAGACAAATATCATCATTTTTTGACAGTTGGATTAATGGCAGTGAATTGGAGCTATACAGTTTTCTTACCGCATCTTAATGCTATCACGTTGCCGTGACTTTCCAACAGTTACTCAGATTTTACTCCTGTGTTGGATAACAAGGACTGTCATGTGGATTCACCTGTGGAATTGTAAATAAACCATTTGGTACTTTTATACATCGGAGTGTCGGAGGATGAATAACTGTTACTGGATAAACTGTAATGAGCGAGTCAGCTGTTGTTCCAGGATAACCAGAGCATTCACAATAAGAAAACTACACTATGTTGATTTTGAATGCTCAATTCCATGTAATCCAGCCAATGTAGGCTATATTAGCTAGATGATACTATTCTG
The DNA here is from genome assembly GCF_048128805.1 of Centroberyx gerrardi. Lineage (NCBI taxonomy): Eukaryota > Metazoa > Chordata > Actinopteri > Beryciformes > Berycidae > Centroberyx > Centroberyx gerrardi. Next base: position 1,788,274 of record NC_136014.1, read on the forward strand.
TGCCTCCTGTATGATACAGAATGTAATGTTGAGAATTGGGACCAATTGTAATATAGCCTATCTCTTGTTTTGCTAGACTACATTAATCTACGAATCTAACTTTGCAGAACAGGTAGGACTGATAGCAAGTTCAGTTCCATGCAGTGCATGAGAGAATACTACCTGGAGTCCCCCACCACCCCTCCCCCTCACAACTCAGAAGTGTTCAGGTAACTTCCAGGCCAAAAAATGGCTCCATAAGCAACAGGCCCTTTTCACAAACATGGCTGCCGTACTTCCGCACGGTATAGATCGGTTTTTACACTGGCTCCCAGTATGTTTTAGAATAGATTTTAAGATTTTACTGATTACTTTTAAGACTCTTCATGGCCTCTCTCCCTGCTACATCTCTGACCTCTTACCGTCGTAAGCGTCGTACCGTATGCGCTGGTACGTACTTTGAGATCCTTGGGCAGAGGTCTTTTGTCTGTTCCAGAGTCCCGGCTGAAAACGAAAGGGGACAGAGCATTTGCAGTCAGCGCCCCGAGGCTCTGGAACAATCTGCCCAAGGAAATCAGGTCGGCTGAGTCAGTGATCTCTTTTAAGTCCCTTCTTAAAACATACTTTTATCAGAGAGCCTTTCCTGATTTTACTTGAGTTTTAATTTCCTTTGAGTTTTATTACACTGTATTGGTTTTATACACCAAATTGTTTTTATCTGTTTTCTTTGAAAACCTGATGATTTTATGACTTGTCTGTTTTATTTTTATTTTTTCTGCCTTTGTGAAGCACTTTGTAACGTGGATTTTGAAAAGTGCTCTATAAATAAAGATTATTATTATTATTATTAATGCAGTATTTACTCTTGACATTATAATACTGTTTTTAATAGTCCCTTTTTGTTAGTGCCCTATTGCTAATGCTAATATCTAGGAAACCAGATCCAGTGATGGTGAACAATGAGTTCTGCCTCTCATGTCAAAATGCTGCACTTGAACAGCAATAGTAACTACTTGACCCCTTTCAACAAAAGCACAACAGTTTGAAACTGTAGCAACTTAATAGAATGAAGTAATTTCTTCACCCTAACTCTAAAATCATTTGTAATTGTGAAGATGCAGCCATTGAATAACCAGTGGTCTGATCTTTGACCCAAAGTCAGTATTTCAAGCTGTAGCCTACTGCAGGAGATTTATGTTGGAAATGCATCAACAAAACAACAGGTCATTTTCCAGACAGGTGTTATTCAGCAAGTCCATTTCCTCACCCACTATAAAATCACTCCTTACAAGTATCACTATGGCAATGGCAGCTAAATGTTACCACCAAGGTAGTGTAGTCAAATGTGTTGCAAATGTGTTCTTTTCCTTGCCGTGCATAGCTCTCTATCTCTGTTCATGCCTCTGTATTGCTGATGTGGCAGGAACATGTAGCCAATTGCTTAACAGTCAGACTGATATGCCTGCCTGTTTGTACATACTAACACTGATGGAGCTTTCAGACTGGCCAAAGCTATGGGTGGCAATATAACATCCTACTTGATAGGCCTAGTAAAATTGACAGGGACACCTGCAATAGATCATAGAGCAATTCTGTTTGCACCCACGACAACTGCCAGAGAATCTAGGAATGCTGGGATTGGGCGTACACAGTTTGCAAATGTTGAAACTGTCTAAATCATTTTTTCAACCATCGTTTACCTCAGCCACACACTGTGTGTGTGTGTGTGTGTTGTGCACAGAGGTAATTAGCTTAATCCTGTAGTGATGTGAGCATGCTGTCGTGAGAAGCGATTTGAGCTTGTCCAACCCTGATTCCCCACCCCATCAACACTACTACCACACATGCACGCACACACACACACACACACACACACACACACACACACACTCATATTGAGGTTGTGGTGCAGTACATGAGAGAAAAACAGGATACAAGGCTTCACCAATAAACTGTCAGCTTTATAAGCCAAGAGCAGGCATCAGAATGGAACCTATTCTGAGTAAACATCCTTTCAGAGATTTGATCCACCTATTTAATCAAGTAACAGCCAAATCCATCCATCACTCTCTCATTAGGGCAGGGTGACTTTGGGTGTGCCTAATAACAGAAGAGAGACAGAGAAAGACTGGATGAGAGGGAGAGGTGAGATGAGATGTGATGAGATGAGATGAAATGTGATAAGATGACATAAAATGGGGAAATTAAATGTGATAGAGATGAGATTAAATGAGATGGGAGTGATAAAATGAGATGTGAAGAGATCTGATGAGATGGAAATTGTATGAGATGTGATGAAATATTATTAGATGAAGATGAGATGAAATGTGATAGAGATTAGATTAAACAAGATGAGATGTGAAGAGATCTGCTGAGTTGAGATATGATGATATGGAGACTAGGTAAAATGCAATGTGACGAAATGTAATGAGACAAGATGTGAAGCGATCTGATGAGATGAAATGTTATGAGGTATGTGAAGATATGACACGATGAAATGATACTTGATGAGATGAGATAAGGTGAGATATAATAAGACGTGATGTGATGTGATGTGATGAGATGAGATGAGATGAGATGAGATGAGAATGAGATGTGATGAGATGAGATGAGATGAGATGAAGAAAATAGAAAGGTTTTTAAGATTTGCTGCATTTCGGTGACTTTTTACATATGGAATAAGAATGAAATTATAGTACTGCATCAGTATCTGTATCTTTTCATTTTCTGTAAACAGTTTTATTCAAAAATATAAATCAATTCATAAAATTACATATCATTTCACTATTTACATTTTGCGATTTTACTCCTATAAGCAGTATATACGTTTGTCTCCAACCACCACTGAACTAATAACTTCACCATAGAGACTACATTTTTGTAACATATTTTGTTGACCATTCGGAAACAGCAGTGATAGCATTTTTGTATTGTATAGTAAATGAGCAGCTTGTGAAATTTGATCAAAATATGGGAGAAAATCAACATAAGTAAGAATGAGGGGCAAAGCAAGAAGGAAACAAGAAAGAAGAACTATACAGTAAATTGTAAATTATAATCCATGCTGATATAATGCATCAGTAAGCATTATTCGTGCTTATGAGCATGGTCATAAGGAGTTCTGAGTGTATTATAATTCCTTATTAGTTCCCTTATAATACACTATAGAGATGGTAGACACTGAAAGTTTGACCAAAAAAACATTAGATTAATGTATGTCTGTATGTGGAAGAAAAGAAGAGAAGACTGGGAGGCAGAGAGACAGGCAGATCCAAACATACTTGACTAAATGAAGGTGATGAGAGACGTGAGGATGTGGACGGGCTGATTCAGTGGTCTCATGCAACGCCTGTTGACCATCTGGCCTCAGTGTCCGAATGAAGACATAATGGAGCAACATCAGCACACACACACATACACACACCCACGATTATGAAGCAAGGTTAGACCAAGCCAGGAAAATCATTAATCTTCATTTTCTTCAAGTCATCGTCATCATTGCTGTTTTCTTCCTTCTCATTTCACTGCTGTTTCCTCTGCTTCTTCTGCTTATTCTACAGCTTCTGCACTTTCACAGTCAGCAGAAAGAACAATGTCTTTTTCCTTTTTAAACAGGCAAAACACTAAATATTGATATATTCCAGCTGAAACCAGCACTAGACAGTTTGGGGTCAACAACTGGGGTTAGTCATCAAGAAGTGATGTTTGTGTTGTGAAAAATGACCTTCTTCTAGTTTGGGCTGAGCGTTCTTAACACCAGACTCATACACACAAACATTTACATATCTGACTGTTCAGAACACGACCAGAGAAACAAACAGAGTGATTAGTCTTCACAGAACATTGCCTCTCAGTAGGGCTGTAGCATGTGTGTGTGTGTGGTCATTATTCTCTCTCTGGACTGTTGTGGTGGTGGTCAAGCTGTCTGAGGTTACCAGCTTGTGGCCAGACAACAGTGTGTGAACCAGACTTCAGTGTGTGTGTGTGTGTGTGTGTGTGTGTGTGTGTGTGTGTGTGTGCGTGTACGTGTTAACAGAGGTCACAGTCAGCAAACCAAGCAGTCAGTGACAGTGTCATTACAATACATCTTCAACTTTGATGAGGAGAAACAGACATATCACTGCTGTCGTGATTGAAAAAGCCTCCGAACTCCACCTTTTATTGTTTTATTTTTTTAATATTTAACGGTTTTCCAGTATAAGAATCGTATAAACATGCAATTCAATCATCCATAAAGTATACACAGCATTGAATGGTCATGAAATCTAGTTTAGGTCCAACAAATACAGACGCAGAAATACGAGCACAGAGAAGAGAGATAATAAATGCATGAATGAATCAATAAAAAGAAGAAAAAATAAAGGAAAAGGAAAAAAACAAAGAAACAAAACAAAACATGTGTGTGAGGATTAGTCATAAACACGTGTCAAATGCTACACAATACATCCAAGTCACTAAAGATATGTCTGTAGAATTCTCATTGTATCATGAAAGAGGAGAAACACTGAGTCTAAGGCTGGAGACAGAAGTCAACTTTTCATTTTTTTATTTGTACTGAGGTTTACATTAGGGTTAGAGGGGAATATATACATAAATAATTCCCCTCTCGCTCATATCCATATGGGTGGTTTGGGTGTCTTCCTCAATCTCAGGTCCTCTACTAGACACCTGGGAATTTGAGGGTTCTGCACAGTATCTTAGCTGTTCCTAGGACTGCACATTTCTAGACAGAGATGTCGGATGTTGTTCCTGGAATCTGTTGGAACCACTCTTGCCTTGATTTTCCACATCTTCTCTAGTTCCTCTTTCAGACCCTTGTATTATTCCAGCTTCTCATATTCCTTGATTTTGCTGTAGCTGGGACCGCTACATCTATCACCACTGCCATTTTATTTTCCTTGTCCATTATCACAATGTCCAGTTGGTTGGCCAGTACTTGTTTATCTGTCTTGATCTGGAAAGGGAAAGGAACTGGAAAGGGTCTGGATCTGGAACGGGTGGGCAAAGGTGATCTTAGCGCTGTCATTCTCAACCAACCATATTCGGCACAGATGTCCCTGTGCATGATCCCTGCAAGTTGGTTGTGCCAATCAGAGTATGCTGTTCCCATCTGCATCTTATACCCTGCTACTATGTGCTGGGACTGTCTCGGAGGCATCTTTAAACAGTTTTTCATCTCGGGTCCTGTCTGATGCGGCAGCCCTGCTTCTATTGACCTGGTGCTGAGTGCCTGCTCTGGTGCTGCTATGATAAGTGCTGTCCTTCAGTCCAGCCTTTTCCAGCCACTGGTAGGATTTCCCAATGTCAGCCACCTCTTCTATCTGATGGTGGTACATCCTGTGAAGGGGCTTGGCTTGCCATGACATGTCCTCTATTTGCTCTTCATCCACACCCCCTATCTGCTGCTGTCTGAGATATTCTCTTAACAGTTTATCACTCACTAAGCTCTGGCCCCCCTCTTTCTTTAGGTGCTGGACTTCAGGTGGAATCCTCCATGCATTGTGAGGAGTTTCTGTGTCTTGCTATCAGTAGCTTCCATGTCCTCTCTTGGCCAGGTTACTATACCAGCTGGGTATCTGATGACCGGTAGGGCATATGTGTTGATGGCTTGGATCTTGTTCTTTTCATTGAGCTGAAACTTTAGGAGCTTCTTACTCTGTGAAGGTACTTGGATGTTGCTGTCTTTCTTGCCTCCTCATCATGGTTCCCATGCGACTGTGGAACCCCCAAGTACTTGTAGCTGTCCTGTATGTCTGCTATGTGGCCTTCTGATAGTTCGACCCCTTCAGTTCTAATTATCCTCCCTGTCTTTGCTACCATCTGCCCACACTTCTGATGTCATTAGTGTAGATCCTGGTAAGGTGGATCAGTGAGTCGATGTCTCGCTCATTTTTGGCATACAGTTTGATGTCATCCATGTAGAGGAGGTGGCTGATGGTAACCCCCGCTCTTGAACCTGTATCCATATCCATTCTTTGTGATGATTTGGCTGAGGAGGTTCAGGCCTATACAGAACAGCATCGGGGATAGCACATCAGAGTTGGCTTCTAGCATTGTTCTGCACAACCCCATTGACTTTGTGATGAAGGTTCTAAGTGTCTTGTTGACCATGTATAATGCCAGGCATTCAGGCGATGCATGCATGCTGCAATGAGTTGTAAGCTTTCTTGTAGTCAATCCAGGCTGTGCTCAGGTTGGTCTGTCTGGTCTTAGAGTCTTGAGTGGCTCTATCTACCAGTAGCTGATAGTTTGAGCCTCTGGTGTTGTTTCCAATCCCCTTCTGAGCTCTGGTCATGTATTGGCACATATGTCCATTCAACTTGGTGGCTATGATGCCTGACAGGCGCTTGCATGTTGTGGAGAGACAGCAAGCCCAAGAGAGGGGATATATGAAACGGAGCTGGGAACTATAGATGCATATTTATATATAGGAAGACAGACAGACAAATAATGAAGCGAAGGAGTAAGAGGGACAGTCAAGCATCACAAGGGAACAGAGCAGGTAGAGGTAACCTCCACTGAATCTATAATTTGTGCCCAGAGGTGTAAGCTTTACTGGCCTAATGCATGTACCAGCTGTTAAATATCCAGGCCCACTCCTTGCCTTACTGCAGTAAGAAGTGAATACATTTCTACCTACTTAGGCCTAAATTCTTCTGTGAGGCTGCTAGCTCTCTCTCCTCCCTCCTTACCTTGCTCTTTCCATTCAGTTTGCTAACATCTGCGTAACACATGACAATGCAAACTATTTCAACACCTTCGACACCACCTCATCTTCTAAGAGGCGAGAAAAAACACACTCCCCCCAAAATTTGCTCTGGATAGGAAAAATGTCTGAGCAGCTGAATGCCACCACTACGGTGTATGTGTCTATGTGTGTGTGTGTCTGTGTGTGATTGTGAAACAGAACCCCCAACCGCCCCCATTCATATCCAGACCACTACTTCACTTTTTTGAACAGAGCTCACTCCTGATGCAGGACCATGCGAAATCCACAGGAACTGGGAAAAACAGCACTGTTGAGTCAAGTTCACTCATTTCCCATTCCTCGATAAAATACAGAGGGCTTTCAAGTGATGTAACATATCCTCTGGCAACCAAATTGGTGGTCCACAGGTCTTGGCAATAGTAACTGTGAACAGCTGATTGTATTTCTAAACTTACTCACCCGTCTCAACAGTAGCCTATGCAATAGACATTTCTGTGCTGTTAAATTAGCTTGCTAATCCGCATCCGGCTAACTCTGTTCCTAGAACACAGGTGGCGGATTGATTTGTCAAACGTGGATGTAGTTACCTTGGATAATTAAAATAAGGACAACGATTAAAGAGTCAAAACCATGATCAACAATCATATGATTGACTGGCACGACACCATGGCTAAAAAGAGAGCAGCTTTTTTTACTGCAGCTGAGCAAGAATTAATAATTGAAGGCTATGAGGGGTAAAAACGTATCAACTACGAAATCACTCTCTAAAATCACAGAACAATTGTGGCAGAAAATTGCAGATAAACAAAATAAATTATTTGAATTAGCCAAAGGATTTTGGTGATCTCTCATACACATTGTCTTCTAAAAGCCTTAGTTATAATTATAGTGCCTTGATCTATTGGCACCTCTCTAAGGAAAGGACCAGCCATGTCTGGAAATTAGTCCATGAATGGTTAGACAAAATTTTAAGCTTCAGAAAATCCCAGGTTTATGTCAAATTATATCAAGCAGCTAAATCACTTATCCATGTATAAGGAATGGGGCCCTTGTCAGCTATCTTTTTGTTAACACATCTGATTTGCACAATAGCTAACGTTATGTGGCCAGTAGTAGTGGTGAGTAGTTGCATGTTCACATTAACATTATTGCTTTACTAAGCTTGCTGGCTAGTTACGTAGCTAACAAAGCCAAAAACCAACTTTTTGTTCATCTAGGGCTAAAGGGACCAGAGCTAAAGAAGCTAGGTTAGGACTAATGGAGCTAGGGCTAAAGGAGCTTGTGCTACAGGGTGTAAGGCTAACCTGTTCCTCTCTGCCGCCCCGCCACTGGGTCCATCATTACAAACGCAGGTTGCATGGCCAAGCTTTGCTCAAACCCACATAACTTTATTTTAAATTCTAGTCAAGATTAGGGTGACCACATTTTCAAACCCCCAAACCTGGACCCTTAAGTGTACCGCACGTTCATGCACGCGCACATGTATGCGCTTATGCACGCACCATAGGCGTTTTCATCAGGATGGGGGACAATTATTTCAGCGCTTAGCACACCTAGTGACTGCACCTTTCAACACCATGGACAGCACCTCAGCAAACAAAAAAATGATGTTTTGTCTCCAAAAATCCACCAAAACATAGTTTATTTGAAAACTGTATAATAACACTAGTAAACACAAAACACAAGGATTGCACTGGTGTAATATAACATATTCATTGATTGTCAGATACCTTTCAAAACTGGCAGTTTCAGATCACTGTCACCGGCGTTTGCCCCGCTGAAGTAGGTCGCAACAGTGCTACTACTAGCTTGTAGCCACCGCTTATGTTTGGCCGTCTTAATATGATCTTTTATGACAGCATTTCCACCGTGCGCGACCGAAAATGTACTCTTGCAGTGTGTGCAGAACGCAGCACTTTCGTTGCCGGCTACTTCACGAAGAAAAGAGTAAGTCTTCTGGAGGTCTTTAGAAAAGACCGACTTTCTCTTCGGCATGACAGCTAACCGTTAGAGTACTGACAGATTCTGTCAGACAGAGCCACAAGCGTCATAGGCTAGCAACAGCCTTGACAACGACACATTGATTGATTGACACACATACAGACAAATCAGTGTTGAATTCAGACGAGTGGTGCATTGTTTATGTTTTTTGATTGGGTTAGGTAATAATGAGTGGGACAGAACATGATAAACGCCTATGTAAGCGCTGAAAACAAGTATAATACTATTATTATTATTTTAATTGTGGTGAAAACCGGGACAATTTGGTAGTGAATGTTGAAAACCGGGACATTTTAGTGTTTTACAGATATTTGTGAGGACTCGGGACACCCATCTTGAAATCGGGACAATCCTGGACAAACCGGGACGTCTGGTCACCGTAGTCAAGATAACAAGTTTTCCAAAGACACCAAATATGTCATGCTACCAGGGGCGGATCTAGAGAAATATTCATGGGGTGGCAAGAGGGTGGCATGGAGATTTTAAGGGGTGGCAGAAATATATATATGCTGATTTAATCACAAACAATCACATATATCAATATTTGCTTGGAAAAGCCCCCAAATGAAGATATTTTAACTCAAAAACATTACATTATTGTGGCACATGAGTAAAGCATTGAATAGAAATATCTAAAGGTGGCATTAGAAATAAATAAATTAAATATAATATATAATATAAATAAATTGAATATAAGCCCATCACTTAGCCTAAAATGTGGCCATAACAGATCATTAAATTAAATGCGTTAATTTATGTTTTTTAACACGTTATTTTTAAAATTAATCTAAATTAATGTGTTAAATTTGACAGCTCTAATATATATATACGTGTATATATATATATATAGATAGATAGATAGATAGATAGATAGATAGATAGATAGATCAACTTGAGTGCAATAATGAGTTTATTCACAGTTAGACATTTCATTCACTTACATTCAGTTTCTATTCCCTACTTCCACAGCTAGGCTACAATATATCAAAAAGTGGCTCCATTATACACAACTGTGAGGTCAACTAACAAGTTACTTTCATAGAAAATAGGGAATTGAATTTGGGAAAACTGCCTTTAGTTTCTGTGCTGCACACACCTGGAACACTTTGCAACATACATTGAAACTGGACACAATTGTACATTTGGGTCAATTTAAAACCATAATTGCAAACTGCACCACTCATGAATGTAACTGTTTTTAACTGTGTTTGGCTGTGTTCTGTTGTTTATTTGTTTTCTCGTTGGTTGTTTTTTATGTGTATTGTACTCTGTACTCTCGGCTCATTGTAAATGAGGGTATACCCTCAATGATCTCCGAGGTCTAAATAAAGGTTGAATGAATTAATGAATTCTGCCCAAATAGAAAGAACACAAGGATGTATATTACACATATCCATGACTTTGGTGTAATATTCTTTCCAGAAAAAAGGCTTATATTAGTGAGCAGAGCCAGTGCAGCATGAAGTTGGCATGAACCTATAAGAGCTGAATGCAGCGATTACCATGTTTTTCAGCAAAACGCCTCACAAACTTATTTAGATCCAAAGCTTTAGTGCGTTTTGATTCAATGCTGATTATAGCCAAACTTGATAATCTATTTTCTGTCATAGTAGACCGCAAATAATTCTTTATGATCCTAAGAGTTGAAAAACTCTGTTCACACACTGCACTGCTCACTGGTATACTACAGCTATTTTGCTCATCAACCTCTTGCCTTCACCGTATGGTCTGCCGACTGGACTGCCGTTATCTTCTTCTTCCTGCCGTTATTGTTGTGTGACAGACGGTCACAGATGAAGTCGCTCTGAATGCACGTGAACAGCTCCTGTTGTGGAGGGGTAGGAGTCTACGGGGAGCGTCATCTCTTGCTGCATTCACTTGCACTCGGACATCGGAGTTTTGCTCTTGTAAATTTCCGACCAGCCACAACTTTTCATATATATATTTTTGAATTAGATTGTCCAAAACTGGAGTGGCAGCTGGGGTGGCAAGGCATTTTTTAGGGGTGGCAGCTGCCACCCCATGCCACCCCGGTAGATCCGCCACTGCATGCTACATACAGGGAAATGTGTATATAATGATGCACAAACATCTATATTTTTTCCATTTGATGTAATGGTGCAGCCATAAAAACATGGCGTCTTGTATTTGAATATTTCATTCAATATAAGCAGCTAGAGCTTCAAGAAAGCGTTGGAACAACAGATACAGAATATGGATGTGATGTTGTTGTACAGTAAGGAATTAATTTTTTCTAACTTTGAAGCTACTTAAGGGGAAATTTAAGGGTAAAGTCAGCTAAAGTCAGGGTACAAGGGGCTAAAGGACCTAGGGCTAAAGGGACTATAAGACTAAAGGGACTAGTCCTTAAGGACCTAGAGCAGGGGTACTCAAACTTTTTTATTGAAGGTCCACTTATGAATTTTACAGAGGTTCAATTGTCTGGAACAATGCCAGTAAAACGCACCGACATAAATCAACATCCATAACTTGTCCATAACATAATTTAAACATAACTTTAAGTACACACATTCAATAGCACAGTATGGTGGCTTGAATCAGTGGGAGAAATGGCACCATTTGCCTACCCAATGCCTTGAACCTGGGCACAAAGGGTGTGATTGCCAGCCGGAGGCACTGACCCAAGTGTTCATTGGTCAAACTGCTGTGGTAGGAGTTTTTAACAATGTTCATCATGGAAAATCCAGATTCACATCGATATGTGGAACCAAACATGGTGAGCACAAGAATGGCCACCTTCTGAAGGTGGGGAACATTTGCTGCATTAACGCAATCGGTGACCCGCCTCGTTTTGAAAAAGTGGCAGAAACGAAGCAGAGTGGTAATGTGTTGTTTGTTGCCAGGCAACCAAAGTAGCCTGAGTTGTTCTCTTGAGAAGTGACGCATGACGCGCAGACCTTATCCGCTAAAATTGAACTATTTTCAACTCTTTGCGCGACCAACCGTGGCAGAAAAATCTGCGATCTGACGCACAGCCAGTGGTGAGAGCGGAATCTGCGCCCTTCCATAGGAAATAGTGGCGTTTTGAGGGGAAACCGCTCTGCAATGTGAATGCAGCCATATCCATCTTTGTCCAAACTGACGACGGGCGTGTGGCACACACAAACATACACACAAGCGGCTCCGTGAAAGTAAAAATCAAGGATGGTTAACTTGCGCTCTGCAATGTGTGTCACACATGCGCTAGCGCACACAAGTAAATATATGCACGTTCGATCACACAACGCGTCGGACACTAATGTGACACAAGGTCCGGTCCAGATTGATTTGTAGTTCGGTCCGGATCCGAACCTTGGTCCGGAGTTTGAGATGCCCTGACCTCGGGCTAAAGGGACTATAAGACTAAAGGGACTAGTGCTAAGGGCATCACGAGGCAAATTCAGGTTTTCATCAAACATTTCATTAAAAAGGGATTTACTCTAGTAATAGTTTTCCTGTTTATTTTTTGCATAGTAATTTTCAAATTTAAAGATATTGAATATCAGCACAAAATATCGGCTATCGGCAGCTTCAATTTAAAAAATCCATATCGGTCAAAACCTAACCCACACCACAACAATCGTTTTCAGGTATCTCTCTAGTCACTACTGTGGTTGTAATACATTTATGTGAGAGATGAGCACTGGCTCACATAGAGCAATCATATTGCCTTAAATATATGTGTGATGGCTGCTACCCTAGATAGAGAGCACCGCATTTAGTAGGCGGGTCACTGGAACTTTCAGCAGTCCACTACCCTTTATAAGAACAGGTGTGTCTTTGAGCCTGACAAAGGTTTGGCGTGTAGGGTACCTCGCCTTGTTCCTACAATACAATTGCTGCAGGTAATGAAAGTCTAGAATTGTTTAGAAACAGAAATTGTAATATTTAGTTTGTAGTCTTACATTGTTTTGGTGATTCAGATTTTAGGGTGGCTTTTCCCCTTGGCCTGTGCTGTAGCCCAGTGGTTATGAGGTAGGCCATGAACTTACTGTAACTGCCCCTCCATCACATTCATACATGAATTTGTTAATATGCCCATGTTCAATACTGCAGGTGGTGAGGATCCAGGCTTGGTCCCATGCTGTTTATATGATTTAATCCTGTGACTGTATGCATTGTAAAAAAGAATGTTTGCCCATGAACCAACTGTGTCATTCATAACCTCATGTTAGAGGCTTGATTGTTTCCCTTTCCTTCCCTTGAGCAGAGGGACAGCGCTGCAGCGGGCAGTGGACTGGGTCCTAGTTTGTCTTCACGGCATGTGGGTGTGGTAAGCTTTAAAGTTTGCAGTGACCATCTTCACATAGCGTTCATTGGATCTGCAGTGTACTAATTTGTAGTGGTGTATTATGCATGCGTGGTGTCTTTTTTGGGGTTGTAGTATCTCCTGCAGTACGTGCCCTACCCTCACTCTGTCACCTAGTGGTGGTTTCCTTATGTTACAGCTCGATTGGCTACAATCTGTATCAGGCTACAGTCAACGTTTTATCTGTATTTATTATTTGTAATAAAGAGATTATTGTTTGCACTAATCTGTTTTCTGTGCAGCATTTTTCTCTTCCCTTACAGCAAATCAAATAAATATTTTGTGTGAACTGAATGCATGTCTCCCGCTCTGTCTTTAACCTTTGAGATTTAATGTTGCATTAAGGCCCAAGCCAATTTGGTTGGCTCCTCGAGTATAAGGCCATAGGTGGTACAGGACAATCTCCTATTCCTACTGGGCCTGGTCACACATGTAAGCAGAAATGTGAGAAATGTATTTCCTAAATCAACAGGATGTTTAATTAGCAAATATTTTCTATACCCAACTTTCTTAGTAGCCTAATAGTGCCAGCTTTACCTACCTTTGCCTCCCAGGGTAGGAGTGCTGATCTAGGGTCAGTGACAAGCTTCCCTTTACCATTCCCATCCATTTTAACATGGTAGGGAAAACTCTGTAATCTGTTCTCCCTCACTTTACAACTGTGGCTGTTCATGTGAGTCCAATATCTGTTTGAAAATATGAATAATAGATAAAATATAGATTTGAATACTTTATTGAAGGTCTGAGAGAGACTAAAGGCTAGGCTATAGTTTTGTGTTAAAGTGTCGCTATATCTTACTTACGGTGTCCACAGTGGTGTGACCATTCATAGATCTGCATTCTGGTTCTGCACGTAGACCACCAAAACGCTAGATGGCGGTGTCGTGCTTTGTTGCGTTCAGTCTAGAAGAAAAACAGAATGGTAACAATGCCGGCGGATTGTGATTTGGAACTGGAAATGGCTTTGTTAGCTAATTTGCCTATCATTTTTAAAAAGGAGAAGATTACATCAAAGGAGAAAATGGTCTCTTTTTGATCTGCTCCATGTTGTCTTCACTATGTCTTCACTAAATTCACTAAATCAACCGGAAACACTTAGGACAAAATATGAAGCGGCCCAAGCAGACCAATCACAGTTCACGCAATTCCATTTTTGGATGAGTGCACGTAATCTATGGCGGCAGATTCTGTGGGCTATGCCAACACCGCAAACACCTACAGTGTACATTTTGACGTTGAACCATAAATTATCCTTAAAGCTGCAATAAGCAATTTTCTGACCACCAGAGGGTGACAGAAACTGCACCACATTTGTAAATAAAGCACAGCAAAGCTACTGGACTATGGAAGCCCCTGAAGACAAACCTAGCGAAGGACCGTGCATAAAGGCTAATAGCTAAGCTAACTGTACCTATGGAGAAGTGTCGCCGGTTACCAGTCTCAGTTTGCCAGATTTTTAGGTTACATGTCCCACAATGACAAGTGAAGAGGTAGGTAGCAAGTTTACTAGTTTAACAAGTTTACGCTTCATCAATTCTGCCGTTATGAGAATTTTAGGGGGTTAGAGCCGCTTTTAAATAGCGAGGGAGCTAGGTGCCAAGCTAGTTTTTAAAAAATGAAAAGCTACTGAATGGTACCAGGAGCTTCGTTCCGGTGAGGAATTTGACAACAAGCTTGGTGAAAACAGCAACACAGCTGGCCCGCGTGTGGATATTGGTTTATATCACTATGTCTCAACGAAATCTCAAATAGCACACATTAGTTTCATGATTGGTTATAAGGTCTGATATCGCTTAGTGCAGGTTTAAATGAGATGAACTTGTCTGCTCTGTATGCTATAGAGACCCTTACCATTTGATTGTGGAGCTGGGGTTGTTCGTTGGTTTCCCAAAATGTTTAGTCAAATTATTTTTCTTTCTTCACACAGCTTTCACATACAGCTGTAACGCAGTGATGATTACAAAAATGAATGCTTTATGGTTGTTGTTTTTACTGTATACAAAGCCTTTAAACATGACATTCAACGTAATTTTAGGAGAGATGAGAGCGAACATGAGCAAAAGGAAAACAGAGGAAGCGTCAACGCTGCAGTTCCGGAAAGCTGCTGATCTAAATGCTTGATTCCACACTGACAACCCACCCACCGCCCCCCACCCCCAGCATTCCCGTCATAGAGGTGAGAGGAATTGCTTGGCCTGGGTGTGATGTGCAGCTATGTGGCGTGAAGAAGAGAGAGAAGGGAAAGGCAACAGGAATGCAGCGGACGCTATTTCCATTCTGTTACGGCATTGGAGAAAACAGAGCAGAGATGTCCTCAGATGACTTCTGACCTGTATCTACTACTGTGAATTAGAAATAGAATAGAATAGAATACAGGTATATATCAACTTCATTGATCCATGTGGGGAAATTTGGTCAATACAGCAGTAAACAGTAATAGGACAGGAAAAAAAAATCGATTAGAAATAACAATATGAGGT
This sequence comes from Centroberyx gerrardi, assembly GCF_048128805.1. Classification (NCBI taxonomy): domain Eukaryota; kingdom Metazoa; phylum Chordata; class Actinopteri; order Beryciformes; family Berycidae; genus Centroberyx; species Centroberyx gerrardi. Next base: position 1,803,752 of record NC_136014.1, read on the forward strand.
CATATAAACATATTCAACCACTAAATTCAACACTAGAACAAGTTTAGAAATGCATGTATGAAAGGTATGGATTACACTATTATGAGGCAAATTAGCAGTAGCACTAGTAGAATTTATTGAGATAAAGAAAAAATAAATGAAAAATATGCACAATATGAGACTATACCAATAAGACTGAAATATCTGCAGCATCAAAGAAGTAAAAATATAAATACCCATTATATCAATAATTGAAAAAAAACAAAGGGAATAGAATAGAATAGAATACTGTTTTTTTGCATTCACAATATCTTAAGTTGCATTTGAAGTCAGTGGAACAATCATGATCTGCTGCATCTGGGAAACTAGACTGAGAGCAAAGGCAGTTCAACTTGGTTTGAAATATATTTGAAAGGTATTTGAGGTGTATGACGATACCAGCCAGCTGAGCAGCCCCTGAAGTGAACACATCATTTTACTGCTGTCTCTAAAATGGCAGCTTCTGAGAAAGACCAATACATTTTTTTAAATATACAATGGTTTTTCGATGGCTGTCACAGGCCATTCGATCATGAAGCCTAACCAAAAAACTGAAACTTAAACTCCATGTGATGAAGGGAGGAAAAAGGTTATAAGAAGCAACAAGGTTTTCACACCACAGCAGCAATTTACAACATGATAATGTGTTTTCTTTTTCCAAATTTCTGAAATCCATTCAACTTGCCAAGCTCTAGCGGGAAGCCATGGCCATGAGGAAATAACAGGCTGAGTAAAACCACTGCTTGGCTGTCAGTGCAGCAGAGACAGATGGGATGGTAGGATTTCATGTGGTCATGACGGCTCAGCGGCTCAGTCAGAGGGAATCAAAGTCTTTCAACACAGAAAACCATTGATCTACTATGGACAGAAGAAAGAAGAGACCCTCCTCTGGATTATGTATACCGAGATGTCACACATGTACAGTCTTTGCAGGACCGCCCACATGGGTTGATGTCTCTCTTTTGTTCTTTACTGCTCAAATTGGCATGGATTTCAGCTTTCAACTTGGCCTCCTTCTCTATCTGCTTTGCCCTCTCTCTCTGTATACATGCATACCATACATGTACAGTATACTAGCCTGATATTCAGACTGAATGGCCATTTCGTTTCCACTCCATTATTCAGTCTGACATTGCCTCCATGTTAGCTGTTTTCTGTGTGGGGGGTGTTGATTTCCCCCAAACCAATCACTAGTGACTGACGTATCCGGCCGCTCTGATGTTATTTTCAGTTACACTGATGCTGGGCGTATTTACTAACTTTACCAAGAATGTCTGTCATTTTTGAGAAAAATATCGTCTTTGCAAAGACAATATGTTGGTTAAGGGGTGATTTCAACAAATATTATTATGCCGAAACGCCGATGAAAAACCATTGCACGAACAGTTCAAACTTTAGTCCCACCCCCCAAGGATCATGTGGCTTCTGTTGCTCGGTCATGCCGATTTGCCCTGTACAACATCAGGAAGATCAGACCCTACCTGTCTGAGCATGCAGCACAACTCCTGGTACAAGCTCTTGTAATATCACGCCTTAGTGGCAGGGCTTCCGGCATGTACGCTCAAACCTCTGCAGATGATCCAGAAAGCGGCGGCACGTCTAGTCTTCAACCAGCCCAAAACAGCACATGTCACTCCGCTGTTCATATCCCTCCACTGGCTCCCAGTTGCTGCCCGCATCAAGTTCAAGTCCTTGATGCTTGCCTACAAAGCAGCAACCAAAACGGCTCCCACCTACCTGAACTCCCTCATTCAGGTCTACGCTCCCTCCCGCCCACTACACTCTGCCAATGAGCGGCGCCTGGTGCTGCCACCACAACAAGGCCATAAGTCTCTAGCCAGACTCTTCTCTTCTGTGGTTCCTCAGTGGTGGAACGAGTTACCAAACTCCATTCGATCCACAGAGTCCCTCTCGATCTTTAAGAAAAGGCTAAAGACCCAGCTCTTTCGCGAACACCTTCTCACCTGATGGACTGTGTAATTACTAAAAACACAAAAAACAAACAATCTTTATCTGCCTCTATGCACTCTATGCACTGCCTCTTTGGCACCTATGTCCTGTCAGACCAAAATTTAGCTTTATGGCACTTACTCTTGTTCTCTCCTGACTAGATCCTTGCTTGTTAAAATCTCATGTGTACGTCGCTTTGGATAAAAGTGTCTGCCAAATGGGAAATTGTATTTGTAATTGTAGTTTGGCCAAGAAATTGATTCCTGATTGAAAGATATGGATGTGCAAAACATGATTGCCTTCCATGATAAGGCCTGTAATTTTAAATAATCTCCTGTAAATTAACTTCATAACCTGTGGAGAAGACGCTTCTGATGAGATTTTGGTATGAAGTCACAGTGCTACATGCTTGAACCTACCAGTAAAGCTTATATTGTTATGACTTCATGCCTCCCTATGGAAATGTTACATAAAAGTATGCAGACAGACATTGTGGTCCCTGGGACACAAATTGAGTTCTCAAGCTCGCAGATAATCAAACAAAGACACTTACAGGACTAAGGGGTCATATTACTACAGGCAGAGTATACATGCTCTTATATGAATTAGGTGCTATATTCTTTACCATGACATCGCTGCTCTTGACTCTGGAAAAACACCAGGTCTCCACGCATGCACACATCCAAACCGCAAGGTGGATGGACCAAGACCCCTGTCCCACACACACACACACACATTTTAAAGTGGCTCATACACACAAGCTACATATGCTTGGCCGAGTCCACATGTGCAGGCCAAGATCAGTGGGAGGACAGACAGTTGAATGGTAGTTCATTATCCACTTAAGCAGTCGCAATGCTCCCATCAATTACAGAAAAAAACCAAGGGCTTCTCAAAATAGCAACCTGCTGCTCTCCTCCTCTCTCGCCTGGATTTCTCTTACACTCTCCACCTTTATCCCCTTCTCTCTATCATCTCTATCATACCTGCATCTTATTTCAATTCACTTTCAATTCGTGTCGTCTTTTTATTCTTTCTCTCTCTTGCTCTGCCTTCTCTTCTGCATACGAAAATATGTGTGTGTGTGTGTGTGTGTGTGTGTGTGTGTGTGTGTCTGTGAGAGAGAGAGAGGGAGAGTTTGTGTGAGTGCGTATGGACACTGAGGCAGGCCATTAAAGGGATGATGCATGCCACAGAGACCAGACATAAATGATGATGTTCTGATTAAAGGCGAGGTGTGTGGCGACAGATGGACTACAGTGTGTGTGTGTGTGTGTGTGTGTGTGTGTGTGTGAGACAGATGGTCTGCAGACGGAAGAACAATCCCGTTAGAAGCAGGCATTCCCCTAGTTTGACATGACGACTAATTTAAAGATATGTGTGGTTAGTAGGGAGACAGTATTACTGAAAGGTCACTGCACCACAGTTGCAGATGTTTGGCGAGCCTACAGTAACCATCTCCTGCGTTTTTGTGATGATTTTTTTGTGTCGTGTGGCTTTCAGGTGATGTAACTCACCCTCTGGAGGTCTTGGGCAACAACGGCTGTGAACAGCTGATTGTGTCTCTAAACATACAACTTGGCTATCTCAACAGAACTGAACTGACATGGTTAATTTCTGTGCATTTTTAAAAGATGGACCTGTGTCGGGCACTTGGCAGTTATTGCTTTACTGCTGCTCTTTCTGATGAAGCTACAGTTATCCACCGGGAGAAGGCGAGCGCAGGATGAGCTTTACCACAGTGGCCACTTAACAAAATGTTTCCAACAAAAAAAAAAGTGTCAGCAACAGAGCAGGGCTGTGTTTGGAATTGAATTCTACCATACCAAACATACTACATGTGCCATAGAGTTACATGTTGCATGTAGTAGCCTATAGTATGAGTAGTATCCCATTGCGAACACGACCCAGTTTTGCACCCGCAATGATTCAAATTCTCTAGTAAACCTCACTGATGTCACTTACCTCAAATGGGCGACTATGCTTAGTTCATTGGGTTGCCACCTTCAATGTGGAAAATAAGGGACACCTTGCCAGCGGCCCCATGCCCGGGGGACACAAATCAAGCGGAGCGTCTGGGGGTCCTCCCCCATGAGATTTTGAGTGTCAGACACTTCATTTCCTGCAGTCTGGTGAATTTTTATGCACCAATTTGTGCTTTTTATGCATCAATTTCAAAGTCCTCTGCTACTCTCAACATGAATGTAAAGGAAATGAAGAGTCAATAAGAGTAAAGCACAGTTGCATCAATTATATTAAGGATTAAAACATCAGATCATAGACATGGACAAAATGTTTGGTCTGTCAAAATACACTATTTGGTATATTTGGAAGAAGCAAGAACCCGTTGATAAACTCGGAAATAGCAAATGACCTGGTAGACCACAGAGACCACTATGGTGGATGACTGAACAATACATTTATTTGTGAAAATAAATTAACAATACATTTATTTGTGAAAATAAATTAACAATCTTTTTTTACTGTCAAACTGATCAGAACAACTCTCCTGGATGTAGGCATTGAAATAAAGATCAACCTATTCCAGAGTGAGGGAAATGTGGAGAAACAAAATCCTACTATAGAATGAGGAAATCTCTGTCCGTCTGTCCATCCGTCCATCTGTCCGCATCCATTTTGCTCCTCAACGGGTTGGCCAATCAATCTCAAACTGCACATGGGCATTGAGCATTGGCATAGGCAGGGACTGACGGAGCTGATTTTTCCATTTTCCCAAATTTACGCTGTTTATGCGCCTTTTTGGCAAGTCTGCGTGGAGTTGTGGTGCGCGCATCCCCGGAAGTCTGCACATAGTTGTGGCGCGCTCATCCCCGGGTACGGACTAGTAATTACTAAAACTTAAAAATTAAAAACTGTACAGTTTGCCTTGTACTCGTTTCCACTGACAGGACTGACCCACTCGTGCTCCGTCTGCCACTCAGTTCTGTATTTGGACAGCCTCTTTCTTTTTACGGGCGGACTTGAGCTGGAGGTAACGTTATTCGCCGACATTTTTAAAAACCGTGCGTCTGAGTCTCCGTAACCAGGGCAACGATGACGTTGAGTGACAGTGACAGACAAGTTGCCTGTCATTCTGATTTAATACTTCTCCACTATGTCTCGTGAAACTCTTTTGGTTTTATTATTTCTCATGTCATTCCAAGCATGTGAAAACGTAGTGTATGCATTAGAATAGGGTGTGCACGAAAATACGGGACAAATCGCGTCCCGTATTGATTCAGTAAGGGACGGTGCATTTTATTTTTCAATACGGGATGATCCCATATTATACGGGACGGGTGGCAACGCTATTAGTTCACCTCAATCAGATTATTCTGATTGAGAATCAGATCATTCTGATTGAGGTGGTTACATGAGGCATTTTTATTCTGATTGGGCTACTATTCTGATTATTAGTGGAATAAAAGGCTCCATGTAAACACAGCTACTGATACATCCGATTGATTTTGTGTTTACATCATGTCAGCTTGTTAGCTAGCTAAACATAGTTTCTGGTCAGCTAACCATCACTGTCTTGTTGTTAACACATGATTATACTGATTATCACACTAGCTAACTTAGTAGAAGCTAGCATTAGCATAATTAACATTAACATTAAATTGACCGTATCAAACTAGTAATTTTTACTTAGAACGTTACTGATTGGGTCCACAACAAGCTTTTTTGAGTATCTCTCTTTTTCTAGCTTGGTTGTAATATATTTAGACATTATTAACTAACAGACAATTCTCTAATGGACCTCCATGATGGAGTCTGATGTGGTTGTTTGTAGATTTGTGACACAACTCCTATTTAGCTATCACTATTGCAACTGATTGTAAAATAGGTTAGTGAGAAGTAACTTTGAAATGCCACATCCATAAAGAAAAAATGATTTAAAGTAATCCATAAAGTAACACCGCTGTTTACTGTAGGCAGCTGTACAATTTACAAGTTATAGGGGTGGACAAATAACCAACACACCTACCAATATGAATATCAAATATCTAATAAGGAGGAGTAGGGCCACTGTTTGCCCTCAGAACAGTTTCATTACCTTTATCTTCATTATCATTATCTTCATTATCATCTTGGCATATGGGAACATCATGAGGGAACAGTGTTAGCACCCTAGGGTGCTCCTGGTCCTGTAAAATGGCTTCATATTCCTTGTCTGTTATAAGATCATGCAGAGTAATAAGACCTAAGGACTCCCGCATTGAATCATTTTGCAGTTTTTGTGACCGATGCTCCTGCAATTCAGGCAACAACTGAATTGTCCTCTGTGGATCTATGTTCAACAGATTTAGTCCCGGAAATGCCTTGACTAGAACTGCATGATTTGCATGTCTGAACATATCTGTATTCAGAGCGACGAATTTCCAGCAGGAAAGAACTACTGCAAAGTTGTGCTGACTCTCTTTTGTGGAGGCTAAAAACCGGAGGACGTTTATTCAACTGGATGTAAAAGGGAAACAAAAGGGTTTTGATCACACATACACACACACACACAGAAAACACAACGTTCTGCTGTGCTAATGGTCCGAACTGACTGAGCCCATCTCTGCTGTTGGTTCTCCATTTAAACAAAAAATGCTGGCAGCATTTCAGATTCTCGCTTTTCATGCCAACCTCTTTCCTTTTCTCTCTTGTTCTCTCACCCCCCCCCCCCCCCCCCCTCTCTCTCTCTCTCTCTCTCCCGCTCTCTCTCTCTCTCTCTCTCTCTCTCATGGCCTTGCTTGGTGTGTCTCTGCCAAACTTGACCATGGCCTGCCAGCCTGTCCAGGGCCAATGCTTCAGGCTGCCATATAAACAGGCCAAGCTGAACATTCTTCAATTTTCAGAGCAGCTAATGATCATCTTCTGTCCAAATGCGTATAGAATACGTAAGAACTTTCTTCTTCTGTCATGTCTTCTTCATCTGTCATCTGTGAGCAAAAGAATTAGCACCAAATTTATTTGCCTGGGCTATTACAATTCTCTGCTTGGCTTCCTACTCATTTACAGTCGGAATTCTATTCAATTATTTCTGCAAAATGCAACCTATTTTGATGTGATATGAATAATTGAGCATGAACATACAATGCTATTTAGCAATGGTTGGACCAACCATTCCTAAAACCTGATCTTATTTATCAAAATCACCTGTGGTTGGTTAACTGACATCCTGTGATGCTGACAGGTTTGCCGTTTTTATTAGTTCTCAGTGTGAACACAGCATACGAGACCATGGTAACTCTCCTCTCTCTGTCTCTCTCTCTCACACACACACACACATGCGTGCACAGAGCGAGGGAAGGGTAATTTCACCAGCTTCACACTCGTTAGCCTTTTTTAACTCCATTTAGCCTTCGTTTTGTCTTCACAAACCATGTGATCCTGCTTAACATTTTTCAACCTACCCCCCCACCACCCCACACACACACACACACACACGCACACACACACACACACACACACAGAGAAACCATGTGACCCAGTCACAAGAGAGACTAATGGCCAATTTATTTAACATTTAACAGTGCTTTTGGTGGTGACTTGTTTCCTACTTCTCTAAAATAGTGGTGGTGGTGGTATACAACAAATCTATCTCCTAAGCTTCTTAACCTGATTGCCATTGAGTGGAGAGTGGTTTCATTTTTCCCGTCATTAGTCATTAGTCCCCATTGTCACCACTGCAAGTCACACCATTAGACGTTTAATCTAATCCTAAAGATTTGATTGTATGACCCAAAGGCTCAAACATAATACAACATACGAACAACAGACAGAAAAGACAAATATATAGAATGTAAACATAAAAATAGAATATGAACAATGAAAGCAATAATAGCAGTTTAAACAATTGTGGGGTTATATATAAGAATTTTGCTGACAATTCCAACACATTACTGTAAGTGTGGGAAAGAGCATGGCTGGATCAACTTACAGTTCCACCAGCGGACGACCTCAACATATGAGACATCACATATGTTTTACTAAAAGGCTTCTTCTTGAAGAGGAATGTTCATATTTCATATTTGGCCTCCTCAAAACCCGTCAGTTTTTACAAGCTCCCATGTTCTTGGACTGATTTTCACCGAGGCTCAAATAAAAAGAAGGAATAATAACTTGCACGGCTGCATGACTGGTTTCTAGTGGGGGTCCAATTTCCTCAAGTGGCAGGGAGCGGCTACAAGTGAGAATGAGTATAAAACAGGAATTATGAGTGGAGGGATTTTCATTGTAGCTCAAATAAAGAGAAAAAGGCCAATCATAACTCCCTTTCTTGTTCTTTCTTAAGGGGGACATAATATTTCCTTAAGACTGGCTAATGTGTGTGTGCTTGCGCATGTGTGTGTGTGCGTGTGTGTGTGCACGCGCACATGTGAGTGCACGTTTGTGGAGGCCTGCATAGTAATAACTGTTATTATTCTGTTATTAACTGAATATGTTATTGACTGGTTATCATGTATCATTTTTGGCTTAATAATGTAATAACAACAATGTAACAACACTGACATTTCTTTAAATGTCTTTTCCACATCAAGGAAATAAGTAAGGGTAACACTAACAGTAATATTAAATTGGACTAAATGTTTCTATTTTAAGGAAATCTCTTTACATTTATAAATGTGGACTATGAATGAATTTAATTTATTAGTTGTATTGAGTGAGTGTCACCAGAGTGCACTAACCCCATCTTTTGTTTTTTTTTAACATTTTCTGTTTGTTTTGTCTAATTTTTTTTTTTTTTTTTAATCATTGGAATCTCAACATCATTGTAAATGAGGGCCACCCTCAATGATTTCTTTGAGGAAAAAGAGATTCCTACAGATTGGCTGTGTTCACCGTCTCCTTCTCCAGCGCCTGTGGAGGCTTTACAGATGCTGGTTACCTCAACCTCCTGCTAGATGACAGCTCATCAAGATGAGTGACAAGTGTTGGGGCGGGAACTTGACCGATGAGAGGCCGGAGGGCGGGACTAACAATACACTTCCTGTCTCAAGGAGAAAACGTGAATATTGCAGTCCACTTAAGTTCTTTGGACTTTGCGGCATTCACAGTGGTGGATTACCTTTACCTCTCTTACCTCTCTTAACAGAGCTCAATTAGTCAGCAGGCCTCCTCTGCCTCAAGGCCACACCCACAACTGACAACATCCACCACTGCTATCTCTCTCTGCTCAGGTCATATCAAGATGGCTGTCGCTAGGACCCCAAGCAAGCGTAGCTGTCCTCACCTATGCCTGTCTATATATAACAAGCTAAATGGGTGGGAACAACTGAATAATTGGGCAGTAGGATTATTGGGACAACCGCCCACTCACCAGTCCCTGGGGCTACAGTATGCACAGCTTTAATACACAGGCTAATGTGTGTATTAGTGTGTGTTTATAGGATTGGTTGGAAACCTGTGTCTTCATCGGGGTGGTTTGTTCTGTCAGTTGACTATGTAGAGCCAGCCCAGATAGCAAGGCAACATTGATTTAATGTTGAATTTTGATCAGAATCATCAGTTTTGGTTGAGGCTGAAGAAGCAACAGTGAATTTACATTGATTTTTAGTTAGCTTTGTAAATGTAGAAAAATAGGCACTGAATCAATATTGATATTTAGGTTGTAATTTATGAATTATGAATGACAACATATAAATCAGGCTACATTTTCTTTGACCTCTCACCCTGGACCTTTGTCTTCAACCTTCAGTAAAGTAGTATAAACTATCCTGTTAATCCATTTTTGTTCACTCTGTGTACACCATGTTGAGCCAAGGAGACACTGATGCTAACACCAAGATTTGATTTTCATTTCTGAGTTTGTCTTTCCCTTTTCCACAATCACCTCAAATTTTTCATTGTATACAAGGGTGGGGAGCTGTAGTGTAGTTGCAGGTATAAAAAGAAGAGTCCATTAGGACTTTAATTCTCATTTAGACAGAGAAATAGTAGGGAAGACTGTAGCTGAAAGTAGAGGAAAGCTGTGGTTGCATTTGATCCCAGGACAGTCCAGACTCAATCAGTCAAACCAATCCAGGAACTGAAGAATAGTGATCGAGAAACACAAATCAGTACATAGGATTTGGCAAGGACACCAGCACATTATCTAGATACAAAAGCATATCATCAGCATATAATGAAATATAATTCTTGGTACCTTTCACTTCTGTAGGCTTTATGTCTCTGGATTGGTGGATCTTCTTGGCCAAAGGTTAAAGAGATACAGTAAATACTAGTGTGGAGGCAGGATAACTTGGATGTGTGCCATGTGAAATAAAGAAAGGAGATGAGCACTGATTGCCTGTCAGTAGCATTGCATGTGGATTGCAATACAAGGTTTTTATCACTTTCATAAATTCTTTGCCAAAGCCCATATACTCCATTATATGCCATAAATAGGGTCACAACTGTCACATTCACTCACTCTGCCCCCTGGTACACTCCTGAACTACGGAAACTCAAACAACAAGGAAGACAACTGGAATGACATCACAAGAAACCTGGACTCACCGTACATGCCCTGGCCTACAAAGAGCACATTCACCATTAAGTCTGCACTCAACACACCCCGCTCCACCTTCTACTCCGGCATCATACACTCTGGCTCCTCCAACCCCAATGCACTGTTCTCCACCATGAATAAGCTCCTCAAACCAATGGACAATATCCCGCACTCCTTCACCCTGGAAAAATGCAACAACTTCCTGTCATTCTTTCACTCCAAAATTTTAACCATATACAACCAGCTAGCCGCCACCTGTCCCCTAGCCACCACCTGTCCCCCCCAATCCAGGCTTTTGAACACACCACAGTACAGAAACTGCTCTGCTTAAAGTCACCACGACCTCCTACTCTCCTCTGATTCCGGCTCGTTCAACATCCTCCTCCTCCTCGACCTCAGTGCAGCCTTCGACACCATCAACCACTCCATCCTCCTCAACCGCCTGCAATCCTGCATTGGCATAACTGGTTCAGCACTCTCATGGTTCAAATCATACCTTTCCGATAGATTTCACTATATCTCCATCAACAACTGCAAATCCGATACCACCCCAGTCACCCATGGTGTCCACCAAGACTCGGTGCTTGGTCCCCTCCTCTTCATCTTCTAGATGCTCCCCCTAGGCCACCTCATACGCCGCCACGGACTACAGTTTCACTGCTATGCCGACGACACCCAGCTCTACATCACCACCAAAACCATCACCCCTGCCATTCTCTCCACCCTCACGAATTGCCTCACTGAAATAAAAACCTGGATGAACAGCAACTTCCTCAAGCTCAACTGCAATAAATCGGAAATCATCATCATCTGCCCCAAATCCCTCCTCCCCTTCTCCCAGGACTTCTTACTTAATATCGATGGTCACACAGTCACAGCTTCCCCCCTGGTCTGAAACCTTGGAGTCACTTTGGATCCCACCCTCCCCCATCCTTCAAGCTGCACATCAACAACATCACCAAAACATCCTTTTTTCATCTCTGCAACATTGCTCGACTTCGACCCACCCTCTCCTTCTCAGCTTCTGAAACACTCATCCACGCTTTCAGAACCTCCAGACTAGACTACTGAAACAGCATCCTCTCCGGTTGCTCACCCACTCCCACTCCATTGAACACATAACACCCATCCGTCAACACCTTCACTGGCTCCCAATACAGTACAGAATCCACTTCAAGATCCTCCTCATCACATACAAAGCTCTCAATAATCTCGCCCCTTCATACCTGACAAACCTTTGCCATCACCACACCCCCACCCACCACCTCAGATCAGCTGATGCCAACCTCCTGACCCCCCATCACCAGGACCAAGCACCGCACCTTGGGGGACAGAGCCTTTTCCATTGCTGCCCAGACCCTCTGAAACTCCCTCCCTTCACACATCAGAAACTTGGACTCACTCCCTTCATTCAAAAAATAAACTCAAAACCCACCTTTTCAAAAAGGCCTACAATATCTGACTCCCACTGCCTCTCCAGAACTGAAATGCACACTCATGTTATTATTTTATCATCTTCATTTATTATCATCACTTTTGTATCAATTGTATTTATGTATTTTATATATTTATTTTCTTTTTCCGCTAGCTTTGAGCTTTGAGTACCATGTAAAGCGCTTACAAATAAAATGTATAATTATTATTATTATTATTATTACTATTATCCCAATGGACTACTGTGGGGAGAATATTTTCCATATTTTTGCTCAGCAAATATCTTGATATCACTGTTGATCAATGATAAGGGTCTATGGCTAGCACACAATGCGGGATCGTTCTTATGAAGTAAAGATATTATTGTGATATTTACATCTCTGTTGAAATGAGTAATGCGTAATGAACATTTCTAATATGTGAGGGCCTACCTCTGGCCAAAAACGTAACATTCTGGTGGGATGGCATCCCATCCCGGAGATTTCGTTTTATTCATATATTTGAGTGCCATGTAGATTTCATCAAGAGTAATAGGTGCATCAAAGACTTTTGCATTATATATTGAGGATCCTTAAAAATACAGTCGGTAAGACAGGGAACACCCACAAAAACATTATATTACATTATTATTCTCTTGCCTTGATGAAAACAATGCATAGTTGACATAGGTTACCATGTTAAAGAGTCTATATGCAGTCCAAATATATTCATGTTATATATTGGATTTCATTAAATCTTTGGATAAAAGATGCTTAAAAGTTGTTTTGTGGTGTTGGTATGCACCACCTACAAGCTGAAAACCCCAGATTTCAAATTCTATTTTTTGACTTAAAATAATACTTAATAAAATTTACTCATGTATCACTTTTCCACAGTCTGTAGCGTGCACGGTAAATGCTGGACTTTCACATGGAGTGGTCTGTTTTTGAGACCTTGATTTTTACAACAAAACTGAGTCAGGAACCTGTCTATTTTTTCTGCACGTGGCCAACATGTGTAACAGTTCTCTTATACACTCTGTCTACAAGTCTTTATAAAGATATATTTGTGTTTCTTAGCCCATGTCAGAGTGTATTTATTTCCCAGGGTAGTTTTGCAGATACTGTGCTCTCACTTAGCTAGCTCTAAAATTAGACAGAACCTGAATTAGCTGAATGTGAATCTAAGGAGTGATATCTGGACACTTTTATTCAGTTTCTCAAAATGAACAGTCCAAGTTGGACAGGCCTGCCTATGCCATCAGGGAGAATGTTGACTCATTAGTTCAACCTAGATGCAGCCGCTATCCAGCAGTATGTTTTTTTTTCTTTTCACTAAATTTTTGAGACTGTTTGTATCTGGCTCTAATGGTGTGAATTGTCCTGACACTAAATCCCCATCCATTTTCAGACCCCAGGTAAGCCAAGGCTTGCTTTGCTGTGCTTTCATAGCACATACCTCTGGACTGCACCATAAAACTGTGTGGGTGTAATAAAATTGATTCAATGATTAATTACAGAGTTGTTTTCAGGTTGGGCTGAGAACACCAGGTTCTTTTTATTGGATCATTCATTGGATTGTTACTTTTTTCATTAAGGGCCAAACATGCTGGTTTTGTACATTTGTGGACACACTCTCCCATAGCCAGAAAATCAGAAACAGGGCACTGCTTCTTTTTCTGTTTGGGAAGAACATAGTAAGAAGAACTGGGTAACATTTTACTTGAAGTGCATTATGATGCATTAGCAGATTATAATCCCATTATCCCAAGAGATGACCTTTACTGCTATGATCTCATCTGCTACATTACCCAAATATTGGTGGCTTGTGAAGGCTAGTTAGACTAGTTTGCTAGTCAAGTCAAGATGAGCTGAACTACTAAAATCCAATCTTGGACAGCACGGTAGGGTTCAATTCAATTTCAATCCAACCAGTGTAGAATTATTTACTTATTTATTTTTTTCAAAAGACAACAATTTAAAAACTCTTAGATTTGATTTAAAGGAACAATCAGTAATATTTTATTGGCTCGTTGCACAAAATGACCATAATATGTCACAAATGTTCACAAATGTTGGTCAATTCCAGTCACTCCACTGTTACCTCAATGGCCAAGCAGTCCTGTCCATACTCTCTGTTTTGTTGGAAATTCTCCACACCCCCAGGCATTTCAATATACACCCTTGCATTCAGAAATATCAGTTTCATTGGTCCAAACGTGGAAGAACATAGGATTCAGTGACCAAACGATCAGCTTGAATGAAGTCTAAAAAGCCTTGTTCTAACGCCAAAAAGGCCAATGACAAAGCCCGCTCTAAAACCAGAGTGAACATTGCTGCAGCATTTCGAAGATGGAGGTAGCTTAGGGCTCTGAAAAACTTCAAGACCAATGCAGAGTTGGCCTTACATTTATTGGACAGGTAAGCAACCTATGATGTAGCTAATGTTAGCCACACAAGCAAGCTAGCTAAGGTTTCTTGTTGATGCAACATAGCAAACATTAGCTCGCCACAGCTACCCTATGCATAAGTAAATATCTGTCAAGCAATTTGCTCACAAATAACCTGTTGCTAGTAAATGGCTAGACTGTATTGGGTAAAGTTGGTTAGCATTAGCTACAGCTTGAGCTGCTAGACCTCTGGGTTAGCATAGCATCACTAACTATTGATGCCATCTTTTGCGTATATATTTCATTATTTAATAGATAATTCAAGATAATGAAATAATTGAATGAGATAATGAAAGTTTGTAGATAAGAAATGATTCAATTAAATTTATTGTCAAAGAATTTGTTTTCTCATTTATATTTTTGTTTTGTTTATTTAGTATATTTTGAATATTTTTGAAACAATGAGAGCAGTAAAGTCCCAATACCTTTCTCACTCTTATGATGGTTGTTTACAAATAATAAAAGTAATAATGATGAAGGGGATAACTTTCAACTTTTTTCTACTTTTTTCAACAATTTTTTCTCCTGGGTGATCAAGCCCCCGGACACCTCTAGCATTAAATGCACCCCTTGACAACCTAAGGCTCAAACTCTACAGTGACAACACTGTTCGTGACTACGGCATTCATGATCTTGGAAGGTCAGCAGGCTAGCTAGCTAGCCTACCCAGATCGCTATAGGCTGGTATGTCTAATTAGAATTTGGAAGGTCAGCTAGGCTAACTGGCTGGTTGGAAGGCTGGTAGGCTTTTCCACCCTGACAAGAAAAAATAAATAAATAAAATTCTGGGGGAAACACTGAATTCTGAACACTGAATTAGAATTTTTGGCATGAATATGGTCAAATTTATAGATATTAAATATGGCACAAAATATCTGCTATCAGCAGCTTCAGTAAAAAAATCAGTACCATATCATACATTTCTACCTATCATACCTAGTGTGAAATTGATTGTTGGCTGTTTTACATATACTGTATATATATATATACTGTATATACTGTATATATATAAATAGTATATTATATTACCTTCATTTTCTCTATTCTTATTTCTATTATATTTTTCTTTGCTGTATCATACTATTATTTGCTGCTGCAACAGACCAATTTCCCCACTGCGATCAAATCAGTGGAAAAATGGAGCTCCCTCTCCATTACATTCCAGACCAACAGCAAGATTAAAGCTGCAGGGATTTATCATCATGTCTGCCTTCCTGGCATCACCGCTCACCTGCGTGTGTGTGTGTGTGTGTGTGTGTGTGTGTGTGTGTGTGTGTGTGTGTGTGTGTGTGTCTGTGTGCGTGCGTGTGTGTGTGTGTGCATACTGTACTCTCTCTCCCTCGCCTCACCGTGTCATGAAGTTCATTGTATCTGAAATCATGTCGGACACGTCTCTCCCTCTTCTTCCCCAGATGTTTTTTCCATTGAATTTGTGTTATTGTTGTTATTATCTAATTCTTCTCGGCAAAAATGCGAACCACCTGCAGAAGAAAGACCAGAACACTGTACAGAGGAGGAAAAAATGGTAGAGAGTTAGACAGGACTGCAGAGGGATATGAGAGGGGGGATTTTTTATTTTATTTTTTATTTAACCTTTATTTTATTTAACCAGGTTCATCCCATCGACATTAATCGGCATCTCTTTTTCAGGGAAGACAAGACAAGAAGCAGCACAGACAAACAGAAGAGCTAGACCAACAACATACAGCATGTACACTTTGGAGAATATAGTCAAAGAGCGAGGTATATATAAAATCAAATGCATAAAGCAGTTTATAAAATCAAAATACAATCAAAATCATATAAAAAAGCGATAACATCCACTAGACAAAATCAATCATATGCTGCCAATATTTTGTGCCGATTTTCAATATCTTTAAATTTGACCATTTTAAGTATCCCCCATAATTTTATTCTTGTCAGGGTGGAAAAGCCTCTGAAACAGTCTTTAGACCATCATGGGACACTAAAACTCTTGTTTTAGCTGGGTTAGCAGCTCTATAAGGCAGGGTGACCCACCTATTCAATGGTAGGGGTAACTCTAGCATGTATGCATGTGTTTATGTGCCTGCCTCTAGAATCAAGTTAGACTAGATCCCTTTATCCAAAATATACCCTCCTCTGCCTCAAATCATGTTTTTTTTTAGGTAGTAAGAGCTATATGTTTCCCAGAACTAAGACTATTGAGGCAGAGAATTGTTCTGCTCCATGTGTGGCCCCAGAAGCTGATAGTTAAACATGTTATCCTCCAAAAACGATTTCTTCCTTAATCTCTGCCTTATAAAACTTGACTCTAACTTAACCTTGTCGACTCCTCTCCTGAAACACTAAAAAGAAAGAATGTAAATGTCATTGTTGGGTCAGGTTTCAGGTTAGGGTGAAGATTAGAGTTAGGGTTGGGATTGAAAGGTCAGCTTCAGTCTGGGTCAAGCCCAGCCTGACCCACATCTCTGGAACTCAGAAGATGCTTGGTATGCAACACTTCCTCACCTCTTTGCTTATACTGACTGATCTGCTTATATTCATTAATAATTCATTCATTCATTCACTAACTTATTTACACAGTAATTTATTCAGCAAAACATATTTAACATATTATTAAAGAGTAACTAAACCTCAAACCCAAAAGTGTGTAAAGCCTGACATCTAATGGTAAAAAGCATGCTACTGAAATTGCCATCTGCTATTGGCTGATCTTTGGTGCCAGGTGATGTCACCACCTGTTGTACTCTATATAAGGTAACATCACCTGGCACCAAAGATCAGCTAATAGCTGATTAGATGTCAGCCTTTACACACATTTGAGTTTGGGGTTTAGTTGCTCTTTAATGTCACACTTCATTGTATAATATAAGATGACACACTTCATTGTATAATATAAGATGACACACTTCATTGTATAATATAAGATGACACACTTCATTGTATAATATAAGATGAAAACTATGTAGTTGCAGCAGCAAAACAGTAATAGGATACAGAAGACAAAAATACATTTGAATTAATAAGAGTATAGCAAATGGGGGTCATAAACGCAATATACGCGTTTCAACACTAGCACTTAACACCAACATGTTAAGTAGAAATGTATGAATAAAAAGTATGGGTATAAAGTATGGATTATAGCATTATGAGGGTTGTGCAAAATAAAAGGAGCACAAATTACTGAGACAAAGACAAATGGCTAAATTAATGCAAAATATGCAAATATAACAAAAATATGAAATATATGCAAGGACTATGAACACATATAGTATGAAATAAGTGGAAACATTTTAAAAACATAAATATATATGTATATGTATGTATATATATATAGCAAAGAGAAAGATATGAGAATATGAAGAAAACAGAATTTACAGCAAATACACACAATGTTCAAAATGTGATAACGCATTTAGTTTTCCAGAGATAGCGACATAATTTTCCAGAGACAACAAAATAATGGGCATTAAATAATTATCTTGTTATCTCGAGAAAACGAAACTGTTTTCCCGAGAAAAGTTTCAGTTTTGGATTTCACCCTTAATTTGGATTTGTCACTTCCTGTGGGGAGAAGATTTCCCACCAGTGACCAAATGGGAGGGAGGGATCAAGAAGGAGATTTCCACCTCCAGGGTTGATGCACTATCAGACACCTGCAGGAGGAATGCATTCCTACAGACTACCAGCATCTAGACCAGTAATGGTGCCAGGATTACAATCTTGGGTGTGCCAGAGAAATGCATGGATGGTCCATTTTTTCTAATTGTTCTACTGATTGAAAAGGTTTTTAACATGGTTGGCTTGGTGGCATACACTGTCGCTGACAGGCATTATAGCCAAACTGTAATGTCAAGAATTTCCTAAATTCTTAATCTCTGTGAACTGTAGTAGGTGATATTGCACCAGTGGGTAATACTGCCATGTGTGGCTCACAGTTAAACACGTCCATCAAAGACACCATTGCGCCACCAACGTGCAACATCGCCTACTGGCCTACAAGGCTTCTGCCCTTGAATAGTAAGTTCTCATCGTGTGAGGTACTCATTATACACCAGCTAGCAGTAGCTCTAATGGCCACCAATGGTCTTTTTGAACCGTTTCAATCTGGCTTCAGGTCTTTCCATAGCACTGAGACTGCGCTCACACAAGTGATAAATGTCAAGAAATACTAAATTGAAGTATTCCTATATGACCATCCCTAGCACTGTCTAGCTCGGGGCTATGTGGATTTTGACATAAAAATTTTGCCTAGTGCAGCAATATAACAGCAATATAACAATATAACAGTAATAGTAATATAACAGGCACCAGGAGTTTACCGGTATCCACCGTTGTTTTTTCCTTTGTTTTTTTCCCCAGCCTGTATTTGGGGCTGGCCTTTATTTGTTCGTGTCGACCACGGCCCCGGCCATTATCGGAGACCCAGCTTTTAATTGACTACCGGCCACTAGAGGAAATACGGTAAGTAACATCTCCTCTATCGGCGACAAGTAGGAACTGCAACAACACTGCACCTCCTACACAAGTTTCTGCCACTTTGGATTGGGAGTGTCTTGAATCCCCAATGGGTGGGGAGTTTTTAGTCCTAAACAGAGCATGGGCCAGAAAGTGAGTTCTGAAAGCCAGAAAGTTCAGCTGGCCAAGTACTGGTTGAGTCGTTGGTATTGATGAACAACCCTATCCAGATATATTAATTTTGTACTATGGGGCTATAAAAAACGTATTTATTTAAGAATCAGAAGTAGATGAGTCTGGTTATGGGCATACATAGTAAATGTAGAGGTAAGCTATGGTGCCGCTGTCAGTGCATAAGGAAAGCAAAGAAGCCTGGCCAGGCCTCATCCAACGAACACTTGTCATCTTTCTGTAAACAAAACTCTCGCACAGCAACTTGTCCAAAAAAACGAATAAACAGCTTTATAAAAACCATCGAACAAGCTCTCCGATCTGAGAGGCATTTTCATTCCCAATCAGATAAAATGGTGATAGAAATGATAGAAATGTTGCCAACCAATCACACATCCTCCTTTAACCAAAAGCACCTCTTTTCAGGGAGTGTGTGTGTGTGTGTGTGTGTGTGCGCACGCTGATCACCTTGCCAGTGTTAATCCTGTCTTAGATTGATCCTCAATAAACCATGTGAGGACTGTGGATCAGACCAGCTGCACTACAGACGCTGCTTTTGATCTTTAGCCTAACACAATGGAAGACATCATGTTATCACTATCACTATTACCCATCTCAAGTGTAATGGTGTGTGTGTGTGTATGTGTGTGTGTGTGTGTGTTCTTTCCGTCAATGCGTGTATAATCATCCCCAGGATTCCAGCTCCATTCTTGAACACACATGATCTCTAGTTTTGTCGTCTAAAAGACATGCAGATAGATAGTGTGCGTATGCATATATGTAGAAAAAGGAAGAGCAAGATAAAGATGCAAAGAGAGACCGATAGAGTTGTCAGTGTAGAATTCAGATCAAACAGAAAACAGTTAAGAAACAAAACCTTTCTGAGGTCTGTATGTGTGTGTGTGTGCATGTGTGTGCCACAACTTAAGGTCATGCACCTCCAATCGCTGTGGCTCTCAACCTCATCCACATGTGTTGGGGTGGTGTCCCTTCACCGCAGTGTATTCTTAGTCAGTCTCACACACACACACGCACGCACGCACAGAGGGATTAAACACATGAGCTTTCCTTGGCTGCAGCGGATGGCTTTCGCTCGCATCACTTCTCTTCATATCATTGTAATTAAGTGAAGCTGAGGCTATTCTCAGCTGTTTGACTGAACTCTCTGTTCGGACCAGCATCTTGACTGCATTATGTTGAATCTCCATGAGGTATTCACAACAAAACATCAAAACTATCAGTTTACAATAAGTGCTGCTTTTTCAGACAATGCCAACAGGTGCTCTTTGGAAACAGGAAATACTTTTTTCATTGAGGCTAACTGGACAGATAATACTTCGAAGGACCATAAAAGGACCAAGGCACTTAAAACTAGCATTACGAATGAATAACACACATGGCCTTCATCACGCTACATTGAGCATTCGTGCATTTTTCTGCTTGCCAGAAGGTCCAGAGGGTCTGCCATGTTTGAAATGCCTGTGGAAGTAGCATTTATAGACCAGCTGATGCTCCTGCTGATGCAAATTATCATTGCTGTTGCATTGAAAGATACTGTAGATTTTTCCATTTCACATTTCTCTACAATTCATATTTGTTGTCGAAGCGAGCTAGTAGAAGATCCAAGTTCCCAGATTTCCTGATAAGGTAAATAAGGTAAGTGTACTGTATGTGTGCTTTGTTGATGACATAATGGTACTAGGCCTTGCCTACTACATTTGCTTAGTGTATGTTAGCCAAAATTTTGGCCAATCCCAGACACTCCATGACATGATTTTGGGTCTTTTAGCACAGTTTTTTTTGGAGAGTTCCCTACCAAAGGAAGTGACATGCACATACATATTTGAGAGACTAGATTCAATTTGAGAAGCTAGATTCATTCATCAAATTTCATGAATGTCAATCCATATTTATACATATAAAGACAATCAGTTATGTACTTAGACACAAACAAGAAGTGCAAACCTTTAGATTGCATTTTGGCACTACCAGCGATCTGGAGGAAGCTCTACAGTGAAGTAAATGATGAACTTTTGAACAAAAGCAAAAAAAACTTTTGAGCAAAAACTAGGAAAATAAGGCCCAGGTTGAAAATAACTGAAATTATCCTTTAATGTTAATTCTGACTGTTTTCGCATGCATGCACCATGATTAAAGATATTTTGATTTTTTTTTTTTTAAAGGTTTTGCCATACCTTTTGGGCTCATTCACTCCCATTCAATTTCAAAAGGCAGAGAAAACAACTCCCAAGATTTCTCATTTGGTCAATAAAGGTAATCCGTCACTGTGAATGAGAAACAATCACATTTTGCAAAGTTGCATCAGAACGCTAATATCAGACTATAAAGTGTTATATTTTGAAAGAAGTTCAGTTCACCATTTCATAGCGTGCATTCGGGAACACCGCAAGAGACAAGGCAGGAGGGGGCTTCTTACTTCTTTCTTCTTTCTTCTTTTTTACCGCTTCTGGGTTCCTACATATCCAATTTCCACATTTTCCTGGCCAAAATATATCTTTCAACTAATAGCTAACATTCTCTGTGGTTACGTTAGGACCCGCCTTCTGTCAATAACAACCCAGTAAACGTAACATGCAAATCAAAGCAGGGCGCTTCTGCCATCTATAGGCTAGTCCGTAAAATGAAGCACAATTGTGGCTTAAAATTGCTGTCATCACTTATTTTGTGTTTCAACATAATGTATAACACAATACAGGTGTTGTCACTGACATATCTTTCTGTTTCTTTTGTCAGATGACTGCGCAACTATAAAAAAGTGATTTGATCGAGGGTCACAAAATGCTAAAAGAAATTAGCGTTAGCCTTGGTTAGCTAGTTAGCATTTCGTGACCCTCGATCACAGTTACTTGCGCAGTCAGAAACAGAAATATGTCAGTGACAACACCTGTATTGTGTTATAGGCTACATTATGTATAACATTGCTGGCAATGGTGAGAACCAATCTATACCCTGCAGAAGTACGGCAGCCATGTTTCTGTGCTTCATTGCATGGAACATCCTCAAGTTTCAGCTAATTAGGTCTATTCTAAGACTGATTTAGATGAGCAAATTATGTGTACATCTTGCAACATAAAAAGTTGGCTTATGGCATTAATACAGTGCTAACCTATTCCAGACAATTTTTCCAGACATCTTTTTTAAATTATATAACTCCATACCTACACTGTGAAGTAGTTCAATGTCTCAAGTGTGGGAAGTAGGCTAGTGTTGGCCATGAGAGAGTCTAATGTACTTGTCATGTGAAAATGTTCCAAGGTGGTGGTCCACTGATCTATGCCCAATGCACTCCTTATTATTATTACATGTCACACAGCACAGACACTAAAGACTTGGTCTATGTCTTGTGACTTTGACCCATACCGTTCACATCTCCTGTGCCTCTGTTCGGGAATGAAGTCGAAATCCTGGGGAATTTGACAACCTGGGAATTCCCACCATTCCCAGTCTGTGAGAATGCAGGCCATGGAGGACACTGGTGGTGGGAAGGTAGTGCTGTTCCTTTTTTACAGCTAGGAATCTGGATTGGTCGGTACCTCGTACACACTGGTGCTACCCTTTGTACCAGTCCTGACACCTCACCCACCCTACAACCGCCCGTTTTGCCCCCCTCCCTCTCTCTCTTTCTCTTTTTCTTTTTCTCAATATGTCGTACAGTTTCTTGTTTATCCCCACCCGGCGCCCCCTACCCCCACCACACACACACACACGCACACATTCTCTCAAGTCACCTGACATCAAAGCAGTCTTCTGGTTTGCAGCTCAAATTTGCAAGCTCTATATTTTCTGCACCCTAGATGTGAAGATGATGAGATTGAATTTTGCCAGACACAGAGCCTCCCAATGGATCTTGCAAGTTTCATGCAGAAATAGGGATAAAAAGGTAGAAAATTATGCTATTATCTGATTCCTGATAGGTTCTTTGTATAAACAATGCAGCATCCTACCAATCATCATTCAAGTGAGTGAATCGCTAAATAGGCTAACTAGAACTTCCTTCACATGGAGATCCCACGTGCGTTCGCTGTGGTCAAAAGAGGACAACGTGATGGCGAGTGTGTGTTTGTGTGTGTCCTAACAAGCATGAATTGGTTGGTGTATGTGTGTGGCAAGTCGGTGAATGTGTGTGTGTGTTGATGTCAGTCTATGGCTGTGTATGTGCGTATATGTGCCCGTGAATACCCCTTTGTCCATATGATGTAGTGTCCCATGGGTGCCAAGTGGACGCCCCGTGTTTCAGCCTGGTCAGAGTGCCTCCTAGGCTCATTATGAGCCTGGCTGCCTTTATGCTCTTGGTCCACGCACACACACACACACACACACACACACACACACATCCTTGTTCTTTTATCCTTGTGAGGACCTTCATTGACTACATTCATTCCCTATCGCTTACCGTTACCCTAACCTAAACCTAATTCTAATCTTATTCCTAAACCCAAATCCTAATCCTAAACTAACCTTAATCCTGACCCAAACCTAAACCCTAATCCTACCTCTAATCTTAACCGTAAACCCAAATCCTAATCATAAACTAACCGCTTGAAGAAGTGAGGACTGGCTAAAATGGCCTCAATCTGAAGGTCTAAAACTCAAACTGGTTCTCACAAGGGTAGAAGTACATGAACACACACACACATACACATACACACACACACACACACACACACACACACACACACTTGTCCAGGCAGCACCCAGCCAAGAGAGGCCTGGTCAGGGTGTTGATGCCCATGGCATCACCAGGGAGGTGGCACCCTCACAACCCAGCACAAACACTGCATTGCTTCAGCAGCGAAAGACCGAGCTTAGCAACAGCTTTGTCTATCCTGCTGGCCAACCTCAAACACCACACACACACACACACACACACACACACACAAATGAGTACACTAAATGATAGCCTTTTCATGAATAAAACATGCAGGAACACTAGGTGCTGGAGACATTTAGGGATACTAGGGGGTCATTACATAACGCCGGCCATAGCGACAAATGAAAAAGCCTTTAATGAAGCTGAATACCTGCCAGCACGGCAATCTGAGGCACAACAATCCCCAGAGTTTGATTTTCTAAGGAAAAACAGATCTCATCCCATTCCATCCTGCTCAACGTAATGCTCTTGCCCTGTTGTTTTCCTCATTTCGGTATCAGCGTGAATGAAGACTTTGTAATTGACCATAGAGAATGTTTTCTCTTCTCTCTCCATCTGAGTGTGTCCTCTCAGCATCTCTGGATCATTAGAAGGTATAACCAACAGAAAGGTAGCTGGGGTTGGTTATGTACCAGGAATAGAAATGTTAATGCTGAGGAGACTAGTGTATGTGCATTTGTGTGTTCTTGTATGTGTGTGCACATGAATGCATTTATGCATATGTGTATATGTGCATGCATACTGTATGTGTGTGTGTGTGTGTTCACAAAGTGTGCATCTATATCTCTTGCTTCCCTCCCTCCCTCCTTCCTTCCTTCCTTCCTCCTGCCAAGGTCTTTAGAGTTTTATGGCAGCAGTCTGGTAGATAAAAACCCAGAACAAGGCCCAACATTCACATACTACTAATCTGAGCCTTTGTTACCTGAGAATCAAGGGCAAATAAAGTGAATGAAGGTGTTTTTTTCCGTTACACCGTCAAGTCACTGTCACGACTTGTGTTCTGCTTTCATGGTATCTTTTCCATAGATTCTCATGTCTTTCTGTTTGTAAATTTTGGCCAACCACCAGCACCATATTCTCTGATGTCTCCATTATGTTGCTGGTGTGCATTTGTGTGTGTGTGTGTGTGTGTGTGTGTGTGTGTGTGTGCGTGCGCGTGCATGTGCATTTCTTCTTGGGGGTAAAACAGCTACAAAGTCAAATCTACAGGGGATTTGTTTACTTTTATTGAAGCTGTCTGGTGTCTCCACTGCTTTAAGGCCCCAGGAAATGAAAAGACTGGTTTCAAGGTAGAGCTTCTGAGAGGAGTGACACTGAGTTCAAAGACTTTGTTTGGAATGAAGAGTCTGAAGGGGAATTCTCTCAAAAATGCAGACAATACAAACATGGCATGAAGAAGAATGGTAGGCAGGATTTTGACCGGTTTTGATCCATATGAAAATACCAGTTTTTCATTACATGCTTTATTGAAACTAGGATAGTGTAAGGAGGCACTTCACCTGGGGCACTGGCTGTGAAATTACAGTGCAGTACAGTACACCAAAGACATCGGTTTGAACCCTCTATGGCTGGATTCATACCCCCCAAGTTATTCATAAGTACGCTTTCCCATACTTCCCAATCTTTCAACTTAACATGCTGACATTGTTGGCAGCATATATTCACACAACTCTTTTCATAATGCACATAATGTGGGATGCAGACTTTTTTCACATTTTCATTCATAGATTTCTACTTAATATGTCCTAGTGTTGAAATTGTTGGGTGTGTATGTTTATATAACCACCATTTGCTCTATTCTTATTTATATTATATTTCTTCACTTGCTGTGGTAATGACCCAATTTCCCCACAGGAAGCATTAAAGTTTAATCTAATGTAATCTAATCTAATGTAATCTAAATTAATGTAATCTAATCTAACCTACCCCGGAAATAAACTTGGTCACATTGTATGAATTATTGTCTACACCCACTTCATATTACAGGTCTGGTACCATGTAAATACATATGAATTACTATTGAATCTAGAAAATAGACCTGCTTCATTTTACAGGTCCAGTACCATGTAAATACGTATGAATGCAAATATGTTGTTAATGAACAGTTCATACGTTGTTAGTAATTAACAGTGCAATAACTAAATGGTAAGTTAGTCCAGTTAGACAATAACATCATTTAAGATCAAATAAAGCAGCCAAGTTTCTTTTTGTTAACGTCTAACTAGGAATAGTTCATACATTGTTAGGGACCTGTAAAATGAAGGGTTACCAAATCCTCTTTATGTTTTGAGAGCTAAATTAACAAGGGGCTGGGATGATCCCTGGTCAAGAGGGTTCTGATTGGACAGATTGGCGGTCTGGACAGGAGTCTCAATGGTCTTGTCAGTAATGGTGGGGAGGGCAGGATTTGTTGGAGAGGCCTTGTCAAGGGCAGAATTTTCCAGGAAAAGGGAGTAGCTATGTCTTGTCAAGATTGACAGACGTCCAACTAGAGATATCAGCCTGAGTGTCATGTAGTTGGAGAAGCTGTGTGAAGTGTCGACCAGGCCAAGCTGTAGAGAGAAGAGAAGGGGATCTAGAACTGAGCCCTGTGGAACCCCAGTGGAGGGGGAGTGCTATGAAGACAGAGATCCCCTCCATGTTAGCTGATTTTTGGTCCAAGAGGCAAACCATGAAAGAGCAGATCCAGAGATCCCAAGGTCAGAAAGGGCAGTGAGGAGCATCTGGTGGTTGACCGTGTCAAAGGCAGCAGATATGAGGACTGACGAGAGGACTGTAGAAAGCAGCAGACAGGTATAGGAGATTGAGGACTGGAGGAGAGAAGGCAAGGCAAGGCAGCTTTATTTGTATAGCACATTTCATACACTGGGGCAATTCAAAGTGCTTTACAGAGTAATAAAAATACAGTAAAGTTAAAAGATTTACAATTAAAAAGTGCAAAATTACAGACAAGATATACAAAAGATAAAAGACTTAAAAAGTAAACTAGTGCAGTTCAAATCAAGTGAAATAGAAAGATAAAAGAACACAACAAATACTCCCACTTTTAGATGCACATTATGAGTGAACCCATATGTTTTTCTTGAATTTTCTTATCCCCTGTCCTTCCTGATTCTACTCTTGATCTGATATTTAGGCAGAGGCAGACGAGAATCATAGATTCTCCTCTTGGTCAAAACCTCACCATCCACAGATGGATGAGAATCATACAGGGTAAAGCTCTGTCCCCCCCCACATATAGTGTTCACTCATGCGCAAGTAAGCATTACCCGGACAAGAAGAATGAAAAATCGTACTTGCCCGTGTCAGCTCTGTTGGGATCCTGAACAGAAACAGTTAAAATGAAGGCTATTTAAAAGCTAAGCTGAAAAGATACATTTTTAGCCATTACAGGGTAGAGCAGTGTAAAATCAGAAAGTTTTTAGCTTTGACTTAAAAGTGGTCAGAGTCAGGCTTGTCTAATATCATCTGGGAGGTTATTCCAGGTCTGTGTTGCATGATAACAAAACGCTGCTTCACCGTGTTTTGTTCTAACTCTTGGGACAGCCAGTAGGCCAGCCCCAGATGTCCTAAGGGTCCTAGAAGGTTCATATGGCACAAGCATGTCAGAGATGTATTTGGGCCCAGAGCCACAGAGTGATTTGTAGACAAGCAGCAAGATTTTGAAATCAATTCTCTGAGTGACTGGTAGCCAGTGTAAGGATTTTAGAACTGGTGTAATGTGGTCGTATTTCCTAGTTTTCGTCAGGACCCTGGCAGCAGCGTTCTGAATAAGTTGGATTGCCGAATAGCTTTTTTTGAAAGCCCTGTGAACAGACCATTGCAGTAATCCAATCTACTGGAAATAAAGGCGTGGGTAAGCCTTACTAGGTCTTGTTTGGACATTATTCCTCTGACTCTTGCAATATTTTTTAGATGGTAGTAAGATGATGAAGTTACCGATTTAATGTGGCTATTGAAATTTAAATCTGAGTCCAGGATAACGCCAAGATTTTTCTGGCTTGACTCTTAGTAATGAGAGACAGGGAGTCAAGGTGAGAGCCAACATTCTGTCTTTCTTTCTGTGCTCCAAAGACAATTATCTCGGTCCTATCTCTGGTTAGTTGGAGAAAATTTGGCCGCAGATTGGAGAGAATTGTTAACTACAAGTATTAGTTCTTTTACCAGGCTGCTCAAAACTGTTTTAGGGAAGCTAGTGGGTAAAACATCAAGGCAACAGGTGGATGATTTGAGATTGTGTTTGAGTGTTTTGTCGTCAATGGGATTAAATTGTGTCATAATTACCAAGTTACTTCTGGAAGACTGCAGTGATGATGCTTTTTTGTTTGGCATTGAGGAGTTAATAGCATGTCTAATGCCTTGAATCTTGTCATTAAAAAAGGATGCAAACTCGCTACATTTGCTGGTAGAAACTAGTTCCGGGGATATTGGAACCGGAGGGTTAGTTAAACTGTCAACGGTAGCAAATAAGATGCGTGAATTGTTACTGTTCTTGTTGATGATCTCAGAGAAAAATGATTGCCTAGCACTTTTCAAGTTCAGACTGTAAATATGTAATTTTTCTTTATAGATTTCAAAGTGAATCTGGAGGTTTGATTTACGCCATTTTCGCTCTGCTTTCCGGCACTCCCTTTTCTGGGCCCTTACAGAATGAGTGTTTCTCCATGGTGCCTTTCGCTTACTAGTGATCAATTTAACCTTAGCAGGAGCAATGGCATCAATTACATTCGAAATTTTAGAATTTAAGGTATTCAGTAGCATTAGGAGCCAGCTCTGGCAGAGTGGAGTACTTCAGTTTCAGTAGAATCTAAATTTAATCTAATCTAATGTAATCTAATGTAATCTAATCTAAAGAATGATGTGTCTTGAAGCCGGACTGGTCAGGCTCCAACAGGTTATTCTGGTACAGAGTTGAGTTGTCTAGCCAGCACATTCAAGGAAGGTGGGAGGCCACAGTTTCTGATGTGAGATGGATTCTGGATTCAGATCTATAAATTACCAATTTGTAAATCATTACCAAAATTCAGCAGCAAAACATCAAAGATTTTACGTCCAAGAAAAAGTATTTTACAGTAGCTCAACACCTAAGCTCTTTGGCCTCCAGGCAATTGTTATGTTCTCAGAATCATTCAGAAACAAAACTATCTTTTTGAAACTATCACAATTATCACCCCCTAACCCTATCCAACACAAAACCCCACAAATTCAATTCAAACCCAAGGTAGCATTCTGCAACCGAATTAGTTTGTTTCTGTATTTCTTCCAGTATACTGACATTATTAGCAAATGATATAGCTATCAAGTTGATGAGTGTTAGTAGTGAGACTGCTATTTTGATAATGTGCCCATCCGATGATATCTTATCTTATTTTGGTATATTACATAACAGCAGATAACACTCCCTGTTGGGAAATAGTCTTTTTTTTTTGCCCCCTCCACAGGGAGGTCAGAAGTCAGGATTTGGAGCTGGAGGGGATTCAGTGTCTTGCCCAAGAACACTTCAGCAGGGAAGGAAGGCCTCTCTAAATACTGTCTCACCCTGCCTCCCTAACTGTTGCCATAGTTAGTATGTCTAATGACCTATTCGATTTTTCAGTTTAAACCTCCTCAAATTTTCCCATGTCATCCCCTTCATACACTCCTAGTGGCTGCTCCCCAGTGACCTGGAGATGGTTTACAAGGCTGCAAATGGATATGCACCCCCTTAACTCCAGGCTATGGTCCAGTCCTATACCCCCATACCTCCAGACAATAGTCCAGTCTTACACCACCATACCTCCAGACAATAGTCCAGTCTTACACCACCATACCTCCAGACAATAGTCCAGTCCTACACCCCCATACCTCCAGACAATGGTCCAAACCTACACCTACATACCTCCAGACAATGATCCAGTCCTACACCTCCATACCTCCAGACCATGGTCCAGTCCAGAATTGTCTTCTCAGCCAGTAACAACCTGTAACAAACACTTTGCAACAGGACATTCAAGGACATGCACCACTGTTTCCTTTTAAACTTCCTGTTTGCTACGTGTTGGGGTTATTGAAAGTGCCCCAGGTCTCCGTTCTTGTCCCTTCCAGCACCCCAGTGGTAGGATGACCTTTGACCTTCCACTCTACTCCACCCCAGTCAGAACAGCAGAGTCACACCTAAAGTACGCAGCATGCATAACATTTGCGTATCCGAGCTTGTTGCGGTACAGTTGCAGCACGGCATTTTAAGCTGCTAGACACTGTCCTATCTACATTTTATTCTTATTTTCAATAAACAACCCAAGTTGTTTAACATTAATGTACCATATAGGGGACTTTGTCACCTTTTTTTGCGAGTGTAGGCATACTGTAGCTAATAGAATAGAATAATGTAATAGAAGCGGCTATCTATAGATAACCTTATCTCACTGGTATTGGCTTATGTATCCTCCATTTTGTTTACTGACATGGTGATAAATCTAAATCTTGCCATTAATATACATTTATATGGCTAAAATATGCAACAGACTGCTGCGTAGTCCGACAGAAATAGAAGCCATGCGTATCTCCAAAGGTGTGGCTCTGATTGGGCTCCGTTTCAGATCCATCAACATGCTGCTTGCACACCGAGTGGAGCAGCTGCATTCAAGTAAAATGCTGTGTATCTGATCCAACCCTTCCAACACAAACGGACGGAACAGAAATTAGTCTTGTGTAGCTGAGCTGTTACTCCCCATCTTTCATCGTAGACTGAAACCTCATCTCTTCAATAAGAATCGTTTCTCACTGAATCATGCTTGTTCTCCCTTCTCTACTCTAATTTGCTGTCATAAAAAACTTATTTCCCTCTTTCCTGAAGTTTTATTTTTACCTCTTCTCCCTCACATGATGATTTTATGGTCACAGGAATATTGTAGGCACACTATGGCTTTGATACTTGACCTCCTTCCTATTGGTTACTTGTGATGTTGTTTACAACTCATTGTACGTCTCTGCCTCTCTGCATATGAGCATCAGCTAGATGCCTAAAATGTTAATGAAATGTTTCAAACATTTTTTTCTCAGGTTTCACGTGTCATGTCCATGACCAGAAAGAGGTGGAACCTTCGTGTCTTTTCTTGAAACCCTTTATTTTGTTGTTTTCTTGCATTCCGTTGGCCAATACGAGCAAAATGGCAAAGGCTGTGCTGTTTCTCATTCCAGTGTCTCCATCCTTGTGAAGCCACCTCGAGTCAGTAAGCCAAGGAACAAAAAAATGCATGACCCTGCAATGACACTCAGACCCCCAGTGGTGTGTGTGTGTGTGTGTGTGTGTATGTGTATGTGTGTGTGTGTGTGTGTGTGTGTGTGTGTATGTGTATGTGTGTGTGTGTATAGCAGCCCTGTGGGTATGCACTCCCTTGACCTCTGTGCTCAATAACCCCTTTCTTTAAAACTGGTGAAAGAAGGCCCTCTGCTGGACGCTTGACTTTTCAGGCCAAACCCTGCTTTCCCTGGTTCTGTGGGAACACACACACACACACACACACACACACACACACACACACACACACAATCTGTTGAATTCAGGACATTCAGCTCCTCCAACATTTCACAACACAAATTTTTGGTGGAGTGTTTTTTCTCACCTTTTAATCATGTA
The DNA here is from genome assembly GCF_048128805.1 of Centroberyx gerrardi. Classification (NCBI taxonomy): domain Eukaryota; kingdom Metazoa; phylum Chordata; class Actinopteri; order Beryciformes; family Berycidae; genus Centroberyx; species Centroberyx gerrardi. The sequence continues at coordinate 1,834,962 of NC_136014.1, forward strand.
CACCATGAACAAACATGAATACACAAGGATGGAAAGAATACACACACACACACACAAACACACACACACACACACATACACACCGTCTGAGGGAGAGAGGATTAGTTAGACACTGAGAGAATAAGCTTCTCCAAGACAACCTGGAATCTCCTCTGAACGAGCCACACTAAACCCAACCAGAACCAATCCACAGAGGATTCAAACACAAAACTGGCGGTGCAGGAATATTTGCTCTCTGCAACATGTAAGGTTAGGGCGGGTGGTTTAGTTTATTCTACTGAGAATGATTGTGTTGTTGCTTAAGCGGAGATGAAAAGGCATTGCATTCACAAAGTTTTTGGACAGCACATCCATGTTTTCAGTCCGACTTTTAACTCTTCCAGTAAGCGTGAGGGTTTATTCAAAAGTGCTTGGTATTATATTAATTAACACCACATTGCTGCTGCTGCTGCTACTAAACAACAAGCCTTTTCTGGCCTCATATCTGCAGCCCACAAACTGATATGAACTGATAGAGACAGTGAGTTTAATGAAGAGTCCCTGGCTTTCTTCTCTCTCTTTCTCTGGTTCTTTTTAGTTGATATTCAGGTGTTCAGAACACAGTAATGTTAAGAGGTTTGTGTCAATAAGATAAATAAGCTTGATTTTGATCATCTTTGGTCATCTTGCTTCCTTCATTCTTGGCTAAAGTTGTTTTTACCCTTTTGAATGGTCTCCAAGTCACCATACAGTGCAAGTTGATGTAAGCATAAAGGCCTTTTTTTGGTTCTGACACATCTTAGCTTAAGTTTCAGCTTTACACATACTGAACTGAGGTTTCCCCTCTCCCAAAGCACAAAATTACCCATTGAATCTGTTTGGTTGCTTGAGAGGCTTAATTAACATTCCCAGAGTGTTTACAGTCAATTATTCAACACAGCGGCTTTCTGTGGGAGCTACTCATTACTCTGACGCTGTCCTCTATGGAAGAAATCCTCTCTTCAAGGGGAAGGAATCTCAGGGGAAGGGATCTTTGCTCAAAGGAGTGCGTTATTTAAAAAGCTTAGAGTTAAGTGCTGTGCCATATGATATCACCACCTCAAAAGACATGTAGGCAAAGAAAGAAAGAAAGAAAGAATGAATGAGAGAGAGAGAGTGACACCATCCAACAGACAGACCTTGTAAGTGCATGTGGTTCAATGCACTGCAGGTGGTGACAATGTGAACAGTCTGGTGGTGAGATGTGGGACGGAGTTTTGCACTGCTGAGTGCTTAAAGCACATGTAAATAAATAGGAACCATCCAAGCACTCCCTGCACTGCGTCAGTTCTCGCACAATTTGGGATATACAGCCTTCCCTGCCAGGGTTTACAGTTTGATAAGTGCATGCATGTTACATAGTCGTCGTGCATATCCGCTGGTTAGATATAAAACAAACCAACCGCTTCCCTGCCCACACAAAGGCATAGGCAACACGCAGACACACACAAACACATGTACACACAGGTACAAACGTACGGAGATGCACACACTCGTGCACTCATGCACGCCCTCCCACCGCTAAACAAGCATGTAGCGTTGCCCCTGCCAAACAACATGTAATTACACCTAGTTTTCAGATGCATCTACTTCCCTTTTTTACACGTTCTCTCTTCCTTTCTCTTCCTGTCTGTTCATCTGCATCACCGCAAGTTGTGTTACATGTGGCTGAGAAGACGCCGTGGAGGAGGATATACATTGGACATTAACATTCCTGACGGTTCACTCTGGTTACTGTAAAGGAGCTCCTTACAACTTGGTTAAAGGAAAACCTGGTGTTGTGGACGTGGAATAACAGGCAGAGGGAGGTTGTTTCACACAACCAAGCTGCTAACTCAGATAGGAATACAGGAAGGTGCTGGACTGAACTGAACTGGACTGGAGTGATCTGGACTGATCTAAACGGAACTGGACTGAACTGATTTGAACTGACCTGAATTGAACTGTTCTGAACCGATGTGACCTGAACTGTTCTGAACTCATCTAATTCGAACTGTTCTGAACTTATCTGTTCTGATCTGAACTAACCGTTCTGAACTGATTTGAACTGAACTGATCTGAACTGAACTGTCCTGAACTGACCTGATGTCATCTTGCTCCCACTAAAAGAGGGTAAAAGAGGTGGAGTTTGACTTAGACTGAGGAAACAACAGCTCGCCGGTATTCCACTGCCTTCCCTGACTGTGGCAAATATTCAATTCTTAAGGAATAAAGTTGATGAATTACAAGGAAATGTTTGGTTGCAGGATTGCAAGGACGTTCGCATTATGACATTCTCAGAGACTTGGCTCACCGAGTGGGACTACGATTTGTATATAGATGGGTTTGGCATTCCATTCCGTCTAGATTGGAAAGTCAATGTGACAGGTGAAACGCAAGGAGGGGGCATGTGTCTTTACATCAACAAACTCTATTCCAACTCTGTAACTGTCAGAGAAAGTTTCTGTTCTCCCGACATGGAGCTTTTGTCAGTGTCACTTCGTCCATCCTACTTGACTCATGAATTCCCCCAAATATTTATTACACTGGTGTATATTCACCCTAAGGCAAATGCCAGACACCAGAGCAACCAGCACCATATTTGAGTAGTGCAAAAACTGCAGTCCATCTCACCTGAAGCAACCAACCTTAACCGTGTGTCCTTAAAGAAGACAAACTTCTAACAATGCATTATTTGTGTAACCAGGCAGAACAAGACATTAGATCTTTGTTGTGGCTCTGTTAAGGGAGCGTGTAAATCAATCCCCCTTCTGCCCCTGGGTTCTGAAGACCACAACTCTGTCCTTTTGTCCTCCTTCTTCCTGCATACAAAATTTTGTATCAAGACCAAGGAGGGAAAGATTTGGTCTGAGGAGCCTGGTATTCGTCTTCAGGGATGCTTCGGCTGCAACAACTGGACGATGTTCAAGAAATCTTGCACTGACAATGATGAACTTACTGATGTAGTCAGTTCTATGATTATTTCTCATAAAACAATTAAGGTCTATCCCAACAACAAACCTTGAATGTCTTCCCTGAACAGAAAGAAGCTGTCTTTCAGTTAGGGGGCGAGTTCTGATGTATATGAAGCAACAAAGGAAGTGAAACTGGACATCAAAAGGGCTTAACAAACGTATAAATCCAAGAGAGAGCAAATTGGAAACAAAGAACCTTGGCTGAGCTTGGTCTGGCATGAAAACGATGGTTGGCCTACAGCAATGCAGAAATAATAACATTAATATGAATGGCTTCAGGTCAGACACTGAACTTGCCAATGCTTTTAATCAATTCTACTTGAGATTTGGCCAATATGACTTTAGCAGGGAAATAGAGGGACTTAGATATAAACTTAGAGACAATCCGCACTTTATCTTTGAACAGAGACGTAGAAGTAAGTCCTTCCTATCTCTTAGGGTAAACAAGGGCCCGTGTCCATTAGTGGTAGATTACTGAAGTCCTATGTATGGCAATTGAGCTCTATCTTTTATTCTGTTTTTTTGATGTCTTTAAATCTTCAACAAGTACCAAATTTGTGGAAGCAGGCTTTGGTCATTCTTGTAACAAAATGCAGTAGCCCTAAGGCTGTTAATGAGGCCGGTCACCCTTACATCTCTAATAATGAAATCCTTTGAAAAGCTAGTGAAGTCAGAGCTTGTGCAGGGAACCGGGCATGTACTTGACCCCATGCAATTTGCTTACCGTAGAGGAGTAGATGGAGAAGAACAAAACCAATGCTAGACTATTATTTATAGACTTCTCATCAGCTTTTAATACAATTCAACCCCACATTTTAGCTGATTGATTATTTTAATTTGAGTCATAATCTGGCAGGATGGCTTAGGACACAAAGGCCATGTATCTGATTTACTCAGTTATTAATGACTTTGTCTCCTGGAGGGATGAATCCTTCCTATAACTGAATATTTCCAGGACAAAGGACATGATCATAGATCTTAGGACTCATGTTGCACCCCATGGGGACACGACCAAGAGCCAGGTTGTGGAAAGCGTGGAAAACTACAAGTATCTTGGGACAGTCATTGATTCTAAGCTTCTTTACTGCTAACAGCTACTGCATAAAGCCAACCGAACCGAAGAGAGATTAGTATGTTAGCGAGCTAAATTTGGGCTTAACCCTGGCTCATTTTAAGCGGGGTATATCACCATGGTAACTTATACTGCACAGCTAACCTGATCCAAATGTATCAAAAGCCAATCAGCCCTCTGGAAATGTCACCACTCCTGAATGATCCCATGGCCTTTTTTTAGTAACCTTTATTGCAACAATTCCATCTCCAAAACTTGAGATGAACAAAAACAATGCATTCAAATGAAAGAGTAAGTAATAAAAAGAATTGTACGGGGGGAAACTGTTGAACTGACTGACATTAAGAAGGACTCTTCGCAGGGCAACAGTGTTTAGAGACTGAGAGACCCACTTTGTTTTCCACGATGATTTATCACAGAGATAATAAATGCTTGTAGCGTTTCCAGGCCATTTGCCCACTCTGGCTATAAAAGAGGGCTCCTATCAAATAGCAGGTAGCTTACATTAGTTGACTGTAGTTGAATGAAATTTACTTTTGCATATTAAGTGCGCTGAAATTCTTTCACAGGATTCCTGAGAGTGATTGATGCACCCATGTTCCATTACTGCAGCCTTATAACCAATCCTGAAACCGATCCTGAATTTCATTGAGACATAATGATATAAACCAATATCCCCACACCTCTTTTTTAAAGCATGTTGTCAAATTCTGGTCCTGAACGAAGCTCAGTTTTTTTTTTTATCTAGCTTGGCACCTCCCTCACTGTTTAAAAGCAGCGCTCACCCCCTCCCATTCCTGAAAATTTCTGCATGATGGCGAAATCAATGAAGTGAGGAAGTAAACTTAATAAACTAGTAAACTTGCTACCTACTTCGTCATTGTTTGTACCACACTGGCAAAGCGAGACTGGTAATCGGCGAGACTTCTCTGTAGGTATGTTTAGCTTAGCTGTGTTGCTGTCCTTGTCACCCACTAGTGGTCAGAAAATTCTTATTGCAGCTTTAAGCTTCCTTATAGAACTCCCCCCCAGATCTTGTATATAAGGCTTTGATTTTTAGTGATGATGAACCCACCCAGTTGTGACTGGGTGCAATCATACAGCATGGAGAACAAGTTGAGGAAGCCTGTTATTAAGCCTATTGTTCCAAAACTCAATGTTCCATTGTACATCTTTGCTCTAAGTTTAACAATCCTATTAGATAAGCACTGGAGAGGAGAGGAAGGGGTGGGGGAGGGGAGGGGTTAACATTATTGACATACAGCCTAATCCTCCCACTTGCCATACCAGATCAGCAATAATATGCAATCACTTTATACAATTAGCACTGATCCCCAAAGTAGGTCCCAATGTGACATTCTCAGTGGTATTTGCTGGTCTGATTGGATTAACACTTCAACACATACGCTGCCAATTAATAGGGAGCTAAATTGGGGGCAATTACATTCACTTAAAAATAGAAACATTAATGGTGTGAAACAAAACTGCGATTCCTTTAACTAGCCCCCATTAAGTTCTTGCTTCATTTATTGATACAAGTTTAGCCACATTGCTGAGTATGGGATGTGACTGCCAAGCCTGTAAAACCCACTTTATTTGACTCAGTCATCCAATCATTAGCCTACTGGAGAGAATGGAACATTGGTGCAACAAAAAATGGAACGATATATATCCTATAAATGTTAAAGTAAAAGTCCACAACATTTTCATATAAATGAATGTCCGTTTCACTACTCTCTATCTCCTACTGATATAACACAATAGTGATTCAACCAATTCCCAGTTCATGAAAGCTTTTCCATTTGCTGTTCTAAACACCCGGTGTCTGGTAGCTCTTTCCTGGGAAAAATCCTCTGGTGCACAGTAAGTGATGCATTTTATGTTTCCGGTTTGTTTGGAATAAACAGAAGAAGAACTGGGTAGTTAGCACGAGCAGTGATAGCCACCACGGCTGAACAGACAAAGAAAATAGCGCCACCTACAGAAACAAACATAAAATCCAAGGAAAAAAGTACTGGACACACTGTTTGATTGACAGGTGATCTCTGGGAAGTGCAGTGCAGAAACACCACAGCGATAAGCGCTGAGCACCAAAGATAGAGACAAAACAATAAAAACAAGGATCTCGCAGATTACCACTTTATCAATAATGCAACAAAATCATTTGGATGAACAACTTCCACCACCTCTCTCTGTTTCCCCTCAGCCGCTTCCATGCATGCTAACACAACGCCAATTCACACAGACAGCCCCCCCCCCCCACCACTAACCAGCCATGAACAGACCCTCCTCTATCCACTCAAAAACAAACATTAGTCAAGAGACAATCTCCGTATTTATAGCTCCATAACTCAATCTGCTTCATTAGAAGTCACAATTCGACTGGAGAGGCCTTGAACGGGGCCCACAGAATAGGAGTCCATTGTTGACTTCTTCTTGATCTCGGGGGCCCCTGCAGCAAGCACCCACTACCCATCATGCTTCAGCCATGTTCCGCTGTGGCGCTGCTCGTAAAAAAAAGGCCCATCGCAGTGAATTGCAGCGTTTGACTCACAAAGGTTATCGTCTCCTGGGGTTATAGTGCGTGTGTGTGTGTTTGGGTGTATGTGTGTGTGTGTGTGTGAGAGTGCATTATGAGTGGTTTAGGGGCTGATGGGGCTGGAGGATGCATCCAGAATGTCTAAGCAACTTCACAATAGGGGCCGCGCTGTGAAAAGGCCGTAGCCAAGCCGAGAGAAAAAAAAAAGCGACCCCGGCTTTCTGAAGTGTGCCCAGGGGTGGGGGGTGGGGGGGTGGTGTTGGTGGTGGTGGGGGGCGGGGGGGGTTGAACTCGCTGACTGTGGCGTTTCATGGCACTTTTCGACCCGTCTGCATAGAGAATCCACAAGGATCGGTGGGGAAAGTGGTGCAGACTGACACACACACACACACATACGTATACACAATGAAAAATGTGACTAGAGGGTGTGTGACGCTGGAGTGTTATGGGAAGAAAAAGCTGGAAGAAACAAAAAGAAAGCCTAAACTGGTCAAGTCACTGTTCACTGTTGGCTCTATCTCTGCTGATACCAAGGACCCGCTGCATACAGTGTGTGTGTGTGTGTGTGTGTGTGTGTGTGTGTGTGTGTGTGTGGATAGGATAGATAGTAACATACTAACAACCCAGATATCAAGTCTGTACAACAAATGTCAGATTTGAAAAGGTGCAACTGCAGAGGGGTGTGTGTGTGTGTGTGTGTGTGTGTGTGTGTGTGTGTGTCTTTTGACCCGTATTATGAGAAGTACTAATACAATACTGGCACAATCCCGTCTGTGCATCTTGTTTGCAAAGAATCTGCCGTTTCTATGAATGAAAAGCAAGTCGTTCCCGCTGTGTGTTGTTCATGTAATTCTAAACCTGAAGTGATGTGAACCTATTATGCACTGAAACAAAAAAGGGGGCTCATTAAGGTTCTATATAGAGCCCTAGGGTTCTATATCCACTACTGGCTGTATAATATTGTTGCAACCCAAGGCCGATATAACCAAATATTAGTCACGAGCCTTATCCTACACTGTTCCGATGGTCTCTTATCTTTGGTTTCTGTTGATGTTCTTTGTCATCCTGGTTGACAAAATCTCCAGTGCAGCTGGAAAGCAGCTCTGGAGTTTTGGCATCGGTGAAGAAGTGCCATTTGAAGCAGGATTTTGAGGTTATGTAAGAGAGCTGGCTGGCTAGCAGTAATTTCCTTACAAGAGACTGTGGACAAACTCTTGGAACGTTCGCTGCCATGGGGCTAATGAAGCCACGGACACTTCTTTTGTGAACAATTATTTATTGATTTTTTTTTTTTCCTTGAGTAATAAAATTCCAGACAGACATGAGGGATACAAAATAACAAGGAGTAATAAATAAGCAATGAAGCAATGGATTGTTTTCTTTCTCAGCTGTCTTTCATTTGGCAGACCTCTTTGTCTTTCACTGTTTGTCTTGACGTTTTCAACTCAAGTTGCTGTTCTTGGATTGCAGACCCATACAGAAGAGTTTTTTTTCCAGTGAAAATGTTTTTGAACATACCAAAATATAATTCATATTAAAGAAGAGATATGCAAGAAACAAAACGAGATCAGAAGAGTTTTCCACAATGCAGCACCAAACAAAAAGACCGGACGGGCACAAACATTTCCCCTTGTTGTTACTCTAATTTTGATACTTGATATTTTTGGAGGGGAATTCTTTTCTCTGTTTTCTTTAAGATATTAAATTGATACTGGACTCTTGATTTGTTCTGACTTGACTTGGTGTTCTACATTTAGACTTGAGACTTGACAGTAATGACATGGATTTGACTTGGACTTGACTTGCTGTTCTACATTTAGACTTGAGACTTGACAGTAATGACATGGACTTGACTTGGACTTGACTTGGAAATCTACATATAGACTTGGGACTTGACTTGCTTGCGCCTCAAGACTTGAGACTCAAGCAAAGTTGACTTGGTCACATGGTCATATCTGACAATTTATTACCCCATGGCCCATTTAGAGGGACATTTTATTACATTTTGACAAGTTATTACATTATCTGATATTCATTACATGATCAGTACGGCCTGTCAGGTGACTATCTCCCTCTATAGCTTTGACTGAATGATGAGGGTTTTTTAATGCAACATGAATGACTCAGCACCCACCCCCCACCCACCTCCACCCCACCCCCTCCGCCTCCTCCTCCCGGGCCCAACTAAGTCTTTGATGATTATTTCTTTCTGGTTTGTATTTGTATTTAATTGTGAACTCCTCTTCCACCATCTGCATGCGGTGTTGACGCCATAGCTGTGACTTCAGCCCTCAGTAATGATATCCTGTCTTTGTAGATCCCACCTGACTGAGCTTAGTTAGCAACAGATAGATGAGGGAGTGGTTGCGTTTGGATGCTTCCATATGGTTTTGCTCTGCTGCTTTCACACACACACGTGCGCGCGTGCGCAAACACACACACGCGTAGACGAAACCAAACACGCTACCACACAAAGAGTTTGTAAGTCATTACATAACCTTCACACCTCTGTATCCTAAAACTAAAACCAATATCCTCTCTATGAACTATATGTCTGATACCCCCAACTCCCCCTACCCCCACCCCCACCCCCCTCTCAAACACACACACACCAAAATTTCCACCTCTTTGCTGATTGACCTCCTGGGGTTATTAAATAAAAAGCAATTTGGCAGTTTCTCTCTGTCTCTGTCTCCCGGGGTCGTGAGAGACTTGCATCTGTGCATAGCAAAAAAAAGGGCTTGTAAAAACGAAATAAATATATATACAATAAACAGTGAGAAGCAGCTGGCACGCGGTTTTATAGTGCAGTCGGATTAACATTTCTCTCTGTTGCTTTACGGCTGTGACTTGTCTTATTCTCTGCTAGCGCTGTTAATGGTTTACAGGGATGGCTGGAGCTGGTATGGAATCTCACCGTTGAATCTCGCGTAGCCAGACCTCCGTGTCAAACAAAACGAGGTCTGGAGAAATTCAAGCAGAACTTGGTTAGAAGAGATGCTTTGGGCAGTCACCTGTGTGTTGTCCTACTAGCAACTAGTCCCGAAGACAACAGAACTTTTCCTACTCATTATAGACCCTTATCACAAACATGGCTGCCGTACTTCCGCAGGGTAAAGCTTGGTTCTCACCATTGCCAGCAAAAAGCAAACTTTCTGTCGCCCATAACTCTGTCTGTGATCACTTATTTTGTGTTTCAACATAGTGTATAACACAATACAGGTGTTGTCACTGACATATCTTTCTGTTTCTGTTGTCAGACGACTGTGCAAGTAACTGTGATCGAGGGTCACAAAATGCTAACTGGCTACCCAAGGCTAACGGTTAGCATTTTGTGACCTTTGATCAAATCACTTTTTTTTACAGTTGCGCAGTCGTCTGACAACAAAAACAGAAAGATATTTTCAGTGACAATACCTGTATTGTGTTATACAGTATGTTGAAACACAAAATAAGTGATCACAGACAGAGTTATGGGCGACAGAAAGTTGTCTTTTTAACATTGCTGGCAATGGTGAGAACCAATCTATACCCTGCGGAAGTACAGCAGCCATGTTTGTGAAAACGGCCTATTTTTGCGTCTTCCGCTGAACTAACAGCAGCATAGTGCATCAATCCCTTTGGCCTTTAGAACAGCTACCTACCATTATTGATGTAGGACTACTAAAATGATACATTTCTCTCTTTCATGCATCACAGGCTATCAGCCAGATTTGACAAATCAAACTTTCACCATAGCCTGTCGGTAAACACGCCATTACACCCCTGTTTTTGAGCAGTCTTCAAGCTAAGAAGCTGTAAAGGCATCAGCAATTCAATTTGATGTCGAGAGTATCCTTTTGACAAAACAGAAGCAAGTCTTAAGTCGAAGTTTTCAACCATTTTTATTGTAGCTAAATCGTAGCTAAATTGAAAAACGAAAATTGCTTCTGCCTGGACAGAAAAACAAACCAGAGGTGCCGTTTCTGCGGTGTGTTTTCAAACTCAATCGAATGGCAGCCTCTGGCTCCGCAATGTCTCATTATCCAACATTTTCTGACAAGAAGTTCTCCCTACTCCGTTAGTTTGACACGGAGGTGTGGCTACATGAGATTACAGAGTTTCACATGACCCAGCAGTACACCTGCTACAGTTACATGGTGAGGGGTGGGGGGGACTCCCCGAATTATACATTGAATAGTACGTCCAGTCACAAACATACTGTAGGTACAGAGGCTTTGCAGTTATGTCACACATCTGCTATCAACCAAGTGGCTCCATCATGGAGGTCCATTGGAGAATGGGATGTTAGTTAATGTCTAAATATATCAACCAGATACCAGAAAAAGATTGTTGTGGTGTGGCTATACAGTAATGTTAAAGTGAATAAGGTAGTATTGTTTCGTAGTTTAGGTTACTGTGACACAGTAAACTGTCTTGTCTTTAGCCCTAGTCTCTACTCCAAAACACTCTGAGTGCTTGAAAAGAGTCAGCTCAGTTAACCTGAACAAACTGCTAGCTAGCTAAATAACCACCAGGCTCATTTAGCAAAGCAACTGATGTTAATGTTAAGATGTTAATGTTAACATGTTAACTACGGTGACCAGACGTCCCGGTTTGTCCGGGATTGTCCCGGTTTGTCCGGGATTGTCCCGGTTTCAAGATGGGTGTCCCGAGTCCCGACAAATATCTGTAAAACACTAAAATGTCCCGGTTTTCAACATTCACAACCAAATTGTGCCGGTTTTCACCACAATTAAAATAATAATAATAGTATTATACTTGTTTTCAGCGCTTACATAGACATTTATCACGCTCATTATTACCTAACCCAGGGGTGGGCAAACTTTTTGACTCGCGGGCCACAATGGGTTCTAAAATTTGACAGAGGGGCCGGGCCAGGAACAGATGGATGGAGTGTTTGTGTGAACTAATATAAATTACATGTAAAAGCCATTACATGAGAGGATTTGGCCTGTAACATGTAGCAAAGCATGAATATGCAAGGCTCATTGTACAAATTGTTTTCCAAAGGCATTAATTTAATTAAATTTAATTTAAATAAACACAGTAGAGAAACTCACGTTCAATTTCAGTGGGAACAGTGTTGTTGATCTCCCTTTTTTGCCAGTGCATCAAAGTCTGGAGTAAGTTTTGTTGTGGCAATTCTCAGGATAGATCCGAGGTGTTGGTCAGTTAACTTGGATCTGTGAGGGGCTTTGGTAGAGACCTGCCGTCTCTACCATGCATTCTTTTAAAAACTCGCCTTCGGAGAAAGGCTTGCTAGCTTTTGCTAATTTGAATGCCAGCAAAAAACTTGCCTTGGTAGTTGACTCTTGAATTGCAGTTTGTCGGTGAGAAAAATGTTGCTGAGTCTGTAAATTAGCCATCAACCTCTGAGCCGTAGCCGTCCGTTCTTGTGTTGACTGCTTGCTAGCATAGTTAGCATGCTTCGTAGCAAAGTGACGGCTGATATTGTACTCTTTGAAAACCGCGACAGTTTCTTGGCATATCAGACATACAGCCTTTGACTGGATTTCAGTGAAAAAATATTTTGTTGTCCACTCCGTATTAAACACTCGGCACTCACTATCCACTTTTCTTTTCTTTGATAAGCTCATTTTTACAGAAGGGCTCACAGAGCAAAGTTAAAAACAGAAGAAGTAATGGTGCCTTCAAGTGCTATGGTAAAGATGATCCTTTCCACTTGTAAACTGGTAATTACAAGTGCGTTGTGTGTTGTGTTCAGGTGCAATTTTCAAGTCGGTTTTTGGTATTTACCATAATTACCAGAGCACATGAAGATACAAAAATATACCACACGCCAACAAGGTGAATGTGTCTGAAGTGTGCCGATCTTTTTTTTTTTATTATTCTTTTTTTTTAAATATAATTTGGACAAGTTCGGCGGGCCGGATTAAAAAGCTCAACGGGCCGTATATGGCCCGCGGGCCGTAGTTTGCCCATGTCTGACCTAACCCAATCAAAAAACATAAGCAATGCACCACGCGTCTGAATTCAACACTGATTTGTCTGTATGTGTGTCAATCAATCAATGTGTCGTTGTCAAGGCTGTTGCTAGCCTATGACGCTTGTGGCTCTGTCTGACAGAATCGGTCAGTACACTAACGGTTAGCTGTCATGCCGAAGAGTAAGTCGGTCTTTTCTAAAGACCTCCAGAAGGCTTACTCTTTTCTTCGTGAAGTAGCAACGAAAATGCTGCATTCTGCACACACTGCAAGAGTACATTTTCGTTCGCACACGGTGGAAATGCCGACATAAAAGATCATATTAAGACAGCCAAACATAAGCGGTGGCTTAGCGGTGTTTTGTGTTTACTAGTGTTATTATACAGTTTTCAAATAAACTATGTTTTGGTGGATTTTTGGAGACAAAACATCATTTTTCATTTGCTGAGGCGCTGTCCATGGTGTTGAAAGGTGCAGTCACTAGGTGTGCTAAGGGATGAAATAATTGTCCCCCATCCTGATGAAAACGCTTATGGTGCGTGCATTAGCGCATACATGTGCGCGTGCATGAACGTGCGGTACACTTAAGGGTCCCGGTTTGGGGCTTTGAAAATGTGGTCACCCTAATGTTAACGCTAGCTTCTACTAGATACATTAGCTAGTGTGCTAATCAGATGTGTTAATAACATGACAGTGATGGCATAGCTACAAGTGGACCTGTTCAGTTCAAACAGTCAAAAACAGCACAGAAATTAACCATGTCTCCAATATGGCCACCAGAGGGCGGGTCACCTGAAAGCCCTCTTTACGTGCACATATACATAGCCTACACACACACACACACACACACACACTATTGTTTCAACCCATTGATTTTCCACCCAAGATTTTCAGTAATGTGAAATGTCCAAACATATTTCATTATTGCTTTATTCTGGCTTGCAGATAGTCTCACATCATTTCCAGGTCTCTCCAAGCTGAAAGAAAATAAATTGATTTAATGTTCTTTTGAAAAAGAACTTCCTGAAAGTGAGGAGAGAGAAACAGAGACAGAGTGAAAAAAACCAACTGGGAAGGTGTGTTTTATTGTTGCACTTTAATACATGGCTCTTAAAAATAACTACTTTGGTGAGATCATTTAATTTCAATTTGTGTGTGTGGGGCTATTGAAATACAGCACCAATTAATATGAAGAGGCATGCCTATTGGGTTACACTTAATCAAACATTGTTTGAAAGTGCAGTAAAACTTATCCTTTGGCAGTCTGGGTTGCCTAATACCTGCGTGGCATACTCCAAAACATATTTATTCATTAAGCTAAAAAGTAAATCTGCTGAGGTCAGCACTAATGCGGGTTTTTTTGTTTCTTTGGGTTCTTTTTTGTTCTGTTAGACTTCAAAATTAATCGAATAATGAGAGAGAACAACAACTATAAAATGAGTGTCCAAGTTCTACATCCAATGGAAAATGTCTATTCATTCCAACCATTCTGTGTTCCAGCTCCACTGCATAAGTCAGTATGCAGGCTCTTACCTGCTCCACAACTACACACACACACACACACACACACACACACACACACACACACACACACACCGTCTTCTCTCCATCCAGGCCAGGGAATGGACATTAATCAAGAATGCATTGGATCAATCAATTGACCAGTTAATCAATCGATGGCCATCAGTTAATCAATCGCCAAATAAATTAATGATAAAATGATTGAGATGATTGAGAATTTTGTTGAGACTGGATCAACTTTGCAGGAGAAATAGCGAGAAATAGGTTTTGCATAAAATTCAAAATGGCAGGAAAATGATCATGGCGGAAATGAAAAAAGAAATATGTGATGGATTTGTCTTGAGCCAAGCAGGTAAATTTGATTCAAGACCTTACAGTTCAGGAGTTATTGGCCAAGACGTAAAATTGCTTGTTATAGCGCCACCATCTGGCCAATCGGTGTCATTTTTGTTGAGTAGGGGGGGTGATTTGAAACATATCCATCACATTTGGTTGCTCATACTGTCGTAGCTTTGCATTTGTCTCGTTTATATATTATATGGCAAATAATCTTAATTGAAATAATTCATCAAGTAAATAATAATAATGTAAATATAACTACCATACCCTGCCTTCCCTCTACTCTGATTGGTTCATGCTTCACCGCATCATCAGCCATCTGAGCTTCAGTTTGTAGCTGCGCCGCCCGACACGCTGCTACATGGGACATGTGGAAAAGGCTTAACAAGGCAAAAAAATATTTAACATTGATGAACATTGTCCCAGGTATACAGCAACATAAAAACTAGCAATGGTGAAAAGGAAAAGAAAATTTACATCAATTTGATTTTTTTAGGAATTCGTATTTGCCTAAATTCAGACTTTGATACATTTTTTTTTTTTAAATGTTTCCCTATTTTTTCTAGACATTCTTTTGGGGCTCTAGTGAAGTGATAATTCATGGTTAAATTTTCAGAGTTTTTCGTTTCAATATTAGCTCATTAAGCCACTTTAAGCCCCCTTTTCTGGCATTTTTTCACTATATTTATTCAGAAAAAAAATCGAATTGATGTAATTTTTCTTTTCCTTTTCACCATTGCTAGTTCTCATGTTGCTGTAGACCTGGAAAAAAAATTGCATCAATGTTAAATGTTTTTTTGCCTTGTTTTCACATTAAGCCTTTTAGAATGTTGCTGCTACATTTTACGCACGCTTGAAACCCTAAAATATGAACAAATGACAAACAAACACACAGACAAACCTCATACTTACATAGTGTTAGTGTCATTGTGTTAACATGATAATCAGCGTTTTTCTCATTTGGGAAATGGATGTGGTTAGCTAGACTCTCATTATATGTATACTTACCACCTTCCATACTTACAAAGCATAACCAGCCTTTAGGCATGAAAGGGTTCCTCTCACTGTAGCTCGTATATATCTGGGTTAGCAGCCAGTCCCATCGGCTTCATTGTATTTATTTGCAGCTATGTGCAGCTTGAGCCCAGAGAATGTGAAATAATTCCATGTATAAGCCCCCCAATTACCTGGATATATGTCCATAATATCTCCTTTTGAAGCACTGTAGGCCCAAGCTGCATAGAACTCCAAACATATAGATGCATAGTACAATATAAAGGAGGGTAAACCTCCAGTTGCTGATCATCATTAGGCAAACAGCCACTAATATGAGCAAAAATCAATTATATTTTTTAGACAAAAAATGTTTTTTTCTTTAAAGTTCCTCACATAATTTACATCAGTTTGATAACTTATGACCAGTAGGATGAATTCATGTCCTAAAGACTTATGTCAGCCTAAAAAAAAAGGTGGCGAACTCTATTCTGCAGATAAAAAGGCGGGAAAATCCCTGCCTATATATCTATCAAGTCGATTTATATGTGCAGTATGAAATGAAAATTCCCTGTATATGTCACCTGTGTGCTTGTAATGCGCTTTGATTCCTGCCTCCCCATAATCTCCCCTGTGTCAGAGTTAAAGAATGTCCTAATTACAGCCATTTTAAAGGAGCGGGTGACGTCTTTTGATGTAATATTACTGTCCGACCCAATTAGCTCTGCGCTTGTCAGCTTCATTCAGCGGTGATGGCTACTAGCCCGAACGTTCGGCCGAGCCATTCACCGTTGGCTCCTTAAAATTCACCAAGCCCCGCCCCTTCTGAGAAACTACCCCCCCTTCTAATCCTCCCAGTGTCTTTCTCTCTCTACAGCTTTAAAATCCCTTAAAATAACCTTACATTTTCATTCATTTACATGAATTAACCACTTAAATCATGCAAAATCCCCTTAAAATTAATTAAGGGAGCAATTAATGGAGGAGATCCCATCGAAACCTCCTTAAACACCCCTTAATGTTTGACTCCTTACTTTCTAATTTAATGAAAAATTCAGGGAGAGAGGAACTTTTCCATTAATTTCCACTTAATAACCCTGTAAACCTGCACAAAAAAAAAAGAAAAATCCCTTAATTACTAGTGTCTCTGTGAATCAACCCATGAATAAATCCCTTATGATACTAACCTTACTTTTTTAAAGCTATGTTATTTTTTATGGATAATTATTGTTTATGTACTGGAGAAATTAAGGACATTTCAGGGATAAGGGGTTTGGTTTTCGTGGTGCATGTAAATGATAAAAAACAAAACAAAAAAAAAAAACAGACAGAAGAAAAGAAAAGAAGAAAACAGTACAAATTGTATATGAGCGATAACAAACCTCAAGGGGCTTTAATAAAACATCTCAGCTCAAAAGAAACAAAAAATGAAGGTGATGCACAAAGTTGCAACTGGTTTGGACAACAGAGACGAAATGACCAAAAAACTCATAACAGTTTCGAACAGCTTCGCACCTCATTCACAACTCACTACTCTGTTCCCTTACTTCACTGGTTCTCAACGTGGGGTCCGGGGACCACCAGGGGTCCTTGAGGGGGTTCCAAGGGGTCCCCAGCAAATTGATGAATTGTTAAACTTCTCCATTATTTAATTGACAAGAAGTTAACACAATTAGAGAATGTAGAACAATGACTATTTTGGTCATAGCTTCACTGTTATCTCTCTACCTACAATACAGATAGTCATGGAGTTCTAGACAAATTCTCAGATTTGGGTCTGAGAGACAAAATGGCCCTAATATGGACTGAATTAGGGGTCCTTGATATGAAAAAGGTTGAGAATCACTGCCTTACTTTACTATGGGAGACAATTTTGAACAGAACAATGCCACGCCCCCTTGTGGACAACAGCTCCACCTCCGGACTGGAGTGGAGAAAAATCCATTGGAAAAATCCAAACCTTTGCATTGTCTTCAATCCGTCTTGACTCCGCTATTCTCTATTAGAGTCTACCTATTAGTACTGTCAGCAGGCAGGTTGTATACAGTTGTACTGACAGCAGGCAGGCTGTATACAGTAGTGCTGAAACACACACAGGTTTTCTAATGAATCAAGGTTGCCATCTAGTGGTCAAGCAGAGTTGTCACTACAGTTGGTTGGTTGTAATTAGAATTTCAGAACAGCATTACAGTAATATGTGGTTTTCCTTAAAAGGATCCTATTTACATATAACTTAGACATCAGTTTGAGACTACTTACTGTGATGTGTTCTGTGAATTTACCTCCTATAGATTAATGTCAGCCTAATAAGGTGATAAACTTTTTTTTTTTTTTACATAAATTGGTGGGTAAAGTGAGTTAGGTGGTTTACAAGTTTAAGTTTATTTGTACAATGTAATGAAACATATATAGCCTATATATAAACAAGTGCAACAAATTGTGCAGGTGAGATAAAAAAAAAAAAAACCTAGGGGCTTTTACTGAAATCTCACAAAACAAACAAAATGCAAGTAAAACATTTCAAAAATAAGTGACAATGAAATAAATACTTTAAAGGCAAGCGAATAAAGAGAGTACAGTTGTGTTTACATGTGTGTGTGCATTTGTGTGTGTGCATGTGCATGTGCATGTGTGTATGTGTCAGAAGGAGTCAAGTGGAAGCAACAACCAGCGTTCAACAAAACTACTTGTTCAAAACAAGATGTAAGACAAAAATGTTCCCCAATTTTGAGTTAACTAGCAGACTCATTTGCCAAATAATGTTCTTACTGTGTATGTGTATGTACTGTATATCTGTGAGTGTGTAACATCCAGCATCTACTTGTGAGAGTGAGGAGAGAAAGAGAGAGAGAAAGAAAGTTGGACAGCATGGACAGTTCAAGCAGTTTGGTTCATCATTCATAAGTCTATATCTGAAGTTTTTGTGTGATGTAGACTGATTTGCAATGTTACTGTAATAGGTCCATAGTCAGAATCCTCTATATCTAATAGAGCTTTCACAATAAGAAGTTTGACATCTTGGAAGGTGGAAATGATTCATGTCTTGTATTGTAGGTTAGTTAGTACGGAAGAGGATTAGGGCCACATGTGAAAAATGTATTTGAGTTCTGAGTTTAAAGTCAGAATTCTGAGAATAAAGTTGCTGACATTATATCCTCAGAATTCTGAGTTTAAAGTCAGAATTTGACTTTATTCTCAAAATTCTGACTTTAAACTCAGAACTTAAATACATTTTTCATGTGGCCCTAATCCTCTTCCGTACAGTCCAACTGTAATAGAGTGTTAACAAACTGATGAACCAAGCTACTGATTTTGCTGATGATACCAAGAGAATGAGTTATTTTATTTCAAACTAGGTGAACATGGTTCTTCCAATTCACAATTTCATCAATCAGAACTCCAAGGAATCTTGTTGATGAGTAATTTGATTATTTCAAACTGAAACACAAGCATTAGAGGGTTCAAATAAAATTTGATTGAAGACCAATTAGTTTCTATATAAAGTTATATTTCCACATATTTCTGTTTCTATGTATTTAACCTATATATTTCTTTTTATTTCAGTGTATTTAAATTTTTCCTTATTTCTATATGCTTCTAAATATTTATATGATTTCTATGATTTCTACATATTTCTCTAGTTTTGTATATTTTCCTTTATGTTCATAAAACTAAAACTAGATAAAATCCTACATTTAAAGTACTCAGTAGCCCATTTTGTTTGCATGGAATTCCACGTGAGCGCTCTTACGTAAGTTAATATTTGACCAATCCGCTCCCGTGCTCTGGAACCGGAAGTTGTAGGGCATTTTCCTCAGAGCGACAGACTTGTTTAGCTTTTCGTCCATAAAACAGAGCACACACTGCGCATTTTGGATCAGAGTGTGTTCATTGCTGAATTTGCGAGATGAAACACAACTCTAACGTCCCAGCTTTCCTCACCAAGCTCTGGACGCTGGTCGAGGATGCAGATACCAATGAATTTATCTGTTGGAGTCAGGTAACGTTAAACTGTACTCCGTTCGCGTGCCAGTTAAGCTAACGCAAAGCAACCACTAGCTGGCGAGGTTCGCCTTAAGTTAGCATGAGTAGCATCTTGCCACGCCACACAGCGATACAAATAACAAGTAGATATCACCAGCCCACTCTATCAGCTATGCATGCTAGCCCCACCTGCTAGTTGCAACGCAACTGACAAGCATTAGCTAGAGTTAAACAACAGTTAGCTAGCTAGCCATTTTCTTTCATTGTTTACCTGTTTGCTAGCTAGCAGGTAATCCTTATTAGATGCCACATTACTTCTTGTGGCCTTTCAACGAAGATAACTGTAAATGTAAAAATGCGTAAAAAAAAACGAGGTTATATCAATAATGATAAATGATGGTGAGACAACAAACGAAGCTGTTACTGATACCGTGGTGTAAATTTCACCTCCTCTATTCTTCCTGGTAAACACAGGAGAAGATACACCACCGCCTTTGTAACGGTGCTCTTTGTGTGCATTCAACAGTCACAACTCTCGTCTTTTCCATAAAACAGGAGCAAATTATTTTCATCAAATGTTTTATTAGATAAAAAATGATGGGCATATGTTTGCAATTTGCCCCCCAAGTCTGCGAGTTAGTTAGCAGACTACCACGTTACAGCATCAATACAGCAGTTGTGATGTTTGTCATGTTGATGATTTTCCAGGAGGGCAACAGTTTCCTTGTGCTGGACGAGCAGCGCTTCGCCAAGGAGATCCTCCCCAAGTTCTTCAAGCACAACAACATGGCAAGCTTCATCAGGCAGCTCAATATGTGTATGTCCATCTGTATGTCTCTGTACTTCTCTGACCACCTGCTGGTTTTAGTCTAGGCTTTGCAGTTGCTGTATTGGAATGCCCCTATGCTTTCTGGTGACTAGCGGGGGTAACGTTTCATTTTGCATCTGTTGGGTCTGTCTGTAGTCACTCACTCGTTTAAGGGCTCCCAGCTGGGTGGTGACGTACCATCAGGGTGGATTATTTCCTCCTGCCCGGCTCTGAATCAGTGGTGGAAGCTAGCCAACAACCCACAATTTGCTCTGTTCAGTGGCCAAATGTATCAAGAGAAACATTCAAAGTCTATGTACATTTCCATATCTCTTGTTAAGATGCATTTTTTCCCAAGATCTCATAACAAAACTATGTTGATATTTACAACTGATTTTTGTTTTATTGTAGTGCACCACATGTAAATTAGATATTATATCTCAGAATTCTGACTTTATTTCTTCCACTTCTGACTTTATTTCTCAGAATTCTGACTTTATATCTCTGAATTCTGACTTTGTTTTTTCTCTCGCGAAAAACCCCCCCGTCAGAATTCCGAGATATAAAGTGAGAATCGTGTAAAAAAAAAAAAAAAAAAAAAGTTGGAATTCTGAGATATAAAGTCAGAATTATGAGAAAAAAAGTCTTTCAAGACTTCCATACTACCGTAAATCCTCTAATAGTGGCCTGTAGTCAATTACAAGCCGGGTCTCCGATAATGGCCGGGGGCGTGGTCGACACAAACAAATAAAGGCCGGCCTCAAATACAGGCTGGGGGAAAAAAACAAAGGAAACAAGACTAGCCCTCGGCGCACCGAAACCTCCAACGCCGATATGATATAACTATATAGATTCTATTAGGTTCAGTTAGCTTCAGCTTGCATGCAAACAACGGTGGATACCGGTAAACTCTGGTGCCTGTTTGTAACTGTAGTTTGTAGTAACGTACAAGTGCCACAAGATGGCTCGGCCGGCGGAAGTCTCTGGAGCATGCCGTCGTCGATTACCGTAATTATTGGTAATGCATTGCAATAACAAAAAAACGGCTACCTAACGAACCCCAACAGAAGCAGATCAGAAAACAAGGAGGCTTCGTACTAAAATATGAGCAAATATACTTATCAAACAGAGGGAATTAGAAATAAAGGCCTGTCTCTAATATAAGCCTGCTTCCAATAAAGGCCTGGTACCCTCTGCAGTTGAGGTAAATAAAGGCCCGGGCCAATATTAGAGGATTTACGGTATCTAAACTAGATTAACTATGCTAGGCTACATTTCTCTTCTCACTCATCTGTCATGTTTAGGGGTTGGTTTGTTTCTGTGCACTCCATTACGGCAGCACACATTGTGTCCCTCCATCACATGACAAGGAGGGTATCATGTGCCCTTAAATGGCTGCACCCTGTGCGTGTGTGTGTTTGTTTTTGCATGTCTCTGTTGTAGCGTACATACATGTACGAAGGTGTGCGCGTCTTCTGCCGTTGTTTGATATATTTCCCTCTGTGCAGATGGATTTCGTAAGGTGATGCACATTGACACGGGCATTGTGAAGCAGGAGAGAGACGGACCAGTGGAGTTCCAGCACCCCTACTTCAAACACGGACAGGATGACTTGCTGGAAAACATCAAGAGGAAGGTCAGCATGTGGATTCACCTCTCAGTGATCCGGAGAGGTTTTTTTTTTTATTTGTCTGATTTAAATGAACTTGATTTGGTAATTTAAAATGTAGCCTAGCACAAGGCTAGGGTTTCCCACATCACCTGACAAGCATAGATAGCTGCTTTGACAAAACACACCCCACCACAGGGTCTAGCGACATCTGCTGGCCAAAAGTGATATTACGCATAAAAGTCCCACATTGTGGAAAACGGGATTCCCCTTGCCTCTTTGATTCTAAAGGAGTTGAATGTGCTATCTAAACATGGTGAAAGTATCAAAACGCACGGCCGCCAACTAAATCCACACAATCCATATTAGAAAAGCGAGCCTCTAAATGAGCCGTTTGGACTTCTGTAACTTTGTGGCGTCACAAAGGTTCGCTCAAAGCGGTTGAGCGGTTGCCATTGTTTATTTACCAGAGAGTTTCCCCTACCTGTAGCTGCCGGGCTGTGGTGTCTCACGTTTCACTCTTGAAATGGTTAGCCAGTCAGAACAGAGGGTCGTTAATATTAATGAGCCTTGAAGACAGCGACAGAAACAGCCTGTTCTTGGTAAGGCTCAGAGAGATGCTGGAAAATGAACATGTAAAAATGGATTGAGAGTGTTTTTGGTGCATGACACCACACAAATGGTTTTTAATAGACTCAAGACATAAAATAAAACACTGGAAAGTGGAGAATATGGGACCTTTAAAGAGTAACTTAAAGCAATATTCCACTTAGTTTAAACATAGGGGTTATTTGGCATTTGACCACCATGAAAACCAGAATATAAACGAATCACCAAGATCGGATGCAGCTGGACGAGTTTGTAGCGTTAGGATTCTTACTTCCCATTCATTTGAATAAGGCCACGAAAATAGCCTGAAAACTGACATTTAACACGTTCGTGAACATATTCAAAAACAGATCCCACTTTTAAGACAATACAGCAATCTTGGGTCCTTCGTCAATTTGCATTTCTATTCTTGCTTTAAACTAAAATTAGTATTTAAAAATAAAAGTAGATCTGGTCTCTCAAACAGGAACTGTCTCTCCTAAATAGTATCCCTCTGCTATGTTGTCTCAATAAAAATGCTATTTGGCAAAATTATATTCTAAAACATTGGACCAAAGGTCAATTGAAAATCACAGTAGTAGGATCTGTAGATCTGTCCGACCTTCCTCCTCTGTGCTGTGATTGGTTATCAACTTCGCAATGCAGGGGAGAAGCTTAAAGAAATGGAACACGACCAAATATGTACTTACACCTGCAATAAGCGATATCAGACCTTATAACAAATCCTGAAACTAATGTGTGCTATGTGGAGATTTCATTGAGACATAATGATATAAACCAATATCCACATGCAGGCCAGCTGTGTTACTGTTTTCACCTCTTTTCTAAAGCTTGTTGTCAAATTCTTCTTCAATATTTTTTTAACTAGCTTCATGTCTTGATAATAGCTAATCCGCAGATCACGACTGCGCTGTCCTTTATGCTCCCAGCTGGCCAGTGGTACTGAGAATAGATGTACCAATGAGATTTGATTATCGTTTTTGCCTCGCAGGTTTCCAATGCCCGGCCGGAGGAGGGCAAGATCAGACAGGAGGACCTGACCAAGATCCTGGCCAGTGTCCACAGCCTCCACGGCAAACAGGAGAGCATGGACGCCAGGCTGGCAACACTGAAAAGGTTGGCATCAAACCTTGTACAGTTTATCCCAGCAAACCCCAGGAATGCAGGGCAATTGGAAGAAATGTTAGAAATACAGACATGTATTGAAAACCTGGACCAAAACATATCCTAAAATAAAAAAAAGAACCGGCATACACACGTCCTGACATGCTCTAGCATGTTTGCAGTATACATGCTGTAGTTGCATGTAGAAAATTACAAAAATAAAACACAAGCCATTGACTATATTGCTTAACATGTGCTCATTTGTCTGTTCGACAACAGGGTATCCAGGAGTCCCTAAAAAAAACTGTAAAGTAAATTATCTAAATTTAAGGCCTTCCAAAGTGTTAAAATGTCTATTAACTCTATTAAAACCCAGGGTGACACTTTCTGTGAAGTACGTGTTTATAGGAGATTGTAAGTGTAGCTATAACACACTTGAAACATGTTTAATAAGTGGTTATAAAGCTAATTTCTAATGTTTTGAAAATGGCATTTACTGTAATTCTTGACGTAAAATATGTAAGAATATAAGAATTTCTCCCAATTCTAAGATGATTTTGATACCACAAGGGACGAGTTGAGGTTTTGGTCATACACCATTTATTTAAAATATCACAAGCCATGCAGAAAGCTGCAAAATTGCATGAAATGCCACCCTGGTTTATCTACTCAAAGGGGAGCTGGGATTTAATTAGAAGCAGCAGTGGAAATGGACATTTTTCCACCTTAATGTGCTTTTTTGCTTCATTTTCCAGAGAGAATGAAGCACTATGGAGAGAGATCTCAGATCTACGACAGAAACACGCACACCAACAACAACTCATCAAGAAGGTGCGTTAGCACCATGCTGGAGGGATCACTTCATATATTGGGCTATATGACAGTGTATTGTTTTCACCGTGATACAGCATTGGCATCACAGCATAAGGAAATACTGCAAAACTGCACATGACGTTGAATGCAATACTCTTTACTTTTTTCCAGCTGATACATTTCATCGTCACATTGGTACAGAACAACCGCATTCTGAATTTGAAACGCAAAAGGTGAGATCACAAAGTATGTTACATCCTACCAGCTAGGATAATAATCATAATCAGCTGATAGACATTCTCAGTAGGTATGAGGTAAAAAATATGAGGCAATTTGACAGCTCACACATATTCATTTCTGATGTTGTGTTATGAATGTCATAGCCTATTTGATTAAACAGTTTCATGTGTTGGGCAGAATTAAAACCTGCTTAATCCAGCACACTAACATGTAATAACTATGTTTGAATAAAAACTGTGATTTATTTCCAGGGTTAGGGATTTATTGATTTTATTATGCCTGCTGTTGACTTTTACATGTGCTGTTAGCAGAAAGTCCGGATAAAATGCAAAATTTTAATCGACAATCAGATTGGCGATCAGCTGATTACGCTGTTATTAAATCTTTACGTAAATGATTACACCTATATTTATATGCAAATAATATAAACAAATAATATAAACTATGAAATCCAGGCTATGAGTATAGAATGTATTGTCAATATTGTTCTGTCCCTTTTTTTTGCTAGGCCGCTCCTTATGAACAGCAATGGAAAAAAGCCCAAATTCATTCATCAAATCTATGATGACAAAGCGTGTGTGGAGCAGGTCAGTGCATACCAATACCTACACAGTAATTACAGTTCTATTTAGGACTAGGTGATACAATCCCTTGTTTGCACATACCTTGAGACCTTGCTGATGACGATGAGACCTCAGGGTTTTCAAGTGGGCGCCCTCCTTCCTCAGCGTTTCACTGATGAGCCCACTACACCTCCAGAGGGTTCAGCGATGAGGCCTGGCGTCCCAGGCTCACCCCCCTTGACGTCATCTCGTTCTTGATGTTATTTCGGAGCCCAGGTGTTGTCTCTCCTCTTAATCCAGAGCCACTGGCTCGCCCTTTCAGCAGCACTGGAGAGGGCTTTGATGGCTTGATGTTGGGCCTGGCCTCGGATTCCCATGTCCTTAAGCAGCCTGGTAGGTGACATGCCTACGAAGCCTCTGCATCCAACTTCCACTGGGCGAACCTTTGCTTTCCAGCTATGTTGTTCAGCGTTGGCTGCCAGCTCAGCGTACTTAAGCCTCTTACGTTCATAGGCCTCGCCCACAGCGTCCTCCCAGGGCACTGTAAGCTCTATGATGTAGACGGTGCGAAGTGAGGTGGACCAAAGCACGAGGTCCGGTCTGAGGTTGGTCGTGGCGATCTCAGATGGGAAGCAGAGCCTCTGTTCCAGGTCCGCCAGTAACTTCCAGTCCCGTGCCGCTCCCAACTGCCCGGCCTCTGGAATTGAAGTACAGGCCTTGGGCTGCTTTGCACCTTCACGGACAAACTCTCTTGCAGATGCAGGATGGGATGACAGAGGAGGCAGGGCGTTGATGGTTGTCCGTCTGCTCTCCAGCGTAGCTGCTAGGCACTTCAGTACCTGGTTGTGCCGCCAGGTGTAACGGCCTTGTGTAAGGCTTGTCTTGCAGCCGACAAGAATGTGCTTCAGGTTTGCTGGAGATGGACAGAGGGGGCACGTAGGGTCTTCGCCGTACCATTGGCTGAGGTTCTTGGGAGATGGCAGGACATCGTATGTGGCTCGTATAATGAAGCTGGTTCGAAATGCTTCCATGTCCCACAACTGTCCCAAGAACTTTCTCTTCTCAACTCCCTCCCATCTCATCCACTGCCCTTGCTTTGCTTGAGAAACGGCCTTTGTGCACCTCGCTGCCTGTTCTTGCCGGCGCACCTCCTCGACCACGAGACCTCGTCGCTGAGATGCAGTGGCCTTGTACCAGGATGGTTTGCTCTCTCCAAGGCCGAGGCCTCCTCTCCCTTGTTGCACGTGGCCGACGATGTCCCTGTGCTTGAGGGCTGACTTTGCCTGTTGTGTAGCTGCTGACGGGGTCTTCCTCCCAGTTGCCAGGGTGGGAGCAGTTTGGGCTACAAATGGGTCATGGGATTCTGTCAGCGTCATCTCCAGCCTTACTTTGGTGCACTTGTACTCCTCTGAAAGACTGGAGACGGGAAGTTCCGGGAAGCCTTTTCCATCGAGCCCTATGTTGCTAAGGCACCTGGGGAGACCTAGCCACTTTCTGGTGAATGAGCTGATCATCCTCTCCAGCTTGTCGACCTTTGAGATTGGGGCCTCGTAGATGGTCAATGGCCACATCAGCGGGGTTGGAGACCGAATTGAAGGCACCAGAGCTTCAACCTGCCAGCGAACATGGACTTATCGATACTCTCAAGGCCGCTGGTGGTGTCCTGCCTAAGCTGGTCCACTTGGTCTGTATCCTTGAGGGTTGCATCGTACCAGCGTCCCAGGCTTTTGACTGGCTTCTCTTTCACAGTTGGTATGGGCTCATCACCAATGTGGAAGCGTTGATCTGACAGCTTCCCCTTGACGATTGATATGCTCCTGGACTTGCTCGGCTTTATATTCATCCGGGCCCACTCGATGTTCTCCTGCAGCTTTCTCAGCAGTCGCATGGTGCATGCCTTGGTTGTGGTGAGTGTGGTCATATCATCCATGTATGCCCTGATGGGAGGGAGCCGCAGGCCAGGTTTTAGCTGCTCTCCTCCTACCACCCACCGTGATGCTCAGATGATGACCTCCATGGCCATGGTGAAGGCTAGCGGGGAGATGGTGCATCCTGCCATGATGCCTACTTCCAGACGTTGCCATGCTGTGGTGTACTCTGTACTCGTCAGGCATAGCTGCACGTCCTGGAAGTAGGTTTTGACAAGGGCAGTGATAGCCTCTGGGACCCTGAAGAAGTTGAACGCAGTCCAAAGGAGGTTGTGAGGAACCGAGCCAAAAGCGTTGGCGAGGTCCAGGAACACTAGGTGGAGATCTCTTCCATCCCTTTTGGCGGCTTGGATTTGGTGCCATATCATGCTCAAGTGCTCCAAACACCCAGAAAAGCCTGGAATTCCTGCTTTCTGCACCGATGTGTTGATAAAGCGGTTCCTTTCTAGGTAGACAGACAGCCTGTGAGCCACTATGCTGAAAAAGATTTTGCCTTCAACGTTCAGGAGGCTGATTTGGCGAAACTGGCTGATGTCAGCAGCAGAGTCCTTTTCCTTTGGGATTAGGATGCCTCCTGCCCTCCGCCAGGCTGTTGGTATTGCTTGTTTCTGCCACACCACCTTCATCAGTCTCCACAGAAAACGTAAGACGTCTGGTGCGTTTTTGTAGAGCCTGTATGGGACCCCGTTGGGCCCAGGAGAGGATGAGGCTCTTGCCCGACGTACAGTTCTTTCCACTTCACTCCACTTAGGAGGGCTGACGTGCAACTGGTGTTCTGGGGGATGTATTGGTGGCATGTCAGGTGGAAGGGTGATCTGTTCGTGCTGCCTGCTGTCGATGTGGGTTTTTCCCAGGTGGGCTTCGAGTTCTTTCTTCGACGCTACGAGTTTGCCACTTTTCTCCTTCGTGAACAGACCCTTCACAAACTTGAAGGGGTCTTTGAAGAAGCTTGACCTTGTCTGTTCCTTCTTCCTGCGCCTCTTTCTCAGGTTCTCAGCTCTCCTCAGTGCTGTTAGCCGGTTCCTGATTTCTGCCTGCAGCAGGTCTATTCCCTCCTTCTCCTCCTCTGAGGCTTTCCTCCACTGCTTCTTCAGCTGCCTTCTCTCCTTGACCAGTCGCTCTATTTCCTGCTGCCTCCTGGACTTAGTTGGGATGGATGATGTATTCTTCTTCTTCTCCACAGCTCCAAAGCGTTCAGCTCCGTAGTTGTAGATCAGTTCTCCCATTCTCTCCAGTTTCTTCACTGCAGTTCCCCCCAGTTGCTCCAAGATTTTGCTGAGGTCTGTGTTGACCGTTTCCCACTCCTTTTTCTCACAGGATTTTGGCCACTTGATTAGCGGCTTTCGCCCCTGGATCTTAGTCTCGGTTGCAGGTTGTGGTAGGCTAGGCTCGTGGTGCTCCGCTGTGCTTGAATCCTCCTCCTCCTCTGGGACAGGGGGATTGATGTCCTGCGGACTTTGGTTTTCGTCCTGCCGCTGAACTTCACTTGACTGACTCGACTTGCTTCTTAGGAAGTAGTGGTCGATGCGAGGTCCCTGTTCCACCACCTTTTTCCTGCCTTGATGTATTCTCAGGCCTGCAGTGGATGTTACCTTCGCCCAGCCACAAATGCAACTCTGGAGCTTGTTTCCTGGTGCAGGTGTTGTAATCTCAGGTATAGTTCTGCTCATGGTACTCGTTGTCTGTTTCGTTCCTGGGTCAATTGCCGTGTTGTCTGCCAGTGAGTCGTCTTCCACCCCCGCTCTCGCTGACTCTGGGGGTATTTTCTTAGTTGAACTTTCCGTAGCCAGGGGTGGGTGGGACCCATACACTAACAGTGCTGGATTCCTCCTACCACGGGTAGCTAGCCCATGGCAGGCCCGATGGGGTCTGTTTCCGCCTGTCAGCTGTCTTTCCATGCTGTCACAAGGTCTTTCCCTAGTTGCCAGCTGCTCTTTCACATAAACATGGGAATTGTTCCCCAAAGAAAATCCCTATGATCCGATGTATTCCTATCAGTCACTATCACCACCTGTGGTCAGTTTATTTCAACAAGTGACATCATTTCCCAATCACATGATTCCACACTATTTAAAAACAACTCACATGATAGAAAAATAGAGCAGTGGCAGCAGTGTGCAGTGTTCTCTTTCTTCAACTACACTGCTGCTAAATATTTCATGGGATATGCATATGGTCATCTTCTTTCCCACTAGAACACCTTGTGTTGTAAGAGCCGGCATCCTTTAACGTGACACATTTTTCAATACAACAGCATATTTTACTTTTTATACACCTACATTGGTATTTGTTTTCCGAATATATGCATATTCTGGGATATCTGTTGTGTTACAACATAAGTCTACAGTCCAGATTTTGACTTGTCGTGTCCTCCCTAGTCGTCTGTCAACAGTCTAAATGGTGTGAAGAGTTCTGAGCTATCGGACGACGTCATCATCTGCGACGTGACGGACGAGGACGCCGAGGCGATGGCCGAGATCACCGAGGGTTCGTCCAGGTTCCTCGACCAAAGGTTTGACTACAGTTCACACTATTCGTTTTCTTTCAAACCGCCACCACAATTTATACATGAAAGTAAATTGGGAGCAGCTGCAAGGTGACTGGATAGTGGCCGCTTTGGGAAAACACATTGCCTGGTGTCTTTCTAAAGTTCAGAACAGTTCATCTTCATAGAGGAGAGCACTCGTAGTAGGCTTGGTCGAAATTTGATATCGCGATACTGTCCCACCCAAATATCGTGATATACGATATTAGCGCACGTTTTTTGGGGGGGTATTTTATTTTATTTCTTCCATATTATGCCAAATTAACTTGATTAACTTGAAACTATAATTGGCAATGTATAAATGTTCTATATTCAGTAAATATATACATATAGAAGAAAATTTCTTAATGCCATGCTCTTTTGCATTTCCCCCCCCTCCCCAGTGATGTAGAGATCGTGGAAGTGGAGTTCGACAGTTGCGCAGTCCTACCGGCTGAAACGGAGGTCAGCACCACCTGTGCTGACGACATGAAACTGACGGACCCGAGCGTATCCGCAGAAGCAGAGGAGAGCCAGAGGAGCGCCTGTTTAGACGGCGGCGTGCCGACCAGCAGCGCCCTGCAGCTCAACAAGCCTTCGGGTCTCAGTCTGGAGGACCCGGTGAAGATGATGGACTCGATACTGAACGAGAGCGGAGCCATATCGCAGAACATCAACCTGCTGGGGAAGTAAGTCCCATGGTCCATCGTTTAATGAATGGTGGTAGACAGTTAAAAGCAACAGGATGAGACAGGAAGAAAAACTGTCGGTTATTTTGAAAACTGTCATATCAAAGTAGGCTTGGGCCATATCCAAAATGTAATATCGCGATACCGTCCCACCAAAATATAACAATATACAATAGAATTTTTTTAACTTTATTTATTTATTTATTTATTTTTTTCCTTTTTCTGAATTTTTTTCTTTTTCCAAATTACATCAAATTTCTAGGATGTTACTATTCAAGCATCAGAGGAAACAATGGCCATTTGGTATAATTTGCTCATTACTGCTTGTGGAAAAGGGAACCCACTTGAATTGAATCATATTCAGTAATATTGAAATACCGGCCCAAGCCTATATCGCAGCAAATGGGCTTGTAAATGAACCAGGGGAGAATGGCGCCATCAGTCTTTTGAACATCCCATACCTTGCGTGTTTTATAAATGATTATTTTAGATACCAATTTGCATGTTTCTCTCCCCAAATTGCCAGAATTTATAGAGGAAAGATATTAGGAGAGCTTCAGGTTTTGCCAAACAACCACCATGTACTCTTAAAGGCCAGGAATTATACTGATGAAAAACATAGGAAATATTATGAAATTACAAAAATAATGAAATATTATGACCACCTGCGTGTATTGGCCTTGCTTTTTATCAGGGTGTCAGCCATGCTAAAATTGTAGGCTGATACAATTAGATGTTTTTTGTATTATCTGAACCCCCTTCAATTAAATGCTTTTTTTTTTTTTTTAAACCTTCACTAAGTTGAAATCATTCCATTCATTAAACCCTGTGTGTAGGTAGTGGTTATTACTGGAACCTGGTCTTTAATGTGTATGTTTCCCCAGGGTGGAGTTGATGGACTATCTGGACAGCATTGACTGTAGTCTGGAGGATTTCCAGGCCATGCTGTATGGGAAACAGTTCAGCATTGACCCTGACGCCCTAGAGGTAAAACAACATTACTACACACTGAACACCGATCAGTTAACCCCCCCACCCCCACCCCACCCCCCCGGATCAAAACCTCATCACACATACCAGAACACATAATATCTAATCTGTCGTATTTGTTTGGAAACAAACCCATAGGAAAAATCCACCCTAGAACACTTGAACACAGCTCTTGTCAATGTACTTTGCATGTCTGGGTTTATTTGTTTTTTTAGTGGTGTATTTTATTTCCAGCAGCTACAGTGGAGTTTGATAGCAGAACATGTTTCATCTGTCTAAAACATCAGCGGTAAACGTCAGGGTTTGGTGTCAGTCCCTCAGAATCAATAGACCAGAATGCAATGCAGCCTCAAGATATATAGCGTTTTGAGTAAGGGTAGTAAAAGTAGCTTGATACTGGATATTGGATATTCAGTGGATATTTGTTTTTCCACCTTCAGTAACATGTAAAGCAAACAAGTGAAATCACATTGAATATATTTGTGATATAAGAAGAAGAACAATTTACAACCACTGGTTTCATTGCTTGAGAAAATATGTCCACAGAATAGCCAATTTCCAATGTCAAGCGAACTTTACTGTGGTCACGTACAACCCACAGCTAAATGGAACAAGTGCACACCCCTTCTCTGGGGGTTGTTGAAAGGCATTCTAGGAAATCATGTAGGAAATCATTAACTGAAGTAGAAGTAGAGGGTGCAGGTTGAGGGCAAGTGGACAAATCAAAAACGTAAATTACAATGAATCTCAGAATTCTGACTTTAATCTTAGAATTCTGACTTTAATCTTAGAATTCTGACTTTAAACTCAGAACTCAAATACATTTTTCACGTGGCCCTAATCCTCTTCCGTACACAACTGACAGTTAGTAGTTGACACAACACTAGAAATGTGTCAACTAGAAATGTATGAATGAAAAGCATGGGGAAAAGTATGGATTATAGCATTATGAGGGTGTTCACAGCAACACCAGTAGACAAAGAACAACTAAGACAAAGGGAGAATGAATACAAAAAATGTACAGTATGAGTTGGTAGTGTCCCCATAAGCCATTCAGTAGTTGCATAGGGTGTCAATTCTGCCAATTACTTGCATTTCTGTTACGACTGACATCATTTTTTATTTTTAATGTATGTTCTACTACAACCTGTGGAATATTTCATCCATAGTAATGATTTGCTCCCTCCTTTCTTCCTTCAGTTTTTGGATAGAAAGGATAGACACAGAAGAGCTTGTCTTACAGTGAATCAGTTTCCCAAGCATGGGTTAAGCTCATGTCATTCCTCACCTTTTCAGTGTATCAGTTTATGTTAATGGGGATTTCCATTTAAAGTGGATTTTTGTAGCCTAGGTCTAGATTCAATCTACTTTTTTGACATTTCTTTCTCTGTTTCTTAGGTTATAAGCTTGTGCTTTTGGGGTCTGTTTTGTCCTTTTGATCTAATGTTTGTCATTGGGTTATGTTTAAGGAGAGCGTGGCATCCAGAGAAAACACAGCGCAGCTAAACAGAGGCAGGACAGATGAAGACAACACAGGTGAGTGGGGTCTGCTCAGATACTCGCATACATGTCTGAACTTGCCTGGAGAATATGTAGAGAAGAATTATCTTAACCCTGAACCCAAATCTGTGTAAAACCTGACATCTAATGGTACAAAGCATACTACTAAAATTACCACCTGTAATTGGCTGATCTTTGGTGCCAGGTGATGTCACCTTCTTGTCGTGTATGTTAATTAATTTAGATGTGTTTACATACTTATAGATTCTTCATCTATTAGTTTACATAAACTGCTGTCATATGTTGATGTATGTATGATGTACGCATGTATTGTATGATATTCGTAGCTAAATCTGTTTAGTCTGGCATTTTATAATAAATCCCATTGTTGTATCAGCAGTGCTTCTATGTATGTATGCAATATGTTACACGCTATGTTTACTAACGTTACTGTGTTCTCCATAGAAGAGATCACATTGAAATAAAGTGATTGAGTATTTAGGTCTGTACATCATGGTGGGACTGGACATACAGTACTGTGCAAAAATCTTAGGCACATGTAAAAAAATTCCGTAAAGCATAGATGCTTTCAAAAATAATGAAATTAAAAGTTTCTAAATATCAAAAAATGACACACTAATGCAGAAGACAAATAAATAAACATCTAAGACAAAATTAATATAAAAAATCTAGGGTGCCTAAGACTTTTGCACAGTACAGTAGTCTGGACTTGTTCCTTCTTGATTCCCTTTCAATTCGTTTTCCGTTGTGTTCAGATAAGCAGTTGATCCAGTACACCTCCTGCCCCCTGCTGGCCTTCCTGGATGGCTGCACCGACGCCCACCTCCTGACTTCCCCGACCTCCGCCGAGCCCCCCTCGGAGCTGCTGGACGGCGGCCCGGAGCCCGACCGCCCCCCCCGCAGCTCCCTCATCCGCCTGGAGCCGCTGACGGAGGCCGAGGCCAGCGCGGAGACGCTCTTCTACCTGTGCGAACTGGGTCCCGACGGGCCGGCGGCCGACTCCGCCCAGCTGGACGGGATCTGAGCGCGGCGGGTAGTGGCCGCCAGGCCGGGAACTGGTTTAACAGCCTCCCAGTGATGCTGGTTTACTAGGCAGACCCACAACATCCATCAAGATATCCTTCCCTCCAGGGAGATTGCCGACGTGTGTCCATTATTTTCCACCTCTTTCGCCTGAAGTCTGTTGAGAAGCTCTCCTCATCGTTGTAAAAAGCAATAGGCTGGTGTAAGCACATGGCTACCCAATCTCCACCAACCACACCGCTTCTCCATCAGCATTCATTTCTGCTCTCTCAGGCCAAACAGGACACCGAAAAAATTTTACTTGCCAGCAGGCACAGATCTAGGATCAGCTCTTCAATATCTTCACCATCGACAAGACGTGCATCAGGTTTCCTAGAACAGCATCAGCTAGGAGGCGACTTCGCTTGTGTTAATGGACTGAACCTTTTGTATATACTCATGAAAATCTATTTTTTATGGTTTTTATTTGTTATCTTTTGGTACATTTCTGCCCACACAGCTAAAACTATTGATAAAAACAACATTCCTTTTAGCCATTGTTGTGTTCAAGGTCGGGCTCAGTTCCCTTTCAGTTCATAAATTGAGTTAAATACAATTAAGACACTGGCTATGTAAAGGAACCTGGATGTTATGTGGGAACAGTCTTGAAAACTGGGACAAAAAACACTTTTTTTGTCCTTTTTTTTTGGTGACTAAAAACATGCCTAACATGCAGCTATGGTCCTTTTTAAGATGGTGAAGGTGGCATTACATTTCAGTCCATTACATTTCAAGTATTGTGTGTGTGTGAGAGAGAAAGTCTGTCCAGTAGGTGGCGCTCCAGACTGCCATAAGCAGTTTGCCACTAAAACAAAGAGGAAATAGAGGCTGAACTTCAGGCTTCTGTTCAATATTGTTCATCTCTTGTGAGTAATGAATCTCTGACATTAATGACATTAATTGCAACAAAACAAAAGCTGCAAATTATTTTATATTTTTGTCATTTTAGGAAAAGTCATGAGTTATACTGTTGATAAAAAACATTGTTCTATATTTAATCTAGAGTCATGCTGAACCAGCAAAAAAAAAAAATCAAATAAAACACAAAAATATATACTAATTTACTAAAATTAGTATATGAGACTCTCTAGATTATGGAAGAGGTTTTGAGGTTTTAAGTTATTGTTTTCCTAGAAATTTGTTTTACTAGAAATGCATAAGTGTTTAGTTAAGTAACTGTGTAAAGTTTACCATCACCCAAAATTACAACTTTTTAGCCTTTGTTGGAGAGTTTGAAATTGGTTTGAGTTTTAATATATTAATCACTTTCATCAACATGCTTCAATTCAACAGTAACGAGACATTTTGTCCCAGTTCTCAAAAATAACCGCTATAACAAATAAAGATGAAACCGTCATTTAATGAAAACTTTAATAAATCAGTTGAACTGAAAGTGATTTAACCTCGACCCCAGTTCCAGTTCCAGTCCGTTTCACAACAGCAACAACTGTAGATTATTTCATCGGTATGTATTTCCTGATGTTGAGATTATGGTGTTGAGTTTATGTTACAGTATCTTCATGTATTATAAAGAGAAGCGCTCTACTGCTGCTTCTCTCCGGGAATCCATTTCTCTCGTTGGAAGGATCACACAATACACTTATTGTTCACCAACATAGAAGTGCCTGCATCATATTTCCCCACGTTTCTTCTCGTAGAACCGCACTGTTTAGGACTTGAGATGCTGTAGTAGTGTGGCGTGTGTCATCGCAGAGGTCAACCTGACACCTCTGTGACCCGCCTTTATCCCTGTGAGCTTTCTGTCATTGTTGCAAGCCTTGCAATAACAATAAAGGAAATGCAAAGTGCTTGTGCTTCATTTCTCTGGTGCTTCAGTGACTCTCAGCACAGATTCAGAACTAATGGGTGTGTTACAGTGGATTTTCAATGGAAGTTCTGTATTTTGAGAATAAAGTCACAACTCAGAATTCTGACTTTAAACTGACTACATCTTTCATGTGGCCCTAATCCTCTTCCATACTTTTCAATGCGAGTGGAACAGTGAAAAGACCGAACCCAGAGTGTCTGGAGGTCCTTCAAAAAAAGTCTGAAGTGATCAAAATTTAAGGCCTTGTTTTAAAATGTCTTAAATCCAGTAATAAAGGTCTTATTTTTTCACCATATGATGACCGGTTAGTACAACCTGCATCCCGTCTGCTTTACTAAACACAGTTGGACTTCATGTCCCTTTTTCTTATTCTGCCTGTTTAGTTTAACGTCTCATTAGCTATATTCAATCAGAAATTGAAGTCCTTGTAGAATTAAAAAGGTCTTACTGCCCAGTACAGAAGTCACAACCTACTTACCTTCTAAGAACATGGCCCACATACTTAAAAAACATACAGTACATCATGATGCAGAGGCAAGACACAAAACAGACTTGGTTTCCATTTTGTCTGTTTTATTACACATGTTACAATGCACTTTTACATGTCAAAAGGCAAATAACTCTAGGGTAAAAGCAGGGGTGAGACAATTCCGACAAACTTATTATAATACATCTCTGGTCAGTCCGTGAGAAACACTACTGATGTTTGAAGACTACAAAATAACTTATCCACGACTTTTCAAACAATCATTGTTTTACAGGTAAGATCAAACTCCAGTGCAAATCATAACCAACAAACACGAAACCAATTTAAATATGTTAAATATGTAACGACTGAGGTGTGTACAAGCTGCAAAATGGGAGTGCAGCCATTTCTTTAACAAAAAGCAAAACTTAAATACATAATAGCAGATCACTATATCATGCAAAACACTACATCCCAAGTTGCCCATGCTTGTTGATTGTACTAGTCAGTGAACTATGAGTTGCTTTTCTAGGTTAATTTCTAATCCTAAATACCACAGCTAGAATCATGTTTGTACACAACTGAAAGTTGACAAGAGCAGAATAAAAGGCTTTTCCCCTGTATTTTACACGTAACATTGATTCCTTCTCATAAATAATCCTGCAGTCATAAAAATCTCAGCCCGTTAGATGCTACACTGAACAAAACATCAAACTGCTTCGTCGGCAACCATCCTTGTAGAAGCTTCAGAACCAGCTACTGTTAATGTAACACCGAGTTTCAAAGCAAAAGCATGCAGCTGTGTTTATATAGAAAGAAAAAATAATCAAACGTGAAAGGATGGTGGGACGGGTAATCCACTAGGAATGCGCATACAGTATATTTACAATGGCAACAGCATGGATCACCATGACAACGGGCTGCTGAGGAATTCACAATTACATTCTATCAAATGATGAGAAGAGACTGGGCTGCGCTCAGGGCTGAGAGACCTTTCAGAGATGTTGCAGATTGAAAATTGTCATTTAAAACCGGCCTTGTTGATTCTCTCTTCCCCCGTTCTTTGCCCCCGCTCCCTTCAACTGTTGGCTAAGATGACCGAGCTTGAACGTGGCGTGGAACCTGCAGAAAAGCCACCAAATCTCTACTACCAAACGGTCCTGAAACCTTCCGCCTGCCCTGAACGCAGCCCCGGCCCGTCCGGCGGTAACAGATGAAGGGTAAAGCTAGAACTACGAGCCAGAACAAATTCACCTACCTGTTTTTTTTTTTTTTTAGCTATTGTTTTGCTCACTTCACTTTTCGAAAACAAAAAAAAATGGGTGAAACAGGTGATGAAATTGTGTATGGCGCGAACGGGGCGTTTCAGTCAAAGTCTCTGTTGACCAGGACCAGCGGGGCGACCAGCGTCCAGACGTAGAGGGCGATGCAGATCCAGCTGGAGGAGATCTTCACCCAGACCGATGGCCACTTGCTGGTCATCGTCTCGTAGGTGGAGTCGGGGCTGGACGAAAGGAACAGAAGACAAACATCAAGCAGCTTCAACTATAAGTTCAAAAGCTTGAGGGGGAATATCACGAAATATCGCGATATTCGATAATATCTAACATCGGGCCGAGCCTGCCTACCTGTACCAGTTGGTGAGGGTCATCATGATGTAGAGCGACGCCAGGAACAGCATGAAGTGGAAGAAGGAGTAGGAGTAGGTGACCCCATCCTTCTCGTTGTCCACGGCTCGGTTGGGGCCGTCGCCCTCGTCGAAGTTGTCACTCTGGGGCCCGTCCTCGATCAACGCCGACTCGTCGCTGGTCAGCGTCAGCTTGTTGACCTGGGCGTTGGACGAGTTGCGGATGCTGGCGCGCGAGAAAAACAAAGAAGTGTAAGGAAAGAGTCATGTTGTCATTGAACCAGAGGTGGGGACTCGAGTCACATGATTTGGACTCGAGTCACAGTTTTAATTGCTTGAGACTTGACTTGATGCATGAAGACTTGAGACTTGACTTGGGTTCTGGTGACTTGGGACTTGACTTTGACTTGTACTTTGATGAGTGGAAAAGTTTCTAAAGTCTTGACTTGAGATCTTGTGTTTGTGTAAATGACTTAGATTGAAAGTGATGAGATTTGTTCCAGCAGACGACAAATTCTGTTTTCTGAATTTGTATGGAATGATTGAATTTATTGAAGTTGAAACTGATTATAGAAATCAAACTCATGATGCTCTTACCAAGTTTTTATCCTATTAAAACCATATTGCATTGAAAAGTCCTAGATATTTAGTTTTCTTTAAGATATTAAATTGATACTGGACTCTGAGTTGACTTGCTGTTCTACATTTAGACTTGAGACTTGACATTAATGACATGGACTTGACTTGGACTTGACTTGGTAATCTACATTTAGACTTGGGACTTGACTTGAGCCTTGTGCCTCAAGACTTGAGACTGACTTGGGACTCAAGCAAAGTTGACTTGGTCACACCTCTGCACTGAACTTTTCTATATTACATTGTATCGTGGTTGTATTGAATCGAGAACCCCATATCGCGCATCGAATCATAACGTATGTTTCCTATCATGTTGACGCCAGACAATGCTAGGAAACAAGAGCAGCTCATTAGTAACATACTGGTAATGTTATTAGTAATACACAGGTAATGTAATTATTATTTGGTTACAGAGATATGAGGTTCTTCTTGACTTGTGAAGTAGATCATTGGAGAAGGAAGTGGAAAAGCGCTTCCTCACCTGGAGTAGAGGACACACATGAGGAAGAGGATCAATCCCACGATGCCCTGGGCATCCCACCACTGGACCACGTGGTCCTGACCGGCGGGACCGGTGCTGTTCAGCCCGATAATACCCAGAAGGCTCGGGTTACACTTCCTGTCTGTGGAACATGAGCAGGAAAGTCATAGTCTGTACAGACTCTTAGAACTTTACATCTGTTCATTTGAATGGCTAGAAAAGTGACACGTATAGCTCAATCTGCTTATGTCTTATATCCCACATCCTTCAGACATTGTACATTGTGTGACTGGCATCTTACCAGGCTCGTTGGTCATGGCAGACCAGGTCAGGTACATGGTGTACAGGGTGACCAGGGAAGACTGCAGCAAGCCAGACCTGGGTTGGGATTCCTTCACACAGAAAACATCATGCTTTAGCAGAACAGATTTATCTGGCTTTCAGGGTTTTGTTGAACACAGAATGTTATTTGGCCACTAGATGCCAGTTTGCTCAGCATTGTGATCATTCTGCCTTTCCCAAGCACATCTCTATCATAACTCTATATGTAAAAGTCCCAGAGTGCAGCCGGTGTTAACCTGGATCTGAGGCAAGATGGACAGGACGGAGGCGCCGATGCAGAGCAGCATGTTGACGCTGATGAAGGCCTTGTTCTCGGTGCAGCCGTCAGAGTGGGTGTAGTAGACATAGAACATGACCAGGGAAACCAGAGACAGCACGTAGTTCACTGTGGTGGCTGACAACAGAGCTGCAGAGGGACAAAGGTCAAAGGTCAATATAGATCAGCTTGGCAAATCAACAAAAAGTTTGGGGACACCACATTTTTCTGTATTTTTACTATTTTACACATTTTAGAATAATAGTAAAGACATCAAAACTATAAAATAACACAAATGGAATTATGCAGTGACCAAAAAAAGTGTTAAACAAATTAAAACTATCTTATATTTTAGATTATTTAAAGTAGCCGCCCTTTGCCTTGATGGAAAGGCAAAGGCTTTGGAAAGAAATTCATACAAAGGCATTAACTTCACTATTTATATTTGTCTAAGAAACTAATTTCAAGCATTTAAGCAGAAGCCTTTAAATCAAAATGGCTTTAAGATAATGAAAAACATAGCACATTCAATCAGGTGTGTCCAAACTTTTGACGAACAGTGTATATGGGGTTGATATGAGCCTTTTATTAAGAATTGACCAATACTACACTGGTTATCTATAGGAAAGCCTTAACATTAATTGATTAGGTTTTGATTGAATTTTGCATAATATAGTATCATTATCGCCATAATCATGGGTTTTAAATGGAGAGTTTAAATGTGCCATGGTCTAAATGCTTAAGCTGAGGCCGTTCCACCTTGACAATAATACAATTCTGGGGGAATATTTGGAATTTTTTGGATGTGAAAATGATCAAATTTGAAGATGCTGAGTCAGCAGCATATTCGGTCAACTATCTGATGGGGTAAGCACGTGAATATGGCAGCCATGTTGTCATTTTCTGTTTCAATAGATAGGTATAGTCACTGGTTAAAAATTGCTTTGTCTGGTTAGATTTGGAAGACTGTATTCCATTACTTGCCAAGACGCTCACAGCTGACAACCATGCGATTAACACTAAGCTAGTTTTCACTTATCAAATTATCAAGTTCTCCATTTTCATACTCTTGACCATAGCGCTGTTACCGTACCTGCGTACCAGCAGCGGGAGTTGCCCTCCTCCATCTTCTCAACCCAGGACTCGTTCCAGGAATGGGCGAAGTCGATGAGTAAGACAAGCTGGATGAGGATGAAACAGAAGGCCCCAGCCATGCCCATATAGAACCACACTGTGGGAACAGGACAGGTTTTAGAACAGTCATCTGCAAGTTTCAGAAAGCCAAACCTAAGACGTTTTAAGACCTTTTTATTTCTACCTGGAATTGAATTTAAGACCAATTTAAAGACCAAAACAAAGAAACAAAGTCAAAAAATCAAACACAACCTATTTCCGATTGAAACAGCAAATCAAAGTTCTAAAATAAATGGGCAGTTTATGAAAAAGGACATCAGGAAATGAATTGTAAATTGCATATTGTACTACTAACCCTGTTCTGTATTAATCTAAAAGTGGGCATGCAGTGCCAAGAAACCTGTCATTGCATGGTGAAAAAAATATGACCTGTAATAACTGGATTTAAGACATTTTAATACATTTTAAAGGCCTCACATTTAGAAATTGTAAGACTTTTTAAGCAGATAACCTGTGTAACCTTCTGTATTCTTATATTCTGCGAAATGTCACAGAAGAGATGAGGAGGACAACAATAATTACCAGTAGTGAAGGGACCCTCTGGGATGAAGAAGGCGCCGATGGTGATGGCAGCAGCTGCAGCAAATTTAAAGAACCAAAATCTAAAGAGATGAGAATATAAGCGTCAAATAGTGACCTTGATCTGGCTGACATGGTTTTTTGAAGACCAATAACAATACTGACATTTTTTGGATTGAAGCTGCCAATAGACAATACTTTGTGCCAATGTCTTAAATTTTTAATAATTTTCATGTTAAAAAATACCTGTCCTTAGTGTTTCACACATAATGTATTCTTGTCAGGGTAGAAAAGCCTTTGAAATAGCATCATGAGCCACCAAAAATCTCCACTGAAACCCAGGATAGCAACTATAATAAAAACATATTCATGCATACTTGCGTGGAATCAGATCAAAATATCTCATGAGAATCAATTCAGGTTCAGTGTATTGTATTCATTGTATCGATTCTGCAATAAATATGTAATAAACTGTAGGGATGTGTATCTACGGTGGACTTACCCGTTGTGTAGCGAAGCTCGCGGGTCCTGACTGCTCTTGACTTTGATCATGAGCAGAGAGAAGAGCAGGAAGAACATGGCCATGCCGAAGCAGACGCGGTACACGGCCTTGTAGCCGACCAGCACGTCGCAGTTCACGTGACCCTCCACACCGGGGATAGACGAGCCCGTCCCTCCTTCACAAAACCCTGGGATCTGCAGGAGAGGAAGATTTAGGGTTGCACCAGGCAACATTTGGGCAGCAACTGAGAAGAATGTCTTGTCCCTACTAATTGAGACGCCGTAGATTCACCTTATTATACCAAACTTAATTCTGATGTCAAGTATGGTCAATGGTGGGAAATCTTCTCCACACAGAAAGATAAGATAATATAAGATAAGATAACACAGCACTTTATTGATCCCCTTGGGGAAATTCAGGTGCCACAGCAGCAATTGACAGACAATGCCAAAGAAGTAAAGTACAGGTATGTCAAGTTCAGGTAATAAAGAAGTAACGGAAATAGCTACTAACATAGAATAAAGGTAGTGAACATAATATACAACAACAGGGACAATAGAGATAGAGCAAATAATGCAAATAAATGCAAGTAATAAATGCAATTCGGATAGTTCCATGGATATACAGAAAGTGACAAATCAAAGCTTAAAGAGAGCAATGCAAAAGTGTCTCCAAAAGCTGGATTCACAAACGATGACTGAATCTCTTCACCGCCTCCGCCCCAACCAGACACTAAAGCTGCGTTCCATTCAAAGTTGGAAGTGTGGTGCGTCTGAATTTCAAACTCTGTGTGTTCAGCTTGGAAAAACCAGGGAAGAAACGTGTGCCCACAAGACACAACATAAAAATACTGTTCCCCATGCAACAACTAATGTTATGTCAATGATATTTAACGTTAGCTAGTTAGCATTAGCAACTGCGGCTGCAACGTCACATTTCAAATTTATATAAATGTTCAGCCATTTACCACAGAAGTGTTTTGTAGGGCTGCGCTACACTGACAAATAGCCTAGTCATAGTGCGATTATTTTGCTAAATATTGCAATTGTGATATTAACTGCAATACAGTATATTGGCATATTTTTAAATACTTTAGCTTTTTCAGCAAACACAAAACCTTTTAATAAAAAACTAATGTTGTTGCTTAAGATTTGCTGTGTTTGAATATAATGAAAGGTTTTTTTTTCTTCAACTTAATTTATAGGCCAGAAATCACGCTCAACACTAGAATACCATGTTTAGGAGTCCATTTTGAGTACCCACATAAAATAATTGTAGCCTCATGCGATGTGGAAACTTAAGTAGTTCATGTCACAATTTTCTTTCGATTAATGCTGTGTAGCGTTTACAGTGTATGCCACCAGGTTGATGTGACGTCAGACAACTGCATCTCAGAAACCTTGCGGTTGAGAAATCTTATTTACTTGGAATTCCGATTTGAAGGGCCGTTCCGTTGCATTTTTCCTAGTGGGAAGTCTGAATTTCTGACTTTCCAACTTTCTGTAACGCAGCAAAAGACAAAGATGTTTACTGACGTCACCTCACAGGATTTGCCGAGCAACAAAGCTGCTGTTTGAGGCTGTCAACGTGCGAAACTGCCTAGTGCAGCTTTAAAACCGAGCGAAGGTTATTTGAGAAATACAACTGACAAGATCCTCACTCTTTCAAAAGAAAGACTCCTGGGTTCCACAGGGGAGAAAGAAGAAAGACGCAATATTTAAACCTGAGGAGTGATTACAAAACGAATGGACGACGTCTCTCCATCCCCAAGTGCTGAGATGTCCAAGGATGAGAAAGAAAAGGTGAGAAGAGCAACCAAGAGTGAGCAATTAAGCACACATGTATTGCTATTCCACACCTTTACTAGTGAAACAGCATTATAAGACTGACATAGAAGTACTATTGTAAATGAGTATTTGTTCTTGAAGTTTAGATAAAAAGAAATACTGACCTAATATTGACGCGACATCCTGGGCACAAATACAGGCCCTGTAATATTTCCCATCTTGTCTTTTCTCATACTCTCATATTCCTCTCTGTGTTATACAATACATTATATTGGCATTTACCTTCTTGAGCTGCCCCTCCATGCCAGGCATCAGCATGATGCAGGCAATGCCCACTCCCAGCAGCAAGAAGAAGGCATAGATGAGGCGAGTCACGGTGGAGTTGTTTCCGCTGGGACAGCACCGGCACAGCAGGCAGGGGGCGCTGCCACAGAGGCAGGGGATCTGGAGGCACGGGAGAATGGAAACAGTTCA
Source organism: Centroberyx gerrardi (assembly GCF_048128805.1). Taxonomy (NCBI): domain Eukaryota; kingdom Metazoa; phylum Chordata; class Actinopteri; order Beryciformes; family Berycidae; genus Centroberyx; species Centroberyx gerrardi. Next base: position 1,878,902 of record NC_136014.1, read on the forward strand.
AGAAAGGAATACAGCGAGTCACCTGACTTATGAGGCAAATTGGCAGAGGTCTATTATTACCAATATGAGATCAATAATAAGAAACCATCAATACAGCAGTATGACCATCCATGGCTGGCCACAATGGCTGCTAGTTTTTAAACAAGGCAACAGTAAACATCTCGTCCCCCACCAATATATAAGGATGGTGATGACGCAGCAAAAAGGCCACGCCTACAAAGTGCGGTACAAGTGCGAAACCCTACTCAATTTCTATGAGCAAAACAATAAATCGACATTTTCTGTGGTTGCTTTGTCTGTGGTCTAATAGCCTAATTTATGTCAAATGTAGCCTATAAGGATTTTGTCGTTACCTTTTCACAGTTGTCAAACAACAGAAAGATCATTAAAATGTTTTTTCTTTTCGTGTCAGAATGCTAACATGACTCCTCTCTTGAACGGAAGTTTGCTAGCTTGTTAGCATTTTGCGACTTCCAGATAATTCAATTATAATGGTCAAGCAGTTGTGACAGACATGAAAAGGTTATGGGCAAATTATTAGAACACAGAAAAAGCAAGCAGAGAAAATGTCACTTTTTTGTTTTGCCCATAGAAATTGAATAGAGTTTCGCACTTGTACCGTACTTTGTAGGCGTGGCCCATTTGAAACGTCACGCCATTCTTATCTGTGATGCGATCCTCCTCTGGGCCAATCAGCAACAAATATGTCAATCTTGTTTCGACTTGCAGCTGCACCTCTAGACAATTTTGGCAATTTTGAAGAAACTCGAACGTGTATCTGAAATTAACCTTTTTTGTTAAGAGCTGCCAAGAGCTGGTAAATGCCACAAATATTTTTCACCAGCCAAAATAATTAGTATTCATTTTTCAGAACAATATTTCATTTTTCAGAGAAATATGCCAGTCTGCAGAGGTTTAGACACTACAGCAAAGTAGTAAAATCAAGAGTTTGGGTTAGCAGCGATATAACCCATGACACATATCCTCTACTTTTTTGGTAAAGAATATTAATAATTCTTCAATCAACTGACGTGGGACCCTGCCCAGGTCTCACAATCTCTTATTACAGTCTGACTTGCAAGCCACAGCACAGTTTTGCTAAGTTTGCTAAACAGACTCACTGAAACATAAACATTATGACAAAATATACAATAAAGTCAGCATCGATTGCTGAGTGAATGGCTAGTGAGATAACCATTATATACAGACATAAATCTTGATGCAAACGTATAGTATGCATCATAGTAAGTAGTATCAAACATAAATGATACATGGTATGGCATAAATTAAAGCTTCTCTGTAAATTAATTCATTTTGTTGATATTGGTGGCCGTTTGGCTTAATTTAACACTACATCACTGGGCTTTATGTTTTATACTGCCAAGAGATTAGCTGAAATAGAAGCCAAATCTGTCCTAAGAATACACTAGACAGTGGCCATCTTGGCTGTACACTAGTGGCACTAGCATACACACATTAAGAAATACCCTTCTAGAAATAGCTAGCAGTAATTGTACTGGCTACTACTTACATCTCCAAAAACTAATAAGCCAGCAATAAAACGACACGAGTCTATCTAGTTCTGTGTATTTAGGCCCAATGCGTTCCGTGCTCGTATGTTCCGTGTTTATTCTGTTTTAATAACTGGTTCGACTAAATTCTTCCATCAAAATACAACCTTTTCAATTTGAAAAGGTGAAATTCTTGTATGCCGAATTTACCAGAAAATCCTAAATTCATAAAACGTCTTCAGTATTATAGCAGGTAAACATCTCTAAGCAAGCCAGCATTTAACTAACAGAGCTTTGAAAGGAGTCTGGCACACCGTTTACTCCATACAATAAAAACAAGACGTCTCGGGGCTGTTGGTTAGCTTGACAAGCCTCCGAGTCTAGATAATTACTAGTCTGTTGATGTTTCTCCTTTGGCAGTCTACCTTCCATTAGACTGACCCAGACCCACATTTCGCAATCAGGACTGAGTGCTGTAGCAGCAGATATTTGAGTCTGTTTTCAAAGCTGCAGTGTTGCAACAGTGTCCAGCTTCATTTAAATCACTGACACCGACAGCTGCATGTTTACCAAAACAGGTAGCTACCAAACATTTAAGATGCCAAATCAAATATCTTCTTTTAGACTTGTTTTTGATTTTGAAAAACCAGGTCAGTACATCGAACCGAAAATAGCGAGGCCCGAGACATTTCCGTTATCTTTTGATCTTAAAGAAACAAAGACAATATATCAGTACAACGTTAGCTCTATGGTTAGAAACTGAACCAATACACATCTTAACTATCAAAATCCTGGCGTCGGGATTATATAGATGAACAGGTAATGAACGTTATGTTTGCTGGTAGAAACACTGCGCCATAGGGAACCACCCCGGCCTGCCGCTTTGTGTTGTTGCGCAGTCATGACAGCGCTAATGGATACGGAACAGTTTAATAAAAATGTTCAAATATTAACACCCAACATCAGTTTCGACACAAAGACACAAGATAATTACCCAACTCGCCATGGAGCACAATCCGAGAACGGCCCCCATGATGGGTTGTGATGTTTTCCTTTCTTAGTCGGAGAAGATGGATGATGCTCTACCGTCTGTCGTCTGGTCTGTTTACAAGTTAGGGCCACTTCCGTTTCAGCCGAGTGGCCTGACATCACATCCTGCATACATAAACATTTGATGTACTAAACGTATGACGAAATAGATTTATATGAGTAAACACTGGATTTAAGACTAGACATGATTTATGTGAGTAAAGATATGTATATGACTAAACATCGGTTTAGATAGATAGATAGATAGATCCGCACCTACTGACATAGTCAGTTTTTAAATACTCAACTCTGTTCTGGCTGGATAGTATACTCTGCAATATATATAATCTGGTGCAATATTCTCTGGACCCGTATATTTCTTGTTTTCTCTGTACTGCTGATTTCCATAGCTTCCCATCAGTGCAATTAGTCAGGTTCCAACAGAGAACCATGTGCATACTGTAGGCTATAGATAAGAGTCCTATATATATTTAAAGGTGTAATATCTTGGAAGCACTTACTCAGTGAATTAGACAGACCGAACACAGAGGCTGGTTGATTTAATCACGTCAACTCTCAGAATACACTCACATGCCTCTCTATATATAGTGTTGTTACTTATACATTCCAGTAGGTGGTGCTATTGTACTGGCAATTATCTAAATACATACATTCCCCCTTTTTCAAATAAACATATATGCCTTATCTTAACACTGAACACTTACTTTAACTTTTTTTTTTAAAGTTTAGTCCAAATACATATATGCATTTTCTTTTTTTCTTTCTATTAGCTCCATAACAAAATGTCCCAAGTGTTACCAACAGTCACTTTTTCTTCTTAACTACCAAGGGAGAGGTAGACTGCTCTGCCCTTGCACACCAAATCAAAGGGATTATTCTGCCATTGTCTTGTCAAGTCATGTTTATTTGTATAGCCCTTTATCGCAAGCATCTCAAACATATATCTCAAAAAGCATACATACATCACTATATACTACACATTCATGCCTATGGGCAATTTAGAGTCTTCAGTTCATCTGAGCTGCATGTCTTTGGACTGGGGGAGAAAACCCACGCAAACACAGGGAGAACATGCAAACTCCACATAGAAAAGACCGGGGCAGAGATTCAAACCCACAACCTGCTTGTTCTGAGGCAACAGTACTAACCACTGATCCACTGTGCCACAGCCTTGTACCTTGGGTCCTAACTATTTCACAAATTCAGCCTTTGGGGTGGTATGCGCACTCGCTCTCGACTGACCTGCAGGTTGTGGTGAGCTGGCAGGACTTGAACTGGTGTGCTGGGGAGCTGTTCAAGGTTCAAGATTCAAGACAACTTTATTAATCCCTAAAAGGGCAATTGCATATGACAGCTCGCAGCAACACCTAACAATACACTCACAATACATGTACATACATATACATACATTGAGTAAAAAAAAAGGGGGGGCAGCTATGTGTGAGACCTCCTAGCTCTGTTAATAAATAAAAATAGAATAAATAAATAAATGTAATGCACACAAACAAAAAAAGTGCTATAAGGTATTGAGCAGCCGGACAGCAGAGGGGATAAAGGACTTGGAAAAGCGATTGTTTTTATGAGCAGGTAAGGCATACCGACGCCCTGATGGCAACAGTGAAAATTCACATGCCAAGATGTGCTCTGAAAGACCCAGTATACTCTGTGTTTTCCTCAAAATTTGTTGGGCACAAAAAGAGCCCAAGTTTCTCTGCTTAGTTCCAAAAATCTTGGAGCAGATTTTCACAATATTATTCAGACTGTTTCTGTCCTGAAGTGACAAGCAATTGAACCAACAGATAAAAGAAAATGTTAAAAGGCTTTCAATAAAAGATTGATAAAAATGACTCAGAATCACTGTACTAACAGAGGAGTTCAACTTCCTAAGGAGATGTACCCTCTGCTGGCCCCGTTTGACAATCGTTTCAGTATTTACATCCCACTTAAGTTGGTTGTCAAACACCATGCCCAGATATTTGTAGTCAACAATTTCAATCTTCTCCCCATCTATGTCACTCTCTATGACAGCATCTTTGCCTGTCTAAAATCAATTATCAGTTCTTTAGTTTTAGATACATTTAACTCCAAAAAGTTGTCATTGCACCATTTTATAAAAGCAGGGAGAGCCGAACCATGGTCAAGTTCTGGACCCTGAAGGAGAGATAACAGTGCCGTATCATCAGAAAACTTAACAAAGAAGTTGCCATCTCTACAGCTTCTGCAGCTGTCAGTGTACATAATATAGAGTAGAGGTGATAAAACACATCCTTGAGGCAAACCCGTACATGTAACAATAGTGTCCGAGAGACGGCCATTCACAATGACCCTCTGCTGTCTGTCAGACAAAAAATCTAAGATCCATAAGACAAGTTGATGTGATAAGTTAAAATCAGAAATCACTCTTTCAATTAAAAGACAAGGTTGCATATTATTAAAAGCAGAGGAAAAATCTGCGAACAAGAGTCTAGCGTGGGCTTTAGGTTTCTCCAAATGTTTGTACAGAGTGTTGAGGATGAAAAGCTTAACATCCTCAACACCTTTACCTTCCTGGTAAGCAAATTGTAAAGGGTCAAGCTTCCCCTCAGTAGCCTTAAGAATCAAGCTTTTAATTATCTTCTCAAATGTTTTCATAATGAGTGAAGTAAGGGCAACTGGCCTAAACTCATTAGGCTGTTTAGGATTATTTTTCTTAGGTACTGGCACAACATAAGAAGATTTCCAAATACAGGGAACTTGACTGGAATCGACTGAAATTTGAAAAATATGTTGAAGGACACTACCAAGCTGTTCAGCACAGTGGTGCAATGTACGACCACAAATGCCATCAGGACCTGGGGCCTTCCTTATATTGATGCCCTTCAATAACCTTACTACACAGTCCTCTGATATCATAATGTAATTGACCGAGGAGAGTGATTGTTTTAACAGAGTGTTTTTATACGAAAAATCGTGCCTTTCAAAACGAGAATAAAATACATTAAAAACATCAGGCAAGTCATGGTCCTTGACCCCTTCCAGAATGACAGGTTTCCTAGTATTGTCTATATTCTGATTTATAGAGGACATAGACTTTATTCCCTGCCAAGCTGCCCGAAGGTCATCACTACTATACTGTACTTCTATTTTATTCCTATACATTTTCCTTGCTTTCCTAATTTCATTCCCCACTTCTCTAGATATTACTAGAGTGCTGGTGTAGGAGCAGACTTAGAGCTGTGCTGAGTCTCCAACAGAACGGCGGGAGGCAGTTCTGTAGCTGTGGTCTGTAGATCCTCTCTGTGGAGCTGGTGCTCTTGGGGTTTGTCACAAGATCTTATCAGATGATCAGCATGGACTGTGCGCTCTCTTAGGCCATCGTGAATCAGAAGAAAAACTGACAGGCCCGAGGCACTTCACAATAACAACTTTAGTCCGCTTCTCCTTCCCCTCGCAGAAATGTCTGACTCACACTGGGTTCCCCTCCTGATAGGCTTTCTGTTTCTCTTGCTTTTCTTTAACTGACCTTTCCAGACAAGGCTTGAGAAGATTCAGCTGGTCCTCAACTGCGGCTTAAGGAACAGCTCTGCAGGTGTACAGCCTGTAACTGTATGTGGAGTACTACATCAATAAAAAGTTTGACAGTCTGTGTTGTAGTGAGACGGATTTCCGCAGTATGTTCTCTGCAAACACCAGTTTCGGGAGTGCTGATTAGACAGTCTGCACAGACCTTTCAGCAGCTCCATTGGATTCTGGATGGTAGGCAGGTACCAGGGTTTGCTTCATGCCGTTAGCCTTCAGGAACTGTTTAAATTTACTGGAAGTGAGCTGGGGTCCATTATCGTACACCACTTCCTCTGGTAATCCTTAAGAGGCAAATATGTTGTGTAAGCCTTCAATGGTCTTTGCTGCAGTCATAGTTGACGTAGGGATAACCTCTAGCCATTTGGAATGACTGTCTACTAGAACCAGGAAATACCTTTAACTTTATCCAGACAGGGCCACCAAACATGACTCCTTGCCAAGGCCTTCATATGGCAGATGCTTGGATGTCTTGTCTTGAGTTCACTCAGTAGCCTTGATCGCTGTACAGCAGGTACAATAACTCCCCATAGCATGCATCCTTGTTCAACAAATAGCTCTTCTATTGTAAAGTATGGTCTCAGTGACTCATACCTTATGTGGTTTGGCCATCCATTCAATGTGAGCTCTCTAACTTTGCTGAGTAGCGGGTCTCTACCAGTACTCTGTGCTGTTACTGGCCTGTATTGGCAACTCTTCCATTAGTGAGCATAGGAAGATGCTGCTCTTTGCTGCAGTGTTGTCTTGGCATGGTCTTGGTAACCTTGACAGCGCATCAGCATTTTGCAAGGTCCAATAATTTGCGATATACCATTTCATAGTTGTAGGACATCAGTATGAGTGCCCATCTTTGCATCCTCAGGGCAGAGAGTGTGGGAACTGCAGACTTAGGGCATAGAATTGCCAAAAGAGGCTTGTGATCAGTGGTAAGTATGAATCTCCGATGATAGCCAATGCTTCCTTTTCAATTTGTGAGTATTTGCTTTCTGCACTTGTCCATTTTCCATTATGTGTGATATCTGAGTATGGGCATCCAGAGACATCACAAACAAAGGATGAGGGCATGATGAGGCTAATGGAGGGGTGAACAAGTGAAAGAGGGATGAAGAAAGGGAGGAACAGGTTGAGGGAGACAGAGAGACAGAGAGACAGGTGGACAGATAGACGGACGGACAGACATTGGATAGATAGATAGATAGATAGATAGATAGATAGATAGATAGATAGATAGATAGATAGAACAAAGCTAAAACTACCCACACTGAAAACTAACTAAAACTAAACTGAAATTGAAATATATAAGAATGAATGTGTGGTGAATATTACAAGCAGAAATAAATATCAAAGGAACGAGGCAAGGACCTTGATTTATAAAATTACCTCAATGATATTCACACTACATTTTATTAAAGGTCTCTATTCACGTTCTCATGTTCTGTTTCTATATTCCAAGACTTTGGTCAGTTCAATGTGAAATATTTTGATAGTGGCTGGGCAATGTGTTAACTAGGTCATATCATTTTTAAGTTTATTAAGTTTATTCTTCATCACAATATCTGAAATGACAGCAGGTCCAGGACTACACAAAACCTGTCGTCATATGTGTGCCAGGACTGAACAAAGCTTTTTTCAGACATTTTATGCAATACCCAAACTTGGAAATTATCTAATTACTGTAATTCTTCATTGAAAAGACACAAACCCAATCTTGGTTCTAAAACGCAACAAATGATTCAAAAATTGGAGGTTGCAATCTTAGTCCTCTGTGACAAATCTGTTTCAGTGAAGAAAGTTGCAAGGATAAAAGATTGATTGACAAATTTTATCCATTCACACTGTCCTTTCAGTCTCTCCAACTAAATATTCAGTTAATTCATACATTTAACCAGTTACATTTACAACAGGATTGTCCTTCATCCTTCCCATCTTCACTAGTGTTTCTTCTTTGGTCATTTTAGTTTTGATTCCATGTGCTCTAAATATTAACATTGCACTTTTTTGTGTTTTAGGGGGGAAATCAGCTCAGTTATACTTGTTAGGTTCACATTTTCTCTAGCAGCTTTGATAGACTTTGTGGAATTCATATAGAAGAAATACCTTATTCATTATTGGAAAAAAACTTTATTCATTTTTGCAAACGTTCACTTTGTTCACACATCCAATTGCTTAAGTCTAAGTTAATCTTTCAAGGTAAGACTTCTGGTGCTGGCTCCATTGAGGTCCATGCAGTGGAAACAAAATAGAACATTTTACAACAACAATACAAATATGCAACAAAGATATAGACAATACAACAGTTTACTTTTTCATATGAATAAATGTCTGTTTTGCTACTCTCTATCACCGATTGATATAACACAATAGTGACTCAATCTACAGTATATCCAGTTCATTAAAGTTTTTCCATTTGCTGTTCTCCCTAGACAACTGTCCAGTCGTTGGATGAGACAGGGGTAGTCATGGGATAGCTTTTTACAAACCTAACCCTAACCCTGGCTGCTATAATACCTTCTGTTTACTTAAGCTTACACAACTCAGCAGTGTCTCCAATACAACCTGGAAGCCAAAATCCAGGATGGAGAGGCTGAGTGAATGTGGTCTGGACTCTGTGGAGGAGAGTCATGGTTTCAGAGATGCTGTAGAAGGACAGAATACCTGCCCTGTGATCCAGGTACACTCCTACTCTGGAGGACCGAGGGCCTGGTATGGGAGTTGTGATATTGTTATGTCTGAAGTCATAACTATTGTAACAGTCTAATGCCCAATATTTGTCATTGCGTCCAAATTGACACTCATTCCCTGTTCTGCTGATATCCTTATATGAGACTGCTACTGAAACTTGTGTTCCCTTCCACTCCACCTCCCAATAACAACGTCCAGTCAGACCCTCTCTACTCAGGACCTGCAACCTTTGAACGAATCTGTCTGGGTGACTAGCATATAACTGTTCTTTTCCCATGAATGTTGTTTTGCTGTACCCCTTAGATAATGACAGATATGTGTTTGCTGTGTTTGGATCCAGTGTGATTTGACGTGAATATTGTAAGAATTCAGCTCTGGTCTTGGGATGTGGCAGTAAAACATCCACTTCGGCCACTGTCAATGAGATCTTAGGCCATTCCTCTGTAAGAATGCCCTGTAGTTTATCTCTGGCCTCTGACACAGCTGCAGTCACATCCTCAAAGTAGCGCAGAGGACGGATATTGGTGCTGGGTGAGTCTGTAGATTCACTGAGACGTGACAGCGAGGGGTAACTGTGTAAAAAATGGATGTGATCCTCCATGTGCGAGAGCTGCTCCAGCTCAGCGTCTTTCCTCCTCAGCTCCGCAATCTCCTGCTTCAGCTTTTCCTGAAGTTCTTTGGCATGACTCACTTCTGCTTTCTGCCGGGATCTGATCTGCTCCTTCACATCAGACCTTCTTTTCTCAATGAACCGGACCAGCTCAGTGAAGATCTTCTCACTGTCCTCCACTGCTTTATCAGCAGACCGACTGAAAGCCTTCACCTCCCGTTGAAGCACCTTCACATCTTTCTCTCTATGCTGGATTCTCTGCTGGATTTTTTGCCGACTCACCCCAAGCTCTTTCTGCCTATCAGTCCTTTCTGCTGCAGCTGAGACTGTGTCGTGGCCTTTATGTTCATCCATGGAGCAGAGATAACAGATACACTGCTGATCAGTATGGCAGAAAACCTTCATCACCTCGTCATGGCGAGAACAGATGTTCTCCTGAAGCTTCTTGGAGGGGTCGACCAGCTTGTGTTTTTCAAAGGTAGAGGATTCATAGTGAGGCTGGAGGTGCTGCTCACAGTAAGAGGCCAGACACACCAGACAGGACTTGAAGGCTTTCAGCTTTCTCACAGTGCAGAAATCACAAGCCACATCTCCAGGTCCGGCATAGCAGCGATCAGGAGGAGCAGCTTGATGGCCTGTCTTCCTCAGTTCCTCCACCAACTCTGCTAACATGGTGTTTTTCACCAGGACAGGCCTTGGCATGAAGGTCTGTCTGCACTGGGGACAGCTGTGGATTTTCTTCTGATCCTCTTCATCCCAGCAGCTTTTAATACAGCTCATGCAGTAGCTGTGACCACAAGGAATAGTCACCGGATTCTTCAGTAGATCCAGACAGATCGAACAGCAGAATTTTGCCCCGTCCAGCTGAATTCCTTGCTGCGCCATTTCACTTTTCAATAACAGTGAATGTCAGATAGTTTCACTTTCTCTCAGCAGATACAAGTTGCACTCCGATCCATACCAAAAACCTGTTCCTTTTCTTCACGTTCATTTGCTGATCTGCAGTGAATGAGCTTGTCAGCTCTTGCACTTCAGAGCATGTTGTTTACACTCATCTTTAAATTGGCAGATCTGTGAAAGGGGAGGGAACAAGGAAATGCCTGGACAGAATGGAACTCGCTGTATTTGAGACCAGGAAGAAGAGGGAGGGGTTATCAGGCATTGCTTCATACAAGAAGAAAGGAACCGCTTTAAAGAGGCAGTGTGTGCTTAGCCCTCGTCTACAATATTAAGAGTATTAGCGTTCTAACAGTACTACATTAATGTAGCAAGTTGTGCAATCATTACTGAATAATTACTATGTAATACTTTGGAAACATTTGCTTACAGGTCCTTTCCTTCTCTCTTAAATCAATGATGAGGTAGTTACAACAATATTACTCAATACTTATTATGTATGGAGAAAAATGCCTGACAATCTGAAAGCTTAAAAGCTCAGTTGTGAAAGGTTGCAACTAGTTTTGAAAGTTTGAAGCACAGTTTTGAATCTTTGTAAGGAATTTGTACTCGTGTTTGAGGTTCTATGGTCGTAAGACAGTTTTGTAAACCTTAATTAAAAAACTGCGTGTAATTCCAGTTTGAATACTTACACATTACTTGCTACTTTACTTAAAAGTAATGCATTACTTTATTACTCCCCAAGAAAAGTAATTAGTTACACTACTTGTTACATTACTTTTGCGTTACACCGTAAAACAATTGTGCTAGGCTTACTTGCATTCATTGGGCCAATAAATATTGTAGACCCAAGCCCACATTACAGGCGTGGAGCCATTATTTCAGGAGGGAGACACTTGGTTCAAGACTAATTTTTTATTTTTTTTTACCAATTTTGTGGAATAACCCTGCCCAATTAGATTTTTAAAAGTATCATGTGACTATATTCAAATATTCAGTGATATACTATAGGTCTATTCCCTATTAACTAACTTTTTAATTAATTAATTAAAAAATAGTGCAAATTAATGGTGAAATTTAAAGTACAAATGCACTGAAATGCACTTATTAAAAGGCTACCAAAATAAAAAGTATTTTTGTTTTAAGAGTAGTTTATTTTTATTTTATTTTGTTAATACATACCAAGTCCAATTCCCTTTATGTGTAAACTTACTTGGCCAATACAATGGATTCTGATTCTTTCAGGTGGTAAATACTACTAGAAAATACTGTTCACTCAAGATTTCTCTGACTTTCTGAATTCTGACATCACCAACAAGGTAATCAAATGTGGGGAATGATTAATTTCAAATAAAACCAACAAACAGTCATTTTGTGATCACAACTCATAAAACACCATAGCAGGACACCACTACTTTCTGGATTTCTGGTTTGTGGTTGACATTGCAATGTTTGGTTTGCTGTAAAACTGAAGTCAGATGTTTCATTACCAAGTTCATGCGTGTTAAGTTTGAAAAAGCTGATCGGAAGCTACAGAAAACTACAATCACGGTGTCTTGACGCCTTTAAACGAGTTTAACTGCACAAACACTTCCAAGTTGGTGCTTTCAGGTCATTCTGATAGATATTCCTGCATGACTTTGCACAAATAGAGAAACAACCAGACAGGTTGACAGTCTAGTGGTGGGGGCGGGGGAGCAGGTCAGACAAACCAGCAGATGGTTCATCAGACAGAGCGAAAGCAGGAGGGTAATGTGGGTATAAACAGACAGATGGATGGAGACAGTTTGGAGGAATGATGATGATGTTTTACACCTCCCAAATGTGCCACAGTGATCATCTTCCAATAGCAGCTGTCTATGGAAAGCAACTGGAGTCAAGTTAATTGATGGAATTAACGCGTGTGTAAGTCGTTTTTTCTGGACTGAAACTCACAGGAGGCCATCATCTTCTGAATGATATGATGAAAACAAAGAACTCATCTCTGTTGAGCTCACAGAAAAAAAGAATGAGAATGAATGAGACATTTTACAAAAAAATAAAAAAATAAAATAAAAATATTTATATATATATATATATATATTTATATATATATATAAATATATATATATATATATACATACTGTATGTTTCAACTTACCCCCATCTTGGGGAAAATTGGGACCACTTTTTTTAAGAAGTTGTATTTTCATTTTTTTTCTTTCTTTTTGCTGCAGTCTTACCAGCTAATTTGAAAGTCAAACATCCTGAGATATGGGTGGAAGCATTTGTTTCAGTTCCGTCTCATTTTTCCTTGCCAAGATAACATTTCGAGTAAAAACTGGCCCATCTTATCCCGCTCTCCCCTATATCATGAGCTCAACCTTATCAAATGTATACACAAACAATTTGTCTCCACTAGAGAGCACCATTGGACAAGCTCTTTGGGTTTTGACTTCCTCAGGTCTGTCCAGGGTCCACATTGCTTACCTGCTGGTCTGAATTTTTTCTTTTGAACTGGAAATCCTCAAGTTCCTTGTTATTTTATTTTGTCTCAATCTTTGGTGCTCAGCACTCATTGCTGTAGTGTTTCTGCACTGCACTTCCCAGAGATCACCTGTCAATCAAACAGACAAAGAAAAGAGCGTTGGAGACTGCAGGAGTCCAGTAGAAGTCCTATGGGATTCTTTAATATGATTGTCAAGGAAGCCAAAACCTTGAAAGTCTGTACTGATAATTTGCAATGATTTGATCTAAGATTCTTTGTATGAATTAGGGGACATTATGATATGCTACTATGTCGTTACCATACCTCTGGGTCTGCCTCCGGAGATAATTTGCCTTTCCTCCAAGGAAACTGCTCGAATATAAGTACTACTGCAAAAAATCTCCATCTTAACAAGTCATTCAGTCTAATATCGAGTCCTAAAATCCTCATTTTCTTAAAATAAGTGAAAAGATGTGCCACTGTGGTGAGATAATTTCACTTGTTTCTGATGCAAATCAACTTCTAGAATCAAGTGTCATTTTCTTGATAGTAGTGCAGTGATCTGTTTCAAGACAGTGACGCTCATTTCCTGAAACAAGTGAAACTGCATTGGAAACAAGTGTTCTAATGTTCCAGTATGCAACAAATTATCTCACTCCAGTAGCTGATTTTGTTTGTTTGTTTAAAGAAAATTAGGATTTTAGGACTCAATAATAGACTAAATGACTTTTTTTGCAGTGGAAATTAAAGTAAAAGTAAAATTACTGGTGCAAAAAAATCTACCCAAGGAAAAGTAAAAAGAAACTAATTTAAAATGTACTCGGAGGATAATTGTGCACTACGGAACCAAACCCCTTAATTTTCTGCCTGAAATGTCCTTAATTTCTCATTACATAAACGTTAATTAGCCATTGAAAATAACATAGCTTTAAAAAAGTAAGGTTAGTATCATGGGTTTTTAAGGGATTTATTCATGGGTTGGTTGGTGGAGACAATAGAAATTAAGGGATTTTTTTATGCCTTTTGCATGCATAGTTATTAATGAGTTATTAATGGAAAGTTTCTGTCTCCCTGAAATTTACATTAAATTTGAAAGTAAGCGGTCAAACATTAAGGGGTACTTAAGGTCGTTTTGATGGGGTCTCCTCCATTAATAACTCCCTTAACCCATTTTAAAGGGATTTTGCATGGATTAAGGTAAATAAGGTTATTTTAAGGGATTACTGGGTTCGTAGAGATACTTGATCCTTTCCTTGTTTTCTATGTAGGTGCTCAACGCAAAGAACGAATGACTCAGACCCTCTGTGTTGGTAAATGTACAGTCAGTGTAGCTTTAAGCCAAGGCAAGCAGAGGTCATCCTATCCATAAGGACTCCCTGTCCTGGACTGTACTAACAATGCTAATTGTATTAATGGAAGTCAAAGAGGATTAAGTCTGTAGTAGCCTAATTCTTTCAAGGCTCCGTAACACTTTCTCTTTCAGTATTGAAGTGAGGTGACTTGAGCTAAGCTGTGCAAGTCATTCTGACACAAGCTACGTACTGAGACCATAGAAAGTCCTTATATTCTCATATATATTTTCAGGGCTTCTATACCTTCTTACTAAGAGAGTGAAGCAGTTTGCATGGGGAATGTAACCAGTCAGTGGTGATCATTTAATGGGATGTGAAGTAGGCATGGGTGATATCCAAAATATAATATCGCGATACTTATTTTGTCTGAGATGAAATGAATGGAAATAAATCATTGATTCTCACTCTCAGCGGCAACCTGTTCACTGTGGGAGAATGGATTTCCTTGCTTTTACATGTCTTATTAGATGGCTTACTAGGTGTATCACATAGACAGAAATTCATGCATGTGCACACACACACATGCACACACACACAGGGAGAGAACAGATCAATCAATAGAAAGGTAGAGAGAGAGTCTTTCCACATGAAGATAGGATGAATAGATTAATCCGCCCTCATCTTCATTTATGAATATTTCATTATATAATTACGCCTTAGCAAATTACTATTCGCTAACTATTCTAAATATTGAATTTCTTGATAGAATCTATCTCCTGGAGATTTCATTACAACCCCTTATAATTTCAGAAATAATTCAATACGGATATATGGATGCCTTTAATGAAGCACAAGCTGGAGGGTGTTTTCATGGTTTTGCTTGGAGAGATATTTCTTGCTTCCTTGCCATGATAAACACTGACAAACTGTTATTCAGACTGGGGGTTGAATTCAACAGTCCCATGGCTGGCCAATGTGTCTGACTGCCAAGTGCCAGTCAAACTGCTGCCTTCACTGTCATTTTACTGTTTTAAGTATTTTCAAACTGACTTTAAATTCTATGGGCATAGTGTCTTTTAAAGGGGGTGGGGGCAGCATAAATGTATGATTTTCTGAAAATGTACTTGACCTTTGTTTATATTGGTGGTTGACTTATGGAGGTCATAGTGTTATCCACCACTAGGCCTACATCACTGCGTATGGCTGAAACTCATTTGCCCAAGTTCAGCCCCTACTTATGGAACACTGGCCGTTGCGCGGTCCCGTGCGTTGGAGAGCGTCCAACGCTGTGCATGACGTCACAGCAGCGGGAACGCGTTGCAGGCAACGACGGAGAGAGAGAGGGAGCGCGCGCGAGAGAGACAGAGAGCGCGCGCGCGCGAGAGAGACAGAGAGCGCGCGCGCGAGAGAGAGAGACAGAGAGCGAGAGAGAGAAAGAGAGAGAGAGAGGTTGATACCTCAGGTTCAGCGGTAAGGGAATTCCTCCATAGCGCCATATTCCGTCCGTTTTAACGTCTACCACTGACTCTACTGACCTGGTAAGTCCTGACATAATATATTTAACAAACGCCGTCAGTGAGCTGAACGGAGAAGCTTTTTTAAAGTTGGGGTTAGCCTACTGGTTTCCTCCCATTCAGCACATTGACATTGCGGTGATGCTGCTGGTCCAGCAGCCAGAATACAGAACATGTTCAAGTGCATGCTGAACACACAGCATACAGTAGCCTATATTCAGCTGAAAGACTGTGTACCCATCTGGCTTTAAATCCAACAATGGGAGCGAACATCAATCAGACTGATGTGGAGTGCAGCATTGATCAAATTATTGATATCAAATGGCCTATAGGGAGATTGATAAATAATTGATCACAGAGGACGCTCACCGGGATAAAGCTTGCCCCGTTGTCCCCGTAGAAATTTGACTGAAAGCTATGTCTCTATTTTAACCAGTTATCTATCAAAGTCCTCATGAGCTGCATTTTCAGTAATTACGTTTGTTTGGGTTCATTAGACTCGTTCCTCTGTTCAGGGAATGACATGGTGAAGTGGTGTTAGAATGCTGAAAACGTCAGAAACATTTGCAATTCACAATATTTACCAGGCTTGCCGTGTGGCGTGGTGTTTGCCGCGGTGTGTACTACTACAACATGTGTGGTGAATGGCTTTGGTTCAGTTTGGCAGCATTGAAGTAATCCTAACAGGTTTTTACAGCATCCCTCCAGTCACGTTGGGCTATTTTTAGCCCTGTGTTTCTTTGGAGATTAATTTGGTTGGAGGGAGGCTGAGTGGACTGGCTCCCTTAGGAAGCTATCAGTAGCTGTCTCTTCACTGCACTATGAAATAATAATAATAATACTACAAAGGGAATTACCCACTGTTGTATAAAATGCAGGCTGATTAGCTGTACAAACAACAGGTAGACTATATATCTGCTGTATTTTAACAGCAGATACTGTATGTGTCCAAGACAAATTTCCTTCGGGACAATAAAGTCTATCTTATCTTATCTTACTGTTAGAGCTGTTAGAGCCAACAGGGACCTTATACACACACTATGCTATATATTATTTAATGCCTGCTCTAGAAGGTGTAGCTATGAATAAATAACATGTGCTGTCATTGGTGGAGTATTGGTCTACATTGAAATGAGTGATTTCTGCTACTGGCACATGAGAATTTCAACATTACTGATGCTGTGTTCAAGTCAAGTCAGAAATTCCAACCTTCCAGCAGTCCAGCTCAGAATAAAAAATAGAGGAGAAACATGGACGCCTGCTAGGTTTTCTTTGTTCAACGTAAAATACGGTTCCCCATGCAGATACTAACGTCATGTCAGTGATATTTTGCAACATTAGCTAGCTAGTTAGCATAGATTGTGAGCAACTGTAAGTGCAACCTTATGTGTTAAACCATTCACCAAACAGGTGTTTTGATAGATTTGATGTCATGCAATGCTGAACGTTGAACTGTGTATTGAAGATTATAAATATGTTAAAGGTAAAGCTGTGTAGTGTTTACAGTTTATGTTGAGGTGATGTCAGATGACTATCTCGGAAACCTTGGAGTTGAGAAATCTGACCCGAATTTTCTACTTGATTGCTGCTTGTTTGTCTGTCTAAATGCTTGTATATTGCTCTGCACCAACCTCACCAAGTCAAATTCCTAGTATGTGGAAATTTACCTGGCGAAAATAATTCTGATTCTGATTCTGACTTGGAATTCCAACTTGAAGGGCCATTCCATTGCATGATTCCCGGTAGAAAGTCTGAATTTCCGATTTTACGGAGTCTCTGGAATGCAGCATTGATTGATTGATATAAAAGTCTGTAGTGGGAGGGAAGTTGTACACAGACACATACACAAACACTGTCCAATATTCTGCAATCAAAGCATCTATTGCCATGTCAACACTAGCTGCCTATTGCCTGCTCCCTGCTGCTGTGTTCATTGTCTGGTGAAGCTGTTGATTATAGCATACAGGGTGAAACTGAAATGATGAAATGAATATTGGAATGTTTCCTCCACTAAAATTCTAATTCAAACTATAATTATCTCCTTGCCCTGAGTGCTCATTTTCTAATACATTTTCTGTAAAGAAAAAAGGAAAAGTGCCTAATCACAACCGGTGGGCTTTCAGGTTGTCTCACACCAATGTGACTAGGCTAATTCTGTTAATCACATAAAGCAGGATGCTCAGTACCTAAGTTAATATGGACATCTCTCACATGGAAATTCAGGAGACTATTTTACTAAAGGGAACTAGCAAACCTTGCTTTTTGCCTCACTGTGGCAGTCCCAAATAAACTGCAAAAAGGGAGCATTGCTTCAACAATTGAAGTACACAGTGAAAATATGAAAATATCATCTGTGAACCATGTCAGACATGGCAGTATTGTGACAAAGTGCTTTGCCTTGAATATAATCTGTATGCACCACATGTCAAAGACAAAAGAGATGAGACATTTCTTCTGGTGTTGCCGGCTTGCTGAACTGCTAGGTTAAATTTTTTTCAATAACTTTTATTGACATATGTAGGCTGGTGTATCTCAAATATCCTGAAAGCAAAACTTTTGTATTGACCTAAACTTTAGGAACAAGTAGAGCTAACTTTTTTGCTTTTCTAAATTTTTATTCAAAATGAAGTACAGATATTCTGTAGTACTTCAACATGTACAGACACTTTTCAAAATGTAATTAATTGACACTAAAATGTCATGCCAAAAGCCAGTAAGCTCAAAGTGTGTTCTAAAATTCAAAAAGTGTTGTCTGCAGGGTGGAATTTGGTGATTTCGATAGAATCTACTCTTTGCCATCGGATAAAGGCTTTTTTTACTAGGGATGGGACGATATGCTTGTCTCGCAATACGATACATGATATGGGCTTCACGATTCAATACAACCACGATACAATGTAATAAATAAAAGTTCAATGACAACAAAGTCTGACTGTGCAGAATTCTGTTTATTTCTGAGCCACACATCTTTCTAGCGATGGCATGGGCTGCTAGAATGTAAACAACAATTGAAAAATGTCATTACAAAGTGTAAAAAATATTATTTGGATGGAGAGCTTGTGAAATTGTGATGGGCAAGTGTCTCATTTGTGAATACTACAGCAGAATAAAATGGAGCTAATATTGCGATTCATTTTTCTGCCCCACGATACATATTGTCACTTTTTTGTATTGCGATGAATTTCGATATATCGTTCCATCCCTATTGTTTACCTTTTAATCCATATTGTTTACCTTTTACTTTACCCACCTTGATCTGCAGAATACTTTACTACATGACATAAATGTTTAAGACATGAATTCATAGTACACATAGTATCAAACTGATGTAAATCAACAGATCAGTGGCTGTTTGCCTATGATGACCACCGACCAGAGGTTTACAGTTTACCCCCTTTTTATTTTAGTTCACATACTGCAAGTAATGTGCTAAAAGTAGAAACGAGGCACACTAACATGGATCCAGAGTGACAATCAGAGTTTCAGGGGACACATTTCAACCCCCCCCCCCCCCCCCACACACACACACACCCCTCCCACCCACCCAGTGTTTTCCCCTGAGCAGCGCTGACCCAAATAAACTCAACGCACACTGTCAGCTAAACTCGCCGCTGCGTGCAAACTTATTCTATAGAGTAGATGAGGACCGGTCATTTTATTCATGTATGTATGGCTATCGCTGCTCATGAAGTTCTTCTTCATTTACGAAATGTAAACACATCATTTCACGGGCTCCAGGGGATTTTTTTCCCCAAGACAGACCTACCAAACGCCGGGTGTTGTAAAAGCTGTAAAAGCTTTCATGAACTCACCGAATGAATCACTACTGTGTTATATCAATCTGTGATAGAGAGTAGGAAAATGGATATTTATTTATAGGAAAAGATTGCATATTATTGCGTTAATATTGGCTGGCTCAAATGTTACAGCTAATTTTATCATGGTATCCATTCATTTTAAAAATAAAAAAATTCTAAATTATGTCTCATGCATTGAAAGATGGACTCTTCTATTCAGTTAATGAGTCACTACATAGTTTGGAGCACCATATGACTCTCCCTGGTAATATCCATCTAATTGGCAGATTTGATGACAGGTAAAGAGTAATGATAAATCCTGTGGAATCTGAAATGAGTGTGTGTATGTGTGTGTGTGTGAGAGCTTGCATGTGAGCTGCTGTATGTAATTGCACACAGGGGACTGAGAAGCGCGTTGAGATTTTTCCAGCCTTTCCTGCATGTGTGAACATACTGAATGCATGTTCCTCCAGTAAGAGTAGGCTCTGGGGTTTGTGGAGGCTTGTAATGCATAAACAAAGTGTACAGTGCAATTTACCACGAGTCACTGAGATATTTCTATCTTGTCCACACTGACTACATTCAGGCAGGAAGCTGTGCTCCTATGATTTTGATGCCTTGACTTGGAAAATCAGCGGTGAAATTGATGACATGCAGCAGAAAACACATCCATGATTAGTGGTTTTGATTTACAGCTTTAGCTTTATAGTCCCATTATGATTAGTTGTTGTGGTTATCATCGTTCTATAGTCCGATTATGATTAGTGGTTTTGACTTACATCTTTCTATAGGCCCATTATAATTATTGGTTTTGGTTGACGGCTTTCTATAGTCCAGTCATTATGATTAGTGGTATTGGTTGACATATTTCTATAGGCCATTATTATTAATGGTATTGGTTGACATCTTTCTATAGTCCAGTCATTATGAATAGTGGTTTTGGTTGACATCTTTCTATAGTCCAGTCATTATGATTAGTGGTTTTGGTTGACATCTTTCTATAGTCCAGTCGTTATGATTAGTGTTATTGGTTGACATCTTTCTATAGTTCAGTCATTATTCGTGGTTTTCTTTCTATTACCATTATGATTAGTGGTTTTGCTTAATATCTTTCTTGATGAGACAATGTAGACTAGTGGAAACTCTGCTTGAACATTGTATTTTTTTCTTCTAGCATGCTGCATTCTGATCCTTTTGTGCCAGGCTTGGCAGAAGCACCACCCGATGGATATTTTTCCCGCTGTAAATACTAGGTATGGGGAGAAATTTACAGATGCCTGCATAGTCCTGCTTGAAGCTGATTGGGTTTTGCTTCACTGAGCCAGGCCAATTTCTGAGCACCTTTTCGCCTCAATTCATGCCGCTTAGAGGGCAGTTGTGTCCATCTCGCTCCATTTGCCTCCTTCAATTGACTTCACATGCATTCACACCAAACTCTAAACTTTTCAAAAGCTCTGGCTCTCCCAATTCCAGTGGTGTATAGTACTTAATATTTGCTCTCAGGAATGACCGAATATAAGCTAAAATATATGGATAACAACAGACATTTGATTTTAATATTTCTTTTACTTTAGACCTAAGCATATTTTTTTTACCAGCTTCCAAAACAACCAACACTGGTTTGTACTGAAAGTGCATCACAGAAAAGTCATGGAGGAACATTTTGAAGTCTTAGGTATTTCAGTTCTAAAATTCAAAACAGTAATCATCTGACGTCGGCTTGGCCTTTCTAGTGTTAAGACAGAATCATTTAATCCTAACACAATGTTCCTCTGCTGTTGCTTGGAGACGACAAGCAGCGTCATGTAGAGAAAACCCCCCACAAATGAGTAGGAAACAGGATGGACCCATCTCTCCGCTGCTTTTGCCTCTCTCTGCCTCTTTTTCTTATGTCATTGTCCATGTTACTGTCCATTCCACTGTTTGTCCCGGCACCTATTGCAGGTTTCTTCCATTGTTTTCCTAATTAAGTTTTCTTGTGTCTTTGTTCTGCTTCCTTGTGTTTGCCGTGCATCATTCTGATCTACGATTCATTGTTGATCAGTTAGATCTAGCTAGGCTCATTCTCTGTAAAGTCCTTTGAGACATGTTTGTGATAGTGGACTACATAAATAAATGGACTTGAACTTGATGGGAGGCCTTCTATCGAGTGGCCCTCTTTAAATCAACACAGGAAGAGAATGCTTTACAGATCAACTTCATATCATTTGAACGTTTGTCCTTTTTCTCTCTCTGGGTGTCATCAAGGAGTTGGTAAATGCCTTCGACAGCTTCTAGCGTAGGTATTTCCCAGTGAAATCCCAGGAGGGATCCTCTCCTTTCCCATCATGCTTTGCTTGGCCCAGTCAATCCAACAGTAATTGGCTCTGAAAACCACTGAAGCTCTGCAGTCTCTCTCTAAGAGTGTTGACAAATCTGTGCCTTGTTTTGTGTGTGATCCAACTGGGCCATGTGTGTGTGTATGTGAGAGAGAGAGACTTATCATTATGAAACCACAATGTTGTGTCTGCAAAAAGATGCATTTAAGAAGTGATTGAGTGGACCAGAGAACATTTGACTATCACTTTGAGTCCTGCTTTCTTCTGCTAAACACACAGTAATATCAGTTTCCAAAGAAGAAATTTCACAATTTGCAGTAGCCTATATTATACCAGTATATTATATCAATTCACTGGTATACTGACCAGCATGTGTGACTACTGTTACCTGCATTACTTACATTTTCTACACATATTTTTGTAATACTCCTTGTCCACTTGCTGTACCTACTGGATTTGGCTGTACAGTTCTCCTCTGTTCATCTGTTGCACCCCTTCTCTCTGCCGTTCTGTGTTCATCTGTCTCACTCCAAGGGTTCGGTATCGAGAACCGGTTCCACTTAAGTCCCGGTTCCAAATTGCCTAAATCACCGGAATTGATATGCGACCGCACTAATGATTAAGCAGTTTAAACAGCTAGATGCTTCTCTAGTAGCTGTGCAACAACTGTTTTGACCCTCTCAGTGTGTTGTCAATCGCAAACAATGACGGAATTTGATGCTGGCAGGTCACGCACGTACCGTACTCACCCTCATGTCAGTTGAAACCAGGGTCTAAACACTGGTCCATTTGACTAGTAACCCCTCTGCACATAACCCATTTGATTGACTCTTTCAAGACTATACTTATCTGTCTGGGATAATATCTACCTGCATATTGTTGTTCAAATAGACTGTTTTGTTTTTTATGTTGTAATTGTATGCACCTCGGTTGTTTTTCAGTTTTTATTATGGATATCTTAGATGTTTTGTCTGTTTTGTCTGTTTTTAATATGCTGCCCTCTTGGCCAGATCTCTCTTGTAAAAGGGGTTTTTAAATCTCAATGAGACTTTTTACCTAGTTAAATAAAGATTAAATATATAAATACATAAAAAAATAGTGTACAGTGAGTTGGCTAGCGCATCTCCGTGACAGATTTCTTTAAAATAACAGAAGTTACTGGATACCATTTCTTTAGAGTTCCAAAACCGGCAAATAAAAAGCCAAGGTCTGCAGCATAATCCAAGTGTTCTGAAGCAAGGTGAGTCCAAAAGTCTAATATTTATGTTATTATGTCCTAGATTTGCCGCACTTGTTGTTTTGCACTGCGGCTATCATCATTACGGTAGCAAGCAGATGCTGCCTTCAATTGCTGTAGGAGATATTGCACTGACGGGTAGAGCACGCTTGAACGACTCAGTAAAGTGGTAAATACAGCCAGTGGCAAATATTTTGCCATTATACCAAATATGCCATAGCAGTTTTGAAAGGTAATTCTGAGACAAAAGTAACTCTACACAGAAATGTCTGTCTTAAGTAATAAAACAGTTAAATCCACTGAAGCTGTTCATCCGTCTCACTCCTTCTCTCTGCTGCTGTTCTCTGTTCATCTGTCTCACTCCTCTCTGCTGTTCTGTTAATCTGTATCACTCCTTTCTGCTGTTCTCCTGTTTATCTGTCTCACTTCTCGGCTGTTCTCTGTGCATCTGTTTCACTCCTCTCGGTTCTCTGTTCATCCGTCTCACTCCTCTCTCTGCAATTCTTTGTTCATCTGTCTCACTCCTCTCTGCCACTGTTCTCCTGTCTCACTCCTTCCCTCAGCTGTTCTCTGTTCATCTGTCTCACTCCTCTCTGCTGTTCTCTGTTCATCCATCTCACTCCTCTCTCTGCAGTTCTCTGTTCATCTGTCTCACTCCTCTCTGCCACTGTTCTCCTGTCTCACTCCTTCCCTCAGCTGTTCTCTGTTCATCTGTCTCTCTCCTCTCTGCTGTTCTCTGCTCATCTGTTTCACTCCTCTGCTGTTCTCCTCTGTTCATCTGTTTCACTCCTCTTAGCTGGTCTCCTCTGTTCATCTGTCTCACTTCTTGTCTGCTATTCTCCTCTGTTCATCTGTCTCACCCCTCTCTGCTGTTCTCTATTTAACTCTCACTCCTCTCTGCTGTTTTCCTCTGTCCATCTGTCTCACCCCTCTCTGCTGTTCTCTGTTCATCTCTCATTCCTCTCTGTTGTTCTCCTCTGTTCATCTGCTGTTTCTGTTCATCTCACTCCTCTCTGCTGTTCTCTGTTCATCCGTCTCACTCCTCTCTCTGCAGTTCTCTGTTCATCTGTCTCACTCCTCTCTGCCACTGTTCTCCCATCTCACTCCTTATCTATCTATCCATGATAGATATCATCATTAACCTCTGACAGGACATGGCTGAAAGGTAGATTTTGATTGGTTGGAAATTGTTTGTGATTGGATTGGAAATAGAACATTATAGTACCAAGCTGAAATGTACTTTGTTGGAAGTACTTTTTTTTAAAAATATTTAACCCCAAAAGTTTATTTTCTTAAAAAAAACAACAACTAGATGGCACTCAGTAGAGCGCATACCTCCACCAACACTATGCAATTGTCAATATATGCCAGTTCCACATGTCAGATTTTCACCAAAAGTTAATAATTTCTCCCATGTCACATTACCAACTTGTTTCACATCAGGAGATGCACACGTTTTCATGACTGGACCTGAAATGGGACATGAGATATGTGCCTGTTCAAATTCTAGCCACTTTTAAGCATTTTAGTCTAATTTAGCTGAAATTCCCTCAATTCCGCAAAAAGCTTTTTCTTGATTAAGAAATTATGCGATAATTAGTACTGGAAATGCATTTGTTGAATAAATGATGACACAGCATAACAATTTTTTCAATTTTTCTGGTGGATGTAGCTATGTTCTACATTCAGGAAGCCTATTTATTTGCCTCAACCCAGCTGATGGAAACACACAGTTAGATGGAAACACTTACATGGATGCATGCATATGCACACAGACACGCCCACGTAAATGCATGCACACACACACACACATACACACCCCTTAATCTGATAGCATATCCACAAAACCAATTGCTAATGCTCCATATGTTGTGCTAAACTATGATTCATAAGCTCCCTAACCCTTTGGCTTTTTGATGAAAGGATGAAAGGTGATTGTAGGTGACATGTAAACGTCACACTATTAAATTCTGTAATATTGTAATCCCATCATGTTTGTACTTTAGGGCAGGGACATCTCTCAGATTAGACCCTTGTTTTTTGGGGGGATTTAGGTTGTGTGTCCACCTCTCTCTACAGCGTTAGCCTGTTTGCCTCCTTGGTCACTGTGGAAGGGACAAACTGTTGACAATGCTGAGAGCTTGATGTGTTCTTTAGTGCTGACTCATCAAGTTTAACGCTCACTACACCAGTAGCTGATAGTTGAAAACATTTGTACTTGAGTGGAAATTTGCCATGCTTCGAAAACGTTTTTTCATAGTGGTGCATGACTCCCAACACTGATTCAAATTGTGGGGGTCGCAGAATCGTCTCTATACACTATACACATTATCGATTCTGTACATTACTGTAAACTATAGGAAAACACATTTGAGACTGCTGCCGATATTCGCTATTATCGAATATATTATCGAGTATCGGGATATTTCGTGAATATCACGATATTTCCCGCGATATAGAATTTTATTCAAGTGGGTTCCCCTTTCCTCAATCAGCCTGTTTTTTCTGGGAATAGCAGGAATGAATAAATTACACTGGTACAAATCTTCTTGGTGTAAGTTGGCAGTGACATTTCTGTTGGGTCTTTCTGCTCTAATTGCGTAGCTTACTCCTCTACATTGTAAAAATGTGACTTTATTATGCAGATAGATTTTTTTATTAAAATTTTGGCTTAGATGTTTATTTATTTGTTTTCTTTATTAGTGTGTCAGTAGACTGCTCTTTATAGTACTTTTTTAAAAATGATTTTTGAAAGCATCTTTGCTTCATGGAATTTTTTTTACATGGGCCTAAGACTTTTGCACAGTATTGTATGTCAATTACGCTGTACCAGAAACTTGTTGACATTGGAACCGATAGAGGTTGATGAAAGTCTTTAATAAAGGTTAAGCAAAGGTTTGCCATCCTTCATACAGGTTTTTCATGGTCATATATCAACTAGTGCTTAGCTCAAGCAACTGTTGAATGCAGCTTTCTAAAAATAAAAAAAACTAAGAGTTGGACACAGACATTTGAATATCAATGCAGTTGTTGCTCTAATTTGAGACAACAGTTTCTGGAGCATGGAAAGTATACAAATGTTAAGGTTTTAGGTCGGGTGTAGGGAGGAATCACTGTTTCAAATAGATTCAGTGCTGCATGCCGTATGATTACCCATGGTGCTCTCTGCTGGTGGTAACTGGTGACTCTAGGTCAGAGGATAATACATGAATAGATTTCTCCTTGTCAGGGATTCACACCAGATAGTCACTCGAAGCAGCACAGCTGGTTGGGAGCGGACAGAGCTCCCAATCTGGTCAAGTTTCTTTCCATTAATCAGTAACAAGGAAGGATGAGAGTTACCTTTCTGGAGCATGCATGTGAGTGCACTTATTCAAACACACATACATACACACCCTAATCTCTCACTCTATCAAAACCATTCTCGCTACATGTCCCGTCTTTGTTTTCTTAAACCACTGGATTACTGCGTGTGAGTGTGTGTGTGTGTGTGTGTGTGTCCATGATGTTGTTTCACTGCTGGCTCTCTCTGCTGTCTTAAATCAGTGGATTTAAGCGGGTCAGCACCCAGCAGTGCCAAAAATAAACCATATGACAACCTCAGTAGTGTGTAAGAGTGTGTTTTGTGTGTGTGTGTGTGTTTGTTGAGCCCTGCTTCTACATTTGGCATTACACTCTCGAATGTTAAGGAGTGTTGGACCACAGTTTATAGGACTAAATCACGGCGAAGTGCAAATCCAGCATCACATATTTGTTACGTATTTAAGTATTAGGCAGATGAATGCAACAACTGGAGAAGATGTGACTCAAAGACTACAGCAACTGGATTGATGTTGATCCATAATGTTAGCTAATGTTAGTAGTCCTAGACCTAGACCTAGTCCAATTACTATTGTCAACATTAACAGCCTTTATCTTTAGAATTAGATCTTTCGTATTGGTAACATTGGTCATTTTTTTCTTTTCGCTTTGTCTGCTAGCTAATGCTAGAGGTCAGCTACAATTTACACAGACCTGGTTGGTTTAGAGATAAATGAATGAAGTGAATACTATTATATACATTTCTCAACAGAGAGGAAATAATTCTGCATTCCAGTGCATGAATTCTGAATCAGGCACTGGAAGCCATATTGTGTAGTTGACAGTCCTATGTGACAAGCTTGACAATCCCTTTGACTGTTGTGCCCTCCATCACGTCTAAATGGAGGCATGATTTATCGGACAAGGGGCAGAGAAGGGCTGCATTGATAAACAGTTTTGTAATCAACACCACCGTCTAGACCTCTGTCGGATGTGGAAGGAATTAATTATGCATCAAAGGGAAAAACTCAAGGGAAGGATTTTGATATCCCCATTGTAGCCATGGCGGACAACGTGGATTAATATAGAAGCATTTCCTCCATGGAAATTTTATGCTGTCAAGGTTTATTCACTCAGATATTGGGTGACTGAGGTTGAATTTCGATATTTCAAGCCACTTGATTTTTCAAATGCTATTTTTTTGGGTGAGCATTAGATGGGATCTGTCTCTAAGAGCACTTTGCTGTGTTGTCCAAGGTAGTTAAATTGGCCATGTATGCATTGCAGTGTTTGCAGTATATGTGTGTGTGTGTCTGTGTGCATGTGTGAACTACTGTTCATGTAATGATTGCGATTGTGGTTGCCTTTTCTCTCCCCCACTCAAAGACATTAAAGCTCACACAGATCTGGTCAAGGTTAATGCTCAACAGAGCATAGCGGACACACACACACACACACACACACACACACACAGTCTCTCTCTCTCTATCTGATCTCATCCCTGTCTCAAGGTGTCTTTTGTACCATAACGGCTTAACTACACCAGGTGCGTTTCTGTTCTGTCCGTTTGTGTCGCAAGCATTGGATCACATATTATTTGAGCCATATAAATGTATATAAATATCAAGATTTTGCTTATTATAGTCAATTATAACATGTCAGTGAACAAAATAGAGGATACATAAACCAATGTCACTTAAATAAATGTTGGAGATGAGGTTATCTATGGAGCCGCTGAGAAGCTTCTGTTTGGCTACATTACGCCTACACTTTTAATAAAAGTGACATAAGCGCTCCTATATGGTGCATTAATGTTCCTCACGTTCCAACTTGAGTTGTTTATGGAAGAATAAGCAAAACTAGATAACTGTGTTCACTTACCCATAGGTAAAATGTAGATAAGCCGACAACTAGCAAACCGTAGGCGGAACAAATACGGACCTGGTGTAGCAGCTTAAGGGTAGCAGCGTAAGGGTCAAGCTATCAAGTGAGCAAATATCATACAGTTAACCAAATTGACTATTGTCACTGGAAGAATTTCATCCTCATCATTACACACAGAAGGGAAAGCTGATGTAAAAGATGCCCGATGTTTTGGTTGCATCTTCATTAAAATATTACCCCTCTGTAGAGTTATGGTGCTGATATCTGGGCTTACTTTACCTCTTCCCTGCCTTCAAACCTGCAAAGATATCAAATTGACTATCCAGTTCAAAGGTATGAAGAGAGAGAGTTTCACGGTGTTGTTTAGGAATAACCTAGAACACTGGTTCTCAACCATCTCCAGCCATGGTCCATGGAGGTCCAACAGTCTGTAGGTTTCACTCCAACTAAACACTGCAACAGCTAATTTCAATGATTTTATTCATTACACTTTATTTAACCAGGTAGATCCAACTGAGATTTGAAATCAGCTTTTCGTGGGAGATCTAGCCAAGACGGGGGCAAAGCAGAAAGTTGCAGACAGGGCAGTTACATACAAAACAACAAAGGTACAGAAGTACAGTAATATTAAAAAGGAAAGAGAGAGGGAGATGGAAGGAGGGGACAGCTGGAAGGGGAGAGATAAATGTGTTCTAAAAACATTGGCAATTTCCAGTCATGTTCCATAGACCTGACAATTTGGTAACCAAGAGTTACCAGTTCATTATGTTTTAAGTCCTTTTGCAAGGTATTCCAAGCAGAGGGGCAGCAACCTGAATGTTTTTTTCCCCCAGCTCTGTTCGAGCTTTGGGTATGGTAAGCAAAATTCTTGGGACCTTAGACTATAATGAGACCTAGTTCTGAGTCATATAGACACATAAATATGATGGAAGCTTCCCCAGAATGGCTTTATATATAAGTACACCAATGACTGCGTCTACACATGGAAACAGAAGGCAAACCAGCTGTAGCATACAAGG
This sequence comes from Centroberyx gerrardi, assembly GCF_048128805.1. Classification (NCBI taxonomy): domain Eukaryota; kingdom Metazoa; phylum Chordata; class Actinopteri; order Beryciformes; family Berycidae; genus Centroberyx; species Centroberyx gerrardi. The sequence goes on from NC_136014.1 coordinate 1,908,038, forward strand.
TACAAAGATGAGTCAAAAACATAGACTGTAAAAAAAGATGGACGTAGTGAGAGTGACGTCACCCACAGGTTTCTGAAGGGACGTTTTGAAGCCAAAAGATTAGGTTTACGAGCGCCGCCATGTTGAATTTTTTTGGAACCGGAGCAGCCAGAGCGAAGTCGAGGGTTGATCGCAGCGCCGCCTGCTATTGGTCCGTAATCGCCAACCTGTCGATCACTGGACAGGCGACCTGTCAATCACTAGGAAAACAACCCTGTTTTATAACCGTTATATCCCGTTAATGACGCAATTATTTTGAAAATCGCCATATGGGCACATATTAGAAGAAGTGAAATTAGCTACTGAGACTCTAACCTCTTGTTGAAAAAATGTATTGACTTTATATTTTGAGTGAGAAGTTGGGTTGTGGTCCCATTGACTTGCATGGAGTTGGGCAAGGTTGGAGTCTTTTTGGAGCCAACATCCAGCGGACATTAGAGGAATTGCAGTTTTCAGCCACTTTTAGCTTCAAAATTCACCCGTGGTTTGGCCGCTTGGTCAAGAACTTACAATTTGTAACAAATCTCAGAGCACCATGGCAAACTGTGTCTAACAACCACAGACACTTGGCTGACGTATATATACACAGTATATATATATACTATTTGATTATGTCACCAGATAAAAGTAGTGGCAAAAATGTGGCAGCAACCAGCCATTTCCTTGCCTCAAAAGAAAAGCAATGTTTGCTTCTGAAAAAAAAACCCTGACCCTGAAGACAATCATCAATTAAAATGCCCAAATATTTAAAACAAGATACAACTGCAATCTGGTTACCTTGAGTTATAACAATTTGTATAAGGTTTGATGGTTTATTCCTCGGCTTTGAAATAAACATAATCTTTGTTTTGTCTGCATTTAAAACAATCTTGAGCTCACACAACTGAGACTGAACCAAATTAAATGCGAATTTCAAATGTTAAAGAGCCTTATTTAATGCAGGAACCGGACAGTATAAGACCATGTCATCAGCATAAAAGTGGAAACATGCCCTACCCCCGCCGCGGGGGTAGGGCCAGGCCAACGGGTTGGTCCAAGTCCAGGTGAGCTGGTTTGAGGCGGTCCACAGAAACGTGCTCCGGCTTGCTGCCAACGTCCACCACGAAGTGCTTGTCCCCGGCCTCCAGGACGCGGAACGGGCCGTCGTAGGGAGGTTGCAGGGGCCCGTGGTGGGCGTTGTGGCGGATGAAAACGTACCCCGCCGACTGCAGACTTGTGGGGACGTGAGACCGTGGGAGGCTGTGATGTTAAGTGGGGACCGGTGCGAAAACACTGGCGTTGTCCCGGAGCGTGGCCCGTTGGCAGGCTGCAGACCAGGGAGCCGTGGTGTTAGGGACGGAATCCCCTGGGACCCGCAGCGGCTGGCCGTAAACCAGTTTGGCAGATGAGGACTGGAAGTCCTCTTTAGGGGCGGTCCTGAGGCCCAGCATGACCCACTGGAGCCTGTCGACCCAGCTGCTGTCCTTGAGGCTGGCCGAAGAGCGGTCTTCATGGAGCGATGAAACCACTCGCACAACCCATTGACCTGTGGGTGGTACGCGGTGGTGCGGTGGAGCTTCACCCCCAGGCCCTCTGTGACTGCGTTCCAGAGCTCGGATGTAAACTGTGGGCCTTGGTCAGAGGAGAGGTCAGATGGGGTGCCGAACCGGGCGACCCAGGACCCGATGAACGCCCGCACCACCTCGGTGGACGTCGTTGATGAAAGCGGGGCGGCTTCCGGCCATCGAGTGGTCCTGTCCACCATGGTGAGGAGGTAAGTGAAACCGTGGGAGGGGGGAAGGGGGCCCACCAGGTCCATGTTGACGTAGTCGAACCTCCTTTCAGGCACCGGGAACTGCGCCAGGGGGGCTTTGGTGTGTCGGTGCACTTTAGAGCGCTGGCACTCCACGCAGGTGCCAGCCCAGTCTCTCACGTCTTTTTTGAGCCCGTGCCAGACGAACCTGGCCGCCACCAGCTTTATAGATGGCTTATTGCCCGGGTGGGAGAGGCCATGGACGGCGTTGAACACACGCCTTCTCCACCCAGAGGGAACGACGGGCTGGGGCTCACCCAAGGAGACGTCGCACAGGAGTGTGGTGCCGGCATCGTCGAAAACCACGTCCTCCAGCTGCAGCCCTGTGACAGCCGTCCTGTAAGCCTGCACGTCTGGGTCGGCGGCCTGATCAGCTGCCATGCGAGTGTAGTCAAGTCCCAAGTGAACAGCCCCCACGATGGCCCGGGAGAGGCAGTCGGTGACGAGGTTGGCTTTGCCAGCGACATGCCGTATGTCCGTGGTGAACTCCGAAATGTAGGAGAGCTGCCGCTGTTGGCGGGCGGACCACGGTTCGGCCACCTTAGCCATGGCGAACGTCAGCGGTTTGTGGTCCACAAACGGCGGGAACTGGCGGCCCTCCAGCAGGAAATGGAAATGTCGAATGGCGAGGAAGAGGCCGAGGAGCTCCCGATCGAAGGTGCTGTACTTCCGTTCACTGGGGCGTAACTTGCGGCTGAAGAAAGCGAGCGGTTGCCAGGCATCGCCCACCCACTGCTCGTGCACCGTGCCGACGGCATAATCCGAAGCGTCCGTGGTGATGGTGATCAGGGCCGTGGGAGACGGGTGTGCCAGCATTGCGGTGTTAGCCAGAGCAGTCTTAGCGTCCGTAAACGCCTTGTCCCTCTCCGCGGACCAGTCCACCGCGTGTTTGGGGGCCTTGTCTTTCAGAGCCTCGTACAGGGGTCGCATGAGTCGAGCAGCTTGGGGGATAAAGCGGTGGTAAAGTGGAAAAGTCCTGGATGTGCGGAACCGGGTAGCGGTCTGGTGTCGACACGTTGTTGAGACGGCAGAAAAAACAGATTTTCTTAAAGGGACCGTGTCTCCTTAACCCTGAGAAGCACACAATATAACTGCGTGTGTTAAACATACCCAACAGATTATGGTGAATAATGTCTATAGAGTCCGCCACAACTAGCACACACGTTTTCCAGGGTTTCAACAAAGTTCCTCTGGTCGGGAGATCTATATAAAGCGCCAATCAGTATTGGTTTACTTTTAGTAAGTAAAATATCAATCCAAACTGCTTCAAGGTTGTCATTACTTAAATCAGCTCTTACATTAAATTCTATATCCGACCTCACATATACACATACTCCTCCTCGTCTATTTCTGTCCTTACAAATGATTAAAAAGTTTTCAATTTCCACTTCAGTGTCTCTGATGGAAGAGTCTAGCCAGGTTTCAGTAAAGCACAATATACTGGCATTGCCTTTGCTTGCAAGTACACGAATTTCATCTATCTTTGGTAGTAAGCTGCGAACATTTAGGTGCAAACAGTGCAGACCCTTAGATGTGAAAGCAGGTATATGCTCTCCTGTGAAGTCCAGGGTGTTCTCCGTACCAGCCGCGGGCAGCAGCCCCCGTAGTGTCTCCTCCGATGCGCGGTGCACACTTGCCATCTCTGCACCGGCCGTGCGCAGCAGTCCCCTCTACGTCTCCTCCGGCGTGTGCTTCAGGGCTTCATGCAGAACAATCCACTGTACTCTGATTAAAAACTGGACTTTTGGATGCATTTAAAAAATTTAAGATAAATTAATATATCAAGAGAGCAACAAGCACACCTGTCCGACCTGCCGCTGCCATTTTTGAGTCTGTTAGTCCTTGAAAGTATTAAATCTTCAGGTTTCAAATATGAGAAAAGGAGTCTGAACATTATGGTAAAATGCTCCCAATCCATATCAGAACCTTTTTAAATTAAATTTGCCTTGTCAGAGTCCCTAGGCAAAACAGGGTCAAAATTTGTGCTTGCAACCTCGATGTCACATGAACAGACTTAAACTTTGAGCAACATTTTTGTTTGCTACTCTGAATCTTTTATTACACATTCACAAAACTGTGTTTTGTTCTGGGTTTTTTTGCAACCTCACATTTGAAATCATTTGTCCACAAATTTTATTTACACATTCATAAAATGTTGTTTACAACTACAAATCTTTCCTACACATTTATAAATAATTGTTTACTTAAATCTTTTTTACACATTCACACATTCAAATACATTCATGCAAATTTTCTTCACATTTTACAAAGCTCTAATGTTTTACAAGTCTCAAATTATTTGCAAAAATCATTCCACAAGCTCAGAATCTTTTTTTACAAGCTCAAAATCTTTTTAGCCCTTTATTTTATTTATTTATTTTTTTTCACCTTTATTTATTCAGGGGGAGTTTCACTGAGAGCAATGCTCTCTTTTTCAGGAACGCCCTGATCACATTCACACCTAGAAGCTGACCAGTACAACCACAGTCTGATCTGCTGGCCACTGAGCAGCTCCACTGGAGCGGTTGGGGTTAAGGGCCTTGCTCAAGGGCACCTAAGTGGTGGAAAACCGACGACCTTCCGGTCACAATCTCGCTTCTCTAACCTTTAGGCCACCACTGCCCTATATTGAGCCCTATAATGTTAGCGCATTTTTCCTCACATTTCAAAACATGATGGCTACTGCAAATCAGAACTATCATTTCTATCGGCTCTGTGTTAAATCCATCACAAACGTTATGTGCACATCAAGTTTGGGCTAAGTTATTTTTAGCTAACGTTAGCCAGGTTAGTCTGATGCATTGGATCTGACCAATTTTCTGCCAATGTCAAGAGAAAATCTTACCTCTCCTGCACAAACAAAAAAATATGTATTTACCATTTATGTGTAACGTGGACCTCATCCACTGTGATACACAGTCTATTCCTGTACGTCTTGGAATGCAGCATCTGCCTCCACTTATTGTTCCTCAACTATTCTACTATTCTATAACTATTTTGTATGGGTGGGGCTAGTTGATAAATTTGTCTTTTGGGAAGACACCAAATGATTCTTGTCCCGGAAGAAAAAGCGTATATTGCTTGGGTATTAGTGCAGGTATAATCAATGATGTGTTGTACACATGCTGGTATGAGCGTACCAGCTCAGCAACTCTTCCCTCAAATTCATCCATTTTGAACTGAACACTCGCGCGGCTTGTGACAAGTCATAAAATCTGGGAGGTGTGCAAGCGAAAAGACCTTGCGCGGGTCTGTTGCCAGGTTCGCGATTATGTCATTTGTGGCGCGCGAACCTCGCGAACTAGCAACTGCGTCAGTTATAAACTAAGCTTTATACTGTAGCTTTTGTATGGTGAACGGTGTGTCACGAATCCGCCTGCCTCACCTCCTTCACTGCCTGCCTCATCTGCCTGATTTGTCACACTGTGTCAGTCAAAAAAACCTAACTTCACAAAAAAAAAAGGTGGCATTTATGATTAATGGCTGTCCATGTTTGTCAGTAAATTTTACAAATATAGCATTCTATTTAAAACATCCTCAGGTTCTTCAGGACATGCTTTTTGATAAGGCTAATAGTGAAATCTGAGGAAGTCTCTTTTGAGGAAAAAGGAAAGGATGAGGATGAGGAAATTTTGTGAACATGTTTGAGGTACACGTCATACACTGCATGTACTTTTCTTCATCTCTTAACAAAATGTGTTTTTATCCCAATCATCACAACCATAGCAATTTAAATACCAAGAGTCAGAGGTGAAAAACACCCTGGCTGCTCTTTTGTTTACAACTTAGTACTGAAAAGCCATCAAATGAAACGATTTGAAGAGATGCTACATTTAGGGATTTTGTTACTGTTACTAAGTTGCTGTGAAAGTTGTCATGATGGCACATTGCTAGCAAAAATAAAACAAAAAAAGTAGTGTGGAGGGGACATGGTATGCCAATAGAAGGCAGGTCACAGGGGCTAAAGAATATTGCATGAAATTATAGTAACAGAAAATTACACATGGATTATTTTAAATGAATCAAATCAGGATGAAAAATGCCTCTAGGTTCGGCATCACTGCTCTCTCTATAGGTAAACAATGGCTCAGTCAGCGCAAAGCGGTTTTGCCAGATCATGTATTGACAGTTGGTACTCAAATAAATGAAAGCTACCTCGCCTTTCTGAGCTTGATGTTTTCTTTAGATAACAGTAGATTGTGTAATCAGTAATGATTTCTATGCAATAAGAGCAAGGACATCACCAGAATATTTTAAAGGCATGTTTTTAAGTGGGTAACTTGAAAGTACTCTGAGTACTTTTAAGTAACTTAGTAAAGTAACCAGTTACTATTTAGGGTAAGCAACAAAGTAACTAGTTTGTAACTACTAACTAGCGCTTAGCACTAAAGATGGAGACAAAATAAAAAAAACATCACAGCAATGGCTGCTTGGCACCAAAGGTGGAGACAAAATAAATAAAGCAGAACCTGGAATTGCCAGTTTAATCTGAAAAATATGCACACTTGCACATTCCCTTGGCTAATCCTTTATCATCCAGTTGAGTTATATCAGCATACTTCATACTTACAATGACTTGTTTATCAGTTGAGTTGAGTCGATGAACCAAACAGTTGGATATCTGATTGACAGGCGCAGTGCCTTGTGGGAATTGTAGTGCCCACAGCAGAGAGCTCAGCGGGGTTTTCCATATTCTCTCCTTTTCTTTTTTTTCCTTCTCTCTCTTTTTGCTCGGAATATTCCCTTTGTGTCTCAGGCTCAAAACATGTCAGCTTTAAGTCAAACGTAATGACATGCCTCCACTGGAAGAGAATAATGCAGAGAACGAAGCTCCTTAATAATCTGATGCAAGGTACAAAGCTTTTCCCGTAATGACATCTCTAGGAACATAGCACTGTGAATTATGTTAAACATGTTTGTGTCTAATATCATGTTTCTACAAGTGGGAGGTAAAAAAGAAAAAAACAACAATGCAGCAGAGTATAAAAGCTATCATCTCCCTTAAGTGTTCAATTTGGGTTGAGACCTGGTGACATGACAGCCATGGCATGGTATGTTTTACATGGTTGTTATGCTTATGAAACTTTTTATTTAATCCCCTATGTGTAGAATATTTACCTCAATATATCATTCTCAAATTAATTTTGATAGCATAGTATAATGGCTGGAGAAAATTGAGACAATTGCGGTGAAAATTGGTTAATTATATGTGTTGCTTTCTATAAGTGCGTTCGGAATGGTTCACTCGTTCAGTCACTCACTATTCCCTATGGAGTGTTTGTCATAGTGAACTATATGGGAAATGACCGAACAAAGTTTCGGACACTACATTAAACATCATTGCTTCAAAAAAATGTGCTGGATATTCTGGATTAATTTGGCCAAATAGGGTGAATCTGTGGTGTCTCATAAAGGACACTGACCTGCCACATAGTGACCACATAAACAACTTAAAGAATGCTGACCTGCCACATAGTGACCACATAGACAACATAAAGAATATTGACTTGCATCATAGTGGATTATTTAGGAGTGTCTTTGAATCCAGTTAAGTTTTCTCATTCTCTACAGCACAGCCCATTCAGAGGATAAAATGCACTTTATATCAAATAATTTTCAGCTGGAACTATGGTGGTTTACTGCCTGTTTTCTCTGCACTACAGTACAGCCCAATTGATTTTGAACTGGACAGTAGTACATGGAAAATCATTTCCATCAAAGGGCCTTTACAGACACTTGGATTTCATGTTGTGGTGTTATGTGTGTACTGTGTACTGGAGAACCAGTGTGTGTGTGTGTGTGTGTGTGTGTGTGTGTGTGTACTTCAGTATGTAACCTCTGAGGCCCATTGTACATAGTATCCAACAATGTGTTTATTGAGTCATATCACTTCATTCCTTCATGGCTCCCACTGCTGAAGGTCTTACTGTCCATGCCATTATAAGTCCTCTAGTAGAAACAGCAGGGTCTCTATGGGGGCTGGAGCTTTTATTAAGCCTCCAATGGTCCTGTTATTACTTCCAGTTGTTGGTAAATGATTACAGCCTCTGTTTTTATGTATTCTACCTCTGTTGACAAACTCAAATTACAACTGATCCCACATATTAACTTTTGGGTTTAACCAATATGGGCCTTTGAAGGCCAATTTTTCAATTGAAACTACCAAATTTTTTGTGATAAACTCCAAATTTGATTTGATGAACTCCATCCTGGAGAACCCCTCTCACCCTCTCTATGATGAGCTGAGGCTGATGAGGAGCACCTTCAGCCAGGGGCCTCCTCCCATCTCTGACCATCTCCCCCCCCCAGCCCCCATCCTCACCCAACCCGCACAATAACTTGGTCCCTGGACCCTAGCCCCTTAGACCCTCCTCCCCCTAACCGGCACTAATAACTTAAAAGTCTTGACTGTTGCACATGGATATTACATACCTCTGGAATATATCCTTGGACTTATCCAAATCTGCATTTATTATTTGCATTTATTTGCACTGTCACTTATAGTTTTGGGTTAATGTACATTACCTTTCCCGTATTATTTTATTACCTTTCCTGTACTTGACTTAGTTCGCACTGTTCTGCCACTGAATTTCCCCCAGGGGATCAATCTTATCTTATCTTATCTTATCTTATCTTATCTTATCTTATCTTATCTTATCTTATGATGAAAACCATAGATCTAGGTGTAGACTTGCACTTATCCATGCGTTAACCCTGCTGGCCCCTTTATGTCTTGGTTAACTTGACCAGCTATGTGCTGTTTCTCCCTCCCCATCAATCCTCTTACTGCACAGCTTAGCTTACTGCATGGATCTATAACTTTCTGGACCCTTGCACTATTAGAGGTCTATTGTACTCCCCATAGACTATGGAATATGAGGATGAGACCAAATCTGGGTCATTGTGTGCCTTTGTAAACTCAACCTCCTTCACTTGTAGATTAAGGAGTATTAAGGGGAAGGTTGAGATGCTGCAGGGCTATGTAAAGATTTCTGTCTCTGGGATATCAGCCAGGTTTCCCATACTTGACCACGCAGGGTTGCATTAAAGCTACACTAGGCAAGATTTAAAATCTAGCCATCTTATCAGCCTCATGAAGTTGGGCTGCAACAGAGAAGAGCATTCCATCCCCACTAATTGAGACGCTGTAGATTCACCCTATTTACACGGATTAACTCCTGGTGTTGGTATGAGCACTGGTGGGACATCTCCACACAGGAAGTGACGAATCCAAACTTAACAGTGAAATCCAAAAGTGTCTCCTAAACAGCAGTGGATAATTCCGTCCTGCCTAATGCAGCTTTAAGTTTTATATTGTTAATGCTCAGTTTTCTCCTAGAACAGCATTTCTGGGATCTCTTTGTAACTTGATTTTTGTCCCATATATATGCTGTGATTTCTTTTGCTATTGTTGTCAAAAGAGATTGTTAGTTTGACAATAATTTCAGATGGGGCAAGAGAGCTTTCTATTGCTCATGCATGGAGTTAGCCATGGCCCTGTTTAGTCCCACTTGGCCGTCTTTTGGGAAAACATCTCTGTGGTTGTGTATTAGTTGATGTAACACACCTTGACAGCATCCAGTCTCAGTGTGCTCACACTGAACGGTGTGTGTGTGTGTCTGTGTGTACATCTGACAGATTGCAAATGGTATACATGTCTATGTACACATGTGCCTGTCTAAGTCCATGGTGTACTTACATTTACATTTTCATCATTTAGCTGACAGTTATCCAGAGTGACTTACAATGAGTGAACATGTGGGAGCTGAGTGTCTTACTCAAGGACACTTCAACAGGACACATTACAGTTGATGGACAGGATATTGTGGATATAGAATCTGCAGCCTCTCAGTTATGGTAAGGTCTATCTAACTACTAGTGGTTAGAAAGGCGTTAGAGAGTCAGCTGTCTGAAGGTTACCCTGACCCAAAGTCATCAGTGATTCACTATGCTAATGGTTACAGCTAGACAGCCTTTGTTTTTCTTAGGCATTGGCCATGGCTGGAGAAATAGATTACCTCGATTTGGTTAATGTATGTGTGTGTGCATGTGTGTTGAACTGAGGTTAGAAGGACTGCCTGCCAGTCGTTAGCCTTATCTCTGCCAGCCATAAGCCAGAAAGTAACCATTTTTCAGTTAGAGCAGAACACACACACAAACTCTCTCTCTGTCTCTTTTCCTCTCTCTCCCTCACTCTCTTTGTCGCACAGACACACAGGCAGAGTGGTCAGGCAGAACAGATTTTCCACAGATGGTTGAGATGTTGGAAAGGGGAGACGGGAGGAAAAGAGATGTGTGTGTTAGAACAAGATTGAGAGAGAAACGGTAAAGGAAATTAAAGGAAAGGAGAGTGTTGTAGTTCTTCTATTTCGGGACAACACATATTTCCTCATTTACGCAGACATTCACAAAGCAACCATAATTGTTACACAAAAGCGACCATAATTGATGTAAATCTACGCAGGGTAGGTAGAAGTGTTCATACCTGGAAAACAACAAAACAAATGGAATCAGAGGTAAACTCAACTGGTCTTTGGACAAAAAACATAAAATATAAATTCATCAAAATGATCCTTGGATATGGTGGAGAGATGAGCAGAGCAGGACAAGGTCCAAATCCAGTCAGCTACTTTTGTTAGCGTTATATTTATCTTTATCAACCTTCTACAGCTCCGCTCATCTCTCCACCATATCCAAGGAGCATTTTGCTAGATTTTTTTTCGGTCCAAATAGCCGTTGAGTTTGCCTCTGTTACCATCTTCTTTACTGTCTTTACGTTCCCACCGCCAGTATGACGTAAATTTGAATAGAGTGAATAGATAGGTGCTGGATTTTTCCAGGCCCTCCCTGAGAAAAAACAACCCCAGCTGCTATAAACAATTCTGTTTCATTAATGGCCTTGCACCAGCAAACTGCATGAGTCACCACATTAGTTTGAAGCTCTTGCATGTTCCCGTCTGCATTCCCTTTTCAGTATCTTCAATGTGTTCTTATATGTTTTTAGACAAAATAATATCTACTGTAGATGTCTCTCATTAGAGGAATGGGAGACCTGGGCCTTTGAGTCTTGAGACTGTGTAAGTAGACATGAACTGAGTGGAGAGACAGGTTCATTTCAATGTCAAGTAGCTCTTGGGGTATTTCGCAGGTATTTCAGCCAAAGAGTGAAATGTTCCTATGGTTTGTGTTTGGGTGCTAAAAGAAAGTTATGGATCTCAATTTTGGCCATGGTGGATCAGTCCCATCCTTTCATACGAGGAGCTTCATTACCTCTGCCAAGGCGCTTATGTTTTTGCCCCTGTTAGTTTGTTTGTCTGTCTGAGTGTCTGTCAGCAGGATATCTCAACAGAACAGTTCCATCAAAGTTTATTAATATAGCCCTTCATCACAAAGCGTGCCTCAAAGGACTTTACAGAGAACAAGCCTACCTAGATCTAACTAATCAACAATCAATCACAAAACAAATTAATGCAATACAGTTAGGGCTGAAACGATTCCTCGAGAAACTCGAGTAACTCGATTACTAAAAATCATCGATGCAAATTCTTTGCATCGAAGCTTCGTTTAATCCATATAACTATATACACGCTCAGTGTTTTGCACGGATGATTATTACTGTTGCACAACGCGCTGGAGAAAGAGAGAGAAAATAGCGAGGGGCGAAGAGAAGAGACAGGCCAGAGAAAACGACAGAAAGTGTCCAAAGTTTCGGATCCAGTGTTGCCAACTTGGCGACTTTGTCGCTAGACTTAGCGACTTTTCAGACCCCCTGGCGACTTTATTTCTCAAAAGCGACTAGCGACAAATCTGCCGACTTTTTCTGACCATGGGAAGCAATGTTAATGTGTTGAATCCCAAAGCATTTGGCAATAAATTGGTTCGGCTGATGCCGGTTTTCTCTACTTGCTTGTCTAATCCAGAGAGGTCTGACGATCACAGCGCTTCCCACACACAGTGTAGCTCCTTCCCTCCGCTGAGAGCAGGGACTGTAGGATAGGGTCCACTTGTAATTGCTACCGGCGTACGCCGAAACTGGCCGGGTGGGCGGAGTCAGCACTTAATATTAAAACGGGATGAGATGAAGGCTAGTAAAGAATGCACGTTAATTATGGCTATATGTAATGGCTAGTTAAGAACGTAAATCAATATGGTGGCTAGTTATGATGTCCCTAAGTTAGCTAAGTTTTGCTCAAGAAAATAACCACAGAAAATAAAATGATGCAGTCAATTTGTGAAAGCCTGAGCTTCATTCATGTTATTATTATGATAGTCACACACATACACACACACACACACACACACACACACACACACACCCCCACACACACACACCTACTCCCCTCACAGTGATGCATAAAATACCCCAGAAAGCAAAATATCAGGTGGTGTAAGTAGCAATTGGAGCCTAAAATGCACCAGTCCAATACAGCAGGTATATTCAGTTTAGTTTGATTGCAGTGAGTAGGGTCAGCAGGTGTAGGGCAACCCTTCAACATAGTAAATAAATGTACATTAGCCAGTCTTATGAACTTGTATGATATTTAGGCCTAGTAATAAATATCAATAATAATTATTATTTCACCTCGTTTTCAGTAAATCACAGTGTCGTATGGACAGCTTCGTGCGGACAGCTTTTCTCTTTTGTATATTTACTATTGCTCTTTAATAAAGCAAAAGTATTTCTTATCCGATTACTCGATTAATCGATGGAATAATTGGTAGAATACTCGATTACTAAAATAATCGATAGCTGCAGCCCTAAATACAGTGCAAACAAAATCAACCACAAGGTAACAAAACAAAGCACAAGACACAACCACAACTACTGGATACATTAGTGTACAAACCAGATGTGTTAACAACAAGACAGTGATGGTTAACAAGACAGTGATGGTTAACGTACCAGTGGCCAATTCTAGACACCCTTGGGCCAAATCCGGACACAAAAAGTTTTTGCTGATACTATGGGTTAGCCAGCTAACAAGCGGACATTATCTAAAAACATTATCTAACAATCAGATGTATGAGCAGTGAAATGATCAGTTCCCAGTTAGCCTGATATTCAGACTGAATGGCCATTTCGTTACCACTCCATTATTCAGCCTGAGATTGCCTCCTCGTTAGCCGTTTTCTGTGTTTTTCCCCGAACCAATCACTAATCACTAACCAATCACTCTAGTCCCGCCCGCAAAGGCGCTGATTGGCTCGATTGCTTCTCCGAGCTAGAACACACCGTTGACGAGGGAAACACCAGACTCTCTGAATCGCTCAACAAAATCTGAAGAGTGGGCGGGTTGCGATTCAGGAGTCTGGAACCAGGCTAGTACCCAGTCAAAAACAGCACAGAAATGTCTATTCAAAACAGCCAAGTTGTACGGTTTGAAGAGCAATAGCTGTTCATAGCTCTTGTTGCCAAAGAACTGAGGACCTTCAATATGGCTGTCAGAGGGGTGTTACATCACCTAAAAGCCCTCTATATTATAGAAGATTACAAAAGCATCAACAGGGCAAAAGGATGCTTACTCTGATTAGACGATGCTACAAACAGTCTTGTTTCTTTGGAGCCTAATGCTGTGCCCCTCTCTGATCCTTGGTGATGTAGTACTAGTGCAGAGAGATAGCAACAAGCAGCAACATAGTGACTGTTTGGCCATCGTATTCTTCTGTCCACAAAGCACTTCCTGTTGATGACTCACCGCCTGCACTCAAGCATGTTTACCACCTCATCTGTAAACTGATGAAACATTGATTGTAATAAAGAGGAATCAGGCCTTGAGGGTTACATCTCAGTGCTGCTGGATTTCCCCCCCCCCCTCTCATTCTGTTTCTTTCTTCAAATATGGCTTCTTTTTTTCATTGAAGCATTACTAGTTATGCAACTGCTGTCCTTATTCATAATATGTTTCAATTGTGCATCACATTCGTAGGTGATAGCTTATTATTGCAGAAGTTCTCAATTATGGCCAAGGCTGGAAGGTTTGTGGCCTTAATCGTCATTTTAGGTCAATGAGTGAGTACTGTATGTGTAAGTAGCTGAGGCTTTTTTTTTTTCTGCTCCCCTCATTTCTCTTTGTTTCTGTCCTCTTCTCCTCCCTCATGTTCAGGTCAGGTTGTTGCAAAAGATAAACACAGAGACACAGTTATCAGTGAATATATAAAACTTTAAGGGCTATAGATGATATACAGTATGTGCTAATCAGTCCTCATCTGTCTGTTTACCATAAATCCAATCCAAAACCAATGAGTTACATTTAATTGAAGGTTGTGCCTCTTTATTTCACTAACTCAATGTTACAGTGGTAATAATAATAATAATAACTTAGATTTATATAGCGCCTTTCAAGAGACCCAAGGACGCTTTACACAGTGAGGCAGACAAAACAAATAAAACAAGAACAGAAAATAATAATAGCAATAATTGCTGGGGATGAGAGAGTTAACTAGAGGCCATAGGCCTTGGTTAACAGGTGGGTTTTCAGGATTTGGTGGCCAAAGATGGGGTGTTGCGGATCTCTGCCGGGAGAGAGTTCCAGAGGGTGGGGGCTGCCACACTGAAGGCTCTGTCCCCAAAAGATTGCAGGCTGGTGTGGGGGGTGGAGAGCAGACCCATTCCGGGACGGGGTATAGGGGTGGAGGAGGTCAGATAGGTACTGAGGGGCGAGGGCATGGAGGGATTTGTAGGTGAGGAGGAGGATTTTGTAGGAGATGTGGGACTTGACCGGGAGCCAGTGAAGGTGGATGAGGGTGGGGGTGATGTGCTGCCAGGGCTTGGTGCGGGTGAGAACCCTGGCAGCTGAGTTCTGCACATACTGGAGCCTGTCCAGGGCTTTGTTGGGTACCCCAAACAGGACTCCATTGCAGTAATCTAGAGGTAATGAAGGCATGGATGAGGGTCTCTGCCACGGAGTCAGAGAGTGATGGCCGAAGTCTGGAAATGTTTTTGAGGTGGAAGAAAGCGGATTTGGTGATGGATTTGATGTGTGACTGAAAAGAGAGGGTGGAGTCCAGAATGACACCCAGGTTGCGGACTTCTGGGGATGGGCAGATGAAGCAGCCGTCCACGTCAAGAAGAAGATCTCCAACCTTCCGGAGCAGCGCCTTGGGAGCCACAACCATGAGCTCTGTTTTGTTGCTGTTAAGCTTGAGTAGGTTAGATGACATCCATACTTTTATTTCATGCAGGCAGTTGACAAGAGACTGTGGGGGGAGCTGAGTGGATGGTTTAGTGCTGAGATACAGCTGTGTGTCATCAGCATAGCAGTGGAAGCTTAGACTGTGGTGGCGGATGATCTGACCAAGGGGGAGCATGTAGATGGTAAAGAGGAGGGGTCCAAGCACAGAGCCTTGAGGTACGCCTTGGTTGACTGGGGCCGGGGTGGAACTGGAGTCACTGATGGTAACAAACTGTTTTCTGTTGGAGAGATATGACTGGAACCAGGAGAGAGCAGCACCGGTGAGGCCTAGGTAGTCGGATAAGTGGTTGAGGAGGATAGTGTGGGAGACTGTGTCGAAGGCTGCAGAGAGGTCCAGGAGGATGAGAATACTGATGTGGCCGGAATCAGCAGCGATGAGGAGGTCATTGGTGATTTTGATGAGGGCGGTCTCCGTGCTGTGGTGTGCTCTGAAGCCAGATTGAAGGGGTTCATAGAGCTCATGGTTGGACATGTGCTGATAAAGTTGGGCGGCAACTGCTCTTTCCAGGATTTTGCTGAGAAAAGGAAGGTTGGAGATCGGCCGGTAGTTGTTGAGGTCATCCGGGTCCAGACCTGGCTTTTTGAGGATAGGGGTGACTGAGGCCATTTTGAAGCTGGAGGGTACCATGCCAGATTCCAAGGAGGAGTTGATAATGTCCACCATGATGGGGCAAAGGGTAGGTAGGCATGCCTTGACCAAGGCTGTGGGCATGGGGTCCAGAGAACAGGTGGAGGCCTTGGCCTTGCTGACCAACTTAGCAACTTGAGGAGCATCCACAGGGGAGAAGGAGGAGAGGCAGTGCTGAGGCAGGGGTGCAGCGGAGGGAGTGATGCCCAGTGGCTGAGGTGTGTGTGGAGGGGGGGGGGCAGGCGCCAGAAGCTGCTGGTGGATAGAATCCACTTTGGCCAGGAACTTAGAGCAGAGGTCGGGGGCACCTGAAGGGTGGGGGGCATCGAGGGGGCGGAGTAGCCGGTTGATGGTGGAGAACAGCATTCTAGGGTGGTTCTGCTGGTTACCAATGAGAGTGGAGTAGTATTGTGTCTTGGTCTGGGAGAGAGCTTCTTTATAGGACCTCACATGGTCTTTAAAGGCCTCAAGGTGGACAATGAGGCCGGTTCTTTTATAGAGCCTCTCCAGTTGACGACCGGTGGCCTTCAAGGTGTGGAGTTCGGAGGTGAACCAGGGGGCAGGATGGGTGAAGGAGATAGTCCGGGTTTTGAGGGGGGCAAGAGAGTCAAAGCTGAGGGATAAAGCAGCATTGTAGTGGGCTACAAGGCCATCCACCATGGTGTCGGGGGGATCAGAGGCCATATGGCTCGCTATCATGTTAGTTAGGGCTGGTGCACTCACTGTCTTGATGTTCCTGAACGTGATGGTACGTTTTGTGCGCTGCCTGGACAGGGGGACAGGAACGGTAACGAGGATGGCATGATGGTCAGATACAGCTAGGTCCAGGCACTGGAGATGGGAGGGAGTTGTACCAGTGGAGCACACCAGATCCAGCGTATGACCTTTGGCGTGGGTGGGACCTTGAACATGCTGTGTGATGTTGAAGCAGTCCAGCAGTGACAGGAATTCAGCAGCAAACGTGCAACTGCTGGAGTCCACATGAATATTGAAGTCACCGAGCAGAAGTGTAGATGGAGACATGGAGCAGACAGAAGTGAGTAGCTCAGATAGCTCGAACATGAAGGTAGTGGAGGCTTTAGGGGGGCGGTAGATAAGGACAACCTGGAGCTGTGAAGACCCAGCCAGTGTGAAAGCAACACACTCAAATGAGGTGACATTGAGTACTGGAAGTTCTTTAACCAGGATGTCAGCTTGATTTATAACAGCCAGCCCACCACCACGACGCATGGAGCGGGGCTTCTGTAGGTACACATAGCCTGGGGGTGTGGCTTGATTGAGTGTCACAAAGTCCTGCTGATTTTGCCATGTCTCGGTTAGGCATAGAAGGTCGATCTTCCTGTCTGTGATGATGTCATGGATGAGTAGTGCTTTGTTATTTAGGGAGCGAGTATTCAGCAGCATGAACATTGCAGTGTTGTTTATAGATGCTGAGACAGGCGATAGGGGAGGAACGACACTGTCAACACAGACCAGGGACCTCAGATTGCCAGTGCGCACGTGTGGTTTGTTGTGATGACGTCGTCGCAGTGCGATGGAACGCCTGTCAGACAGTACAGGGGGAGTAGCAGGATCAGAGTAAATTAACTTACATCGGGAGGCCCTGTGCATATAGCGGGGGCGACGCAGGAGTCCGAGGGATGCAATGTTGGCGAGGCAGTTTGGAGTGATGTGACTGAAGAGGTTCAGGAGTTCCAGTGTGGAGTATTTTATGAACACCATTTCAGCAGCAGAAGAGCGCCAGCTAGCTACCGATACCGTGAGCCGGGAAGGAGGGACCCAGCCTCAGACCACAGCAGCGGCGCAGCAGTGAAGCCAGAGCAGGATTACGGGACCAAAAGAGAGGTTGGGGATAGTCCTGATATCGTGGCACAGAAGGGTCCAGTCGGGGTAAACAGAGAAGATAATCCACAGTTTGTTGAGTACGCCGCTGAATCGCTAGCTAGTGGGGATAGGCTAAACAGCTGGTCGGCGGCTAACAGCTAACAGCTGGTCGGCGGAGAAGGTGAGTACACAAGACCAGAAGTGTACAACCTTCAAACTGTTAGCAGCACAGGACTGGAAAGTGTTGAGACAAGATAAGAAGTGGTGGAGACAGTCAACACCTATTCCTACTTGCAGTGAAAAGCACAATTTTGCCTCGGATTGAGAAGCGGCAACATACACGCCAGCGTCCTCTCACATCCGGGATATATATGGTAGGCTTCTTTAGTTTGCTTGTTAGATATGGAAACTTAACTTTCAAGCATAACTTACTTATACTACCAAATACACGCACAGACATACCAAGTGTATGTACCTCGATCCACCCTAAGCTGGATTTTTTTTTTTTGTGATCAACTTTTCATTGAATTTGTCACATGAAAATCGTTGTACACGAGGTACCATAGACAAGGATTCTTGTACATACAAACAGCATTTAGCACAAACTATATACATATCACCATTGCCTTGCAAAGAAAATATAAGGATAACATTTTTTTTTTTAAAAACACCTACAGGAAATAAATAAATAAAATTAAAATTAAATAAATAAATAAAAATAAGATAAAATAAAAACACAGACACTAGATAATGTGTGTGTAGATCGTCTTACATCCTATCAAAGTGACACATTAACTCTGTACAAGAA
The DNA here is from genome assembly GCF_048128805.1 of Centroberyx gerrardi. NCBI lineage: Eukaryota > Metazoa > Chordata > Actinopteri > Beryciformes > Berycidae > Centroberyx > Centroberyx gerrardi. Next base: position 1,926,322 of record NC_136014.1, read on the forward strand.
AGTGTGGGTTCGAAAGAGAACCAAAAAGGGTATCCCAAGCCTCTACAGTGGATGCCCGCGCTTTATGAATTACAGCTAATGATCTTTCTATGAGAGCAATATCCCTAAAATGATTCAACCATTCTTTTATCAATGGAGGCTCAGGGGAGAACCATGAGTGAATTATGGTCTTCTTGGCGGCAGTTAAACCTGCAAATATGATTTTCCTAAGGGCTAACCTGGTGTTATCACTAAGGGCGGAGTCATCGTTGAATAAAAATAAGGTGGGTTGTTTAGGAATTGGGAGTTTCAGAATATTTTCAAGACACTTAGCCACCTTAGACCAGAGGTTAGATGTAGAAGGGCATTCCCAGAAAACGTGAAGGTATGTTCCAACAGTATTCTGGCTACATTTAGTACAGTTTGGACTATCTGTGAGCTTCATTTTGAAGCGCCTGTATGGTGTGTAGGGCTGAAACGATTCCTCGAGAAACTCGAGTAACTCGATTACTAAAAATCATCGATGCAAATTCTTTGCATCGAAGCTTCGTTTAATCCATATAACTATATACACACTCAGTGTTTCGCACGGATGATTATTACTGTTGCACAACGCGCTGGAGAAAGAGAGAGAAAATAGCGAGGGGCGAAGAGAAGAGACAGGCCAGAGAAAACGACAGAAAGTGTCCAAAGTTTCGGATCCAGTGTTGCCAACTTGGCGACTTTGTCGCTAGACTTAGCGACTTTTCAGACCCCCCTGGCGACTTTATTTCTCAAAAGCGACTAGCGACAAATCTGCCGACTTTTTCTGACCATGGGAAGCAATGTTAATGTGTTGAATCCCAAAGCATTTGGCAATAAATTGGTTCGGCTGATGCCGGTTTTCTCTACTTGCTTGTCTAATCCAGAGAGGTCTGACGGTCACAGCGCTTCCCACACACAGTGTAGCTCCTTCCCTCCGCTGAGAGCAGGGACTGTAGGATAGGGTCCACTTGTAATTGCTACCGGCGTACGCCGAAACTGGCCGGGTGGGCGGAGTCAGCACTTAATATTAAAACGGGATGAGATGAAGGCTAGTAAAGAATGCACGTTAATTATGGCTATATGTAATGGCTAGTTAAGAACGTAAATCAATATGGTGGCTAGTTATGATGTCCCTAAGTTAGCTAAGTTTTGCTCAAGAAAATAACCACAGAAAATAAAATGATGCAGTCAATTTGTGAAAGCCTGAGCTTCATTCATGTTATTATTATGATAGTCACACACATACACACACACACACACACACACACACACACACACACACCTACTCCCCTCACAGTGATGCATAAAATACCCCAGAAAGCAAAATATCAGGTGGTGTAAGTAGCAATTGGAGCCTAAAATGCACCAGTCCAATACAGCAGGTATATTCAGTTTAGTTTGATTGCAGTGAGTAGGGTCAGCAGGTGTAGGGCAACCCTTCAACATAGTAAATAAATGTACATTAGCCAGTCTTATGAACTTGTATGATATTTAGGCCTAGTAATAAATATCAATAATAATTATTATTTCACCTCGTTTTCAGTAAATCACAGTGTCGTATGGACAGCTTCGTGCGGACAGCTTTTCTCTTTTGTATATTTACTATTGCTCTTTAATAAAGCAAAAGTATTTCTTATCCGATTACTCGATTAATCGATGGAATAATCGGTAGAATACTCGATTACTAAAATAATCGATAGCTGCAGCCCTAATGGTGTGGCATAAAATTTATGCACAAACTTATAGTGAATGAGCTGATGTGCTGGGCTTTTTGATGAGATAAATATGTTAGCCCAAATATTGTCCCAGTCAAGTTCAGGGCCCTGTCCCTCAAGATCACGATCCCAGGACTTAATCACCCCCAGAGATTTGGCATTTTGAGAGATTAAATCATTATAAATGGTGGACACCAACCCAGCAGAGGATGTTCGAGGGTTAACCCAAGTGCTCAGTGGATGAGAGGGTAAAGGTGAATCCCACGGCACTCCATGGGCACGGATTGCTGATCTCAATCGCAGGTACAGGAACCAAGAAAACCCAGGAAGAGAATAACACTCTTTAAGCTTCTGGAATGAAAGTAATCCATTTCTATCATACAGATCTTGAAGGCTATGGATTCCCCCAGAGGCCCAACTATCGTTGAAATATGGACCAGAATTCCGTAGTAAATTGTAATTATACCAAATTGGAGAACGGTCACAGAGCATGACATAACAACCCATATATTTCTGGACATCGGACCAAATTTGCAGGGAGTTGCCTATAATTGGTCCAAACATTCTACGCGCTGATCTAGGTTTCACTCCACAGAACAGTACATCTGCCATTCTGTGTGGTTTTACCACTTCCTGCTCTATCTGGCGCCAAGGCATGGCAGCTTCCTCATCGCACCAAGTTGTCAATAGCTTTATCTGAAATGACCAGTAATATAATTTAAAATCAGGTACTGCCAGACCCCCAGAGGACTTTGAGCGCTGAAGTGTACGCAGCCGAATGCGAGGTCTTTTACCATTCCAAATGAATTTAGAAGTCAGAGAATGTAATTCATCAAAGTATTTAGCTGGTGGGGGCATAGGGATCATAGAAAAAAGAAAGTTTAGTCGACCAAGAACATTCATTTTTATTATTGCGATTCTGCCTTGCAATGACATTTTAAGTTTAGACCATCTCTGGATATTGGATGAAATTTCCAATTTGAGTTTATCATAATTTGTGCGTGATATATCAGAGAAATTGGTTATATTTAAAGCTAAGTATGTAAAAGCAGAGTTGTGCCACTGAATGTGCGGAATAGCTGGTAATGTGAAGTGTTTTGCTGAGACGTTCAGAGGAACGAGAAGAGACTTGTCCCAATTGATTTTATAACCAGAAAATTGACTGAACCGGGTAAAGACTTGTAGTATTTGAGGTAAAGACTTGGAGATATTAGTAAAGTAGAGTAATATATCATCGTAAAGAGAGATTTTATGTTGTGTACCTTGTATACTGATAGGTGAGATGCAGGGATTTATAGTCTGATTGTCTGGGCCAACGGTTCCAGTGACAAAGAGCAAAGAGCAGTGGAGACAATGGGCAGCCTTGACGAGTACCACGCTGCAGGGGGAATACTTTAGACAGAATATTACCTGTTTGTACAATTGCACAAGGATTAATGTAAAGTGTTTTAACCATTGATATGAAGTTTCTGCCAAATCCAAATTCCTCCAAAACCACCCATAGGTATTCCCAACCCACCCTATCGAAGGCTTTTTGTGCATCCAAGCTGAATACAGCTGCAGGGTGCGCATCTGATTCAGATGCATGTATGATGTGGAAAAGCCGTCTGATATTGTCTGACGCAAGCCTCCCCTTTACAAATCCTGTCTGGTCGTGATGAATTAGCTTGCCCACATATGGCTCCAATCAACAACTAAAACTTTAGCAAAGAGCTTCAGCTCAGTGATATCGGTCTGTAACTGCCGCATCTTAGAGGAGGTTTACCTTTTTTAAGCAATACTGATATAAGTGATGTATTTTGGTCGCGATGAAAGGACCCAGTATCCAGAGCATAATTAAGAGAATCTAGGAGGAGTGGCCTGATAACATCCCACAATTCTAGGAACAACTCTGGTTCTAAGAGGGTAAGTGGTACCTCAAGGCAGTCTGCGTCCTCGCTAATCAACGAAGGTAGGTTGAGCTCTGACAGATATGATTTGAGGGCAGTCAGATCAGGAGTAGGTTCAGCTGTGTAGAGATGAGAGTAAAATGATTCAAAAGTATCATTTATTTCACCTGGGTCATGGGTAACGGGTCCTCATGGAGTTTGGAATGCACTAACAGTGGAAAATGATTCATTTTGTTTTAACCTGGCAGCTAGAAGTCTACTGGACCTCTCACTCTGACTGTAATACGTAACTCTAGTACGGTGGATTATGAATTCAGCTTTAGCCTTGAGCAAATTATTTAACTCAAATTTCAGAGCCAAGAGAGTTGAGTGAGTGTGATCAGAGAACTGACGCTTTTGATCAGATTCTAGTGTCTGTATTTCACTTTCTAATTGCGTGATTCTACATTTCTGGATGCCTTTAAATGAGAAGCAAATGAAGAGGATTCTCCCATGATAAAGCATTTAGTCGTTTCCCAAAGTATTTGGGGTGAAGATGCTGTCTCTGAATTAATTTCTAAGAATACTGTAAGGTTAGTTTTCAGTTGTTTCAAGAACTTAGAATTCTGGAGTAATGTTGTATTGAAGCACCACCTATGTGTATGTTTCCGGGTGCTCTGCAGGATCTGAAAATTATATATCACTGGGGCGTGGTCTGATATTATAATAGGAAGTATATCAGTAGAGTTAATACAATGGTTCAGGTGAGGAGAAACAAATATGTAGTCAATTCTCGAGTATGTCTTATGTCTGGCAGAGAAAAAAGTATAATTCTTAATCATTGGGTTCCGTAGGCGCCACGGGTCAATAATATTCAAATCAGAAATAAATGTATTGATCCCACAGGGTGATTCCTGAGTTGGACGTATGTTTGTTGATTTATCTAAGTTTATGTCACAGACCTGATTGAAGTCACCCCTGACTATAAGCTGATAGTCTGACATGTCTAAAAGAGTATTAGAGACCGTGCTAAAAAAATTTGGGTCATAGACGTTTGGGCCATATATCGAAGCAAGACATATTTTCGTATTGTTAATTGTAATACAGACGTATGTCAGTCTTCCAGCATCGTCTTTACCAGAACTGTCGATACTCACACCTAATTTTCTACTGAGTATAATAGCGACTCCCTTTGACCTATTCGCAGCAGAGGAGAAAGCAACACACTTCACACTACATTTCGTAGAGACACTTAGATGTAAACTGAACTAGATTAGTTTCTGAATTGCAGGATATTTTGGAAAGTTTTCAGACTTTTGAGACGGAGCTCAGAACTATACGTGCATCACGCTTGGGCAGCCACCGGAAGTCCTAAGCTGGATTTTAAAGCTGGCCTACTTTCTCGTTATGCCTGCATCTTCATATCTCTGAATTGAGCTTTAGATACTGCACCTGTGTTCTTGTATTGTGTTATACAGTATGTTCGGTTAACAGTTCTCCTGCAGGGAACAGTTCAAAGTTAGCAGGGATTTTTAGAGGCCAGTTTGCCAGTGTATGGCCTCACAGCTGGAGTTACCTTGTACTCCAACTTTGGACCAGAGAGAGGAGCTGGATGATGCCAACATTCCGGTATTTTGCATTCTACATATACTGTACATTCATATTCACTTCATAGTTTGAAGTTTGATATTCACCGGTTGATATTCACCGGTTGATAAGTCAAAATCACCTGCGGTTGTGATGCAGTGACGGCAGAAAGGCATCCAGTCATCCCAAGCCCCCACTGAGTATTTACTGTGGAACCAGGTAACTGAAAGCTGCCTTGATGTTTTCTGACAACAGTAGCTTGTTACCTAAGGCTGTGTCCCAGACGTGAGGATTAGTTATGATTTCTGTACATTAAGAGTGATGACATCAGCAGAAGACGCATTTTAAAGGCATGATTTTACGCGGGTAATGTGAAAGTACTCTAACGCGTTACTTTTAATAAAGACTAACTTAGTAACGTAACTATTTACTATTTAGGGCAAGTAACGAAGTAAAGTAACTAGTTAGTTTCAAAAGTAACTTTCCCCAACACTGTTCATATTTTACATTCTGAAACCTTTCACTTAAAACAAGTACACTCTGCAGATGTAGTGAGTGTAGGGTGTTTATATATTCATTGGATGATAAAGGCTGCAGTGGGAGTGGATTTGAACACTTGTATATTTGTATATTTTACAGAAGTGACCAGGTTACATTGCTTGCTTCCTTTTGCTTAAAATCCCTCGTCAGATTTTAGAGGCCATGGTCCAGTCCAACACCCCCATACCTCTAGACCATGGTCCAGTCCAACACCCCCATACCTCCAGACCATGGTCCAGTCCTATACCTCCATACCTCCAGACCATGGTCCAGCCCTACAGCCCCATACCTCCAGACCATGGTCCAGTCCAACACCCCCATACCACCAGACCATGGTCCAGCTCTACACCCCCATACCTCCAGACCATGGTCCAGTCCTACACCTCCATACCTCCAGACCATGGTCCAGTCCTACACCTCCATACCTCCAGACCATGGTCCAGCCCTACACCCCCATACCTCCAGACCATGGTCTAGCCCTACACCCCCATACCTCCAGACCATGGTCCAGTCCTACACCCGCATACCGCTAGACCCCGATCTAGTCCGACACCGCCATAACTCTAGACCATGGTCCAGTCCTACAGCCCCATACCTCCAGACCATGATCCAGTTCTACACACCCATACCTCCAGACCATGGTCCAGTTCTATACCCCCATACCCCCAGACAATGGTCCAGTCCTACACCCCCATGCCTCCAGACCATGGTCCAGTCCTATACCCCTATACCTTCAAGAACAGCAGAATCACTCCCATCATGGCTGAAAACACATTTCTTCAAGAAGAATCTCACATCATGTTCTCCCCACTGAATGATTTCCCATCTCCACCTACTCTACTTAAAATATCCCCTCTATCTCTCTGCTTAGCTCTTATTCTATTTCTTTCCCCAGCACCTTTTAGGTTGCTTGCACTTTTTGGTGGCCTTGTCTTTCTAGTCTGGCTGGTCCAGCAACTGCTGTTCGACCTCACTGGCTTACTTGGCTCACCATTCTTTGATGACCCTATTTATAGTGTGTGTCTTGCCATCATAGTCACAGATCAGTGAAGATGTGGTGAGTCATCACAGTCTTGTCATTTCTCATCCCATTACAATTCTATGTCAACTGTCCGGTCCTATTTTCAAATTCACAGCAACCCAGTTTGTTTTACCCTTAAGGACTGATATTGAACAGGCTCTTAATAATTAAAGATCTGCTTAGTACTCAGCTTGATCGGCAGATAGCTGGTTTACATATCTGGATTTACATCACAGGTAAAAGAGGGTAATGCTTGGTTCACATTCACGTCCAAATGCGTATTGGTATATTGGTAATAATCAATTAAATGGGAAATTAAATTGATCATTTAATATTATGATTTCATAATACTTTGTGTAATCCATTTATAATTTCATTTGCAAAATGGCTTTTAAAGACATTTACATTTATCCTTTGTTTTTTCATTTGTTTTTAATTTTCCTATTCTTTTTCCATTAAGTAAATGCTAAAGCTAAAACCACAGGGGCCGAGAGTGCCACACTAATAATAATACAGAAGAGAATCTGCAGAGATGTGTCAGAATCTCCCACCTGCTTCTGCTAACCTATGCCAAAGTTGAGTGATTAAGCGTAATACTCGGCTTAAGTGAAACTGCAGCCGGAGGAAGGACTCGGGGCAGTGGGGACTGCATTTCCCACCATTCTTAGCGGTGATGTGATGTCATCAGCATGCAGCAAAATCCCTTGGAAAGGGAAGACCCTGGTGCCGAATGAGCGGACATGCTGCAGATGGAGCAGGACAGTATCAGTTTCCAGGGCTTGAATGCGGGCATACATGACAGCGTGAGGTCTGCATATCAAGAAGGGACCCAGATATCGGTCTTAGACACACACACACACAAACACAAACACACTTGACCTAGTGATGCACGCATGCAGTTTGGTGTTGGACTGTGAGACAGGCAGATGGAGAGAATTTTATGTTTCTTTAGAGTAGATTATAAGGCTCCGTTCACACCGCAGGACATCCACATCAGTTCTGAATTGCTGCTTATATATGATTTTTTTGGATGACTGTTCATATCTATTCTAGGATGTAACCCATATCCCATGCGAATATAAACTGACAGCAATGTGCAGAGTAATGGTAACAAAAGACATCACACCAGTTTTTGTTTCAACACATTTTGGTTACGGTATGTGCCTTCCAGTTTTGACTGAAATACAGATGTGTCTGTCTTTCCATTGTTGTGTCTCGTTGTCCTCCATACTAATGCTGGCTCAGCCGAGCTGACAACATTATGGCAACTGCCCCATGTGAATAACATAATATTTACTTCTTTTTTCTAATGTTTAATTAGTTTAACAATGATTTATATTAAAAAAGACAAAATGTCATTTTAAAAAAAGGTATCTACTCAGGAGACAGAAATCTCAAGTAATTTAATGAACTACATGTCTATCATTTCCCTGTATTGTAAGATTTAATTATTGCCATGGCAGTGCTGACTCATTCTGATTTGAGTGTTTAAATACATGTAGGTTGCATGCCTTGGGATCTAATTTTTCCAGATCAGAAGCTTTTTGATGTTCACACTCATTAGAAAACATCAGATCTGTGTCACAAGTGAGGGGGAAAAAGCATTATTGGGCCACTTTCAGCTGCAGTGTGAATGGAGCCTAACAGGGCTGAGTCAACACGCATGAACAGCTGCTGCCTGCTGGCTCTAGTAGACTGATAGTGAAGGCAGCCAGTCATTCAGACTGGTTGGCTGGTCATCAGCCAGCTCATCCCTGTGGAAAAGGATAAACAGAGGAGCCTGTTGTTGGATGGAGGGACCTGACAGTCTCTCCTTTTTCTCTCCCTTTCTCCTTAGCTGGGTTTCCATCCGTACTCTCATCTCTCTTTATTTCTTCCAGCTGAGCTCCAGCCTAGACTCTGATGGTTCTTTTCTCTCCCCTGGATGGGCAGCAATTCACACCTCTTAACATCCTCTGTCCAGAGGAAAAGAAGAGAGAGACGGTGGCTTTGTGTAGTCCAGCATAAATTTAAAGAATTTTTTGGCACATCTTCGAGAAACTTCAAGAAACTTTAATGTTCTGCTGGAGGCAAATTCTGTTACAGCGTGGCTTGCATAGAATCAGACAAAAAGATTCCTGTGATGTGACTATGCCAAATATTGATGACAAATGTTCCAGTCCTGATATGGCCCTAATTTGGGTGAAAATATTTGAAAACAGGTTTAATACTTGAACTACTTGAGGGTACTTGATTTATCTTGCCAGGCACTTGAAAGACAGCCTTGAAAGAGAGCGAATCACTCACAAGATAAATCAAAGTCTTCTCATGTTTCCTTGCCATTTCATGTTTTCATGCTGCTGACAATTTCAGTATGTTAAGTAGACTGTACAGTTGTGAACTATGGGGAAAAAACGGATGATGAATAAGCCTAAATATGGGCAATGCAAAAATATATATATGTAACAGCAAAAAGTAAGTGTTTCTGCTGAAGGATTGCAGGAGGAAAATTGCAGATAGTGTAAATGCGAGTAAATAGGCTTATCACTGCCCTGTCATTAATGCACAGTTGGCATATTTTTCATTGATACAGTATTGTGTTATCACATTGAGGCTGTGAAAAGATTGTCTATTTACAAAGTCCTCTCATGTTCCCCAGAGCTGCAGTGATGGAATAGTAGCACTAATCACTCTTGGGAATCCTATGAAAGAATTTCAGCGCTTTTAATATGTAACAGTAAATTTCATATTGATGACTATAGTCAACTAATGTAAGCTACCTGCTATCTGATAGAAGCCGTCTTTTATAGCCAGAGTGGGCAAATCTTATCATAAGGTCAGCTCAGAAATGCCAAAAAAAAAAAAAAAGACAAAACGGATTTAGAAACTCACAGAAATTTATACGCACAGACCAGTCAAAGACATAGTCAACAAAGATAGCACTTTTCCCTTTGTTTCTACATTGTACAAGCTAAAAATTATTCATATAGCCTATTATCTAATGCAATAACTACAACTCTGCAAAATTTCCATAGACTCACACTAGAGAGTACTGTAAGGTTTGACTGATATGGGTTTTTGAAGGCTGATACTGATATTTTTTTTTTATATATATCTTTAAACTTGACCATTTCCCTGCCAAAAAATGACAAGTATTCAGTGCTTCCCCCAGAATTGTATTCTTGTCAGACTGGAAAGCTTCTGAAACAGCATGCAGACCATGGGACACTAAAACTCTCCACTGAAATCTAGGATACTGCTGCTACTAATGATAAAGCATCTTGATGCAGCTACTACTAATAATACATATTCATGCATACATGTGTGGAATCTGATCAAAATGTGGGACAGGAACCCACTCAAGGACCCAACTCACAGGATCTGACTTAGTTCACCAATATGGGCATAGAGTGCAAATTCCATTGATGGGTGGTTTCCAGAGCATGAGTGGTTATAATCTGCATTGAAGTAAATAAAGTAAAGCTCCAACAAAACTAATCACAACTCAAATACATCACTTAAATAACCTGCACCATTAGCTTAAATAGTCCTCAAAATATAAATCAGTAAATAAATCGATCACTTCACAAATGGGGTACATTGAAATGTTTCATCTGTGGTCAAATAATCAAATCAAAGTCATTCAGTCACAATAAACTTCATACAATTCACTAAGACAATAAATCATGAATACGGATGTAATAAATATGATGAAATGAACAATGAATTTTTCAGATGTTAACAGATATCTAGCTTGGGGTTGAAAATTAACAGTAGGTGAACGTCACTGGATGTTTCATAGTGTCTTACTTTAGTTTGACTCTGAGTAATCAGATTGAATTGATAGTCGCCCCAGACAACCAGTGTAGATGATCAATTCTACAATGAATATGTAATCAGTCAAACTGCATCATATCCATCACATCAGATGTGGACCACACTGACTGGACCAAATGTGACTTTTAATAAAACTCTAATATCGGTCCAGTATATCAGTGTAACCCCACTGGAGGGAGCTACCTCACAGCCTCTGTCAGCCTCTGTCTCCAGTTTGGGCTACTGTAGCTCAGCTTTGTGTGTTCCCTCCCTGGTGTAGATAGCAGACCGTGAGGTTGAGCTTGCTGTGTCTGGTAGGAAGCCAGAAATAGACGGAAGCAGTTGGACAGTCCGCAGTGATTGAGAGAGAAGGTTTGATTAAATTCTCCATCTCAGGACTGGATCCTTTAGACAGATTACCAGAGTCTGGACTACCCCACTCTGGCAGGCTGGACACCATATGGGTATGAAGATAGGGCCGTGATAAATGGGAAAGGAAATTGAATAGTCCTAAATCGCAAATAGTATGTAAATCTCTTCATCCCCTTTGAAATGACTTTGTGTAGTAGAGAAAAAAATAATCTGAGTGTTGATCAATGTCTTCAAGTAGTCCCAAAAATGTATGTGACGATTTTCAGCATCATCTGGTTGATTTTACATAATTATTATTTTTATTTTTTTTGTCCATTGCCTAGTTCATATATGTGAAATTTTTTTCAAGAAGCTCTGGAACACTCATTTCTAGTACCTTTTAATATGGATATCTGACAAAATTGACCTGATAAATAAACAACAAAGAATAAAATCCCATAGATTAACAATTTGTCATACAACACAAGATACCACATCAAACAATTGCTTTTTACAACCACCAATGTCATTTTGTATCATATCATTTTTTAATCCTATAGGATGTTTTATGACTAAACAAATGACAGATCTGATCTGACAAGAGCTGTTGGCTACAGTACGCTTCCAGACAAGCTATCTAGTTTGGCCTATTTCTTATTAATAATAATAATATGAATAAGTATAGATTTCCATCTTGGAATTGCAGTGCTTTATGTAGTTGTGTATTCCTTCCAACTAACTGCACTGATATTATGTGGTTTCTAGTCATTTATTTTTTGTAGTGTACCGTTTTGAAGAGCTAAGTGTGTTTTTCTTTCTCCAAGCCCTGCTCCAACACTGGCATTAGCTTGAAAAGATATTAATTATAAAGTACATACAATAAGCCAGCTCAGTACCTGGCTGTTCGATTTCAGTAGAATAATGAGTGATGCAAAGCAACATTTTATACAAGATGCAAGCCATCCAATATGGTAAAGAATAAAGAATAAAATCGGTAGCCTACTTAGCTAAACTGTTGATCACGAAACACTAGCTTGACTGGGGAGCGTGTCTATGTTCCCTCAGCCCTATGTTCCCTCAACCCTATCCCAACTTACCTTCTGACAGCCTTGACCGCAAGCTTGCTCTAACCTTAACCTCAGTGACCTCATGCCTCAACCCAACCACCTCATCTGCTCTGGAACCACTCGACCGCAAGCAACCCTAACCCTAACCTCAACCATACGAGCTCCTTGCCTAAACACATATGGCTGAGGGAACATAGGGCTGAGGGAACATAGGGATGACCCCCTTGACTGAGTACCTAACATTTTCATAGTCATGCTGGCAACTGCCAGTGTAGATAGCCAAGTAGGCTAACGTTTTGGGGTTTTTTTTGCATCTAAGGTAGGAGGACTAGGCTATCTTGTCTGCTGCTACTGGTGTATTGCTGGTTAATGTCCAAAAGAATTTTGAAGCTAGCTACCCAACTAACATTAGCAAGACTGGAGTCAGTTAGTTAGAAAACAACTACCTTGCTATTTTAAGAACACAGATGAAGATATGGTGTTGTAGTAATATCAGGGATCATCCACATGCCTGTTAATGGGCCCTACCAGCAACAGCTTTTGACCTTACAACCGGCACAAACCCCAGTCAATACTAATTGGCTGCTACCACATAGTCCTTCCCTTGGGGGCCAACTACTGTGCAGATCCCTGAGTTTCGGGGGTAAAGACAATACCAAGTCAGTGGACTTCATAGCCGCAGTTGAGCGCTAATATGCATCACAGCTAGTCCCCAAGAACCAGTGGTTGCTGCAACTGGATTACCACCTTAAGGGGACAGCCAAAAAATGGTGGAGCTGCAAGAGAGCTCACATGACCAACTGGACACAGTTCACCTCAGCTTTTCTCTCTTACTATGGCAACTTTCTTAATAGGGCGGATCTCCAAAGAGACTTGGAGACACGGCAGAGAGCAAATGAAAACCTGGAGAAGTTTGTGTGGAAGAAGCACGAGCTGTATCGTCAACTCTACCCAACATACTCTAAACAGCAGGCAACTCAGTAGATCTAGGTCTGCTGCACTCTGACCTACAGGTGCTGTTGTGATCTACGGAGATTCAGAGAGTACAACCACGTGTATGTTGTTGCGACTGTGGGGGCCATCCCAGATGCAAGCCTGATACAGGAACTTAATTATGAAATGTACAATGATGCTCACATAAGCTTGGGAGGTCCAATAAGTGCACAACCTACGACCATATCACCCCCTGGAAGAGGTGAATGTACCGGAGGGTGATGTTCAGCAAAGACAATCAGGAAGAGAGGGGGCATTGCCAGAGTCACACCCAGGACGCAGATATAGCCTCCGCGACCAAAAAGGGACTGAATAATAAGGGGCTGGGATAAGGGTGGTTGAAATCATAAGGGGCCCCTGCAAATGTCGGGGTATCGATTTTTATATCAATAATTTTACATCTACTACATGTAAAATTCCATCTACTCAAGTAACAGCATTTATACTTGAGCAGGATATTTTGGTACTCTTTCCACCCCTGGCAATTTTGTATTTCTTGGAATGGTCTTTAGGTACCAGAGGCTATATGGATGTATTAGCATTCAGTTTTGATAATTAATCCCTGTACCATACTTGTGAAATGAAAATACCCCATGAAATACTGTAAAAAATCTAATTTAAATCCAAATCAGGAAGAGGGGGATACCTCGGAAAACATAATTATGGAAAAAAGGGTACAAAAGGAATATTGTATAAACTCAATATACTATAAATCAATAGCATAAGCTGCACCATTTGTCCAGTCTCTCTATACATCTCTCATCCACACACCATTAATGATTGGACAGAGCAACAATTGGACAGATACCAGAGCCATCTGCTGGCCTAAATAGTCACTGTACTTTGCATTATGGCACCACGTTTTTACCTCATTGCATGTTGTATACTTCCAAGGCAAAGAAGTGGGGAAAAAAAAAAAAAAAAGGTAAAGCAAGGACACTGAATCTCATTCATAAAAGAAGCTGATAAAAAGAGATTGTCAACTCTCTGAATGGATCTAAATGTACAGGATGTGGGATGACATTGGGATTTAACCTCCCACACACCATCTTGCCATTATTGGCAGCCAATTCAGTACTTGGTAATGTTTCCCTTTGTTCTTCAGAGATGCCTGAAAGATGTCTTATTGCCAAAGTGTTAAAGCCCATCAGCAAGAGTGAGTTGTTAACGGGAACAGTGTGGACAAGTCCTTTGCTATATTGAAGTTTTTTCTGTCATCAAGGTTATTGAGGTTTGAAATAAAGCACTGCTGTTTAATGGGACATTGGTTAGAACTCACATTCATCAAGCAACTGTTTTAATCTAATGAAAAAGCGTATATTAATGGGGAAAGGAATGGATAATTGTTACCTAGGGATTCTTTTACCACTGATGAGTGACTTTAACATGTGGTTTAGTTTACACCAACAGAACCACCAAAGCCACAGATACCATACACAGATAAACAGCACACACATATTGCTCTGTCTCTCTCTCTCTCACACACACACACACATACATGCACACATGCGTCAGTCACTTAAATGAGATTTATATGGTCAGCCCAGAGAAAATGCTGGCAGATCAATAGCCATTAAGGGAAGGCAGCAAGGGTGATTGGATAGAACAAAATAGATAAATGCCATTAGAAATGGCTATTGATGTAATTTGTGGGTTTTGGTTAAATCACCAGCAGAGGTTCTAAATTCAATCAGCAAAGGATCACTGGTCATGCTGTAGTATTGATCCACTAGCGGTGGTATGGCTTTATAAGACTGTACCTCTTAATTTCTTAAAGCTGCACTAGGCAAGAGTTTTATATCTAAAGTGGGGCTACAACAGAGAAGAGCGTCTCATCCTCACTAATTGAGACACCGTAGATTTGCCCAAATTAAATTCTGGTGTTACATATGGACACTGGTAGGAAAGTGACAAATCAAAACTTAAAGGATAAGTTTGGTGATTTTGGACCTATATATAATCTGTCTTCTACATACCTGTAGTACTTGGACCCGCAGATAATATTGACTCCAGAGTCAGCTGTCATTTAAAATGGCGAGCTCCGTTGCTAGGCCTCATGCTGCTAACAATGAGTCCAAATGGGGTTTGTCAAATATTGCCTAGCAACGGAGCTGACTACAGACTATACTAGTATTACAAGTACTGCTTGTTCTGTCCGTACACGAGACAGGTTTAGACTGAACTCAGACAAGGACAAGACTTTGTACTGAGCGTGAAATGATGCATAAGGCCAATATCAGTTTTCAAAGTGTATTTTATAGTAAAATATACCCACAGAGAATAAATAATTTAAAAAAAATATAGAGACAACTCATAAAGTTTAAAATAAAAAATATGCAGTAATTTGCAAAAAAACTGACACAGCATTGTCTTTAAGACAACCTTTGTGGAAATCATTATAATTTACAATTAATGCCAGACCGATATATTGGGAATCATGGAGTACAAAAATACATTATTTCAATCAAATTACCTTTTATAATCTTTGGTGATCATAAATTACTCCAAAACAGAGAATTTCTTAATTATGCAAAAATATCAAAGATTATGTCCAGGACCATACCTGAATTTATGAAGAGACACGTGATGATCAGTTATATTTCATATGTAGTCAGGAAAAGTTCAAATGTAGAACATTTTATAACATTTCAGCTAAACTGACAGAAAGCTCATTTGAGATATGGCAGAAAAATTGACCGTAGATATGAACGGGACTCCAGACAAACTTAACTGCCGTGGAATTGTGTGGAAAAATGCAAGGAGGCCCTTCAGAGCAGCGGGAAATAAACTACAACAATTCAAATTTTCGAGTCTATTGTAGGCCTACTCCAGAAAAACTAGCATCAGTAAATGCCCGAGGACATTGCCAACCGGGGACAAAGCACCAAATCTGGGGATGGTCCCTGGAACACGGGGATGTCCGGTCTATTATTAATTGCAGTAAAATCATCATGGTAACAAACTGTCTTCTTTTCCACAGACTATGAGGCTATGAAGACAGCTGCCAGAGATGACTGATGTGGAGCCTGTTGTCACAGACTTTGCGTCAACGGGGCGTACTGGTCGACGTAACGCCATGCCCGACATCCTGGGCTCCAACGCTGGGGCCGGGGCCGGCGATGTGTCTGGAAAACTGGCCGAACTCTCCGTAGCTGGTGGGTTTCTAAACCTGGTCTTGGATCAAGTCTTCTTCTGCAGTGGAAATTGTTAACTGCGGATCATTTTTAGTTCAGGCTTCAATTGGTAATCCTCGAGATCCTGTTTTTTTTTTTTTTGATTCCATGTTCGGTGCTAAGCGCTCATTGCACTTCCCAGAGATCACCTGTCAATCAAACTGTGTGTCCAGTACTGTGACGTCTTTTTCCTTGGATTTTCTGTTGATGAAGTTTGAGTTTCTGTAGGTGCCGCTCTCTTCTTTCTCTCTTCAGCTGTGGTTGCGATCGCTGCTCATGCTAACTACCCAGTTCTTCTTCTATTCTTTCCAAACAAACCGGAAACATAAAACGCATCACTTCCTGTGTACCAGAGGATTATTCCCAGGAAAGAGCTACCAGACAGCGGGTATTTAGAACAGCAAATGTAGAAGCTTTATGAACTGGCTATAGGTTGAATCACTATTGTTTTTTATGCACTGAAGGTCTAACATTGGTGGTGCCGGGTAGGTTAGGCTACGTAGGATAGATAGGCCTGCTATGTCTTTCTAAAACTCGCTATTGTGCATCTTGTGCTTTGTTCTGCTTCCTTGAGTTTGTGTTACATCATTCTGTTCTATGACTGATTGTTGACCAGTTCTAGTTAAGCTCATTCTTCTCTAAAGTCCTTTGAGACATGCTTGTGATAAAGGGCTATATGAATAAATGAACTTGAACTTGAACTATTGAGTTAAAGCAATCAGTGATAGAGAGTAGCAAAACATTTATCTATATAAAAATGTCCCTGTTTCTTACTTTAAGCTTAACCTCCATTCTGGTAACATTCCCAAAGCATTTACCCAAGCTAGTCATGTCATTTTTCTGTATAAGATAATTACATTGATTTCTTTCAAATAAAAATCATTGGCAGATAGCCCTTTCCTGATCATTTTGATGGTAGATTACACATTGCACAGGATAGCTCTGTACTGTACACTTGACTATTTAAAAGAGAATTCAATTCAATTCAAAGGTGCTTTATTGGCATGAAACACAAAAGTACATATTGCCCAAGCAAAAACATCAAATAACATATTATAACCAGATTCAGATAGCAACCATGACAAAACGAATGGCTAAAAAATGTCATACTAATCAATCGCTAAATCAATAGACACGTTTATCGAAGGACATACAATATGCAGTGTATTGTCCCATTATTAATGTACCTTCTGTCTGACAGGTTAATACATATTTCGCTGAAAATATGGCATTTTTTTTCCTCCTAGAATATATTAATTTTTCATTTGGGGAAAGGTTTTCAAAATTTCTTCACATTATTTTGAATTTAGGAAGGTAGACTGGGAAGGCCAAAGCATGGCTGAGAAACATACCGTTTCACAATTAGGAAAATAAGGCTTTGCTTAGTCACTGGAAAAAAACACTTTAGATGATTGGATGGAGGGGTGGATGGATGATGGGTGATGGATTGTTGAAGTGGTTTAGGGAAGTTAGAGGGAGCAGGGATTATATACTAGCGTGAAAAGCGCCACCACAAGGAAATGATACAGTAATGTGTTTTAGCTAGAAGGGATCTGTGGGCCTTAAGATTCAGTATCCAGCGTCCTTTACTACAGTGATATACTGACCACGATATGGTCAGTATTGTCCAGTGTCATCATTGTCATCCATCCCTGATGTAGTGGATGGTGTGGGAGGATTTTACTACAGTCCACGGTCTGTAAAACCTGCAGTGAAACCTGCCTCACCCTGCCTTAAGGAGCTGCCCACCTAAAATAATTACATTAGTATGGCTTCAATGGAGAGTTTTAGTGACCTATGATGTCTAAATGCTGCTTCAGACGCTTTTAGTGATTTTTGGCAGCACGCAAACTGATTAGCTTCTAACTATCTAGCTTGCAATCCCAACATACCAGTTACACTTGTTCGGTGACAATGATGATAACCCTATTGTTAGCCGATTATGAAACCACAAAAAGCAAGCTGAGGTTTTGGTCATACAATGTTTATTTAAAATACAACAAACCCCGATTTTTAATATTCACTCATGCCAATTTACAGCCTAAAAGCCCCAACCACGCTGAAAGCTGCAAAATTGCATTTTTCAATGGAATGGGCCTTGAACACAACTTATGCACACTAATGTACGTAGTAGAAGCTAGTGTCAGAAGTAGCTAGTAGTTGCATATTAACATTAACATCAGTTGCTTTGCTAAATGAGCCTGATAGCTAGTTAGCTAGCTAACAGTTTGTTCAGGTTAACTGAGCTGACTCTTCTCAAACTACAACTCACAGAGTGTTTTGGAGTAGAGACTAGGGCTAAAGACAAGACAGTTTACTGTGTCACAGTAACCTATATTTGGAAACAAATCCACCATATCACACTATTCACTTATACTTTTATGTTACTGAATGGATCTACACCAGTCTTTTTCAGGTATCTCAATTTCTAGCCTGGTTGGTATACTGTATTTCCATATTATTAACTAACCTCCATGATGGAGCCAGAACTGGTTTATAGGAGTTTTGTGAGACAACTGCAAAGCCTCTATACTCCAGTCTATATACTGTAATGTATGCTAGATTAACAATCTTGTAAAATGGATCTCTGTGTTTCTCTTTGTGTGTGCGTGTGTGTGTATTTATCTTTTGTGTGTCTGTCTGTGTCTGTATGTGCGTGCACATGTTAGATGATGGAGAGGGAGGGGGCGAGGGCTCGTCCTCCGGCACGCCCAACAGTCCAGCTGAGGAAGAGGAGGGGAAGGCCAAGGCCACGTAATGCAGCCTTCATCTCCGCAACGTAACAGATGGACCGACCACCTTGAGACGGACTGATGGATGGACAGGCTGATGGACACGGAATGACTGGAGCAGAGCCAGGGAGAGAGAGAGACTGATGGAATGAAAAGATGGATGGAGCAGAGAGACTCTTCACCATGGGCCACTTCTCTACAGACCCCCCCCATTGACCAGAAAACTGTAAACTGTCACTCACCGTCACTATGCAACATCTGTCAGGACGACGTCACCTTGGAAACTCAGCGGACGGAGGAGACGGAAGATGAAGATGAAGATCATCATCGTTACCATGACGACACTGAGGAGGAGGATGAATGAGATGCTGAAGACATTTAGGATCATACGTTTCTTTTTGATGATGATGATAGCGGTGATGATGATGATGATGATGGTGGTCAGGATGATGATGACAACACTAATGATAAAGATGATGATGATGATGGTGTGATAATGATGATGCTAATGATGATGTTAATGATGATAGTGATGCTAATGATGATGATAAAAGTGGTAGTGATGATGATGATGCTAATGGTGAAGATGATAATGATGAGGATGAAGGTGAGGATGATGATGATGATGAAGCTGTGTGAGTGTTTTCAGGTGTTTAAAGGGGATGTGGAGGTGACCCATGGATCTCATCTTTCCATGTGTAGATATATTGATCTACTGCTATTGATTGATTATTGGCATTGTGTCCTGTTCACATAATTAACATAATCGTTGTTGTCGGGTAGAAACCTCATAACTCTAACTGGTTTTCATGCTTTAATGTCAATTGAAGGATTACATTTCAATTGAACTCTATGGGTTGAGAAAGTTCTACAACCTCTTGGGCTTATGAAGCCCATCAAAACCCACTGGATATACTCACAAATAGCATGGTGGTCACGCTGAAAACAAGGCTGTTTTTCTTACCTCCTGAAAAGTTGACATTTTGGAGATACTAGGTTTTTGCCCAACAATAGCGATATGCAGTCCAAGCTGGTGAAGTGATTTTAATGACGATAACAACTGTGGAAATTTGGCTGTGACTGATTAAAAGAAAATGTAATTTCATATTTGAAATGTAGAGTTGTACATAATGTGATGGGGTTAAATTCCAACCAGAAGCATTTTTTCTCTGAATGTCAACCATGTAGTGGCGGGAATGTTTCTTTTTTTTGCACAAGAAAAACATTCCATTTGGTGATGTAAAGTACAGATGTAAAGTACAATTTTTATCTTCTTTGTGGTTTACTAGTGTGTTACCGTGCAAACCTCAACCATGTGTGTTTTTCACAGAAATTCAATAGAAATTAATACTAATTTGTTAGAAATAAAGGAATATTACGTGTATTTTCAGGCTGTAAATAGTTTTACATTGCAGTGTATTTGTGCACACCCTGTAAAGATACATTTCAGTGTTCACTGCCGCTAATAAAACTGATGCCGTGTGTATCAGTGCTATGTGTGAATGCTTGAAATGAAAACATGCTCATATATGTATGGTATATAGCAGGGGGTCTCAAACGTTTTCATGTTACAGACCCCAAATAGACCCACATTAGACCCTCCAGACCCCCATTTAAAGATTTAGTCCCAGCAACCCATGAGAAGATTTTAGTTGTTGATTTGGTATTGAATTGGCATTCTTATACATTCTGTAATTGGGATAACTTCTAGTGAATTAAAATATTGTGAAATCAATCATTTTTCTGTTGACCCAAGTAAATTTGGTAAATAACAAAATGTTTATTTCAAACAAAACACTAAATTATTTCTGTTTCTGGCCAGAGGGAGGCGCCAGTTCATAAGGGATATAGAGAGTAAATCAAGCTCAAAGACACCAATGGTGTCTTTGAAATTATGGAAAGACATGATTACAGCATGACACTTTTGTATTGAAGGCATTTGGGAAATATTACACAGATATTGAGCAAGAGGTATTTGGATGATGTATTCATTTGCATATGTCAGCTAGAAATGCATTATCATCTCCAATGTGCTCATACTATAGTTTTCTATGGCCATACTGTAGTTTGCTATGGTCATACTGTAGTTTGCTATGGTCATACTGTAGTTTTCTACGGTCATACTATAGTTTTTTACACTCATACTATAGTTTCCTATGCTCATACTGTAGTTTTCTAAGCTCATACTACAGTTTCTATGCCCATACTATAGTTTCATGCTCATGTTATAGTTTCCTATGCTCACACCATAGTTTTTTATGCTCACACTACAGTTGTATATGCTCATACTGTAGTTGTCTATGTCCATACTGTAGTTTCCTATGCTTACACTATAGTTTTCTCACACTATTTCTATGCTCACAGTTTTCTATGTTCAGGTTTTCTATGCTCATACCATAGTTTTCTATGCTAATACTGTAGTTATCTATGCTCACACTAAACTTTTCTATGCTCATATAGCTTTCATGCTCATACTATAGTTTTCTACGCTCATACTATAGTTTTCTATGCTCTTATTGCAGTTTTCTATGTCCATACAATAGTTTTTTATGCTCATTCTCTAGTAGTCAATACTCATACTATAGTTATCTATGCTCACTATATTTTTCTATGCTCACACACTATAGTTTTCTGTGCTCATATTGTAGTTTCTATGCTCAGCCTCGCCAAAAGGGTGAGCTGTCCACCACTAGCCACCACTACAGGCGGGCATGTTGTCACTTGCTATAAATATGGCTCTTTTGCCTCGGTGAGTATTGTGCTATCTTCTGAGACAGGTTTGAAATCATCACTTGAAGTGTACGTGTTTCTGATTTACCCTGCCTTTTATTTGGACCAATTCTGTCCTCACATCCTTGTTTAACTGGCGGCTACTTCTCCCCTTTTCACTACAAAATCTGCATCAGTGTGCCTCTTCTCCCGTGAGGGGGAACACTACCATGGTCGGCTGAGCACGAGCATGGCCATGTGGCTACTTTTTTTACGTTTGTTAAAATTTGAATTGTATTATTTTCTTGATATAATTTTGGGCTGGCTTTTCTGTTGCTACAGATAACTTGTAAAGATTAACAAGATAAAAAGTTTGAGTTAATAATAACAAAAACAATTAAAGCTGCAAGCAGCGATGATCGGGCCCTCGCACTTTGCGCACGTTGGGGTGTGCTGCAGCCGCCGCATCGTTACTGGACACTGACCGATGGACGCAGCTCAGAATTTTCAGTATAGAACGTGTCATTTCCTGTGTTGCCAGTAGGTGGCGCTATGACTATAACTGAATATTGGCATGTAGGTGTCTTTAGGCCGGGACTGTCATCAAACGTGTGAAGTTTGGGGCAGATGTGACCACGTACAGTGGAGTTATAAAACACTTCCTGTGTTGGCAGTAGGTGGCGCTATGACTATGATTGAAAATTGGCCTGTAGATGTGCTCAGGCCGGGACAGGCATCAAACGTGAAGTTTGGGGCAGATGTGACCATGTACAGCCGAGTTACAAACCACTTCCTGTTTTGCCAGTAGGTGGCGCTATGACTGTAACGGAATATTGGCCTGTAGATGTGCTCAGGCCGGGACACTTATCAAACATGTGAAGTTTGGGGCAGATGTGACCATGTACAGCCGAGTTCCAAACCACTTCCTGTGTTGCCAGTAGGTGGCGCTATGACTGTAACGGAATATTGGCCTGTAGATGTGCTCAGGCCGGGACTCTCATCAAACATGTGAAGTTTGGGGCAGATTTGACCATGTACAGTGGAGTTACAAACCACTTCCTGTGTTGCCAGTAGGTGGCGCTATGACTATAACTGAATATTGCCATGTCGATGTCTTGAAGCCATGACACTTATCAAACATGTGAAATTTGGGGCAGATTTGACCATGTACAGTGGAGTTACAAACCACTTCCTGTTTTGCCAGTAGGTGGCGCTATGACTATAACTGAATATTGCCATGTCGATGTCTTGAGGCCATGACCCTTATCAAACATGTGAAGTTTGGGGCAGATTTGACCATGTACAGTGGAGTTACATAGCACTTCCTGTTTCGTGGCGAAACATGGAAATTCGACGCCTCGCCACGCCCACACCGTTGGACGTAAACTCAAGCTTTTGATAATTTTTCATCGTCAAGGTCTGTTATATACGCTGACCAAGTTTGAGGTGGATCCGATTAACCTCCTAGGAGGAGTTCGTTAAAGTATGACCCCTGTAAATGGCCAAAAATGCCACAATAAATGCAAAATGGCTGACTTCCTGTTGGGTTTAGGTCATGGCAGCCATTGACCTTTTTTTTAAGTCTGGACATGATACATGTGCCTGGCAAATTTCATACATGTAGGTGAAACGTAGCGCGACGGGTATTTATTTGAAATTTTGTAGGGGGCGCTATTGAGCCATTTTGCCACACCCATGTGCAAGACACATAAAATATAAAATTTTTCAGCACTTGTGAGGCATGTGCAAAGTTTCGCAACTATCCGAGCACCTTTAGCCCCTTAAAAATGCGATTCATTGGAGGGAAATCTAATAATAATTAAAGCTGCAAGCAGCGATGATCGGGCCCTCGCACTTCGCGCATGTCGGGGTGTGCCGCAGCCGCGGCATCGTTGCTGGACACCGACCTGTAGACGCGGCTCTGATTTTCTGTATATAACGTGTCATTTCCTGTGTTGCCAGTAGGTGGCGCTATGTCTATAACTGAATATTGGCCTGTGGATGTGTTCAGGCTGGGACACTTAGCAAACATGTGAAGTTTGGGGCAGATTTGACCACGTACAGCCGAGTTACAAACCACTTCCTGTTTTGCCAGTAGGTGGCGCTATGACTATGACTAAATATTGCCAGTTCAGGCTGGGACTGTCATCAAACATGTGAAGTTTGGGTCAGATTAGACCACGTACAGCCGAGTTACAAGCCATTTCCTGTGTTGCCAGTAGGTGGAGCTATGACTATAACAGAATATTGGCATGTAGAAATGTTGAGGCCAGGACTCTCATAAAAAATGTGAAGTTTGGGGCAGATTAGACCACGTACAGCCGAGATACAAAGCACTTCCTGTTTTGCCAGTAGGTGGCGCTATGACTATAAATGAATATTGCCATGTCGATGTCTTGAGGCCATGACACTTATCAAACATGTGAAGTTTGGGCCAGATTTGACCACGTCCAGCGGAGTTACATACCACTTCCTGTTTCGTGGCGAAACATGGAAATGCGACGCCCCGCCCATGACTATAACTGAATATTGGCCTTTAGATGTGTTCAGACTGTGACACTTAGCAAACGTGAAGTTTGGGGCAGATTTGACCATGTACAGTGGAGTTACAAAGCACTTCCTGTTTCGTGGCGAAACATGGAAAGGCGACGCCCCGCCCATGACTATAACTGAATATTGGCCTTTAGATGTGTTCAGACTGTGA
Organism: Centroberyx gerrardi; assembly: GCF_048128805.1. Taxonomy (NCBI): domain Eukaryota; kingdom Metazoa; phylum Chordata; class Actinopteri; order Beryciformes; family Berycidae; genus Centroberyx; species Centroberyx gerrardi. The sequence continues at coordinate 1,950,580 of NC_136014.1, forward strand.
CACTTAGCAAACATGTGAAGTTTGGGGCAGATTTGACCATGTACAGTGGAGTTACAAACCACTTCCTGTTTCGTGGCGAAACATGGAAATTCGACGCCCCGCCCATGACTATAACTGAATATTGGCCTTTAGATGTGTTCAGACTGTGACACTTAGCAAACATGTGAAGTTTGGGGCAGACTTGACCATGTACAGTGGAGTTACAAACCACTTCCTGTTTCGTGGCGAAACATGGAAATGCGACGCCCCGCCCATGACTATAACTGAATATTGGCCTTTAGATGTGTTCAGACTGTGACACTTATCAAACATGTGAAGTTTGGGGCAGATTTGACCATGTACAGTGGAGTTACATAGCACTTCCTGTTTCGTGGCGAAACATGGAAATTCGACGCCTCGCCACGCCCACGCCGTTCAAGGAAAACTCAAGCTTTTAACAATTTTTCATCGTCAAGGTCTGTTATGTACGCTTCGCAAATTTGAGGTTGATCCGATTAACCGTCTAGGAGGAGTTCGTTAAAGTATGACCCCTGTAAATGGGCAAAAACGCACAAAAATGCCACAATCAATTCAAAATGGCTGACTTCCTGTTGGGTTTAGGTCATGGCAGCTATTGACGTTTTTTGTAGATCTGGACATGATACATGTGCCTACCAAATTTGGTACATGTAGGTGAAACGTAGAGCGATGAGTATTTTTTTGAAATTTTGTAGGGGGCGCTATTGAGCCATTTTGCCACACCCATGCGCAAGACCCGTAAAATATATAATTTTTCACCACTTCTGAGGCGTGTGCAAAGTTGCACAAGTTTTCGAGCACGTTTAGGCCCTCAAAAATGCGATTCATTGTAGGGAAAAATAATAATAATAATAATTAAAGCTGCAAGCAGCGATGATCGGGCCCTCGCACTTCGCGCACGTCAGGGTGTGCCGCAGCCGCGGCGTCGTTACTGGACACCGACCGGTCGACGTGACTCTGAATTTTCATTATAAAACATGTCATTTCCTTTTGCCAGTAGGTGGTGCTATGACTATGATTGAAAATTGGCCTGTAGATGTGTTGAGGCCGGGAGTCTCATCAAACATGTGAAGTTTGGGGCAGATTTGACCACGTACAGCCGAGTTACAAACCACTTCCTGTGTTGCTAGTAGGTGGCGCTATGACCATAACTGAATATTGGCATGTCGATGTCTTCATGCCGGGAGTGTCATCAAACATGTGAAGTTTGGGGCAGATTTGACCATATACGGTGGAGTTACAGAGCACTTCCTGTGTTGCCAGTAGGTGGCGCTATGACTGTGATTGAAAATTGGCATGTAGAAATGTTGAGGCCGGGACACTTATCAAACATGTGAAGTTTGGGGCAGATGTGACCATGTGCAGTGGAGTTACAAACCACTTCCTGTTTTGCCAGAAGGTGGCGCTATGACTATAACTGAATTTTGCCATGTTGATGTCTTGAGGCCATGACACTTATCAAACATGTGAAGTTTGGGCCAGATTTGACCATGTACGGCCGAGTTACAAAGCACTTCCTGTTTCGTGGCGAAACATGGAAATTCGACGCCTCGCCACGCCCACGCCGTTCGAGGAAAACTCAAGCTTTTAATAACTTTTCATCGTCAAGGTCTGTTTTATACGCTGAGCAAGTTTGAGGTGGATCCGATTAACCGTCTAGGAGGAGTTCGTTAAAGTATGACCCCTGTAAATGGCCAAAAACGCACAAAAATGCCACAATCAATTCAAAATGGCTGACTTCCTGTTGGGTTTAGGTCATGGCACCTATTGACGTTTTTTGTAGGTCTGGACATGATACATGTGCCTATCAAATTTCGTACATGTAGATCAAACGTAGAGCGATGAGTATTATTTTGAAATTTTGTAGGGGGCGCTATTGAGCCATTTTGCCACACCCATGCGCGAGACCCATAAAATACGTAATTTTTCAGCACTTCTGACGTATGTGCAAATTTTCGCAACTTTTCCAGCACCTTTAGCCCCTCAAAAATGCGATTCATTCGGCAGAAAAATAATAATAATTAAAGCTGCAAGCAGCGATGATCGGGCCCTCGCACTTCGCGCATGTCGGGGTGTGCCGCAGCCGCGGCATCGTTGCTGGACACCGACCTGTAGACGCGGCTCTGATTTTCTGTATATAACGTGTCATTTCCTGTGTTGCCAGTAGGTGGCGCTATGTCTATAACTGAATATTGGCCTGTGGATGTGTTCAGGCTGGGACACTTAGCAAACATGTGAAGTTTGGGGCAGATTTGACCACGTACAGCCGAGTTACAAACCACTTCCTGTTTTGCCAGTAGGTGGCACTATGACTATGACTAAATATTGCCATGTAGATTTGTTCAGGCTGGGACTGTCATCAAACATGTGAAGTTTGGGTCAGAGTAGACCACGTACAGCCGAGTTACAAGCCATTTCCTGTGTTGCAAGTAGGTGGCGCTATGACTATAACAGAATATTGGCATGTAGAAATGTTGAGGCCAGGACTCTCATAAAAAATGTGAAGTTTGGGGCAGATTTGACCACGTACAGCCGAGATACAAACCACTTCCTGTTTTGCCAGTAGGTGGCGCTATGACTATAACTGAATATTGGCCTTTAGATGTGTTCAGACTGTGACACTTAGCAAACATGTGAAGTTTGTGCCAGATTTGACCACGTCCAGCGGAGTTACATACCACTTCCTGTTTCGTGGCGAAACATGGAAATGCGACGCCCCGCCCATGACTATAACTGAATATTGGCCTTTAGATGTGTTCAGACTGTGACACTTAGCAAACATGTGAAGTTTGGGGCAGATTTGACCATGTACAGTGGAGTTACAAAGCACTTCCTGTTTCGTGGCGAAACATGGAAATGCGACGCCCCGCCCATGACTATAACTGAATATTGGCCTTTAGATGTGTTCAGACTGTGACACTTAGCAAACATGTGAAGTTTGGGGCAGATTTGACCATGTACAGTGGAGTTACAAACCACTTCCTGTTTCGTGGTGAAACATGGAAATTCGACGCCCCGCCCATGACTATAACTGAATATTGGCCTTTAGATGTGTTCAGACTGTGACACTTAGCAAACATGTGAAGTTTGGGGCAGACTTGACCATGTACAGTGGAGTTACAAACCACTTCCTGTTTCGTGGCGAAACATGGAAATGCGACGCCCCGCCCATGACTATAACTGAATATTGGCCTTTAGATGTGTTCAGACTGTGACACTTATCAAACGTGAAGTTTGGGGCAGATTTGACCATGTACAGTGGAGTTACATAGCACTTCCTGTTTCGTGGCGAAACATGGAAATTCGACGCCTCGCCACGCCCACGCCGTTCGAAGAAAACTCAAGCTTTTAACAATTTTTCATCGTCAAGGTCTGTTATATACGCTGAGCAAGTTTGAGGTTGATCCGATTAACCGTCTAGGAGGAGTTCGTTAAAGTATGAACCCTGTAAATGGCCAAAAACGCACAAAAATGGCACAATCAATTCAAAATGGCTGACTTCCTGTTGGGTTTAGGTCATGGCACCTATTGATGTTTTTTGTAGGTCTGGACATGATACATGTGCCTACCAAATTTGGTACATGTAGGTGAAACGTAGAGCGATGAGTATTTTTTTGAAATTTTGTAGGGGGCGCTATTGAGCCATTTAGCCAAACCCATGCGCAAGACCCATAAAATATGTAATTTTTCACCACTTCTGACGTGTGTGCAAAGTTTCGCAACTTTCCGAGCACGTTTAGGCCCTCAAAAATGCGTTTTTTTTTTACAAAGAAAAAAAAAAAAAATAATAATAATAATAATTCCTTGAAATACAATAGGTCCTCGCACCGGACGGTGCTCGGGCCCTAATTAAAGCTGCAAGCAGCGATGATCGGGCCCTCGCACTTCACGCATGTCGGGGTGTGCCGCAGTCGCGGCATCATTACTGGACACCGACCGGTCGACGCGGCTCTGAATTTTTAGTATAAAACGTGTCATTTCCTGTGTTGCCAGTAGGTGGCGCTATGTCTATAACTGAATATTGGCCTGTGGATGTGTTCAGGCTGGGACACTTAGCAAACATGTGAAGTTTGGGGCAGATTTGACCACGTACAGCCGAGTTACAAACCACTTCCTGTTTTGCCAGTAGGTGGCGCTATGACTATGACTAAATATTGCCATGTAGATTTGTTCAGGCTGGGACTGTCATCAAACATGTGAAGTTTGGGTCAGATTAGACCACGTACAGCCGAGTTACAAGCCATTTCCTGTGTTGCCAGTAGGTGGCGCTATGACTATAACAGAATATTGGCATGTAGAAATGTTGAGGCCAGGACTCTCATAAAAAATGTGAAGTTTGGGGCAGATTAGACCACGTACAGCCGAGATACAAAGCACTTCCTCTTTTGCCAGTAGGTGGCGCTATGACTATAACTGAATATTGCCATGTCGATGTCTTGAGGCCATGACACTTATCAAACATGTGAAGTTTGTGCCAGATTTGACCACGTCCAGCGGAGTTACATACCACTTCCTGTTTCGTGGCGAAACATGGAAATGCGACGCCCCGCCCATGACTATAACTGAATATTGGCCTTTAGATGTGTTCAGACTGTGACACTTAGCAAACATGTGAAGTTTGGGGCAGATTTGACCATGTACAGTGGAGTTTCAAAGCACTTCCTGTTTCGTGGCGAAACATGGAAATTCGACGCCCCGCCCATGACTATAACTGAATATTGGCCTTTAGATGTGTTCAGACTGTGACACTTAGCAAACATGTGAAGTTTGGGGCAGATTTGACCATGTACAGTGGAGTTACAAACCACTTCCTGTTTCGTGGCGAAACATGGAAATTCGACGCCCCGCCCATGACTATAACTGAATATTGGCCTTTAGATGTGTTCAGACTGTGACACTTAGCAAACATGTGAAGTTTGGGGCAGATTTGACCATGTACAGTGGAGTTACAAACCACTTCCTGTTTCGTGGCGAAACATGGAAATTCGACGCCCCGCCCATGACTATAACTGAATATTGGCCTTTAGATGTGTTCAGACTGTGACACTTAGCAAACATGTGAAGTTTGGGGCAGATTTGACCATGTACAGTGGAGTTACAAACCACTTCCTGTTTCGTGGCGAAACATGGAAATGCGACGCCCCGCCCATGACTATAACTGATTATTGGCCTTTAGATGTGTTCAGACTGTGACACTTATCAAACATGTGAAGTTTGGGGCAGATTTGACCACGTACAGCCGAGTTACAAACCACTTCCTGTGTTGCCAGCAGGTGGCGCTATGACCATAAGTGAATATTGGCATGTCGATGTCTTCAGCCCGGGACTCTCATCAAATATGTGAAGTTTAGTGCAGATTTGAGCATGTACAGTGGAGTTACAAACCACTTCCTGTGTTGCCAGTAGGTGGCACTATGACTATAACTGAATATTGGCCTGTGGATGTGTTCAGGCTGGGACACTCATCAAACATGTGAAGTTTGGGGCAGATGTGACCATGTACAGTGGAGTTACAAAGCACTTCCTGTATTGCCAGCAGGTGGCGCTATGACTATAATTTAATATTGCCATGTCGATGTCTTGAGGCCATGACACTTAGCAAACATGTGAAGTTTGGGGCAGATGTGACCACGTACAGCCGAGTTACAAAGCACTTCCTGTGTTGCCAGTAGGTGGCGCTATGACAGTGATTGAAAATCGGCATGTAGAAATGTTGAGGCCGGGACACTTATCAAACATGTGAAGTTTGGGGCAGATGTGAGCATGTACGGTGGAGTTACAGGCACTTCCTGTTTCATGGCGAAACATGGAAATTCGACGCCAGGCCATGCCCATTGGAGGAAAACTCAAGCTTTTAATAACTTTTGATCGTCAAGGTCTGTTATGTACGCTGAGCAAGTTTGAGATGGATCCGATGAACCGTCTAGGAGGAGTTCGTTAAAGTATGACCCCTGTAAATGGGCAAAAACGTACAATCAATCCAAAATGGCTGACTTCCTGTTGGGTTTAGGTCATGGCACCTATTGATGTTTTTTGTAGGTCTGGACATGATACATGTGCCTACCAAATTTCGTACATGTAGGTGAAACGTAGAGCGATGAGTATTTTTTTGAATTTTGTAGGGGGCGCTATTGAGCCATTTTGCCACACCCATGCGCGAGACCAATAAAATACGTAAATTTTCAGCACTTCTGATGCATGTGCAAAGTTTCGCAACTTTTCGAGCAGCTTTAGGCCCTCAAAAATGCGATTTATTTGGCCCGAGAAAAATAATAATAATTCCTTGCATTTCAATAGGTCCTCGCACCGGTCGGTGCTCGGGCCCTAATAATAATTCCTTGCATTACAATAGGTCCTCGCACCGGTCGGTGCTCGGGCCCTAATAATACAGACAATTTGGGAAAAAAGCTGACAGGGGTCTCGGCATCCGAAAGGGTGCATGCTACCTTAGGCTACTCCACCCCCTCGTATCCCTGCAGTATACTGTTTTGGGTAAGTAGTTGGTGTTGAGCATTTGTTGAGCAGAATAGGGAAGAAGGTGGCTCTCCCCCTGATGATATCCCGCCTGGCCAAGGGCCCATGTTGTCTAAATGCATTTCTGGGGGGAGGACGTGATTGTGCTACTGCACCAGAGGGGCAAGTATGTCAAGCAACATGCCCAGTGCCCTTGGATGCTCAGCACCCTAGAGTCAGAGTACAAGCTACAATTCAAGACAAGGGGTATTGTTCCCACCTTGCTAAAAGATGAGGCAGGCACCCAGGCCCTATCATCAGAGGTCATGGCTCTTTTGGGAAAGGGAACAATAACACCTATGCCCTTGGAGGCAGCCAGACAGGGGACAGAAGGACAGGGGCTCCTGAGCTATCCTAAATCTCAAGGGGTTCAATTATTTCTTGAAACGCCTGCCTGTTCGAATGCTGTCTTTTTCCATCTATAAAGAACGGCAACTGGTTCACCACAGTAGACTTCACAGTGGACAGTGGATGTGTATTTTCATCCCCATTGATACGGCCCACAGAAAATACCTCCGCTTTTTCTTTCAAGGGAGTGCATACAAATATGTAGTCCTCCCCTTTGGCCTGGCTCTAGCTCCTTGCACTTTTACGAAGTGCATGGATGCAGTGCTCATTCCACTGCGTCATCAGGCTATTCACATTGCAAATTACCTCAGCAACAGGCTGATTTGTGCCTCTACAGAAGAACAGACCAAGAGCAGTACAGAAATGGTGCTGGGCCCTCAACAGGGAGAAGAGCTGCTGTACCCCCTTTAGAACGGTGACATGTCTAGGTTTGGTTTTGAATTCAGTCTTGATGTGAGCCCCTCTGATGCCAGAGGGGATGCATGTTTTGATGGAGAGCTTGTCCCAGTTCACTGTGGAGAAGCAGGTTATGGTAAAGTGCAGCCGGAGGCTCCTCAGCCTGATTACTATGGCTGCCCAGGTTGCGCCATTGGGGTTGCTTCATATGCAGCAGTTCATAAGGCAGAAGGTGGGTTCACATGAGGATGGGCTACGGCCTCTTCATCTGACTCCAGATTGTCTTTCTGTGGAGGATCGATGGCTTTTATCAGTGTGCTCGAGGGAAACCATAACAACAGATGCCTCCAAGATGGGTTGGGGGGGCTGTATGGGAAGGACACCCGCTTCAGGGCCTGTTGGGCCCCTCATAGGAGGGGGTTTATGTGAACACCCTCCCAAGGTCAGCTGCCAATGCCAACCTTCTGTCCAGGTGGGGCGCCAGAACCAGGGAGTGGCGCCTGCACCCAGACATTGTACAGGCCATTTCGATTCGCCTCGGAGAAGCTTGGGTAGACCTCTTCCCAAGAGACTGGTCATTGCCCTCTATGGTATTCACTGGTGGGATCTTAGGGGACATTGGGGCTGGACACCTTGGCGAACCAGTGGCCTCAACCTCTGCTATATGCCTTTGCTCCATTTCCTCTCCTGCCAATTGTTCTGGCAAGAATATGAGTGTTGAAGGCCAAGGTCCGCTGGTAGCCCCAGACGGGCCCCACCAGGCTTGGATGGCAGATCTAAGGGAGGTGCTTGTGGGGGCCCCATGGCGTGTGCTAGTCAGAGCAGACATGCTGTCTCAGCCTTCTCTACAAGGGCCCTTTATGCAGGGACATCGGACAGGATTCGTCGCTGGTGCTGCTCCAGGAGGTCAGACCATGTATCATGTGGTGCCCCTGTTGTGTTGATGTTTCTTTAGTCCCTCTTGGAGGATGGCCTTTATGAGTCAACGTTAAGGGGCTATTTTGCTGCCATATGTAACTGCCATGATCACGTTGATGGCCTGACAATTGGCTCACACCCTCTTGCGAGCCAGATCCTCAGAGGGGTAAGACGGCCTACCGAGGACTTTTGGCACTTGCAGCTTGTCCTAAATAGTCTTATTGAGCCTCCATTCGATTGCTTGGCTAGTTTGAGTAGTAGTAGTTTGAAGGTCCTCTCACATAAGACAATCTTCTTGCTTACCATGGCCTCTGTAAGACACGTGAGTGAATTGCATGTGCTGTCTGTACACCCTTCATGCCTGCGGCTAGGTGAAGAAGGCTCTGCTGTGTCTCTGCTTCCTAATCCTGCTTTTCGACCCAAGGTCCTCCCTTGGTCTTGTGTTTCTCGGCCTTTGATTTTATAGGCTTTTCATCCCACCCTTAATGACTCTCCAGAAGCCGTTAGGCCCTGGACAGGGCACTTGCTGTGCTCTGTCCAGGTTCTGAGGTGTTACATTGCTCACACCAGCACCGTTTGGCATTCGGATAATCTCTTTTTTTGTTGTTTGTGGTTGACCCTATAGCTATGGATTACAGAAGTGCGGGTGTGCCCCCTCCCACGGGCATGATGGCCCATTCCAGTAGGGGTGTGGCTACCTCATGGGCTTTATTTTGGGGTGCTTTACTGAACAACATTTGTACGGTTAGTTAGGCTTCATCCCTGATGTTCTCCAGGTTTTATTCTCTGAATGTGCCGTCATCACCGTACACAGTTTTGGGTTTTTTGGGTGTTCTCACTTGGTGGTTGTGTTGACCATTTTTTCAATAATATTATGGGACCATTATTGTCAATTATTATCCCACATGTTTGCATGTGGTTTTTGTCTTACTCTAATTTTGTAAGAATTAAGAACCTTGCACTCCATTACCAGAGTGTGGTTAATAAACACAACAGTGTTTTGAACTGCAAAATGTGTCATGCCCTGGTTTACCCCACTACATCCCCCTCCTGACTTACTGTTGACCCATACAGTAGTGTGTTGACCAAGATTAAATAGAACTGTGGTTACCTATGTAACCATTCGTTTTCTCTTCCTACTAGTTTTCTATGCTCACTGTAGCATTCTGTGCTCATAATGTAGTATATGCTAACACTATAGTTGTCTATGCTCATACTATAGTTTTCTATGCTCACACTGTAGTTTTCTATGCACACCATATTTTTCCATGGAGTTTACCACCTTTTTATGACATAAAACTTTTTTTTCAACTTTTATGATATAAATTCACATTATACATCATAGTAAGTAGTATCAAACTGATTTAAGTTATATGAGTATATGAGTTTAGGGCTTTTACGGGAAATGCATAAATTCATTATTTTCTATACATGTATTTGATTTTGTTGCTATTGGTGGTTGTTTGCCTTATACGAAGCTTATAGGTTACCTCCTTTTCAATGACCACTACATCACTGACTAGATTCCGACATTAATAAAAAAGCTTCCTTTAAAGCTCCTTTCAGGTTTCAGTACAACTGTGGGATCAGGGAGGAGAGATTACTTTTCGTAAAACTAATACAGTAGAACCAGCATATGTACACTCTCTCTCTCTCTCTCTCCCCCTCTCTCTATCTGTCTATCTATCCATCTCACACACACACTTAGACACAGTAATTACTGTGTGTGTTCAGCATGCAGAAATCCCATGGGGGGTTGCAGGGAGGAGGGGGGTGTTAATGCAGTTAATGACAAAGGGCTGTCAAACAAACTGATTCCGCTTCAGTGCTTCTCTCCAACATGATAAATTCCAGACACCGCCTGCCAACCAGACACCAAACACAACTCAAGCAAGGGATTCAGATGGAGAAATTAATAAATCATAAATGTGGATTAGCTCCTAAAGGTCCTTGCATTATCAACTGGATGTGATAAAAGACAGCTGGGGAGTTTGTTCACTAAACCCTAAACTACAGCAAAGTCCCTGTATCTAATGCCATTTACCACCAAAACTCTGAAGCCCGTTTAAATCCAGTTAATTTCTCATTGATGACTGACAAGATAATATTTGGTCAATGTGATAAATTATTAGTCATAGGTCACCAAACTGTCACCTTAGAGGGAACGTTGGTCCTGAATGCTCCCTGATGGGATTTTTTATTTTAGATATAATGACTTGAATATCTAGGGATTTTACTGTTTTACTCTCCCTTATAATGATAAAAGCTCACATCAAATTTGGACTCAGGCTGAGATGTGGCTAGTTCCACACCTTAGCAAACCCAATTGAAACCCATGAATCAGAGTAATTGTATCATTAGGCCTACAAATGGGCTAATGAAGCCACTTGCCTTTTTTGCAAGCAGTCTCTCTGACCATGACCAATTTACATATGGCTGTCAACTCCAAAGTAACAAAAAAAAAACCCCACAACCTCCTCTTTGCACCAATCACTAGTCAGAGAACATCTCCTGAGCCAATAGAAGGCCTGGCTCCACCCCTAGGTGTAAATATTAATGAGAGGCAGAATAATAACCCGGGAGGAAACTTCTAAGTGCTGCAGTTTGCTCAGTGGACTTGGGAGATTACATTGCCCCTCTGAAAGCTTCACCATGGTCGACGCCTTCTGTGCCACTTGGAAACTGGTTGACAGTGAGAACTTCGATGACTACATGAAAGCACTCGGTGAGTTGCAGCTCTTTTTTTCTAAGATAAAATGAAACTTTAATCCCTTTGGGGAAATTGGGTGTTTTCCCTTTTATTTGTTTATTTTTTTCATTTTATTATCAAACAGCTTTTTGTCTCTAAAACATATGAAATGCTATGAACTCACAGTCATATTTCCCCCCTGCTCCTGGTCAGGTGTTGGCTTTGCCACACGGCAGGTCGGCAATGTGACCAAGCCGACGGTGATCATCAGCCAGGAGGGCGACAAGGTGGTGATCCGCACCCAGAGCACCTTCAAAAACACTGAGATCTCCTTCAAACTGGGAGAGGAGTTTGATGAAGCCACCGCCGATGACAGAAACTGCAAAGTAAGTTGACTGGACAGCAAAAAAAACGGAATCTTGTTGACATTCCAGCTATATATGAACAGATATAATACACAGAAATAGAAAAGACTGAAGCATCAAACAGGCAGCAACCCCATTCACTTCTTATATTTGGACGTATGTGGTGAGAAGTGCATATCCTGCCATACCTGAGGCTGAACAGCCCAATAAACCATTATTAATTAATTTATTACAGGCCTGCATCCATCTGTAAGATTATGACTAAACTCTACGAGCCAGTAATCCCTTAAAATAACCTTACATTTTCATGAATTTACATTAGTTCACCCCTTAATTCATGCAAAATCCCCTTAAAATTAATTGAGGGAGTTATTAATGGAGGAGATCCCATCGAAATCTCCTTAAACACCCCTTTAATCTTGATTCCTCACTTTCTAATTTAATGACAAATTCAGGGAGACAGGAACTTTTCCATTAATTTCCACTTAATAACCTGTAAACCATGCACAAGAGGCATGAAAAATCCTTTAATTTCTATTGTCTCTGTGAATCAACCCATGAATAAATCCCTTATAAACCCATGATACGAACCTGACTTTTTTTAAAGCTATGTTTGTTATTTTGAATGGATAATTTCAGGGATAAAATTAAGGGGTTTGGTTTCGTAGTGAAATGTAAAGCCTGTAGAGCAGTGATTCTCAAAATGGGGTCCAGGGACCCCAGGGGTCCTTGAACGGATTCTACAGGGTCCCCTAGTCAAATGAGGAATAGTTGAATTTCACTATAATTGAAATAATCCCAATTAGAGAATGTATAAGAATGACTATTTGAATCCTAGGTTTCACCCTCACCACTATTATCTCCCCACATACAGAACAGACAATTCAATGCTGAATCCACACGATTTCCCATATGGGGCCGTCAGACATAATTTTATCAAACTGAGTGTCCGTATCTTAATGTGTCTATTAGGGGTCCGTGACATACAAATGTCTGAGAACCCCTGATATAGATCAACATTTTGCAGCATTTGAATGCATTCATTTTCTGTCTCACCGGCTGAAGACTTCTTTTCTGTTTTTTTTTTTCAGTCAACTGTGACCCTGGATGGCGACAAGCTGGTCCACGTCCAGAAGTGGGACGGCAAAGAGACCAAGTTCGTCCGAGAAATCAAGGATGGCAAGATGGTCATGGTAAGAGAGTTACTATTAGACCTGCTTCACATACACAACTTATTCCAGGTCTGTTTGACTTCATCAATATGCATTCAAACCTTAAAAAGCAGAAACATTTTATTACATAATGGCACAAAATATGTTTCAGACAGGTTTTATCGCATTTCTGTAATTTAACTATGTAGACTAACTGTGTCGATCTCCAAGATGGTACCTAAATTGTTTTTTGAAGCATTCTTTTTTGTTTTTGTGGTGGTAACATGTGATGAAAGGGAGCGTTTTATGTCTTTTCAGCACATCTTTTCACACATTCATTGTCAAATTAGCTTGTTGGCAATGAGGAAAGCAAATTACCACCAACCACCTGCCAAATGCTGCTTCAATTCAGCTGTGGCTACTAAACATCTTTACTCTGCAATATTATTGGCTTATAAAAAGCTGTTTGGAAATGGTGAAAGTGGCTGTTTAACTGTAGGATTGATTTGCTAGTCACTGTGGTTGATAGAAATGTTTAATTCCCTGACACAGCAACTGTCTTCTCTCCTCTGCAGAACTTGACCTTTGAAGACATCCACGCGGTTCGTTCCTATGAGAAGGCATGACTGGTCTAACAGCATCCAACCTGGCCCAGAAGTGTTGTTTTTATAATTATTATTGACTGTATGCTACCCTTTGCACTTCATCCTCCTCCAAATGTTTTACAACATGGACTGGACACGTTTTTGTAAGAAATTTTTATATTACTGCATTTCTGTCGTGATGGATGGATCGTCTTTGCAACCAACCCTGTGTGAAGCATGAAATAAAACACAGAGAATAAACGCTTGTCTTGTTTTGATATGTAAATGATGCATTACAATGGTACAATGGTCTGCACTGCACACTGAATCCCTACCAGCTCCAGGGAGGAGACATTTCTGAGCATCAGGAATGGCATTTACCCAAACCCCAAGTCTCAACATTTAATATTTTCCACCAAGAGACTAAATTTCCTGGGACAAAGTGGAACAATGACTGATAACAGACAAGATAGGTTATTTGATCAGTGTTATGAACTATCAGCTTACAAGGTGCATTATTGTTCCTGGTCGCTCCCCTCCCCTGATGTGACCTTCTTAGATATTGTGGCTTTGAATAGTTTTCTGGTCATTTTTCTTCCATTTTTCTATTATAATGACAAAAACTACAAGATAAAATTTGGACTCTGGCTAAGCACCTTATTATACCCCGTTCCCAACCCATGCATGGAAAGCAGCAATCTGGCAGTGTACATATTCATTGTGTTTGACTGACAGCGAGCCCGCCCTCTGGGCTCCCAAACCCAGGGAGTCACATGACCACTGTGGGCTACTTCCTGTTTATTTCATGGGAATGATCCAATATGGCCTGCAGCATTAGGTTGTATGTATAGTAACGTTAGTTTTTAACAGAGTTGCCATGGTACCGCTGGCTTGTCTTCTGCTGCTACTCTGCGGCGCGGCTCCGCTGACGGCGGCTCCCATTGAAAGCGTTTACCTGCCGAGCACAGGTGAGTCCAAACCCCGAGACTTTCCGTCGTGCGCTGAACTGTATTAGAAATCTAGCAATGTAACTTCACGGTGTTTATCGGCAACAGTACATACAAGGTAGAACATGATTGAAGATTTTTTCTGACTAACAAGGTTCCACTCTTCAGTTCGGCATACATATAAGCCACCGAGCAGCTCTGGCTTCAATAATTTTTCACTTTTTAGAATTGGTTCCCCTGTTATTCCCAGTCATCTTCCACCAAAATACACCGTGGTAAGTGGTGGCGAGCAGTGCGAAGCAACTATAAAAGTAGAGATTTTATTTATACAGAATGCTGCTTGGTGGATCACTTGTATGCCGAATTTACCATAAGACATGTTCGATTCGTAAAAAGACTTAAGGCATGTTCTAAGAGCTATGTGTCGTTTGGGGATAATCAAAGTCACATCTATTGCCAGAATTTTGAATGTACGTTCTCATCCCATACAAGAGAACGGAACCTGTCTGGGCAAGGTGACTGCGCCACACTTTGTTTTGGAAATTTTCAGTTGTTTAAACAGCTACAGTAAATGAACAAAAACCTCCTTTCATTTATTATACGCTACATTGGTTAGTTCAATTTCAATTATTAGAATTGGTTCACACTGCTCGCTACTGCAGTCCACTGTGTGTTTTGGTGGAAGAAAAACATAGCAGGCGAACCAGCTATAAAAGTTGAAATTGTATGAAAATAAGTGCTGCTTGGTGGATTGAATGTATGCCGAATTGAAAAGTGGCTCCTAATGTTTTAGAAAAGGTCTAAGTCAGATTTTAGGAGGTATGTACATTTCCCTTTAAACTGAATCTAAACCTGAGCCAGACGTTTTGAATGGAGTTTCGGGCTACGTCAATTAGCAGCTGTATCTGTTGGCATTAATTTAATGCATTTTTGTGTGCATCTTACTGTTGCTATCCGTTATTTTGAAGTGAAATTTTATTTTGCTGTGTATTGCTGTTATATGTAACAAACTCTAAACTCTCAAAACTCTCTTTAAACCTTTTGCCCTGTCTTTCCATTCAACATCCATCCATCCCTCCATCCATCCATCCATCCATCCATCCAGGGAGGTTCTGGCACATCACAGACCTCCACCTGGACCCCACCTACCACCTGTCTCCGGACCCCACCAAGGTGTGTTTCTCCTCCAAAGGGGTCCCCGCCCCCCAGGCCGGCCTGTACGGGGACTTCCTGTGTGACTCACCCTACCGCCTCATCCAATCAGCCTTCATGCACATGGCACAGGTCACCCCACCACTGGACTTCATCATATGGACCGGGTAGGTACAGTGATATGGGGAGTAATAATGATGACCGGAAGGATGGATGGATGTTATGGTTATTATAGGTTAAACTGATATATGGAGCCGATATTGCCCCTTCACTGAAAAATAGGATGGTGGTCCAGTCAGTGTCGTCCACCTCTGATATATTGGATGTGATGAAGTTCGATTGAATACATATTTATTGTACAACTGATCAATATTACCCTGGTTGTCTATGGGAAACCCTTAACCCAAACTGATTCTAATATAGACATTTTGATCAGATTCCACACAAGTATGCATCCATCCATTCCATCCTGACAAGAATAATTATTTGGGTGGAACACTGAATATATGATCATTTTCATGCCAAAAATAAAGAAACTGAATATCAGCACAAAACATCAGCTATCAGTAGCTGTTAGAGCCGAAATAGATTTTTTGTTATTGTATGTAAATATGTAAATGTATTTAATCTAGTTATATTGTTTGCATGCAGACATTATATGGGTCAAATTATTTAAGTATCGTTTATTTTGTTACACTTTTTATTGTATGACATAGCACTGTGGATAGGTAGAGCCATAGGTGCTGTTTGATGGCTTCTAGACGGCCCCTTTAAGACAGGTGCGGTCCTCCCTTTGTGTGTGGCAAGCGGGAGAGCAAACAGTTTTTTGACCGCAGTGAAATGTTTTGAATGTTTTGTTTTGAAAGGCTAAACGGCAACAAATATAATTGAAGAAGAATATTTCGTTAGTTAAAAACATGTTGTGAATTTCGGAAGAGATTACATCTATCTTTTTTCAATAAATTTTGACTTTTGGACTTTACAACGCTTTGGAGTTATTGGAAATGTATGGATCACGCGAGTCGGAAACAATCCTACGCCGCCACCACTGGAATCTAATTCTACATTGTCAAAAAACTGCTCAATGTGAAGGATTATATGGACATTGATTTCTTCGGTTGGAAGGGATTGATCTGTACTTCTAAAAAGTTTGTTGGATCGGATGAAGCGCCGATGGATGAAGCGCCGCTGATGGAGGAAAAAGTAAGCGGCACATCATGAATTAAATCAAAGTGGATACTGTGCGTTAATGGATGCAAATGAAAAGTGGAAATGCAAAAGTGATCTTTGGATTGTGCCGTTAATTTAGAACAGTATAAAGCCTTGAACTTTTGAAAATGGAGGAAGAAACACCTCCTGCGCAGATTGCTGCAGACGCTGCTGCAGAGGCACATTTAAATGCGCTCCTTGGAACACGCAGAGGTAAATTGGGAGTGTGCACACGCAAAAAGAATGAAATAAAATCATTGATGAATGACAAAGACATTGGGAATGTGATGGACCGAGTTGAATCATTCAAATGTGCTCTAAGTGATTTTAAGGATACACATGATTCAGTCCATATGTTACTATCCTCTGAGGAGAGAGAAGATGATCGTGTGACATGGTATGAGCCGAAGATAATGCATTTTACAGAGTTTTTAGATGACGTGGAAACATGGATAAATGCACATCAAGCGGACACACAATCACTTATTAGACCAGAGAATAGTGTTTCTGTGACATCTAAAGGGTCGAACAAATCCAAAGGTTCTCAAAGGACAACGTCATCATCGTCATCATCTGCTTCCTCTGCAGGTATGAGGGTGGAAACAGAACGAGCAGCTCTACTAGCTCGAGCAGCAGCATTAAATGAGAAACACCAATTGGAAATGGAAGAAGCTCAACTAAAAGCACAACTGAAAGCAAAACAGGAAAAATTTGAACTGGAAACAGATATTGCAGTTTCAAATGCTAAATTAAAAGTCATGGAGAGTTTCGAAATGTCCTCTCAGGTTGGACAAACAACACAGCCAGTAAAGCGAGAAGATGGCATGGACTCCTATTTAGAAAATTACAGAAGACGTACAGAGATGGAATCACCTGTGGAGTATGCAAAGATTGACACTGTGCCTAAGACACCATTGCAGAAAAGTATACTGCAACAACACTTAAAGCTGCAGCCTCCCCAAGCCCCAGTGGTAAACCAACCACACCAGCACGCATCTCTAAGGTCTCCTCAACAATATGCAGATGATAATGGGGATGCCAAATCAGATCCTACTGTCACTCAAATACAAAGTGGCATTGCAGACCTCATTATTATGCAGCAAAGGTTAGCTTTACTGCCTACAAGGGAGATACCTGTGTTTGATGGGGACCCACTAAATTTTAGAATATTCATGCAAGCTTTTGAATATGGTATTGAGGACAAGACAAGCAAAAGTCAAGACAGACTTTATTTCCTGGAACAATACACAACTGGTCAAGCAAGGGAGTTGGTTCGCAGTTGTATGCACATGGACCCACACCAAGGTTATTATGAAGCTAAAAGGCTACTTAAAGCACACTTTGGTGATGAAATTAAAGTCTCCCAGGCATACATGCAAAAGGCCTTGAATTGGGCAAACATCAGATCAGATGATGGAAAAGCACTGCACGCCTATGCATTATACCTCAGAGGCTGTTGTAATACCATGCAAGATTTGTTATACATGGCAGAGCTTGATAGTCCATCAAACCTGAAAATGATCATGTTAAAGCTTCCCTACAAGCTTCGTGAAAGATTCAGAACAAAGGCCTGTGACATCTTGGAGAGAACGGGACAAAGGGCTGGATTCCGGGACCTAGTGGAGTTCCTGGAGAGGCAGGCTAAAATACTTTTAGATCCGCTTTTTGGTGACATCCAAGATCCCATGTCTGGAAAAGGGATTTTGAAACCTAAGTTCACAGACTTCAAACAGCAATCAAAGAGCAGTAGAAGCAGCTTTGTCACTGCAGTGGCTGTAGTATGTGATACTGACAAAGGCTTCACAAAAGACAATAGTTCTGTAATAAAAAAACAAAACAAGGATCCTGGTTCCTTATGCATATTTTGCACAGGAAAACATAATCTTATGGAGTGCCACAACATTGGAGCACAGCCACACAGCAGCAAAGTTGAGTTCATAAAAAGACAAGGACTTTGCTTTGGATGCTTAAAGAAAGGTCACTTAAGCAAGGACTGTAAGCGACGCATAACCTGTCAAACCTGCCAAGGGAGACATCCTACCCTGCTGCATATCACAGGAGGAAAGGGCTCAACAGAAGGGGAGCAAGGCAACCAGCAACCAGTCACCAGCGCACCGGTAACGATGAATAATGCAATCGATGTGCAGAATGGGGCCGGTGAGACAGACTGCATTCTTCCTATTGTACCTGTTCTGGTCAAATTAAGGAAAGGTAGTAAAATAATTGCAACATACGCCTTCCTTGACCAAGGTAGTAGTGCAACGTTTTGCACGGAGACCCTGATCTAAAGATCTAAAGCTGAGCTAAAGGTGTCTGGAAGGAGAACTGGCATTCTGCTGCGAATGATGGGACAACTAAGATATGTTGGTTCCAATAGCATCTCTGGTTTAGAGATCAGCGGCCTGAATGAGAACGTGTTTATAGACCTTCCTCATATCTTCAGCCAAAAGGAAATCCCAGTCAGTACTGAAAACATTCCACTGCAAGGTGATGTGGACAAATGGCCGTATTTAAAAGATGTCCACATCCCTCATATCGAAGCAGGAGTCGGTTTACTGATTGGAACCAATGTCCCCAAAGCTATGGAGCCTTTGAGGGTCATCAACAGTCAGGGAGAAGGGCCATATGCAGTTAAAACCATTTTAGGCTGGACTATTAATGGCCCCCTGAGGGGAGGAGGTACCAACAAACAAAATGGAACACCCCATGTCATGACCAACAGGATTGCTGTGGTACCGCTGGATGTAATCCTACAACAGCAACTTAAGTATGACTTTCCTGAAAAAAAGCATGATGAACAAAAGGAAATGTCCACTGAGGATCAACAGTTTATGGACCATGTCAAGGAGTCAGCAAAACTGATTGATGGACATTATTGCATTGGACTCCCTTTAAAAAACAAAGAGTGCTCATTTCCGAACAACCGGTGTGTAGCACAACAACGAGCTCTCGGCATCAAAAGGAAATTGATGAGGAACAGACAATTCTGTGATGACTATAACAACTTCATGCAAGAACTGATTGACAAAGGCTTTGCAGTGAAGCTGCTCAACTCTACACAGGCACCAGACAAACGGGTTTGGTACATCCCACATCATGGCGTGTACCATCCACAGAAAAACAAAATCCGTGTGGTGTTTGACTGCGGTGCTACTTATCAGGGCACATCACTGAATGACCAGCTGTTGCAGGGTCCCAACTTAACCAACAGTCTCATTGGAACCCTGACCAGATTCAGACAGGAGTCAGTCGCCCTGATGGCAGATATAGAGGCCATGTTTCATCAGGTAAGAGTTCCTGACAAAGACTCTGACCTGTTAAGATTTCTGTGGTGGCCTAATGGCGACACTCAACAACAGCTAGAAGAGTACAAGATGGTAGTCCATCTCTTTGGTGCTACCTCTTCACCCAGCTGTGCAAATTTCGCACTAAGAAAATGTGCAGAAGACAATAAAGACCATTTCTCGAATGAAGTCATCAGCACTGTTCAGAGGAATTTTTACGTGGATGACTGCCTCAAATCAGTCCCCACAGAAAAACAAGCTATCACACTCATCCAGGACCTCAGCATGCTCTGTAAGAAAGGGGGCTTCAGACTGACCAAATGGACATGCAATAGGCGGGCGGTACTTTCTTCTATCCCAAAAGAAGAACGTGCCAAAGAGGTCAAAGATTTGGACCTAGATCAGGACAAACTTCCAGTGGAAAGAGCACTTGGAGTCCACTGGTGTATTGAGTCAGATGCCCTGAAGTTCAGAATGGTCATCAAAGACAAACCTCTTACGAGACGGGGCATCCTCTCGATGGTCAGCTCAATTTATGATCCCCTCGGAATCCTCGCTCCATTAATTCTACCAGCTAAGCAGATCTTACAGGAGTTGTGCAGGATGAAGTGTGGCTGGGACGAAGCAATACCAGATGCCTATGCTCACCAGTGGACCAAATGGCTGACTGAATTGCATCTACTATCTGAATTCAAGGTGAGCAGATGTTTTAAAGGGCAAGCCTTTGGAGAACCAGTTTCAGCTCAGCTCCATCATTTTTCTGATGCAAGTGAGACTGGATATGGCACAGTTTCATATCTATTGTTGAAGAACAGCGCCAATTCTATCCACAGTGCTTTTGTCTTGGGGAAAGCTAGAGTGGCTCCGATTAAACCAGTAACAATCCCAAGAATGGAGCTTACTGCCGCTCTGGTTGCTGTCCACATTAACAAGATGCTTAGAGCTGAAATTGAGTTTCCACTTGAAGACTCCATTTTCTGGACCGACAGCACAACAGTGTTGAAATACATCCATAACAGAACTGCACGTTTTCGAACCTTTGTAGCCAATAGGGTCACTGCCATTAGAGAGGGTTCTGACATCTCACAATGGAGATATGTAAGCTCAACACTAAATCCGGCAGACCAGGCATCAAGAGGCGTTTCAGTAAGTGACTTCTTGAAGAGCACCAACTGGATTTCTGGGCCGGCTTTTCTTAAGCAGCCAAAAACAGAATGGCCTAAAATGCCAGATGACATCAGTCAAGTGGATGCTGGAGACCCTGCGATAAAAACAAGTGCATTAGTTGCAGTTGTGACAGGTACAGAAGACCCAGTTGACCAGCTATTGACTCATTACTCCACCTGGCATAAGCTCAAGAGAGCAGTAGCTTGGATTCTCAAGGTGAAAGAACTACTCAAACAGCTAGTCCACAAACGTAAGGAGCCTGGATGTGGTCTAGACTCTGTGCCTGTTCATAAGCAGGCACATCACCTGAAGAAGGCAAAAATAAAACTGACTTCCTCTTCACTAACTACAGATGATCTTGAGCAAGCAGAGGAAGAGATTGTCCGTCTATGCCAAAGGAAAAGTTTTCTGGAGGATATAGTAACACTTCAGAGATATGGATCAGTAAAAAGAAAAAGCCACCTATACAAACTGTCTCCAGTGCTTCAGCATGGTGTATTAAGAGTCGGTGGGAGACTGAGTAAATCAGCTATGCCAGCAGCAGCGAAACATCCAGTTATTCTGCCTAAAAGTCATCATGTGACACAACTTATCCTCAGGCACATACACGAGGAGGTCGGCCACAGTGGCAGAAACTACACCTTGTCATGGCTGCGGCAAACATATTGGATACCGGGTGCAAATGCTGCTGTTAGGAGGATCATCACCAAATGCATTGTGTGTAAAAAACAAAGTGCCGTTCGAGGTTGCCAAAAGATGGCAGACCTACCCCAAGACCGGTTGCTTCCGGATGAGCCACCATTTACCTATGTAGGAGTGGACTACTTTGGCCCATTTGAGGTGAAACGGGGCAGAGGAACAGCTAAGAGATATGGTGTCATATTTACATGTTTAACTGTACGAGCTGTTCACATTGAGGTGGCACATTCCTTGGATACTGATTCATGCCTAAATGCAATTCGCAGATTCATCGTCAGAAGGGGTCAAGTCAAACAGTTAAGATCTGATAGCGGTACCAACTTTGTTGGAGCAAACAGAGAACTGCAGAAAGCAATTGAAGAATTAAATGGTGCCCAGATACAGAACGCTTTGCTTAAAAAGGGAATCTCCTGGAAGTTCAATCCTCCCTCAGCTTCACATCATGGTGGCATCTGGGAAAGACAAATCAGGTCCATCAGGAGAATTTTGAATGCACTGCTTCAACAGCAGACCCTTGATGACGAGGGATTACAAACTGTACTATGTGAAGTAGAGGCCATCATTAACGATCGACCTATTACAAGGGTATCAAATGACCCCAATGACCTGGAGGCCTTGACGCCAAATCACCTCCTTCAGTTAAAAACTCAGCCATCTCTGCCCCCTACTCTTTCTAAAAAGGAAGACTGCTACGCTCGCAGAAGGTGGCGTCAGGTGCAATATATGGCAGATTTGTTTTGGAAGCGGTGGACGAAAGAATATCTTCCAGACCTCCAAGAAAGACAGAAATGGGCCCTTGCACAAAGAAATTTCCAGCCAGGGGACATTGTCCTGGTCATAGATGACTCAGCACCAAGAAACTCATAGATTATGGGTCGTGTCCTGAGTACAACTCCAGACTCCCAAGGTCTAGTACGACAGGTGAAAATCAAAACAAGCACCAGCATATTGGACAGGCCAATAACTAAGTTATGCCTGCTCTTAGAGGCTGACTAATTGAAATGGACATTCAGTACTTTTTTCAGTTCCTGTTTGCAACCTAGAAGAAGGAAAGACTTTTGGACTCTTAAATACTCTAAGTGTTCCATAATCTGTGTATTACAGTAATTAGAGTAATTCTATTTAGCGGCTCTATTTTGAATTTATGTGGTAATTGTAAAATAATCCATGCATTTGACAATTAGGGGCCGGGGTGTTAGAGCCGAAATAGATTTTTTGTTATTGTGAGTATGTCAATATGTAAATGTATTTAATCTAGTTATATTGTTTGCATGCAGACATTATATGGGTCAAATTATTTAAGTATCGTTTATTTTGTTACACTTTTTATTGTATGACATAGCACTGTGGATAGGTAGAGCCATAGGTGCTGTTTGATGGCTTCTAGACGGCCCCTTTAAGACAGGTGCGGTCCTCCCTTTGTGTGTGGCAAGCGGGAGAGCAAACAGTTTTTTGACCGCAGTGAAATGTTTTGAATGTTTTGTTTTGAAAGGCTAAACGGCAACAAATATAACTGAAGAAGAATATTTCGTTAGTTAAAAACATGTTGTGAATTTCGGAAGAGATTACATCTATCTTTTTTCAATAAATTTTGACTTTTGGACTTTACAACGCTTTGGAGTTATTGGAAATGTATGGATCACGCGAGTCGGAAACAATCCTACGCCGCCACCACTGGAATCTAATTCTACAGTAGCTTTAATCCAAAAACATCAGTATTCCCCTTCAAAAGCCCATATTGATCGAACCGTAGTTTATTAGAAATGATTCCAGTTATGGCCTTATGTGCACAGCATTCAAATGATGTGACTAGCTTACAAGAATAATGATGGTAGCATTAATTTCATATCCTGTTCCCTCAAACTGGAACTGTGTGTGTGTCAGCAAGCAGAAGTGTTGCTTCCTCCTGTAACAGCTGATTCACATTGCACACAAAAACCATGATTACACAAGACTTAATGATTTCCCATCGGTATTTGGGTGAGCACCCACTGTATATAGAAACCTGATTGGATGTTAGAAGAAAGGATGGTGACTGACAGCAGGGTTGTCATTGAGGTTATCAAGTGGGTTCCTCCTATCACTGATGTTTAATTGAATTAAACCAATGTCACCTCCGGAAGGTTCAACAGTAAGGTCTGGTGTCTCAGAACCCCCCACATCCCAGCACCCACTCCAGCACCCACTCTCAACACTAAACAGAATTATAGTCACCTACACTGGCCTGTACTTATACTTATACCTTCCCAACTTTACACCCAATAATTTCTACACTCACTATTGGTATCAGCAAGCATAGCCTAAAGGGAAGGCTGCACCTGCTGGCTTGAAACAGCCCACTTAACAGTTCAGAAACCAAATTATATAAGCAAATTGTAACCTTAATTATGTTAGGCAATTATACCGATCGGTGTACAGATCGGTGTATGACCAGTCGCTTCTGCTATCATAGCCATACCATCATATGATATATAACAGTGGCTGCGACTAGTAGTATATGTTACAGGTCTCAGGATGTGAGCCTGTGAAAACAGGAGAAAAACTAGACAGCAGACGCATGTTGCTTCTCTGTCAGAATCCTCTCATCTTATTTACCGTATTTCCTCTAATAGTGGCCTGTAGTCAATTAAAAGCCGGGTCTCCGATAATGGCCGGGGCCGTCGTCGACACGAACAAATAAAGGCCGGTCTCAAATACAGGCCGGGGGAAAAAACAAAGGAAACAAGACTAGGTCAAAACCTAGTATATGGCTGCACCGTGTCCGTCTCCTCTCTCCGCCGCTGCCTCTCCACCGCGCCCACGGCCCGCATTGATCCTCCCGATCCAAGCCCCGGACCCCCGCCGAAATCTCGGCCGGATCACCGGGAACACATCGGCGCCCAGGTTCAGTTAGCTTCAGTTAGCTTCAGCTTACATGCAAACAACGGTGGATACCGGTAAACTCCTGGTGCCTGTTTGTAACTGTAGTTTGTAGTAACGTACAAGTGCCACAAGATGGCTCGGCCGGCGGAAGTCTCTGGAGCATGCCGTCGTCGATTACCGTAATTATCGTAATGCATTGCAGTAACAAAAAAACGTCTACCTAACGTACCCCAACAGAAGCAGATCAGAAAACAAGGAGGCATCGTACTAAAATATGAGCAAATATACTTATCAAACAGAGGGAATTAGAAATAAAGGCCTGTCTCTAATATAAGCCTGCTTCCAATAAAGGCCTGGTACCCTCTGCAGTTGAGGTAAATAAAGGCCCGGGCCACTATTAGAGGAAATACGGTATTAAACATTTGTCAATTACCAATAGTCTCAAGTATTTAATTTCTCACATTCACTGTGTTTGTTCTTAAATCCTGTTCTTTAAATCATGCACAAGTCTTTTGAAATGTATCAAAAAGGAAATTAAATTCATCCATCCATACATAAATATCAAAAATAAAATAAAACGTACCCGTATTCATGTAAAACAACATTCTGCATATTACCATTTTAGTGTCTCATTTGCATGCTACATTAAACCTATTACCAACCACAAATCACTTATTAGCATTAAGCTACAAAACACATTTACGTCCCTATAGTAGTAGGCTACTTGGAGACTGACCTATTGCAATTGGCTTTTATAAAACAATCAAATCAATCTAACACTAAATAAACTCATAAAACTGGGCTAGCATGGGTTAAGTACTTTCATAGATAATATTATCAATGCTTTACCAGTTTCTGAATGTCTATATATATCATGGAACACCTTTTGATAGATTTGATGTACTTATACAACACACCAACCTGTGAAAGCAGGTGAAAAACAAGACCGCAGACGCGTGTGTGCTTCTCCGTCAGAATCTTCTCATCTTATGAGAAGACTAGCAGGCACACGCATAGTCCAGAGTGAAGCCACAGCGCAACACTGCCTGTCCATACACTTTAGTGTCCTTTCAATTGGCTTATACACCATGCAAAATCAAAACCAAATAAATCAAAATAATTAACACAAATGGGATCACACTTTGTGTGCATCACATATACCAGTAGTGTAAGTAGTGGTTGTAGGTAATAGTGAACTGTTAGTGGATGTAGCTAGTAGTAATCTAGGAGTGGATGTAGCTAGCGATAAACTAGGATGGATATAGCTAGCAGTAAGTTAGCAGTGGATGTAGTTAGTAGTAAACTAGTAGTGGACATATCTAGTAGTAAACTAGAAGTGGATGTAGTAAACTAGTAGTGGACATATCTAGCAGTAAGCTAGCAGTAGATGTAGTTAGTAGTAAACTAGAAGTGGATGTGACCCTGGTTCTCCAGCCTCGCTGTTCAAGTTGTTCAAGTTTGCTCAGTGTATCTAAGTTTCTTCCTGTCATATTCCTCATCTACTGCATCTTCCCATGGTAGGCTGCAGTGACATCTACAAATTAGTGACTTCTACTCAATTAGAAATAGTCTGCAAAAGTTGATTTCAGTAACGGCATGGTAATTAAATATTTTAGTTCTAATATTGAGGCTCTATCTTTAATATAGTTACTTATCCCAGCTGTGCTCTGTAAGCAAGTGTAATATGCCTTTCTTGTGTGGAATAGAGGTGGAATGGGCCCATTAGATTAACATTAATCACATACCCAACATTCAGATTAAAAAAGCAATGGATAAAGTCATTTATTATTGTTGTTATATCGTTATTTTCATAGTATGGCAGACCATTTGCACATCAGTACCACTTGCTGACCAATATAGTGGAAAGCACTGAATCAGTCCTGAGGATCACTGAAGCACCAGGCCTTGAAAGATGAGTAAGCATTGTCTTATTTGCAATGCATGAAAAGCAGCTATAGTGGCAACTGAGAGCTGCCATACAGTCTCTATGGGAGGTGGAAACGGATGTTCAAAAGACTGTGATAATGACTCTTAAAAAGGGTGAACTTAGTTGTAAGCTTCGATCACAGCAGTGGTTTCACCATACGGCTCTCTATTAATCTGCGACTAATCAGCTAAGCCAGGCATTTATAGGCATGCATAATGCTTATTAAACATGATTAAGAGAACGCCTTGTCACTGTACCTGGATTAAAACTTGAAAAGGCTGCCTAGGGCTGAGGATTAAATTGCTGCGCAAGCAGATTTTTGCTTTATTTCATTATTGTTGGGCTTAATTTGTAGTATTATTTTGCCGTCATACTTTGTACGCTGTTTCCCCTCATTCCTCCACAAACCTGGGGGAGGTTTGTGGAGGAATGAGGGGAAACAGCGTACAAAGTATGACGGCAAAATAATATGGCCACTGGAACCTGCTTTGTCCTTCTTAATACTCAGTCTTTGTTCAACAGTATTATGAAGAATAGTCTATGGATGGCGTTTATGTTACAGCATTCTGGGAATAAAATATTCTAATGTCTCAGTAATGTGATATGTTGCAAACCCCTTCTTCAGTTCCAAATCATACTGCTCATCAAATTCAACAGCTGGCTTCTGGTGAAGCTTCATTGAAAGTTTTACTAATGCTGGGAACAAGACAACCTGTGGGTGCTGAACCCCCAACTGCTGCAGTGGTGCTGTAGAGAGGGAGATTAATATAGTCAAGGTAAAATGGACATCAATCATTCAGATTTGTGTAAAAGCACCAACATTGATCTACGTGTAGGCTACAGCTAGCTGCATATTGTAGCTTTAAAATTGGTATAAATTTTCAGAATTAGAGCCGTTGCTAAGATGGTACCAATCGGCTATGGTGGCTGTTTTTCTTTCCTCCATTACCAGCAAATAAGTTTTCCTGTATATCTGCTCAACTGACCATGATAGTATTGAAAGAATCTGTCTACACCTCTGTTTTGATGGCCAAGGAATGCAATGGTGCTAAGAAAACAACAGAAGCGTATTCAGATCTTCCTGTAATGGACAATTTAATGATATTGTGTAAAGAAATTCAATGAAATTACAATTTTGAGATAACTCAGAGCATTGCCTTTTTACTATCTGACCATCAGGCACAGTTGATCCGTATCATTTTTGCATTGGCTCCAATTCTGAAAAATGTTCAGGGCATCGACGCATACATGTAGTATCGACCCAATCAGAAGTATTTTATGTCTGGCCCATTTGCCCTGGCCTAATAATAATGCATCGTATTTTCCCTCCCTCCCAGTGACAGTCCACCTCATGTCCCAGTAGATGAGCTGTCTACAGATACAGTGATTCAGGTGATTGCTAATATGACCCAGACCATCAGAGAGCACTTCCCCAACCTGACGGTCTATCCTGCCCTGGGCAACCACGACTATTGGCCACAGGTACTGTACTGTCTGTAGCACACCATCTCTATCCTCTGACAGGACGGCAAGCATTCCAACATCGATCTATCTCAAGCTTTACTGTAAAGAGAGCTCATTTCAATTTTTCCCACAGCGCAGCTGAGGGAAAAGGGATCACGAGGCAAATTCAGGACAGGCAGTCAGTCACTCAGTCACTCAGTCAGTCAGGTAATGCTTATGGAGATGATGCGCTTCGTCCGATGGCCTCTAGAGGGCGGTTTTGACTGTGAGATGCAGTGTTTCCCATACAGAAGCACAAAATCAAGTTGGTCAGTGTGTAGAAATGGATCTAAATCGATCTCTAATGCGCCTGATGTGCGCATCACTTAATGTCTGTAATTTGGAGATGTACAGACAGCAGACCAGCAGACTGAACTCAATCCACAGAGTCTCCCGGTGTGAAAACAAAAGTGAAACTTAACATTCCACAGTCAGTAACAGGGATTTGCAGACAGTAACTCGTCTTTGCTGCCCTACAAACTTTAACGGTAGGTGACGTCATCTTGTGGTATTTAAGTAACGTTAGTGGAATTAGGTAATTTAACTGTGTTGCGGTGCTTCAGTGCATAGAATTGAACACTGTGGGTCTGCACAGGATCTGTGCTTGTTCAATTTCTCATTAGGCTCGGGCTGATATTCGATGTTATATGACCTGTGCCATGTGTGTGGATCTTTTTGTGAATATTGCGATATTCACAAAATATTGCGATATTTCCCGCGATATCAAATATTGCCCCCCACAGCCAATTTGATGCAATTTGGAAGAAATAAAAAAAAATCCCCCATATCATATCATATCAGATGAGGACAACACATGGCCCTGAGCTTCAGGCTGCCACAAACCAAAGCCTTTGACACATATTTCAGTCACTTCATGGTCAGCTACAACAACAGTATATTCTGTGAAGGAGAGTGTAAGCTCAGGCAGGTGTGCGCTGTGCTCTACTTGGACCAGCAATCCTATTCCAAATGTGTTGTGAAGGGAAAATGGTAGGATGAACGAGAATCAATGATGTTGTCTGATTTTTTTATAAAACGCCAATATCTGCAAACTGATATATTGGTTGAACCCTAACATCCAGTACCATATTGTTTAAATACAGATATGATTGCCTTTTAAAAAGGTTTAGCACTTGAGGAATTTGTGTTATAATTGGCAATGTATTTGAGATTGTATTTCTGCTTCTGCCATGCAAGTGCTGCTGCATGATAACTGTATTTCAGATTGTTCAGTTTATTAAGTGTTTCCACCATTGTTCTTAGGACCAGTTGCCGACCTCCACTAATGCCATCTACCAGGCTGCTGCCAAGGCGTGGGCGCCCTGGCTGCAGCCTGAAGCCCTGCTCACACTCACAGAAGGTAATGTTATCAGCTACCAGTATTTCAAGGGTCATTCTCTGAAATCTGTGCCCTTTAAGCCCCCCAGACCTATTTTAAGAAAACACGAAAATGCTTTTTAATCCCGTTTTTTAACGGATTCAGGTATCTTTGAAATATAATGCAAAGGTAATAGAAATATTTTTTTTAATTTAGAAAACATATAGGTTTTGTTTCATTGCACTGCCAGCACATTTGCATGTTGCCTTTGATATCTGCATCAAATATTTAATATAATTTTCAAATAAGCTAATACCAAACGTTGCTATTTACATAGGCAGATTTGCCCACTTTAACTTAACTTTTTGCTTAACTTAAAATATGGATTCTCTGAAAAGGTGCTTGAGTTTTGTATAAAATTTCAGTATAACCACTATATCTACTCTGCCTTCAGACTGCTACAAACCATGCTACTGTCTTGATGGCCGATTTCAATAAGATTGTTAGCTGTAGTGCTGTGTGATAGGTGGTACATATATCAGCACTCAGCTGCGGCAAGCTTCCCTGCATTGAAAGATGAGGAAGGGAGGAAACCATGGTCAAGACTTTGGTCATAGAAACTAGAAACCAGAACACACCAGAGACTAGCAGCTAGCTTCTGGTGTTGTGTACGCATCATTACTCTATATATCAATATATAAAGTGATTATTTTGTGACTGAAAGGCCCATTTTTTTATCAAAGGAATTCACTCACACAATTCATCTCTAAATCTTTGATGAAAATGGGTTGATTAATATGTGGGTAAAATCAACTCTATTTATACACCTTAAACACAAAACATTTTATACCAAAGTGCTTCACAAGGATAAAAGAAAACAACGCAGTCTCATAAAATTTCGTGAAATGAGCACAAACTCTGAAATGCAGATTACGTGTTGTGAACACGAATTATGTGAACATTATGTCCCTCCACCATGAATTGGATTACGTGACAATAGCATGAATTGGACACGCCATTTTCACCTCTTCGTCACATGAAAAGGTTAGCTTTAGTTTAGGCAAGTAAAACCACAGCCAAGAGCCCCCGATCAGAGCAGCTAAGGGATCTAGCGGTGTTGTAAGGACATACAAGTTCAGAACTTTACTGAGGTGAAGACCATGCAGAGCTTCATAAACAGATTTTACAGTGGAGTCTCTAACCGGCAGGAAGCCAGTAAAGGATGCCAGGAGAGGAGTGATATGATCCCTCTTTTTTGGGGCCTGTCTAGAGACTATTTGTGGCATATCAAGACAGCGTCAGCTTTATCTTATGCAGTGTTCTGCATCTGCAGGTGGTTACTACTCCCAGCTGGTCAGGCCTGGTCTGCGAGTGCTCAGTCTCAACACTATCCTCTACTACGGTCCTGATAAAGTCACAGTCAACATGACTGACCCTGCTGGACAGTTCCAGTGGCTGCAGGAAACACTGGAGAGAGCTGCTCAGAGCCTGGAGAAGGTGTAAAATCTCTATCCCTATCCTGAGCTTTGATTCTATTTCTTTTCCTAGCACTTGCTCTTACATAATTGTTCTATGGTCACAGGAATATTGTATGGGCACTCAGGCCCTGACCTTTGACTCCATCAATATATAATTCTCAAATTATTTGTGGTACCTTGGTATAATTACGGTAACCAAATGAGACCGTGGTGGAGACAATTGCCAGCCTCTATCTCAATGGTATTTTTAGTATTATTGTTTCTCGAAATTAAGAATACATTCGCCATAAACCCCTGCCCCCCGTGCGCCTCCCCAGCATCTGGTTTTACTGAAGAGGATAAACAGGTTGGAAGTGATTTTTTTTACTCGTTCCAACATCTCCATTGCCAGAAACTTTGCAAGATTTAGCTCCATTTGCGTTGGAAGAACAGCACCCTCCTCCTGTTTTGTGCTGCAAAGCAATTTCCCTTTCTGCCGTAAAGCAATCCAGCAGATGTCCTGCCAAATCTGACCTGGTGGCACACACTGTAAAATGCAGTGTAGAGGCTGGAAGAGGATGCCAATGGTCCTGGTGATGGTCTCATTTGTTTACAGTAATTGACAGTAATATCTATATATGTTAAATATATATATGTATATGTTTAAATTTTACACATAGCACCATTAGTTTTGATTGTAATTTTTTGTGATGTAGGAATTCTACTGATGCACTCAATTTCAGCTAGCTACCTACAAGAAAATAGAAGGAGAGAAAATGGAGGAGAAAATAAATGGGTCATCTGAATCGGTATGGGATTAAAACTGGTGACCCATCTCCGCTCTAGGTGTTCATCATAGCCCATGTGCCGGTGGGGTACCTGCCCTTTGCCAGAGGCATCACTGCTATAAGAGAGAGCCACAACGAGAGGCTGGTCGCCATCTTCAGAACGTACAGTCACGTCATCGCAGGACAATTCTATGGCCACACCCACCGAGACACCATTATGGTGCTGCTGGATGAGAAAGGTAAAAAAACAGGCATGCTTTCAGACCTAGCCAAAAATCTGGTTCAAAATATTTTATACTGTTGAAGTGCACTTAATTTAAGCCATGAAAGTGGACAAAAATTAAAAAACTAAATTGCATCCTATTGTTTTCCATTTTCCTGCTGTGTACATAAATTTAAGGCTGAGTTTAAGCTAACTCATGGTTGATGTTCAGACAGAAATTTCTAGCAGTGGGTCAAATCCTCCCATTGTTCAAAGAATCTAAAATATAGGAGACTGAGAAGTTCATACATGTGGTCAAGCTAAAATAATGTCAGTTGTTCTGTACAGGTGCCTTGCCCGTGTGATGCTAATGACATTATCATGCTAATGTCGCCATTTCTGTTACCTAGCTAGATAATGCATTGCTCTTTATGGTACTGAATCAGATTGTATCAGATCAAATAGAAAATGAATGCAATGATATGCACTGCAAAAACTGACAAACTTGTTAAGTTATTTCATCTTGTATCCAGACTTACCAAGCTTATTTTAGGATTTTTTTTTGTGTGAAATCATCTTACTGCACTGGCAGATAATTTTACCGGTTTCAACAAATTTGACTTTTTTTCCAGGAGAATGTAACTTGTTTCAGGACATTTACTTGGTAAAAGTGAAATTGTCTTAGAGAAAGTTTCTTGTTTCAAGATTGTCTTCATTGTTTTATGATGATTTTTTGAAAGAAGTCATATTGGCATGAATCAAGTGAAATTTATTGAAACCAGCAAGATTATCTGCCAGTGCAGTGAGACAACGTGACTAAAAATGTCATAGGATAGGTTTAGAAACAAGATAAAATCACTTGAAAACTTGTAATTTTTTGCAGTGTGGAATCACTGACTGGCTCAAAGATAACTTTCTTAGACACTGGTCTAAAAATCAGAAATTCAAATTCCTAGATGCATGTTAAAAGGATTTTGAACATCTCCAATGTATTTGTACATATCTTCTCAGTCTGTATTGTCTGTTTCTACTGTATCTGAGAAGGACCAATCTCATAGCACAGTATGCAAAGTTGAGAAAAAAATAGCCTTGATTGTTTTCCCTTCCCTGAGGGCATCTCTGTGTGGTAAATCAGATGTTCTACATGGCACTGACCCTCTTCCCTCCGCCGGGTAATGATTTACAGATTTGATAGCAATAAAGATAATAATAGACTAATATATGTAATTGCTAACATGCTATTAAAACGCCATGCTCAGCCCTACCTTGAAGCCACACAGACACACGACTCCAGAAGCAGAAGCTGTTTGCACTGCCGAGGTTGATCTGTTAGATGTAGACCTGGTGTATGTAGATCAGACTCAGAAAAATGGATTAATATCTATCATTTACCTAACTTACTTTTTTACCCAGGGAACATCAGTCTAACCATCACTATTTACTATACTATAGGCTACTATACTATACTATACTATACTATACTATACCTCGATTGTGATATGGGATTTTTAAGGGTAAGAATATGTTTGGATTCAAGCTGCCAATAGCAGATATTTTGTGCCCAAATTAAATATTTTGAAATTTGACCATTTTCATTTCAAAAATTCCAACAAATTTAAAGTCTTAAGTGTTAGGGTGGAAAAGCATCTGAAACAGTATTTAGACCATCTCCATTGAAACCCACAATACTACTACTACTAATATGTTCATGCATACGTGTGTGGAATCTGATCAAAATGTCCTATTAGAATCAGTTCAGATTACGGGCTTCCCATAGACAACCAGTGTAGTACTGATCAATTCTACAATAAATATGTAATTTATCAAACTGCCTCATATCCATCATATTAGGGTGGACTTACTGGACTTGATCCAATTTTTAATAAAAGGAATGGCGGCCACATATATTGGTCTAACTCAGGTGTTTAACTCAGAGACTTGACGATCTTGGAACACCTAGGTCAGGTATTTAGGTATTGATTTACTTATTCAAATATTCAAGATTTGTTTGTCCTGTACACACATACACACATTTACTCATCCTTGGATTGTTCTGCAGGTAAACCAGTGAACTCACTTTTTGTGTCACCGGCCATTACGCCAATCAAAAGTATTTTGGAGCCCTACTCTAACAACCCAGCCTTCCGCATGTACCACTACAACACCAAGGACTACACTGTGCTGGTAAGAAACACTGTTGCTCATCTTCTGTCGGCCAGCTACTTCACAACCACCTCATATCCACATCACATATGAATTGGGTTCTATTTCATGTTCATAGAACCAAGGTTACCTATGTAACCATCTCGGTTAGGGCGGGACAAATAGGAGCAACTTATTCTGTTTTTGGTGAAAAATTAACACAAGGCGCACACATTCTTATAGGATAAATAAAAAATTTTTTTTTATTTAGTCGCTCCGAATCAATCAAAGGGCTTAATTGACATGACTGAAAGGCCAGATTCAGTCTGCGGGCCGGCAATTAAATTGCCCTACTATAGAGGAAGTTTTCCTTTTTCACCAGATGCACAAGAAAAACCAAACTGTCGCTACTTCGTTTACAATCACTTTGTTAAATATGCTAATGCATACAAACCACAAACCTTGTTGTTTGCTTTTGGATTGGAAGTTGTACAGTATATGAGAAAAGGTATTTTCTTGTCTCTGAGCAGAAAGGCAATTTTCCCTTGTGTCTATGGTCTCTTTGTTATGTGGCCCTGTGGCTTTCTGCTGAAACATGTTGATGTGCCAATAAATATATATATTTTTTTAGAACAATAAAATAATAAGCAGTTTGTGCTCATGAAATTAGGATCACCTCCATTTCGGGTTGAATGTTCTTCAGGACTTGCTTTAAGGACTTGCTTTTTGGTAGGGCCAATAGTGAAATCCCAGGAAGTCTCTTTGTGATTGTACTTCATGGAAACCCTAAAAAATAAAAAAAGAACTTTGAAAAGAAAGAGAAGAGAAATGAGAACTGCTTCAGTTAGCATGCATGTTGACAAATTCAGGTCAAACCAAACTAATGTCTTGTACTCAAATACCTACGGTAACTTTACCTCCACTGATCAGAGATCAGGGAAAGAAGGCTTTCGTGATGATTAATCGCGGTGTCAATCAGGGCACAAAAACTGTTTCCAATCAAGATGCTTCAGTTGAATATTGGCTTTTTCTGGCTTTTAAAAAGACTAAAAGACTCTCTCTCTCTCTCTCTTTCGGTGCTTTTCTCTCTCCCTGAAGGATATCTGGCAGTACTATTTGAATCTGACGGAAGCCAACGAGAAACAAAGATCTGACTGGAGGCTTGAATACATCATGACGGAGGCTTTTGGACTCAAAGACCTCCAGCCACAAAGCCTGCTCCAGCTGGCCCTGAGCTTCAGGCTGCCACAAACCAAAGCCTTTGACACATATTTCAGTCACTTCATGGTCAGCTACAACAACAGTATATTCTGTGAAGGAGAGTGTAAGCTCAGGCAGGTGTGCGCTGTGCTCTACCTGGACCAGCAATCCTATTCCAAATGTGTTGCGAAGGGAAAATGGTAGGATGAACGAGAATCAAAAATCAAGGATTTTTCAGGGATTTGTCTGGGGATTTACTTTTTGATTTTGTAATGATATATTTTGCTACTTGAAATACATGAAATCATGAAAAGGAGAACGCCGCATACCACTTCCAATGCTCCCATATATGTAATCAAATTTTACATTTCCACCCTTGTTTTTAATTAGGTATCTGCCATGGGAAGACACACATTTCCATTTATACTCAATCATAGATATCACTAACTGGAATATAAAGTTGTTCAGATACACTAAAGACAACACATGACACAATCCCAAATTACATCAGTATTTGAAAATATCCAGTCAGGTAGAAAAGTGAGAAAATACAATATCATACTGATATTGAGTTGAAGCCCCTTTTGCACAATCCCCATCTTAATTGTCTCAAAGCTTAAAAATCCTTCTGTGACTCATCTGCTTCTCTATCCACATCTTCACCTTTGTGATTGGTATAGATTTAATAAGGGAAATCAATAAGGGATAATGGCTTTTACCTGGATTCACCTCATCAGTGTATTCCATGAAGTATGTGTCCCTAATATTTTGTACATTCAGTGTATAGCATATGTTTCTCGATTCAAATTAAACTTGAAAACTTGAAGTTGTGTAAAACGTATACGAATGATAACTTGCGGTGTTTTCCATTTCCAGTGAAATTGAAATTGTATGATTCACGCTACCAGCATTGTTGCACAGAAACAGGGCATGAATGTAACATTAATCATATCACACCTGACAGAGAAAGTGTGGAATTGGTGTGTCTGCTCTTATTTTTCTACAAATAAAGTTGTTTTTTCGGGTTGATTTCTCTCTCGTGCGTGAACTTTCTCTCTATCACTTTACCTACGGGGGTGGAAGAATTAATGCAAACACCACATGATAAAGGAAAGAAAAGTAACTTAACCCCAATTTCAAAGGCGGCTACACAGGCCAATCCTATTAGGTTGAATGCCAGTTAGCAGTATCTGTCAGCTTAAAAAAAAAAAAAAAGCTTTGATAATCATCACTTTTACATGCGTTTTCAAAGCAACATGAGGCAGCTAACCGAGATCCACCAAGGACAAAGAGACAGAGAGCGTCAAAAATTACAGTTATGTAATGTGTCAAGGGGAACAGTTTGGAAAATCCTTACACAAACTGACAGAAAATCCTTAAGGTACTTTTTGATTTCATGTGAATAGTTGAAATGTAAGTAATATTTATTACCTCTCACTGTCTGAGAGTAAACTGAATTTTGAGGACTTCATTACCCAGAAAGCCTGTAGGGTGATGTCAGTAAACTAAATGTTGTTTGTGACACTGGAATCTCCCTTCAAACCAGAATTCCAAGTTTCTGAGATCTAGTTATCTGACATCAATAAATATGGAGGCATATGCTGTAAATCTTACACAGCATTACTTTTACCATGTTCATAATCCTCAAAATATGCTACAACTGACAGCATCACATGACCTTAAATCTATCTCTGTGGTAAATGGTTAAACAAAATAAATATGATTTTGAAATGTAAAGTTGCACTTACAGTTGCTAACATTCTATGCTAACTAGGTAGCTAATGTTGCCAAATGTCATTGACGTAGCTGTTGTGTGGGGAACAGTATTTTACTTTGGGCAAAAAAAGGGGTATAATCTTTAGATGAATGCATACTTTTGGCAAAAGGTTATTAGAACAAATGTCAACTGTGATTTAGAGGGTGTAGAATAGAAACTTGGACTATGAGAGAGGTTAACTTAAAATAGCAATAGTAATAGCTAACAGTAATTTTTCCAGGCCAGTATATCTCTGCAGGGAGGCAGACAGACAGTGGCCGACCCCATCTGACCCTTCTCTCCCCTCAATAACACTCTCCCTCCCACCATCTCGCTCTCCTCCCCTGCAAACTGGCCAGAAACTCTGCTCGTTTCTCAGCCACCACCTTAAGCATTTACCCCTCTCCTCTTCCCCTCTACTCTCCCAACTCTTTTGTCCCTTGGTCCCCCCATGGGTCCCCCCCTCCCCACTACTCTTTTTTTTCTCTCTCTCTCTCTCTCTGCCCTCCCTGGTCCTCAATTCTGTTCAACAGTCGGTTTCTTCTCTCTCTTAAAGCTGCACTAGGCAAGATTTTTATGTTCTTAGCCTAAATCAGGAAGTGGGGCATCCCATCACTAGTGATTGCGACACTGTAGATTGACCCCATTTGCCCAAATAAAATTCTGGTGTCGGTATGGACACCAGTGGAAAATCTTCTCCACATGGGAAGTGACGAATCAAAATTTAAAGTGATAATATACAAGATTCTTGTTTTTCTTGATTTTGGCCACACCTTTGTTGATAAGCGGTCATTGCTTTGGTGTTTTGCACTCGGTGTAAGCCACAGAAGTTGAAAGGATAGAAAGGACATTTCTGGTGTATCATGGTAATTTCCTTTGGTACACCTAACATGGCTTCCATAGAATTTTGATAATGTTGTCATGTAAAAGAACATTGTCTTGTGTGTAGACAGAACATGCGACTTCTGCTGGAGTCTCATGCTCCAGAATGAGGCTCAGGCGCGTGCATGCCTGTCAATTGAGGGGGGCAAACTTAATAAATTCCAAATCTTTTACGCAAACCGCAGCTCTGCTAGCACAATCTCAGACCTGCCAACATTGGAAACATTTTCTGAGTAAAAAGAAAAAACGGGTAGGGCTTCCTTGCATGCAAAAATATCACTTTAATAGAAGTAATTCTGTCAACATGTCAAAAAATGAATAGCGGTGGCAAAGAGTTGGAATGTTCTAAAGGACCTTTCAGGTCACCACGCCCTCTAATTGTGGAGGGAGTATATATATGGTGCTTTATTAATAATAATAATAATAATAACCTTTATTTGTATATCACCTTTCATACACAACATGCAACTCAAAGTGCTTTACATCAATAGAAGGCAGATAAAAGACAAAATTCATATAAAAGAACAAGCAAAATGCATTGCATTAAAAGAATCAAATCAAGTAAAATAGAAAGATAAAGGACCACAACTTTAGAACATTCCAACTCTTTGCACTGCCTGAAGAAGACCTGTTTAGGTTGAAATACATTGTGTGTAACTTGGTACCTGAATGCTTTGTGGTTTTTGTTGTTGACTTTTGTAAGATGTGCCACCTCTATTCATTTTTTGACATGTGGGCACGACTACTTCTATTAAAATTATTTGCATGCAAGGAAGCCCTACCCCTGTTTTTTCTTGTTGCTCTGCTACCTTTGAAACATTTTTTGTGTACCACATCGTCTAGCCCAAACCATGAAAAACAGCCCCAGACCATTATTCCTCCTTCACCAAACTTTACAGTTGCCACTATGCATTCGGGCCGATTCGTTCGTTGCACTGCTATATGGTGAAGTGTGATTCAACACTCCTCCAACTGCTCCAGAGTCCAATGGCGGCAAGCTTTGCATCACTCCGGCCAACGCTTGGCATTGCGCATGGTGATCTTCAGCTCGTGTGTGGCTGCTCGGCCATGAAAACCCACTTCATGAAGCTCCCGACAAACAGTTCTTGTACTGATGTTGCTCCCAGTGGCAGTTTGGAACTCAGTAGCAACCGAGGTCAGATTATTTGTAGCTTCACCACTCTGCAGTCCCGTTCTGTGAGCTTGTGTTTATTTATGATTAAGGTGTGACAAATAACAGCACTAGAACCTATTGAGAGACAAAGAAAAATGAAAATGTCTAGGATATGAAAATATACCAAAAATATACCAAAAAATAAAATATATAAGAAATAAGTGGAAAATTACCAAAAAGATCGAGATATATGCAATTAAGAAAAAAGATGGGATAATGAAGAAAACAGCATTATCGCATGATTCACTTTAAAAGGTCTACAAAAGGCCATGCATATATGCAGAATGTGTCAAGGTGTAAAAAACTATAGACATTATCAAATATAATCACTTCAGATGTAGATAACACATGCAGATTTGGATATGTACACTACTGGCTGTTCACATTATCAAAAACTTGAGGAAAGTCTACAGAGTCTACATAGAGCAGACTATAGGCCTCGATGAATGTGTATGTGTGTGTGTGTGTGTGTGTGTGCGTGTGTGTGTGTGTGTGTGTGTGTGTGTGTGTTAAAAATCTCTCCCCTCATGTGCCCCCATGCCATTAGCATTCCCGACCAGGCCTGGCCTGTCAAACGTAACCATGGAAATGGAGTTGGAGGTCAGCATGGTGACGGAGAGGACGCCATCGTCACGGCAACGGCAGTAGAACTCCCAGTAAGCCGAGTCCCTCTGTTAGATCAGCATTAATAAGCATTACCCACTGGCCTGCCAGTCAGAGAGCTTGGCTTTCCATCCAGCAGAAAACAGAGAGAAGACGTGTGTGTGTGTGTGTGTGTTTGGAGGGGTGGATGGATGAATGGCTAGCCGGAGAAAACAAAGCCAAGAAAGGTGTGTGTGTTTGTAAGAGAGAAAGCGAGAGAGAGCAATGAATGTGATTGAGTTGGGTCAATATTTGCCCTGTTGCCTTGAGCTATGTGTGTGTGTATGTGTGTGAAAGAGATTGGTCAAACTGTATGCTGATGACCTAGTTTTGTTGTCACCCAGCAAAGAGGGTCTACAGCAGAACTTAGAAATCCTTCATCAGTTCATGGCCCCTGAAAGTAAACCTGAAGTATACCTAAATCATGGTTGTCCAGAGGTGGTTTTCTGACGCTTTTAGAAGAGAACATTGTTAGCTGTGATCTGTTCCATGCAATTCTAAAAGGACGAGAGGACAGAGTTCAAGCTCGATTCTTTGAATTGGGAAATTTGGAAATTGCACAATAAAGTGCACAAACAAAGTAAAGCCAGATTACTCTTCTCTTCTTTGCTGAGTATGCATTCACTGCCAATGGCTCCACAATTTGTCTGTTTACGATGGTCCAGTTTCTGTTGCTGATGGAGAGCCTACAAAATCTGTACTCTGTAACGGATGTGATTTAAAAGGTAGCTAAGTACAACACCTCAGTAAAAATGTACTTAAAGGAATAGTCCACCCAAAAATGAAAATTCAGTCATTATCTACTCACTCCCATACCAGTAGAAAATCGGGTAAAGTTTGTTAGTCCATACAACAGTCCCGGAGATCCCTGGAAGAAGTACATTGCAGCTTTCTCCAAAACAGCTGAAGTTGCCGGAGACCTGTCTTCAGTCTTCAAAAATAACAAAAAAAAATTAAAAAAAAATAACCATAAAATGGCTCCATGGTGCTCTTACAGGACAATCCATGTCTCTTGAAGTCAACAGATCCCAAAGTGACTTGAAAAGACCGGCATTTACACCATTATTTAGCTGAAATCGCCACTCTAGCTGTTCATTTCAAAATACATTTATTCAGTGATCACAAAAAGGCAGGCCTTGGAAAACATGGCTTCCGAAAGAGGACGGGATGAATGTGCCTGAAACTGAGCTGCATTTCCTAACCAAACGTGAAAAATATCAAGATAAGAGAGAAATAGTTTTGTAAATTTGAAGCTTCCTCAATGGGCTTCAAGAACTTTTTCTGTCCTTTCAAGAGCTGGAAAAGATTATTCATGCCTTTGTTTCTTCTTGTCTGGACTATTACAATGCTCTTTTCACGTGCCTAAGTTGCTCTGCTATTTCCTGGCTCCAGTTGGTCCAGAATGCCGCTGCCAGGCTTTTAACAAAATCTTCACACAGGACACACATTACTCGGATTCGAGCCTCTCTGCATTGGTTTGCTGGTAGAGTACAGGATTAAAATCAGAATTCTTTTGATCACATACAAGGCCCTACATGAGCTGGCCCATCTCAGTGCTTCTATGTCCCTAAATCACAGCGAGGTCTCTTAGGTCCTTAGGTGACCAGCGACTATTAGTGGTTCCCAAGTCCAGGTGGAAATCAAAGGGAGCTTGTGCCTTTTTAATCATCGCTCCCACCCTCTGGAACTGCCTCCCCCTAAATATGAACTGCAGAGACTGTTACAGGTTAGCTTGGTAACGCTTTATTTTCTGGGTCCGCAATTTCCTAATAATTTCCTAGAAAGGAACTGTTAATTTCATCGGAAGTTTCCTGGAAAGAACCATTACATTATGCACAAATTATAGGGAAAATAGAGAAAGATTTCAATGGTAGTTGGGAGTTGTTAATGGACTTTTCAAGACAGCACCATGAAATTGACAGTATCTTATCAACTCACATTTTCTATGTAACTTCTACATCATTTCATGGTTCCTGACTTGCTTATGTCATGAAGAACAGCTTAAATGAGTGCATCCTCATCAGAATCAAACTCAGAATGCCTTTATTGGCATGACAGGTCTACTTGTGTTGCCAAAGCACTCATAGAGTTTTACACATGCATGCAATATTTAGAAATATACTTAAAGAACAAATTAAATAAGAGTAAACAACCACACACACATAAACAGTAAAAAATTTAACAAATGACCAGATTTTTCAGCATTACTGTGTTTTGACTGGTCAATATTCATCATCAGTCATGTTCAACATTCATATTTGTTACTCGGTTTGGAAATTGTGACATAAGTGTACAGAACTTTCAGCAATATCAACGAAATGTCTCTTCTCACCAAATACTATTTTAGATTTTTCTTCATAGTATATGTTGATTCAATCACCAAACAGTTCTGATTGGGAAATATTTAGCCTCTCATCTTCAATCTTTTTGGTTGCAGTATGAATAGAAACATTCACGACTCTCTGAACCCATGTCATGGTCTCTGATTCAGTACTGTGTTTACTATCTTCATTTTGTCTTTTTTTAGATAAACTATTCTGTTGGATTGTGATTTCTTACCACAGATTTATTGCAGCTAAGATTAGGGTGTATTTTGATTCCTTGAGGCCAATTACAAATGTGTGGGGTTTTATTTTCTTTATGAATTTGGTAGTATACACCTTTGAGTCGAGTTGTTCCAGGGGGTCAGTAACTAGTGATGAGTTAGCTTGTGGTGTCTTGTACTGGTAAAATCATGGCCAGACTGGAGCCAATCAAGGA
This sequence comes from Centroberyx gerrardi, assembly GCF_048128805.1. Classification (NCBI taxonomy): domain Eukaryota; kingdom Metazoa; phylum Chordata; class Actinopteri; order Beryciformes; family Berycidae; genus Centroberyx; species Centroberyx gerrardi. Next base: position 1,992,633 of record NC_136014.1, read on the forward strand.
GCACAGTAATGATGTCAGACCAGGAGGAAGTCATCTTTAAGCGCTGAGTCCAATGCAATTCAAAGAGCAAGTTGCTGCAGAGTCAAAGAGAGGAGCCTCAGGAGGTCAAAGCCTTCAGAAACCTCATTAATGGATGGATGGATGGCTGAATGACTGGCTGGTCGGCACACTGGCTGCCTGAATGACTGGCTGGCTTGCTGTTTGGCTGGCTGACCCACATGTCTAGGTTCTCGTACATACAGTTTCTGCTTTTGTTCCAGCAGTCTGGCTGGTTGGTTGACTGACTGTCTGTCTGGCCGACTGTCTGGCTTACCGACTGTCTGGCTGACTGACTGTCTGGCTGATTGGCTGCCTGACTGGCGGTGCCCCACAACCATTTAATCTGAGGATTACTGTCAGGACTGTATAGCTGTCCAACTGCCCTCCCCTGGGGAGCTGGAATCTCAGGAATATAACAGCTAAAGATATAATGTGTGTGTGTGTGTGTGTGTGTGTGTGTGTGTGTGTGTGTGGTGGGGGGGGGGGTAGGACTTTAAGGACGTATAGAGACCATTAAAAGCTATCATATAAATACATAAATGCATGAACACAGCTTCAGCCTTAGTACACCAGCACCCTTCAGGCTTCTACCTCTCTCAACCTGTAAAATCGCATCATCATTTTAATATCTCAAAGTTTTACTAACCAGGTTTTACCAGTCATCTCCCAGACCCATGTGTGTTGTCTGACCATGGTGACGGCAGTGTTAGGGCCAGCAGCCTGTTAGTTGTTGTGTTGACTGGCTCTCAAAGACTGTATGTGTGTGTGTGTGTGTGTGTGTGTGTGTGTGTGTTGTGGAGACACTGCAATTGTCTGGTTAGCCATGGTGGCTATCGCTGTTCATGCTAACTACCCAATTCTTCTTCTAACTATTCCAAAAAACAAAACAAAAACAAAAAAAACGCATCACTTCCTGTGTGCCAGAGGATTTTTCCCAGGAAAAACGTGTTTAGAACAGCAAATGTAAAAGCTTTCATGAAGTAGCTAGGAGAGTTGAGGACTGTCTTTAAAGGACGTTGAACAACATATTTAATGAGATGGTGGATACACTGAACAACAACAGCCTTTGATCTCTCTGAAGTGGTGTTAAAATAATAGAAATGAACATGACTTTTACGTTCCTTTAACCCAGGGTCACCAAGGGTAAAGGCTAGCTCCAGGAATGGATGAGGTTTGTTCAGATCTAATCAAGAGTGTCATAGGGGTCTTCTTGAATCGCTATTTGTCTGGTCCATCTAGTTTGCCTTGGGTGTCCCAACCACTTAGCTCCAAGAGTCACTTTTGATTTACCCTTGCCTGTGGTCACAAGCTTTGGGCATTGACCAAAAGACTGTGATTGTGGATACAAGTTGCCAAAATGAGGTTTGTCCTCATTGTGACATGAGGTTTCTCAGCAGGGTGACAGGGTGAGGAGCTCAGCGATCTGGGTGGAGGTTTACTGGGCACGACCGACTGGGAGGAGACCCTGGGGCAGACCCAGAACATGCTGGAGGGACTACATCTCCCAGCATGCCTGGCAAGAGAAGCTGGACCGACTACATCTCCCAGCATGCCTGGGAGATGGCCGACTCTCTTCAAAGGAAAGCAGCTAGTGGCTGCTCAAAAAGTCGCTAGAAGTCGGCAGATGACGTCTTGCACGAATTTGTATATGAATATATTTGTTACGCTGATCCTGCTCTGCCCCCTCTAACAGGGGCTGCACATAAAGACATAAAGTTGCCAGGGGGATCTTAAAAGTTGCTAAACAATCACCTCACGTGCAAGGTCAACTCTGGTCTGTGACTGGTGGTGACCTCTTCCTTCTGGACTTGGGCTAATCCTTCAGTAAAACAGCCCGGGCCTTGTCTGGTCTGGTCTAATCTGGTCTGGTTTGGACTAAAAGTGCTTACTGCTGTTTTTGCTGAGTAGCCATTATACTTCTGTCTGCCCACAGGTTTGTTTTGCACCACCTCTAGGGAACGAATCATTTTGTTTCAAGCCCATGGGAAGTCATTGAAACTATAATTTGGCTAATCCCCTCTGAACGCCACATTTAACTGTTGCCTTCTTTCATTTACAACAACTTGAATGAGCCCCCCCCACCCCCCCATCATGTGTGAACATTGGTTGCTAATCACTGTGCAGCTGATCTCATTAAAAGATCTAGTAAGGCGAATAAAAGACATAATCTGTCTTCTCTGCGCATTGTAAGGGTAGGAGGGGAGGCAGTGGGGAAACAAAACATGAGAAAAGCATTTATTCAGTAGACTTAGTTGTCACTAAACCTTCATTGTTTTTTATTCATTCAACTGTACATCCAAGCATTATTTTCACTCATTTATTAATGCACTCATTCACTCTAATTTAAGTTAAAAACCATTGATTTTATGCAAGGGCCAAAAGGCCAACAAAAAAGGACCATAGAAAATCACGAATGCACTGATGCCAATGTGATTCAGCGAGCCTTTTGTTCAGAATCCACAGTGAAGCTTGCATTCACATCTTCGGGGTAAATGCTGCATAAATCAGACACATGCATGAAAAATCAGAATAGACCAGCTAGTGGATAACATACAGCAGTGTATTGACACCCTTTTCATTCAACATCCATAACAGCTGGTGGAAAGTGTCCTGCTATTATTATATTACCCTCAAGAACTCAGTGTGTTCTAACCTTGCGAAGACTGCATTAAATCCAAAGTAGCCAGTAGCCTTTACCCCCAATGTCTCTAATAATAAGTCTGGACCTTGCCAGCATTCTGTTGTTGGGCTAAACAGCTAAACATAATGCCCTATTCATAGTGCTAGTCTCCCATGTGATGCTCTCTTGCACCCAAGTCTCATACACTTTATAATGAAGAGAGAGGGGGAGAGAGAGAGAGAGAGAGAGAGAGAGAGGGATGGGGGGTCTCTTTAGTCTCATGCTTCAGTAATAATTTGTCAGCCGGCATGAATGGACTCCTTCATCAGTGATGGAGACAGCAACAAGCAGTCTGAGGGAGGTAGGTGTGTGTGTGTATGTGTGTGTGTGTGTGTGTGTGTGTGTGTGTGTGCGTGTGTGTGTGTGTGTGTGTGTGTGCGTATGCGTGTGTGTGTGTGTCTTCAGTCTCAGATTTGAGTTTGCTCTAAGCCTCTTGTACCCCAGATCACTCCTTTGTATGGGCCCACCATAGGCAGTTCCCCAGGAGCCAATCAGATTCCACATAGTCCATTACCTCACTCTCTGATGGTGGCCATGCCAAGTTGGACGAGCATCCACCCAAAAAATACTTCTTTGAGAGGAGGAAAGCAAAGAAGAAGAAGAAAGGAGTGCCATGCTGTAAATAAAAAAAAGTGCAACTTAGAACCTTTAAGGGTTCTTTGGCTGATCCCTGCATGAGAACTGTTTTAGATGGAAAAAAAATGTCTGAGCTCTCACAAAATGAATACATAGATACCTAATAAGTTGTTAGTGTATGTTGCTGTTTACAGGAGATGGACAAAATTACAGAGACACCACATGAAAAGGCATTTTAACTTTGAAGTAACTAAATCACAATTTAGGGAGGACAAATGTCATAGAGCATCAGTCAAAACTATGTTAATGTGTCAGGAGGACAGTCTGCAAAATCATGACAACATATGGCAAACAGACAAACTGCATCAGCAAAGAGGAACAGCGGTGGCAAATGGAAGCTCACCATCAAGGACAGATGGACACTTAACAGGATAGTTGTCAAACAAACTACAGACTTAAAAATTACCACTTCTATGAGACGGTCTCAATAAAATGTTAGTATAACAGGGATGCCATTCAAAAACTGCTTGTATCCAAGGCCAACACACAGAGATGTATAGCTGTATAAGGAGCATTAAACCTGGAGCCCTGAATATTGGAAAAAGTATTCTGGTCTGATGAGTCTTTCATTCTTTCTCCTCCATCCAGACGGGTTTACGTTTGGAGAAAGTCAAAGGAGGAACCCTTTCTGGAACCCCATTTTTTTTAGTGTGTGAGCTCTACTGTATGAGAGCTGCTCTCTAGGAAGGTAATGTGTGTGTGTGTGTGTGTGTGTGTGTGTGTGTGTGTGTGTGTGTGTGTGTGTGTGTGTGTGTGTGTGTGTGTGTGCGTGTAGTCAGTATGAATGAGTTGCTGTGTTGGATGTAGGCCAGCTATAGACATTCTGGCTGCAGTGTTCAGTCTTCACTGCCAATTAAAATTTCACCCAGAGACAGAGAGTTGTACATTTCCCATGTAAAACTGGAGTAAAGCTATTGTGTGAGAACACAAAGCTCTGATTATTGTGGAAGTGATGAATTTCTGAATGGGCACAAAGAATGGCGGTCAGTAAAAAATAAGTCTCATTATTCTCTGGTATAGTATGAAGAGAATAGACATTGCTATCATTGTTTTGTGTGTGTGACAGTTATGAAACAATGTTTGAAAGATGAATAAAAAGTACAGCAATGGAAAAACTGGTAAGATTCGGCACTGTGATGTCTTCACCCTCTCTCTTGAGGCAAATGACACTTCTTAATAAAAGAAAGACTGAAGGAAATGTAATGTTGATAAGGAACTGTTTTTTTTTACACTATGGGGGGCTTTCAGGTAATGTAGCACTCCATTGGTGCCCATATTGGAGGTGCTCAGCTCTTGGTCAACAGTGGGCAGTGAGCAGCTGATTGTGTCTCTAAACGATACATCTGATTGATTTTGTGTTTAGATAATGTCAGCCTGTTAGCTAGCTAGCCATAGTATCTGGGGTAGGTATTCCACAAAGCGAGATTACCGGTTAAGCAAAGCTTATTATTTTAGAAAGCCAGTTAACTGGTATTACAATCCTCCGACCCAACTGAAATGCAGTGTTTTCTCCTAAATTCCGCCCCGGCGGTCTCTCATTATGAGTCAAATCCAAAAGAAAAGTTCTATTTTTTATTAATCTATCACAATTCAACATAGGTTACAGTTGTGCCAAGGTTAGGCTAGTCCACTTAAAATGTAGAGCTCTTTTTTTTACAGCACTTTGGTCACTTTCTGTCATTTTTAAATGTATATATAATGTCTATTTGCCTACTTACAAAACAAGGTCTTACTAAACTACCCTAGGTCTACTAGGCCACAGTCTATAGTAGACCTAGAGGGATCCGGGACCTAAGGGGATCCGGGACTGGTTCCCCTGGCCATCCATGGAGGCCGAGGTTAAGGCCATCTGCCAGCGCTGCCTGGTCTGCCAGCGGACCACTGCTGAAATTGGCCAGGGATCATGAGTACATCCTGGTGATGGTGGACTATGTGATCCAATATCCAGAGGCTGTCCCCCTCCACGAGGCCAGAGAGTTGTTCACCCTCTTCTTCCAAGTCAGGATCCCCAAGGACCTCCTGATGGACCAGGGCACCCGCTTCATCTCCCGGCTAATGGCTGACCTGCAGGCTCCTCCAGGTAAGGGTCAGGGCCCCTATACTGTGGCGAACCAGTGGACCAGTTTCTGGGTGTCTTTTCAATGATCCCTGGCCACACCAAACGTCATCCACCACAACATCCAGGCCCCGCCAGGAGTAATGGTGCCCTACCAGGTTCCTGAGGTTCCTGAGGAGGGGGAGGTGGAGCACATGAGGCAACTTGGGGTCATCAAAGAGTCCATGAGCCCATGATCCAATCCCGTGATGGTACTGAAGCAGGATGGGACACCCCGCTTCTGCAACAACTTCTGGAAGCTGAACAAGCTGTCCACATTTGACAGCTACCCCATGCCTCAAATGGATGAACTGGTAGAGCGTTTTTCATGATTCACTTCTACCATAGTTTTGACCAAAGGTTGGTCAGGCAGGTGCCCATCTCACCCGCAGCTTGGCAGAAGATGGCCTTCAGCACCCCCAGCGGTCATTTGCAGTACCATGTGCCAAGTCATAAACATGTATATCAGCCTAAAAAGGTGGCTAAATTGAGTTTAAGTGAGTTTAACCTTCACTACATCTCTGGATGTATGTAGTCACAATGTGCCTGCTGAGTTAGGATTGTTTTTGTCTCAGGCAAATCCAAAAATCTAAAAAAGGGGTTTTCTGGCAGCACCATGATATGGAAAATTTGGTTGGGACAACAATTTGGTGCTTGATTTAGTTCAAGAGTTCAATATGAATTCAATGAAGCATACCTAACTGTAGGGAATCATCAGAAAGTGCTACTGTGACCAATGCCAACATACTGAACTCTCCCCATTGCTGTTTTACATCCCTTTATTCCTCCAGCCATACCTCTCTTCTGAACAGATCATTGTCAGAGAAAGCAATAATTCCCAGAGAATCCAAGACCTTAAGTTGACTGGTAAGGCTTAATGACTTATTTCCCTCAGTCCATCCCTCCCTCCATCCATCCAAGTCTCCATCCATCCATGATCCATGCAGAATCTTCATCCCTCCCTCCTTCAAGCGCCCCTCCATCCCTGGCCTGGTCTGTTTGCAGGGTCAGTGGGTTTGCCCCCAGAGAGGCCTGTACGGGAGGAATGGGTGGAGGGGCGTGGCATGTTGGTTAATGTCTTTGATCACTATAGGGGTCGCAACCCCTTTTATTCCACCTGATCAACACTGTACTGACCTTGTGGTCCGACCCCCAGCGGACAAACAGCTGAGTCTGGGGCTCAGTGGAGGGGCTCAGGGAAACCAGTTCTTCCTCTTCCCCATCCCTATTCCCTCACTCATTCATTCATTTTCTGGTTGAAATTCCATGTTTTGAATGGTTTCATTTCCCCCATATTGCTGTAAAACTCAGTAACGAAGTTAGCCCAGTAAACATTTTGACGTTGAATAAATGTTGTTGTGACGACCTTTTGGAGTGCCTTGGATAACTTGAATAACTTTTTCCACATTTCTGTGTTTTGTCTTGGTCTTCTTCCCGAGTTGTTAAGCTAAAACTGCTTTATCAAATCAAAAATTAACAACAAATGATTTGACTGATTTGACTGCTTTGAATACATAGAGCTCTCTTTTTTCCACATGAATACTAGAGGACCCTTTTTTATCCATACAGCAGCCAAGCCTACAATCTTTAAAGGTGCTCAGTGTATAATTTTTAACCATCAATATCATTGTCAAATTAGTAGTGATACCGCGGTAAAATTACTGTAAACAAATGAGACCATGGTGGAGGTGATTGGTTGCCTCTATCTCACATCAGTGGTATTTCTAGTGCTAGTGCTACATATTCGAAGTGATTATTCCATCTGCCTTTCACCACTATTCATTTTATTACATATTATTGTGATTATTGATACAGGAATCTCTCCATAACCACCTGCTATTGCCAGAAATTCTGAAAGTTTCAGCTCCAGAGGGTGTTGTTCAGATATATCTAAATATATCTAGCATCAGGTCATTTCTAATGCAGCCACTAGGCTTTTGACTAGATCTAATAGAACAGAGCATGTACTGTAACTCACATTTTAGCAAATTTACAGTGGGTGCCTTAATTTTAGGATTGATTTCAAGATTTTATTGATTACCTTTAAACTTACAATGTACAAGAACACAGTCTTAGATCAGCTCACAAAGCTCTTTAACTCTCCCTATGTCAAGGCTGAAGTCAAGAGGTGATAGAGCCTTTGAAATCAGAATCCCAACACTATGGAACAGCCTGCCAGTCAATAAACATCAAGCTCCCTCTGTAGATGCTTTTAAGACACTGCACAGAACTAATTTTTACAACCTTGTGTTTTTACTGTTAATTATATTTTGTCTCTATTGTTTTTTTTTGCTTGTTTTTATTTCAGTGATGTGTTTTGAAAGGTGCTATATGAATATGGATTATTATTATTATTAATAGTAGTAGTAGTAGTAGTAGTATATTTGTATTACACATAATACAAGTAACAATTCCAACTACTACTAATGTGTCAAGAACATATTAAATAGAGATGTATGAATAAAAGTATGAAAACAAAATTTGAATTACAGCAAAAACAGACAAAAAAATGACTGAAAATATGTATGGTTTTATGTACTATACAAAAATCAAGCTATATGCAAATCAGAAAAAATATGGGAATATGAAGAAAACATACTTACATGATGTGCAAAATGTGTCCTAATCACATTAACAGCTGCATTAACAGAATTGTTAATACAACATTTTATAAAACATGAAAGAATTTCCTTATCTGCTACTTAACAGAGTTTAGGTTTAGTTGAAATCAGAGGCAGGGTCAGTCAGTTTGGACTATTAACTGCATCAATGCTGCCATCAGCTGGTCCTCCTTTAGCAGTGCATTGTTCTGAATAGACAATGTCTGCTTTGTGGAGTGCTGGGTATTGTTAATCCATTTATATGCTGCTGTGCTTTTAACTTAATTGCATAGTTGGCCATTGGAGACTTGAGACGTGACTGGCATGGAGACAGAATGTCAGAGCAATGGATAGGAATGTTAAAGTGCAATATTAAAGCCACAACAGTTTTTATTATTTTCATCATGTATCTTGTTACATATAAATCTTACAAGATAAAACATTGTCTGGTCCATTATTTTACATTCTTCAACTGCTCCCTCCCCCAATGAGTTCGATAATTTTCTTGGCTGTCAATAATAAGATTCCTAGTAAATGTATCTGTATCTGTATCTTTTTTTCATTTAAGCCTTCTGGTAACATTCCTAATATGTAGGAGGGATCCATTATCCAACAGTGAGTTTAATCCTAGAATCTCTTTGATCTCTATGTTCTGCCAGTATTCTGATCATTTGGGGCAATCCCACAAGATATGAACATGATCTCCTACTAAGCCACAGCCCCTCCACCATTAATTGCAGTTTAAAAATAGTTTCACTCCAACATTTACCAACACGGGGCGTCGGGTGTCCTGCCCACCCACCTCTCCATCCAATGCATGCTGGGATAGGCTCCAGCCCCCCCATGATCAGCCTGGAAAAAACATAACACTAGAGAGGCTAAGCTGTTGTCAGTTTTGAATTTTAGAATTAAAATATCTCTGCTTTCTAAATGGTCCTCCATGACTTTTCCTAGACCTACATTCTGTACAAACCAGTATTGTTATATTCTCAAAATCTAAAAGGTAACAGTGGTTATAATTATATTTACCCCCTTCAATTGACAACATGTTGACCTTTGCTTAGACCCTCCATTGGCTATTCTAGTGTTAAGCAAGTAAAGAGAATGAAAAAATTAACAAATTTACCATTAAATCAAACTGATGAGTTTTTCGAAATGATGAGTTTTGTCTGGTGAACAACCAAACATTCAGTGTTTCTAACTGATATTATTAAGCCTGATTTAAACATGATCTAATTTGTCTTTAAGGAGTTTGTACACAAGCCTCTTAATCCCCTGACGATGAGTTGAATGTGTGTGTATGTGTGTTTGTATCCCAGCGTTTCGTTCCTGGTGGTGGTGCTGGTGTGTGTGTGTCTGTGTGTGCATGCGAGCGTGTGTGTGTGTGTATGTTGTACTCTGTAGGTTCCTACCAGATGTCAGTCTAGTCAGATTGAGTCAGCCTTCAGGGCCAGTTGACCATATGCTGTTTAACTCATCAGTCATACAGTTAGCAGCTCAAAGCATGTTGCTGCCTGAGCTCTCTCTCTCTCTCTCTCTCTCTCTCTCTCTCTCTCTCTCTCTCTCTCTCTCTCTCTCACACACACACACACACACACACACACTCATGAGGGCAAATATAGTTTACACAGGAAAAAGAGAGAGAGACAGCACCCCCCCTCCCCTTCCCTCCCCACACACACTCACACAAACACATAGAGACAGATGAATGGCAGCAGCCGTATTATTAGCGCTGCCTGCAGGCATGACTTTGCTAAACCAACAGCACCAGACCATTAGAGCCATCTGAATCACTGCCTGCCTACAACACATGTCAACCAGGGTTAGAGCACTATATGAAGCTGATATTGTCCTTTTATTAAAAATCAGACCTGGTATAGTCTTATATGATTGATATGATGAGTTTAATTGCATATTTATTGTGGAATTGATCAGTACACTGGTTGTCTGTGGGAAGCCCTTAACCTGAACTCATTCTAATGAGACATTTCGATCAGATTTCACGCAAGAATGTATGAATATGTTTTATTATAAATACTATCCTAGGTTTCAATGGAGAGTTTTACTGTCCCAGGTTATAAGTGCTGTTTCGGAGGCTTTTCCATCCTGGCAAGAATACAATTCTGGGGGAAACACTGATTTTTTTTTGTTTTGAACAATGTTTTAGAATTTTTTGGCAGATATTGAATATTGACACAAAATATCAATTTAATCCAAAAATATCAGTATCGGCCTTCAAAAACCCCATATCGGTTGAACCCTATTTTAGAAGTAGATTGAATGAAATTTTTGAAATGTCAAGGCCTCATAATGGTTGCAGACTGTAGGCAGCAAGTGTATGCAGAATATAATCCTGAATAAAGAGGCAAAGATCTAAACTGTATCTGATTGATACCGTTTGACTCTATGGTAGTCCACTTGGCTGGAGAGTGGCCATGGTTGTGGCCTGGCTGGTTCATTCATTAGTGTGATTGTGAGGCCGGCTAGCCTCTGGTAAATCATGACAGTGTCTGAATACACTGAGCTCTGCTGCATTTGTGAATCTGCCAATGTGAGAATGAGTCACTTAGATCCAGAGGATGAGACTGGTAACCTCAGGAGACTCAAATCTGGTTGTCTACCAGCTGGCTAAAAAGCCTTGAAAATCTGATTTCCTGTTTCCTCTGTAGCGTCATCAGGTTCATGTAGCGACAGTAGCCAAAAAACCTTGGAGAATTCACTAAAAACCGTTTGCCAATATAGAGGTTTTGCAGTTGTGTCACAAATGTCCTATCAACCTATCAACGTCTGGCTCCATTATGGAGGTTCATTGGAGAATTGTCTGTGCACAAATAATGTATTAACAACAAGGCTAGAAAAAGAAAGATATCTGGAAAAAAAATGTTGTAGTGTAGATGTAGGTCAATTCAGTAACGTAACACATACAATTGAATAGTCTGATAAGGTAAATTTGTTATTTGTAGGTTACTGTGACACAGTAAACTGTCTTTAGCCCTAGTCTCTACTCCAAAACACTCTGAGTTGTAGCTTGAGAAGAGTCAGCTCAGTTAACCTGAACAAACTGTTAGCTAGCTAACTAGCCAGCAGCATAATATAGCAAAGCAACTGATGTTAATGTTAATATACCATTCACTATTAACGTTAGCTTCTACTAGATTAGCTAGTGTACAAATCAGATGTGTTTACAAAAAGACATTGACCAGATACTATGGTTAGCTAGCTAACAAGCAGAAATTAGCCATGTCTTTTCAATTCTGTTGAGGCGACCAAGTTGTATGTTTAGAAACCCTGTTCACAGCTACTGTTGCACAAGAGCTGCGGACCTCCAATATGGCCGCCAGAGTTTGTACATCACCTGAAAGCCCACTATACAGCGATGTATAAATTAGTTTAGTCCCATGCCATATCTGTAATTTATGCTGAATTTTACCATGTCCTTTCAAAGCCAGGACCTTTCTCCAAATGGAAAAATATACCTCCATTTCAAGGGAATGCAACTATTTCACAAATTCATGTTCTGTGTAGCCTATGGTGATATGTGTTTACCAGATCAGTTCTCTCCCAAAGCCAGGAGACAGAGAACCATGATTGTACATATTAAATCTGTGATGCCATGCTGTGCACAGCATGGAGCTGCTGCACTGACACTGAATGGGAGACAGATTTTGTTGACTTCATATTTCAAACTAGAAAAAAATCTCTTGTTAATTCTCGTTTCTGGCTAAAGTAGATATCTGATAATCTTCATTTGGCTAATACAGACTGAACTCTCCTAAAGCAGTAGAATAGTAATTTCAGTATATTAATTTCAAAGCTGAAGTGAAGCGTTATTCACTTTTAAATCCAACCAGAACAAGTCAGCCTACATGCCCTTCATCCATGCAAGGCTCAATGGGAAAGCTCTGTTATAACTGTTAATGTAATAACTTCCCATTAATTATATAAACCATTAATGTAATAACAATTTGCAGCAAATAGTATGATAATCATGTTAATGTAATGAATTTTGCATTAATGTAAAAAAAGTTACCTACCATTAATGTAGTAACTTTTTCCCTGTTAATGTAAGTTCATATTGGTATGTAACTATTATAACTATACATACACATTACATTACACAATACATTACACTTTTATGTAACTATGACATTATAGGCTTTTATTGCATTAACAGGAAGGTTGAAATTGTATATTTGCAATGATCACCAAAGCCCTCTTCCATACATATTCATCCCTTTTTCAGATGTAGCATTATAGTCAATAATCAAATTTGTAAATGAGTGACAGTTGTGTATTGAATTTTGACTATTATTATTATTATCAGTTATTTTATTACATTTTTTGAAACCTGAAAATGTCAGCCTTCTCAGTAATGTAACCCCATGATTTAATTAATAATTTAATATGATAATAATAATTTAGTAATAATTGAATTAATCATTATTATGTGAACAGGATAAGATAAGATAATCTTTATTACATTAACGTGACATCTATTACGTTAGCAGGATTATTACACTATTCACTGAAAACTGTTATTATGTTAATAGGAAGTTATTAAATTAACAGTCGTAACAAGCTCTTGTCAATGGGAATACAATGTTATGGTAAGGAAACAGAGTTCAGGGTTTATGAAACATACAGACTGGGGCCTCATTTCTAAAAAATGTTCTTGAACTTAATCTTAAACATTCATGTGCTCACATTTTTTAAATGGACGCAAGCAATATTTATAAAATGGGCTGCACTCTTTGAAAATTGAGTACATCTGTCTTATGCACCTTCAATTATGAATCACAAACTCCAATTTGAACAAACGCCAATTTTGTCCCATGATTGGAACTCAATTAGTGTCATGTCCTATAAATAAGCTTGGTTGAGAAACACAGCAATTATGCTTGAAAAAAAGGATGAAGGCCAATTTCACAGAGGAGGAGATTGATTCCCTTCTTACAGAGGTAGACTCACGCACTCTTTTTGGAAGCCTCAACAGTGGGGTTACCTTGCATGGCAGTTGTATTATGGCTGCAGACTGGGACTAACCCAGCTCAAGTCTAAGGCAAATGGGCCAACATGAAGCTTCAGGGTAAGAAGAGGATCTCTGTCCACAAGTCTAGACTAAAGTCAACAGTGGGAGGACTTGAGGCACCCGAACTGTCTCCTACCAACCGGTGCATTGCCTCTATCCCAGGACAAATGTGTCACCACTGGCATAAGTCTGGATGGCGACAGTGCTTGCTGGAAGAAGGTGGTTTAAGTTCATTCTTTGTGCCTAATCAAAGTTGACAATAACAACAAATTGGTTCAAAGTGGTCTGGCATAACCAGCAGGTAATGTTCGTACGTCAAATGAAGACCTGACGTAGGGCTGAGATCGTTTCCATGTCAAGTTCCACATTAAGTGAAATTCTATAAATAACTATTTTGACATGACTTTCTGTGTACGCTCCTCGTGAGATCAAATTTGATCATATAACTCATTCTATAAATGAGGCCCCTTCTGTCTAAATGCTACAGTTGCTTTGTGTATGTGTGCGGGGGATAATGTGCCTGATGTAATGTTGTGCTGAGAATACCAAACACCTCTGTTGAGTCTTATTCACAGTGATGCTTACACTTTGTCATCATCTCAGTTACATTACGATGCGTGACGGGTACTTTTGCATGTTCTTCCTAAATATTTTACAACACACAACTACTGTTTGTTCAAGCAGTCTTCGTGTCTGTATGTCACATGTCATTTAGCGTCATTTTTGTCCAAAGCGACTTACAATAAGTGCAGTTTGTCAACAGTAGTGAAATCAGCTGTGTCACATTTGTCTTTCTTTCAATTGATCTGTCTTGTCCTCCATGCTAATGCTGACTCAGCTAAGCTGACTAAGGCTGTGTTCACACATAGCGTTTTTTTGAGAAATAAAAAGCGGATCACAATAACGTCATTTGATGTTAGCTGAGTAGCTGGCTAGCTCGCTAACTAGCTGGTTAACACTTCTAGCAGATGATACAGTGTTGTGCAACAAACAAAGGCTTACCAGATTCCCAATACACGTCCAGTATAATCCCATACTGCCTCTATATGATCAGTGTTGCGGTAACTGAAATTCACTTACAACGGTGACCAATTTCTCCACCAGCACTTTCACCATCTTTGTTGTTGTTATGGGAAACAGCTAGCCTCTCCTTGATCATGATTGGTTGGCTGAGAAAAAAGTGGTTCACGTCACCCGGCGCTTTTCTGAAAAGTTGAACATTTTTGTGTGCCTTGCACCTGCCTTCCACCCAGTGCATGCTGGGATAGGCCTCAGCCTCCCATGACGCTGAATAGGAATAAGCAGGTAAAGACAATAAATGAATGAATAAAAGATCTGTTACATGTGAGGGGAAAAAAATCACAATTGGGACATTTTAAGCTGCAGTGTGAACCAGTTTTGACTTTATAATATTTTAAGTCTTTTCGGACCCAGTCGTCATTCAGTAATCAGCCATTTGGCCCTCAGAGACCGAGTGACAAATCAAAGAACTACTTAAAAAAAATGACAGCTGGGCCAAAACCAGATGTAATTTCCAATGCATGTCCATAATTCATTTGATTTGCTCCAACACCAGCTCGTCAGAGCCGAGTGCAATTATTGCCCCACCCCCACCCCCCACGCCCCACCCCCCACTTCTCTCTCCCCAGGGACGCTCTTACTTATTCCTCCTTTTCCCTCTACCCCCCTCACTCTCTCTCCATTCACCCTCTGCCCCCCCCCCACTCCCACCTCCTCACTTTCCTTTTCTCCCTACAGACAACAGGGTTACAGGATATTATCCAGACCCTGGCCTTTATCTGCTGCTCTCCACATCCACACGTTGCTGAGACAGAAGGCGTATGGGAGGCATCGGTAACGATTTGTTCAGAAAAAATAGCAGCATAACCGAGAAACTTGCGACAGCACCGAAGCATCACAGCCTGCTTTTAAGAGATGGGGTATGGAGGGCTAGCCAGCATTCTTGCCATTGTTAAGAAAAACAGTGAAGATAAAGAAAGAAAGAAAAACTGAGGAGGAAAAATGGTGCCACAGTTGAGAAACTTCCTTGCAGCAGCAAAGCATCATAACCTGCTTGGATCTATTTTTTTGTGAGTGGGAGGGCATTTCTTTGTGGTTAATTCAGTAGGAGGTGCTCACTGAAAAATAAATTCTGCATTTTAGGGCTTGAAAAACTGGTGTATCCCAAAACAAAATAAGTTTTAGGTTCTTGGGATGCATTTCTTTTCGTGGTGCCAGGTCTAAAACTGAGCTACTCAGGGACTCATCAGATTTAAAAAATGCATTACCAACTGGTGATATTTGACTGTCTACAGCTTTTTGTCAAACTGTTGTAGGACTAATGTGTTTGGACATCAGCCAGGAACTCTTTTTATGTTTTATTTTTATGAGTTTGGTGACTATCAGGTGGCCTATACTCTTAACAACAAGAGTTCTAGGTCGTACCAGAAAACGGTTCTTTAGGCTTGTACCATATAGATGAACCTTATAGTGCTGTAAAAGACTGTTTTAGAAAGGTTCTCTGTAGGCCCATACTGAAATGGTTGTACATAAAACCTTTATGGTGTTGTAAAGAACCCTTGAAGAACATATGAATGTTCCAAACCATTAAAATAACGTTTTTTTTTGTTAATATTTTAACCAATCAGAAAGGGAACTTGATTTCATCCAAAAACAGCATTATAAGAAATAATGAAATGTTAATATTTACTATTCAATCTCAGGGGCCCATCTGCTCCAGCCTGGGGGGATGGGGGGTGGAGTGGGGTGGGGGGTGCAAGGAGGAGGTCCTGCAGTCTGGGTGGGTGGGTGGTGGTGGTGGTGGCGGGGGTTCCGAGACAAAGGTACAAAGGCACTGTGGCAGGCCTGTGGCTCCATCTACATGCGATCAATTGGATGGAACGATTCAGCCGATTGCACCCTGCTGCATGGGCTCCCATGACCGACAATAAATCACACAACACATGTGACACATTTCAGGCTATGGTGAAGTCTCTGTCTCTAAAATAATTTAACACCAAAACTTCAAACCTGCTGACATAAATAGACATTTCTGGGGACACAGTGGAGCAGTGACTGATGATTGATAAGATATTATTTGGTCAGTGTGATAAATTATGTAGGTTTTATGTATGTATGTAGGTATTATGTACATAGGAACTCACAACATATTATAATTTGGTCAATAAATTATTTGAAACATGTCACCAAACTATCAGCTTAGAGGCAACAGTGGTCCTTATTGCTCCCTGTTTTGTTTTTTTTAGATTTGTCTTCCAAATAGACTTGTGGAGAGATTTTTACTTGAACTTTGCTCTTCATTATAAAAATAAAAACCTCAAGATCACATTTGGACTCACTTAGGTTTCAGGTAGCCTATGGAGAGTGCCACACCTTTCATAACCCAACTGACTCGCATGGCTCTTGTCTTCCCCACTGAAAATATAACAATGAAAGTGAAACTAACCAGCAGTGAAGTAAGTGCAGGAAGTTGAAAAGTGATGGAACGATATGCTTATCTCACAAGTCCATATGCGATATGGGGTTCACAATTCGATACAGCCAAGATAGGATGTAATAAATAAAAGTTCAGTGACAACAAAGTATGACTGTGCATAATTATGTTTATTCTGAGCCACAAATCTTTCTACCAATGGCATTGGCTAGAATGTAAACAATAATTTTAAAATGTCATTACAAAGTGCAAAGAATTGGATGGAGAGCTTGTGAAATTGTTAAAGTTAAATTGCTTCTCATTTGTGATTACTAGAGTAGAATAAAATATAGCTAATAACGCAATTCATTTTTCTGACCCACGATATGTATTGTCACATTTTTGCATCCCTATAAACGAAAGTATATGTTTTTCAGTTTAATCTGACCAGAAAGAGTCCTATATAATCCTATGTGATCATCATGATTCTTTTCATTTGTGTCGCCTGTACTCCTTTGTAGGCTACTCTGTTGATCATGCTGTAGCCCAGACTGAAGGTTAGACTGAAGGTTAATTAAGTACCAATGTCATTTTAACATGTAAAAACCCGCCCAGACGGACATGTGGAATGATACAGGGAAAACCAAGAAGAGCGATAAGCAGGTGGAATGACGTGAGAAGAATTAATTCAGCATGTAAAACTGCAGCCGTTTGGTCCCCGCTGAGCAGGTGTCACCTCCTCGCCCCCCTTTCCCTCCCTCCATCCCTCCATCCCTTTCATTTGCGTTGCCTCTAAAAGCCTATCCTCCACCCTCCAGCACCCCTTAATCCCTCCTCCATCCTTGCCTTCCTTCCATCCCTCCATCTTCAACGCTCCATCAGGTGCCCCTCTCCATCCCTTTATCCCTCAATCCCTTTTTTTTTTTTTTTTACCTTCACAGCCTATACGCCCATCTCTCCATCAGGTGCCCCTTCCATCCATCCCTCCATCCCTTTTATTCGTGCTGCCTTTTCAGCCTATACCCCCCCCCCCCCCCCCCCCCCCCCCCTCTACTCCACCCCTCCCCTCGGCCAGACCGACCGGATCGCCGGCTCTCTCTCTCTGCTCTCACTTTCCCAACGACCAGAGACGGCAGCAGCAACAGCAGCAGCAGCAGCAGCGGCGGAGAGTCTGACGGCAAATCCCCCCCTTTACCCCCCCTCCCTCGCAACCGAGGAACCGGGAGCAAGGCAGCAGCTCGGGAATAAAAAAAAAAAACGCTCGGACCTGCGACCGGCTACACCGGCTACCCCACTGGGAATCAGTGCGAATTATGATTTAACCGAATGCGACCGGGAGGGGGAAGAGAGGTGATGGAAGCGGCGAGGATTAAGACGCGGATGTCGACGGAAACCGAGCGCCCGATTCTGCCCTGATTGTCGGAGCGGTTGGCGGCAGCAGCAGCGGCGGCGGCGGCGGCAGCATCACTCGGGGCGGTGGATGGAGATGCGTTGTGAAGGCGGAGTGATGATGATGATAACAGCTGCTGCAGGGTGCCGCATTGCCTGGCCGCTGTGAACGATGCCGGGGAGACGGTGATGCTGTCGTCGTCATTGTGCTACAGAGAGAGAGAGAGAGAGAGAGAGAGAGAGAGAGAGGGAGAGAGGGAGAGAGGCTTTGACATGGATGGAAGCGGCTGTCTCTCGGCTCTGAGCTCAGGCTGTCCGGATCAGCAGGTTGGATGTACAGCCTGAAGCCCGGAGAAGCCCAGACTGATTCACAACATATAGCCTATGACGGTAAACGGGGGAGAAAAAAAGCATAAAGTTAAATTCTTGAGGGCGCAGGTGGAATTGCAATGTTGCTGTGGTTAGAAGTGAATGGCCCATATGTTGTTGATGCATCATAGGAGCATCATAGCAGCAGCATCTTTGCCTGTTCAGGGTGGATTCCCGTCTACAGAGCGGGCCTGCATCTGAAGTCTGATCAGAAAACTCTAAAGAAAACACCCCTGTACTTTCCCCTCTTTGTTTGGCTGTAACATTTGATTTTATTCTATTGTTCACCTTCCATTGGAAACTGGTTTGGTGTGGTCCCGGTGGAAGGACACCAGTTGGCAGGATGACTCACTTACAGGCTGGCCTTTCCCCGGAGACCCTGGAGAAGGCCAAGGTGGAGCTGAAAGAAAACCCGGAGACTTTACACCAGGACATCCAGGAGGTCCGGGACATGATCATCACCCGGCCAGACATCGGCTTCCTCAGGACAGACGACATGTTTATCCTTCGATTTCTCCGGGCGAGGAAATTTAACCACTTCGAGGCGTTCCGGCTGCTGGCTCAGTATTTCGAGTACCGCCAGCAGAACCTGGATATGTTCAAGAACCTGAAAGCCACGGACCCGGGCATCAAGCAGGCCCTGAAGGACGGCTTTCCCGGTGTGCTGGCCAATCTGGACAGATACGGCAGGAAAATACTGGTCCTGTTCGCAGCCAACTGGGACCAGAGCAGGTAATGTGATGAAGGGAGGGGGTCGAAATGTCCGTGGCGGAGTTGGAAATATACTTCATCTCACCAGTTAGTGACCTACAAAGAGAAACAGAGCAGATAGAGAACAGAGAATAGGCTACTAGAATAGAGTCAGTTCTGTATGAGCTCTACTGTAGTAATGTGAGGCGCTGGGTTGGGGAGCTGTCCATTCAGCACCACAAAGTCAATGTGTAACTCTACCAGTTGAACCATCACATCATCCATCTCTCAACGCTACAAGTACTCCAAGTGTAATTTAGTGCAGTGGTTCTCAATGTGGGGTCCGGGGACCACCAGAGGTCCTTGAGGGAGTTCCAGGGGGTCCCCAGCAAATTGATCAACTGTTAACTTCACCATTATTTCTTTTGCAAGAAGTTAACACAATTAGAGAATGTAGAAGAATGACTATTTTGATCATAGTTTCACTGTTATCTCTCTACCTACAATACAGATAGTCATGGAATTCTGGAGAAAATCTAACAATAAGATATTCTCAGATTTGTGTCCAAGAGACAAAATCTCATCAAACGGGGGTCCATGGCTCTAATGTCCTTGATATGATGATGATGATGATGATAATGATGATAATACTTTATTGTCAGATCCAGTCTGAAATTTTTCTTGCATCACAGCAGCTCCATTTGCAACATCACAGAAAAGACAAAAATTAAGACAGGGCACAAAGATACATACATTCAACATATCATTACAATCACAAAAGGCAATATTCAAGGCCCTTCAACGTACATTTGATCTGGGATTAAGCTCTATATTTAATTTTAGGGTTGACTGGTGTACAAAAGAGTGCTTCAGTCTAACCCTATTAAATCGTGGAACCCTATATCTCGGATTTGATGGTAACAGTTTGTATTCACTGTTCAGGACGTGGTTGGGGTCAGAGACGATGTTGTTGGCCAGCCTTAATATGTTATTATGGTAGGCTGATTCATAGAGTTTCTCAAGTGATTGGCCTACGATCTTTGAGCAGATTTTTATTTGGAAAAAAATTATATTTTGAAAAAGGTTGAGAATCACTGTCCTAAACTGATCATATTAAAGTTTAATAAGAAACATTGGTAGCTTATTAGCATACTTTCCAGCATGCATTGCATTTGACTCTCCAGAAACCCTTTCTGGTTGGATAAAGTTACCAGATGGAGACCTGTTATGTACCCTACGTATGTTACATGAATTGTAGATCTATCTCTGATAAAAATGAAAATAATGATAACCATGATGAAAATTGGTATCTTGCAGAAGGCAATAGAAAACAGGATAAAAACAGTAATGTTGAATAAGACAGTAAAGTAGCCCAGGCTTCAGCTGGGTGGAAACACATACGGACATGGAGACAGCAAACAGCATAATAAATAACACCACAACATGGACACCACTGAAAGCAATTAAAACATGCAAAATACATCAGGCAGATTTATCTACTCGCTTCTCGGCACGGCATATAATAATTTTATGACACATGAACAACTGACACTAAAAACCTCCTTACTAATTAAAGAATAAATAACACCGGAAGGCAGTTCATTAATTAGTGGATTCCGCTGATAAACGCTTGTCAACATGACTGGAACTTATTGTCTTAAGTTCCCTCAGTGAGTTTTACGACATTACAACAACTAATGATCTCTGACACAACTATTCTGTACTATTTCAGTCAAACCAAAAAAAGGCAGCAAAGAAATGTTTTGAAGTCTCTGTACCTTAATATTGACAGTGATAATGAAACGATTGGTCTTTTTCTCCCAGATACACATTTGTGGATATACTGAGGGCGATCCTGCTGTCGTTGGAATCTATGATTGAGGATCCAGAGCTCCAGGTCAATGGCTTCATCCTCATCATCGACTGGAGTAACTTCACCTTCAAGCAGGCCTCCAAGCTCACTCCCAGCATGCTGCGGCTGGCCATCGAGGGGCTACAGGTAAGAAAACATATAGGTATATGCAGATTTATGGAGTATAACCGCCTCCTTGTCCCGCCATAGCAGCGCATCCCCAACTATCTAAGATGGAAGTCCATCCACACAGATACGGATGGACGAGTCCTAGTCCAAGTAGTTGGTGCCTGAATTGAGGAGCATCGGTCCAAAAACTGTCTAATTATTTAATGTGACAAGGAGAACAATCTTTAATACGAATATACATACAGGCATGCATACATAGCCTACTTGAATATGCAGCCAGTAGGCTTGGGCGATATCCAAAATTTTATATCGCAAAATCGTTCGGTCGTTTTAGTTTTCTGCTTTCTTCCCTTTTTTTTGTTTTGTTTTTAATTGTATCTCTTCTAAATCAAATTTCTAGACTATTAATAATAATAGTAGCCTAGAAATTTGATCTTACTTTCAAGAAAAATCAACGGGCATTTGGTGTAATTTGCTCACTCCTGCCATTTCCAGGAAAACCGGCTGATTGTGGAAAAGGGAACCCACTTGAAATAAAATGACACTACAGCTATGATTATTTTTGTTTTTTACTATTCTACCACTAGTAGATTATGGGTTTCTAAGTTGAAAAGTTTGCACAATTGTGATCTAAGCAACACATGGTGCCGCGGCCGGGTGAGGTGGGAATATTATCCGTGGTATTCGATAAATATCGCAGTATTCGCGAAATATCGCGATATTCGATGTTGTCAAACAGCTGCCCAAGCCTAGCACTTAGTATGAACAGCACAAAAAGGAAGTTGACATATTTAAACATGCCTCTAAATTCCCAAACTAGTGTCCTCTGACTGCAGTTACACAAAAATATCCGTACTTTCCTTTGAGGGATTCCATCTGAGGGTGGAAATATACTTAAGTACACTCAAGATGGACGTCCCAAACAGGTTTTATGGACCAGGGTGCAACAAGACTGCTAGGATGCAAGATTTTCACTCAAGTCTTCGAGGATGTTGGGTGGCAACAGCTTGTTAAACTCTTGTCGTGCATGTCGACCCAACAATACATTGTTTCAGTACTTTTTAAGGCTGTTGTGGGGCTACTGGTGTAGCATGATTAGTGCATTATACATCCATTGTCAAGAGGGTGATAATAACAAAGCAGGCAAGTCCCTACCATAATGGTTTTTCTCATCTGCTGAATTTACATACAATGCATTTCCAAGAAAAAATCCACAGTTTGGTCTCCCTCAAAGCTATTGCTATAGCTACATCTGGAGTCTTCCTTCACTCTAAAGCACCATTTTTCATTCACTGACAGTGGCGGAACAAACCTCCAGACCCGCCACATCATCCACTCAGCAGTCGCAAATATTCCACTTAGGAGCAAGTCAACCACCGTGTTAAAGCAGTGAGCTTGTTTAAAGAGCAGTAGAAGGGAATAATGACATTTCCATTTTGATTACAGGCCGCTGTGTGATTCTTTCAAGGCTCGTTCGGCAGGTAGATGATGCAGGAAAAACGATTTCAGCGGTTGTCAGTTTGGTTTTCTTTAAGCTCTTTCTTTTTAAAAAAAAATAAGTGTAGTTAGTCTGCTGTCACCCAGTATTTCTCACATAGTCCAATTTTGCAGACAGTACATAGCAAGGACAGAAAACAGAAGAGAGACAAATGCAACAATGTGACTGGGATTTGAACCTGTGTATCCAATGTTTTTCCAGGCATGAAAGAGCATTAGTCCAATCCATCATCAGGCCACCTTTTAAATGAAGTCACCGGAATTAGCAGAGGAGAGGAGGCTTGCAGGCAAAGCGTATAGCTGTCCTCTGGTAGCCTGCCAGACCTCAAAGGAAATGTCTTACATGGAGGGGGGAGGAGGGGGGTGGGGGGTTGTTACTGCTTTCTCAACATCCTTGTGAATCATCTGTCGATTCGTCTCCGACTCCATTACTCAAAGTGAAATGTAAGGGGAAGTGCTTCTTTGCCAAGTGCAGCAAGACCCAAAATTGGTCTAAAAGATTGTCCGAGGCACATCTGCTTTCATTCCATGAACTTATGATATCACTTCATTAGACCTACATACCTGAATGTAATTTGAATTCACATACAACTGACCTGTCACATATATTCATCATTTATTTTACTGTTACTTAAGTATGTTTAAGTATTTTACCTAGCTGTATTTTAAATTGCTTCCATTAGAGAAGACAAGTTGTAGTCTCTCCATAAGCATTGCATCAGAAACTGGCCAATGGTAAATTGCATCTGCATCAAACCTCTTCAAGCATATGAAGGAAGTTAAACTGTAACATTAAATGCTCAATTTATTCATGATATTAGCTTAGTTAACAAACATCCAGCTACAGTATAATAATAATCTATATAACACAGTATAATTGTTTGTGGTAGCCTGGTTGTTGCTAGCTAGTTGTATAGCTAATAGCAAAAGACACATCCATATAGTAATTGAGTAATGGGAATGGACATTTTATGTTTTTGGTGTCTTTTTTAAATCACAGATCAAATAATGACATGAATATGAAAATCTTATTTTTACAACACTGAACATAGTATTGTGCTTTTGCACAACACTATCTTGTGCTTTATGCATTACATGAGAAAGATCATATGGAACATTTGTTTAGGTAACTCAGTATCCTTTCCTATATTCCTATATTTTAAGTTAGTTATTTTTTACGCCAGTAATTTTACTTATAGTAAAGTTTCAGCAAAATGCCTGCTTCCACTTGAGCAGGATATTTTGGTACTCGTTCCACCCCTGCCACTTTCTCTAAATATTAGTTTTCTGCACTGTCAGGAGGGAGTTGAGGCGGTATGTTAGCAAGGACAAACTCTTATCCTTTCAAGACCAAGGTAGTGGCTTTAGACACAAGCCAGCGGATCAGTGTGACGAGCCCATATATAACACATTTCTGTTAGGTCTCCAGACGCAGATTAGAGCCTGAATTATTGATAGGAGCTATTAGCTGCAGCCCTGAGTCATTCTCAACTGTGGTTCACATGAATGGCTGCTCTTCATTTGAATAGAAAACAAAAGAAAGCGTAATGGAATAACTTGTTTTTGGTTTGATTTGATTTGATTTGATTTGATTTGATTTGACACATTAAGCATAATGAAATCATCAGGAATGTGGCAATAAGTCAGAGATATAAAGATAGCAAGACAGATTCAACACCAACGCACGCTATCCAGGAACCATTTGTAACATGTATCTGAAATTCTCATGACACCAGGGCCAATATCAGCATCGTACGTTTGAATCTGTTGGAACAGATTCAACATTTACTTTTCCCCCCTCTGTACAGTATGTTAGAAGAGACGAATACTGAGTACACTAGAGCCGCGTCTGAGTCATTTCCACTGTAAGAGACAAAATACTGAGATCTGAAACACTGGAAACAAGCGCAGTGAGTCATTTCCATCGGAGCAGATCTGATTATGAATCTCCAAACCCAGTAAGATCTGAGTCACAGTCATCTGAACGGCCCTAACCTTCACGCTGTAATGTATGGGGTATTAAAATAGAAACATGCCTGTCTCAGAGTTTGTCTACATGAAGGTTTGATGCAGTTCAGCGCGCGTAAACCTCCATAGGCAACAGCAACTTTAAATTTCCTGCTGTCCTTGTTTCTCATTGTGTCCAAAGGTAGATTTTCCTTTTGAGAGAACAACCACTTCTTCCTGCTCAATTCTGAATTGCTGCTCATATCTGATTTTTTTTTGTTCATATCTATTCTAGGATGTAACCCATATCCCATAATAATATGAACTGACAGTGATGTGCGGAGCAACAACACATTCCGATTACGGTATATTAGCCTTCCGGTTTCGACTGAGTTGAGGCATCAAGACGCTATTTGTCTTTCATTTCATTGTTGTGTCTCGTTGTCCTCCATGCTAACACTGACTCAGCTAAGATGACTAAATCATGAAGACTATTTCAGGTGAATGATGTAAGATTTACTTATTGTCATGGCAACACTGACGAATTCTGATTTGAGCGTTCAAATCCGAGTCTCATGTAGGTCGCATACCTCGGGATCTGATTTTATACCACATATCCATGTGGTTCAGATTACAATTGAAGCTCTTCATGCCGCTTTTTGCTCATCACACTGATTAGAAAACATCAGATCTGTGCCACGTGAGGGGAAAACAAGCAGCAGTGTGAACAGAGCCCAGTGGCCTTTGCTTGACCCTCTCCACAGTGTGGCTTTCTTATGTGCTGCTTAACTGTTTGTGCGCCTGTTCTTCTTAGATACATACTCAGTTTTCCCAGTTGGTTGGTTGGTTGGTTGCGTGTGAAAAGCCTCTTTCCACTTATGTCTCTTTATTTCTTCATAAAAGAGATTATAGTGGAGAGGCCAGAGGAGGTGAGACAGTATAGGATAGGATTCAAACCCATTGAGTCATAATCCTCCAAGATTACACGGTTGTAGTGGGATTAAAGTTTCAAGTCTGCAAACTGCTTTTTGGCTGTTTCTTCGCTGTCAAATTTGTTTTGGAACTGGTTTTAAAGTAAGGTATAGGAAAATACCTCATTAAAATTGTATCTGGTAGAGTTGGCTCTACCATTGCTGCTTTTAGGTGATAACCTTGTATCTGCAAATAGGCTTGGGCGATATCCCAAATTGGGGTGATATCACGATATTACAATATATATCTAAATATCTAAAAAATATACAAAATACATATTATATCAAATATCAGCCCAAGCCTTTCTCCAAAATGTCAACATTTCACATCTTCAAACTGCTTTTTGGCTGTTTCTTCTCTATCAAGTTTGAAAAACTTTTCGCAACATTTCCCAACTTAAGAAAAGCAGCCTTACTTTTACATTGACACCTACATCCACCTAAACTCAGTTTATCACCTTTTTAGGTTGACATAAATGTTTATGAGGTAAAATCATAAGTAGTATCAGACTGATTTAAGTAGTCTTTTAAGGAGAAAGCTTAAATTAATGCTCTTTTGAAAATAATAATGTTTGTTCATTTTGGTGGTTGTTTGCGTTATGATGATTGCTGACTGGAGGTCAGAGTTTACCCTCCTTTTGATTTAACACCATAGACGGTTGACAACCATGTATTTTTCAGATTATCCAATGGGTTTTGAAAGGGTTTCATAAGCCCAAGAGTCATGACATTTTTTCCAAAACACAGAGCACCATGTAATCTTTCAATCAAGTAAAAACATGATAATCACATAAAATGGAGTTGAAAGGTTTTCGCCCACCATCAGGGATATGCTGCTTCGGTGTTTTTTTGTTTCAGAATGTGTTGAAAGTGGACTTGAGAAAGTGAAGCATCCTGTGTCATGTGGGCGTGTTGGTTCTGAGGTAGCAGATGTGAATCATCTTGTTAAGGCGATCTGTCACAGCCTGACACCAACTGACCTCAGATCAACTACCTGCCACTCACACTGATGAATGAGCTGTCCTGCATCTCTGACAGTTAACTTACTGTATAGTACAGGCCACTGGACTGACTCACTAGTCCAATTCTATTCGTTTAACATATAAAGCTGCACTAGTTAAGAGTGTTATGTAAAAAATCCAGCCATCTTATCAGTCTAAATCATGAAGTGGGACTGCAACATTCAAGGTTAATCGGCAAACCGATAGTGATCTCACCCTTGATCAAACATGGTTCTCATTTTAGCCTGACACAAAAACGAAGTTGGAAGGAGGTTATGTTTTCACCCATGTCTGTCTGTTAGCAAGATATCTCAGGAAGCTATTAACGGATTTGGCTGAAATGTGGTGGAGAGATAGCCCTTGGCCCAAGGATCAGTGGTGATTCATCGGTGGTGATCCGGATCTGGGATTCGCGCCATTAGGCGATTTTCGTTTTTTAGTCATAACTATTATGTCTGACATCTGGGCCTTCCATGTCAGCTGCTAAACTCTTCTCTTCTGTGGTTCCTCGGTGGTGGAATGAGTTACCAAATCGCGAACACCTTCTCACCTGATGGACTGTGTAATTACTAAAAAAAAAAAAAAAATCTTTATCTGCCTCTATGCACTCTGTGCACTGCCTCTTGGCACCTTTGTCCTGTCGGACTAGAACTTAGCTTTATGGCATTTACTCTCGTTGTTCTCTCCTGACTAGATCCTTGCTTGTGTTGTATTAAAATCTCATATGTACATTGCTTTGGATAAAAGCATCTGCCAAATGAGAAATTGTAAATTGTAAATTGTAAACAGCATTGCATTCACATGCTATTTTGTCAGAAAATCAAACCCAAACAATAAACAAACAAAAACTGCAGCAAGTTGGAGAATTGTTCAGTGTTGACGTGTTCATAATGAGAATACAGTGGCTCTGCTTCTGAAAGCCTCCTCACCCAGCATGGAACATGGGGTTGAGTTTTGTTATAGAGCACCACGCAGTTCTGTGGTCGTCTTACAATGGTTTTAAT
Organism: Centroberyx gerrardi; assembly: GCF_048128805.1. Classification (NCBI taxonomy): domain Eukaryota; kingdom Metazoa; phylum Chordata; class Actinopteri; order Beryciformes; family Berycidae; genus Centroberyx; species Centroberyx gerrardi. The sequence continues at coordinate 2,019,994 of NC_136014.1, forward strand.
GGTGTGTATGTTGTGTCTGTGGGCGTGTTAATGAGTGCGTGGGTCTGTGTGTGTGCAGCTCACTTTATGATTCACTAAGGGTTATGGTTTGTTTAAGCCTAGTTAACTGCCAGATGGGAAGGTTTGGCCCTAGGGACAGCACAGCAAGTGCCAGAAAGCTTAGAGAATCAAAGTATTTTTAATGAAAGTATTTAAAAGACAACTTTGTGCATTTGTCTGTGATTGATGCCTTTTCTTGGCTCATCTGCATGGTCCTGATGCAGTAAAGCCCACTCATCTGGTGCTCCAATACGGTATAAATGAATGCTAAGAATTATTTGCAGCTATTTTTTGAGCCAGGTCTGCTTCACCCTCAAGGAGCTGAAAACTCATCTATTGAGGTGGATTTGGTACATTGCTGCTTGTGAGTGGCCTCAGAATTTGGGTTAGAAGGGTATATTGGTTTTGTCGATATATAGGGATGATATTGGACTTTTATTAATTATCAGACATCATCCAGTCAATGTGGTCCACCTCTGATGTGATGGACGTTCCTCCTTTTTTTCCTCAGCAGCTTCAGTAGTGTTAGTCAGTAAAATCTGCAATGAAACCTGCCCCATCCTGCCTTAAGGAGCTGCTAACCCACCTAAAACAATTTCATCAGTATGGCTTTCAATGTTTTAGTGTCCCATGATGGTCTAAATGCTGTTTCAGAGGCTTTTCCACCATGACAAGAAAAAAAGATCTGGGGGAAATGCTGAATACTTTGGAATGTTTTGGCATGAAAATTGTCAAATTTAAAGATATTGAATATTGGCACAAAATATCAACTATCAGCATAGTTGTAGTCCAACAATAAAGCGGTCAAAGCCTACTCAGAGTAATACCTGAATTGATTTCACTGTGCTCCATTGCCGGTTTTGTGACCCTCTGTTGAAAGCCTATTCTACTACTGTATCTGTAGCACTGTACTATTGTATATCTGCAAAACTATATCAGCATCAATGAGAAAACTTTGTCCAACAACAACAACATTTAGTGCTGTAATAAGAATAACCAGTGCTTCCCCACTGTGCCCCCCCACTTTTTAGCACTGTGGGGGTTTCTGTACAAACCAGTATTGCTGGATTTTCAAAAGCACAAAAGGCATTTATCAGTACACAGGATATGATGTTACTAACCAATGTGCCATAATGCACGGTGAGCAATCATATAGAGGCTCAATTCAGAGTTTAACAGAATGATATACTACCATGCAAGTGCCTACCATAACAAACATCGGGCCAAACTGTCATAAATCTGCAGCATCGTAAGACAGGCAGCAACATTCACCAGCATCATTTGGTCCGGACTTTAGGACCTTTTTGCCAAGTTCGGATCATTCTGGCAGGTGTGAACATGGCATGCGGACTCGGGTGTGGACCAAAAACTTGCAAAAGGTTCGCCAAAAATCTGCGGTCTCTGTCCTCTTCCATTCAGACTATGGTGTGGATCATTTTGGTGTGAAAACAATTTCGATAAAGTCCCACCCAAAGAGAGGATGACAGAGGAGGACGATATGTGCGCAATGATTTAGCGGGTTGTTTGAGTTGTTTTTAGCCAAATTACAGCAAAGAGGAAAGAGTTTCCATCTCTTGTTTGGTCGGTATTGTAATCGCCTAGCCAGAAGCAAGCATCATTCACGATATTCTTTTCTCTTTTTTTCGCCACAGTTGGTAAGGAGCCGCTATTTTCCTTCAGTGCAAAACGCCACATCCGCCACCTCGGTCAATATTTTACGAAAACAAACGTATATACACTCACCTAAATTATTTGATCTGTCGTTATACAGATTTTAAGCCCTGAAATCTCACTAGAGAAAAACCTACTGGCTGCCCCAGAGCAAAAGCACGTGCGATGCATCACAGAGGATTACGTCATCAAATTAAAAGTCCCCCAGAATACTACAGGGTGGTTCAATGGCAAGATGTAGCATTATAATGTGAAAACGCCATCTGGGTGCCATTCTAGTTTGATTTTTTTGTACTCCCACTAAGATATCTGTCCAATAGGTCAGCTTGATGTGAAAAGAACCGGACCAATACAATGTAACAACGTAGCAAACTCTTTTTCGGCCTTTAAGCAGACTATTATGGTGTGAAAACGCCCTTAAAATGCAAATATGTGCTGCACAAAAAGTGAGAGAAATACATTTTCCCACCATTAAATAATTATGTTAAGGAGGCATGACTGGAAACAGGTAGTTACCTTCAACTCCGGCGACCTGCATTCAATTCCCAACTCATGCCAAGACGTTTTCTACTGTGAGTGAAGTTTTAATTCTTCGTGAAAGTTTTTCTTATTTAACCATGACCAAAACCTTACCCTAACTTTAAACAAAGTTGTTTTAGTTGCCTAACCCTAACCAAAGTTTTAGTTGCCTAAACCTAACTATAACCTTAACCCAAATTATATTATTAATAATATATCATATAATAATGTATAATAATATAGTGTATTATTTTATGGATTGTTATCTTAATTATATATAGCCCCTTCAACTGATAACTTGTTGCTGCTCTCTTAGATCCCCCAAATCCATTGGCCTTCCTCGTGACATTAATACATAGAATACACAAAAGTCATATTACCTTGTAATATGGAAAAGCACATGACTCATTAACATGAGCATTTATATCATATTCAAAGTAGTAGAGTTCAGGTGCGGTCGCCATGAACGCACCAGCAGCGTGAATGCCAAGGTCGGCCCCCGGCTCGTCAAGCAAGACATACAGCATGAGGCTTGGTTTCACTCCTCTCCTCTTTTCTGTCTGTCCCCTCCGGTCTCTCCACCCCTCACTTCTGTTTTCTTGATGTCTTACCCCCCCCCCCCCCCCCCTCTCTCTCTCTCTCTCTCTCTCTCTCTCTCTCTCGCTCACAACATTATCATCCTCCCTCTGCCCTTTATCTGTCCTTTCCTCACTCACTTTATTGTCATTGTTTATCAGAGACAATATTGGCAAAGCAGTTTACATGATGTCAGTTTTCCAAATAGCAATAACCAGCAGCTTATACATACAAACCAAATTGAGATGATTCATTATTTGGTTTAAAACATGACCTATACAATAGTACATAATCAGCAATATCTATAATAACTATTAATTATTTGGTTTAAAACATTTAGTATACAATAGTACATAATCACTAATATCTACAATAGCTATTAATTATTTGGTTTAAAACACGAACTAAACAATAGTACATAATCACTAATATATACAATAACTATTAATTATTTAGTTTAAAACATTAACTATACAATAGTACATTATCAGCAATATCTATAGAAATGTAAAATAATCCAAAATTCCAAAATGTAGAGTACAGAAATCAATCAAAAGCCTTCAAAATCTCTTTCTCTCTCCCTTTATCTTTGTCTTTTGTCCCTCTTTGAACCCTTTAGAAACAGCATCTTCCCTGTCAGCAGCCAATCACATTGGATGATGTAAGTCCCCCCCAACCCCCCCCCCCCCCCCCCCGCCACACCCTCTCACTTGCTTCGTCATCCCTCCTCCCCCCCCCCCCCCCCCCCCCCCCCCCCGCTAAGTTGCCACGGCAACATGTCCGACCGCCACGCTACGTGCTCGCTCCTCTCCAGATGGGCTCCCTTTTGTGTGTGTTTGTGTCAGTGTGTGTGTGTGTGTGTGTGTGTGTGTGTGTGTGTGTCTGTTTGCAATGACAGAAACACACTTTTCTACCTCTCTTTCTTCCAAGATGCTGACAGATCGGCTGCCTGGTTGACTGGCTGAGTGTGTGTGTGTCTGTGTGTGTGTGTGTGTATGTGTATGTGTGTGTGTGTGTGTGTGTGTGTGTGTGCATGTGTATAACCAATGAATTGAGTCCTTGCTACCAAGAAAAAACTGTTGAAATTATGTCTGCGGTGCTAAAATGTCTCTGAAGTGAAAATAAAATGGTCAAATTAAAAAAAAGTTATATTTTTGAGCGCGTGTAACACAATCATCCATTCCACATAGTAGTGTAAATGTATAACAAATATAGCAAGTTCCACATAATACTAAAAATGTCACTATATATATATACTGTATATATATATGTCACTCAGTATAACTACTTTCCACAGTTCATCTTGCTTTATTGCAGTTTAATCTTTTTTGTTTTTTCTTCTTTTAACCTCTTTTTCTCTTGATTGGCTTTCCTATTTTAACTCTTCATTATGTATTTATTTTTTATGCCTTCCTGGAAAGCACTTTGTAAACTCTGCTTTTAGATAAGTGCTATATAAATGAAGTACTGTATATTATAATTGCTATTACTATTATCTGTATGGCTTTGTCCTTGTTGATTTCTGACAAATGTGAAAAGGTAATCTATTTAATTTCTATTTATTTATCATCTATTTGTCTTTAGCTATGGGGAGTTCCTCTCTCTCTCTCTCTCTCTGTCTCTCTCTCTCTCTTCCTCTCTCTCCTTCTCTCTCTCTCTCCACTGATTTTATTGACTCAATATGCCTATTTAGATTACATTAACATATACCAAGGTCCCTGTGGATTTAGTCTGCATTAGCATTGTTATGTAACATACAAAACCCTCCAGGATCATTGGCACACTTGAGAAAGTTGAGCCAACAATGGCTGTAGAAAATAAATGCCACTGACCTATCTTCTCAGAAAACAGCTCAAACCGTGTAAAATCATTCTTTCATTCGTTAGAGGCAGAATAAATTTGTCTTGAAAGATTGTTTTTAACAGCTTCAAATATGATCCATCTACATCAATAATGGTTTATTTATTTGGAATTTGGGTTTGACTGATAGAGGCTATTTGAAAGCCAATATTGATGCCGATGATATTTTGTGCCAATACTGATGCCGATGATATTTTGTGCCGCTATTCAAGCTTTAAATATGACCATTTTCATGAAAAAAATCCAGGTCTTCAGTGTTTCTCCTCAAATTGTATTCTCTGAAACAGCATTTAGACCATCAGGGACACTAAAACTCTCCATTAAAACCTGTGTTGATAATACTAGTATTACTAGCACTAGTACTACTTCCACTACTGCTAGTACTGCTACTAATGCTTACAATAACAATGAAACATATTTGCATACTTGTGTGGAATCTGACCAAAATCCCTCATTAGAATCAATTCAGGTCAAGATCTTCCCATAGACAACCGGTGTAGTATTGATCAATTCAAAAATACATATGTAATCAATCAAACTGCATCTTATCCATCATATGAGACTGGACCAGATCCCATTTTAATAAAAGGACAATATTGGCTACATGTATTGGTTACACTCTATTTGAACGAATCTCAATGGATTTTTCTGGTTTCATCAGGATTATTTATTATTCACTCTGGTGTGCAGTGGTCTAACTATATTAACCATATTAACCTGACACCTTAACTTTAATACCATGTTTCATCAAAATAAGTTTAAGATTTGTTCTGTTTGTTGTTTTTTCTATTAACCTCCAGGAAGGAAATTGTGAGAGAGAACCTCTTGCTAAAGGTCTCCTCTATATGTCACACCAAGGAAGCTGAATAAAAGTTAATGTGGATTTTCTCCCTCCAAGTCTCAGTACTTTGACGATTAGTTAACTATGCAGTCCAAAGTAGGGGAGAGCAGGGCATGTTGTCACACTTTTTACTCATTGGTGTATTTCTCAGTAGTGCCTTACTACTGACAATATTTTTTTTTTTTCTAGCTATCTTCTCTAAAAAAAAATTACATTTTGAATAATTTACTGGAAGAAAAAGTTATTACTGATGAAATACCTCTTGACAACTTGTGACAACCCTTGTCAGAGCATGTTGTCACACATGACTGGGCATGTTGTCACATAGACAAATGACAATGTATAATTATTTTGATTCCTTTATGAGATAAAAAATTAGAAGAAAAACAAAAAAAATGTCATTATTTACTTTCAGGTATACAAATTGCTTTTATGTTTTTATGTTTTGACTTAGACTGTTATATTCAACATAGGTAACCTCTTATTAAGAAAGTAAACATTTTTGTAATTGGACTTTTGGCTCTAAAACATTTAGTTTCAGAAATAAAGCCATTGAGACAACTTACCCACGTGACAACTTGCCCCGCTCTCCCCTACATCAGAGTAATAAATAACCAATCTTGATGAGGAGCCAAGTAAGATCTATTCAAAAGCAAAAGGCAGCAGCAGAGACAAAGAAATATACCACAAGTGTCTTGATCTATATTGGTCAGATGTCATACATCACACATTTGACTTGAGCTGTTTTTGACCTGTTGCTTTGACTGACAGAATATGATGCTCTGAATTTTCTGAGCAAAGAAGAAAACTCATTACATTTGTGTGTATACATATTTATTATTTTTTACAATCCTTTTTGGCAATTCTTTATTAAGGGTGCCAGCATTTCTGGAGTGCACTGTAGATATGGCAATTCATGATTCATTCATTTCTGCTGCATCTTCTATATCGACAGCTCAAACCACATTTGTAGCACATGTTCTACTTACAGAGTTATATAAAACAGCTTAAAAATCTATTAGTCATACTACTTTTCAAATGTAAAATTTTCTCAAAGCATGTTCACTTGCTATGACCATGTAGAGTGGAGGACTTCTCTTTCTCACCTTTTTAGGCTGTCATAAATCTCTATGAGGTAAATCTATAATATATATCATCATAAGTAGTATCAAACTGATTATCTTCTTTAAAGGGAAAAAGCATCAATTAATGCTCTTCTCAAAGTATGATTCATTTTTGTTAACGTTGGTGTTTGGTTGCATTATGATGATCACTGACTTGACACATCACGGACTATGACTGTTATATGAATTATTATATTAGATGAATATTTTGTAAAGATAAAATTCACGAGCAGTCATACATGAATGTTAGCCATTGGTTTGGTTTTAATCACTACCATCAACTGCTTAGGGACCCATTATGGCAGGGCTCAATCATTCAGCCCCATTATCATGCATGAAGCCAGACAGCCACATTATTCAAATGTACTCTTGTGCAACCAGATTTAATGTGGTCAAAATCCTCATCATTATTAATAACCAGAGACTGAGACTGTCAGGGAAATAATTGGGAAAGAGCAAGAGAGAGAGAGAGAGAGAAAGAAAGAAAGAGAGAAACCTATCAAATAGTATGTATGGTATGAGAGAAATAGAGAGAGAATAAGATACAGTGAGATACCGTGAAGCTTTCAGTGCTCCTTTCTTCTTCAATCCATTCAGTATTAATGTTAATTGACACTTCTGAAAAAGGAATTAGCACTCTTTCATAAATGAACAACGACTTATGTTTTCATCATGTTTATGGCTAACATGTTGCTTCAGCCCAGCTCTTAAAAGGTCTGGCTGCTATCACTCATTGCTCATTTGTTTTCATGTGAAGGCAGAACCAATTTACTGAAGCATGGAGGGAGGCATTTTGCAACAGGGGCTTCGGAAAGGTTTTTGTGTTGAACTGTAGAACTGTCTACACTGTAGGTGGGGAGATACCAGAGGCTTTGCAGTTGCATCAGAAATCTATTAACAACCGCGGCTGGCTTCATCATTAGAATTAGAATTAGCTGTTAGTCTATATAACGGCCTAGAGAGATACATGAAAAAGCTTGTTGTGGTGTCAGTGTAGATCTATTTAGTAATGTTATAAGTAAAGGTGAATGGTCTGATTAGATTTCTTTCCAAATGTAGGTTACTGTGACACTGTCTCGTATTTAGCCCTAGTCTCTACTTCAAAACGCTGTGTTAACAGTTGGTTTTTGGCTATGTTAGCTAGCTAACTAGTCAACTGGCTAATTTAGCAAAGCAGCCGATGTTAAAGAGTAACTTCTCCTATTGGCTGGTCTTTGTTGTACACATCACCTACACAACAGGTGATGTCACCACCTGTTGTACTCTATAGAGGGTGACATCACAGGGCACAGAGACCAGCCAATAGCAGATGACCAGTTCAGTATCCTACTTTTCACCATTAGGTGTCAGGCTTCACCACAGATTTAGGTGGGGTTTAGTTACTCTTTAAAGAGTAAATAAAGCCGAGAAGGCCAGTTCAGTACCCTACTTTTCACTATTAGGTGTCAGGCTTCACCAAAGATTTGGGTTTGGGGTTTAGTTACTCTTTAATGTTAACAGGCAACTACAAGCCACTTCTAATGCTAGCTTCTACTTAGATATGTTAGCTAGTGTGGAAATCAGATGTGTTAACAAGACAGTGATGCAGCTAAGGAGATACCATGTTTAGTTAGCTAACAAGCTGACATGATCTAAACACACATTTCAAGTGAATTATGTTACAGTGAAATTAAACCATCCTTAATTTTGCTGGGAACCCCCTGCAACCCCTTTAAGCACCCCTGGGTGGGCCCAGACTCCGTTTTGGGAACCGTTGGTTTAGCCTACATCAATGACAGCATGTTAGGGATTCTGTGTGAATTCCTGTGGGAGGACAGAAAGCAAGATTATCAGAGGGAGTCAATGGGCCATCAGTATGGTTATTGGTCAGCAAGCAGGCAATGGACCCCGTTTGTTGTGGGTTAAAGGGCTATGGACCAGGTTTGTCCTTGCGAACAGTGCAGTGATTTAAGCCTGTTATCTGTCTGTCTCCTTTCCTCCTGTTATCTCCACAGTCTGATGCCTCACTATCCACTATCTACAGGTCAAGGAGGAGAGGAGCTGTCTAACCAAAGGTTCTCACACTTAGATACATTATACTGTGTAAGGTTTGACAATATTTTTGAAATTAAGCTGCCAATAGCTGATACTTTGTACCAATATTCAAGATCTTTAAACTAAATGACATACTGAATGACAAGTGTTCAGTATTTCTCCAGAATTGTATTCTTGTCAGGTGGAAAAACCTCTGAAGCATTTAGACAATGGGACAATAAAACTCCATATATCGGTCTAACCCTACTGTGGTCTCTTTTGTATGCACATACAGTGTTGAGAGCAAAAGCATTTGGAAACACTATTAGTGTGTGGCTCTTTTGGTTCTTCAAATGAATAATCTCAATGTAGGAGGTTGCCATTTGTATGCACCTGGTCTGTAAAAAAGGACAAAACATATTCTTAATAGATAATTTTGTCACTTTATTTCTGTTTAATGGCCTGCTAGCAATGATCTGAATTGGACCAGAGTCAGATCCAATCAATAAATACATGTGCAGTGCAGCCTATGGGCCAATTAATGACAATGATTAAAATGTCCATTATGTAGGAGACAGAAGTCCTTTAAAATCTAATGGGAGGAGCTTCCACATGAGAAACTTATTGCTCAGGCTCAATTGCACATCTCAATGGTTCTAAATCCTGTTCCTCGGCACAGAGAGCCCTGCTGATTTTCTTTCTAGCCATCTTATCAAGGACTTATTTACACCTGGGACGGCAGGTGTACCTGCCGTCCCAGGTGCACCTGGTAAGGTCCCACACCTTACTAAGACAGAAAACACAATTGAGAACCGCTGGCATATCTGCAAAAAATTTGTATGAGATATGCTACCAAGCTGTTATCGCTCTGTTGTATGCTCCACAGGTTTAATCAAAATCAAGCAAGTCGTTTTTGAGATATTACATGTGGCCCCCCTCCTGATTTTATCATGGGGGACAATGAAGTGTGCCCTCTCTTCCTCCTCTGCTAGTGCCGTGGGCTAAATGCATAAGTCCCTACTGACTGAGTTTCATTTTCCACTCTATGAATAACTCTCTGAGTCCTCCTTTCAAATTTATAACGATATGTTTAGCTATTTGCTGGGGTAAGGGGATCGCACCTTTTTGGCCAGAACCTAAAATACATGACCTAAAAGAGCCCCTTCCATGAATCATGACTGTGCAATGATGAAGATTTGAGAGAAATGAGAAATAAAAAAGCAAATGATTAAAACGCACCACACTGTTTATTTTTGAGGGCTGAGCTATTGCTTTGTGTTATAATAACAAATGAAGTGGTGCTGATTATTATTTCTAAATTAAATCCACCACTGAAGAGATGCTTTGGAAGTTGAAAGTGCTCCAAGGTGTCTCTCAAATCATATCCAACGATGAACTAAATCCATCCTCTTTTATGCTCAGTCCAGAGCCAAAAGTAACATTGTTTTTTCAGCAAGACCTACTGAGGCATGAGGCATTATTGGAGAATATCGACTGCATATTCATTGAATTGATTAAATGGCGAAAAGATTCAACGGGGAGAAAATCCCTCTGTTGTATTCTGGTGGTCCTGAATCTCATCATAAGCAAGGAAAACATTGTTCATTGGTGTGTGACTTCAAGTTTTAGGAGCCTCAGAGTGACTTAAAAGTTATAAGATCAATGTATCTTGGAGGTCCATTGGAAAATTAGATAGTCCATTCAGTAATGCTGTCAGTAAAAGTAAATGGTCAGATAAGTAGATTTATTTTAAAATTTAAGTTACTGTGACACAGTAAAATGTCTTGTCTTTAGGCCTAGTCTCTACTCCAAAACACTCCAAAACTAGTTAGCTAGCTAGAAAAATAGCCAGCATGCTAATTTAAAGCAACTAACGTTAATGTCTACATTCAACTACTGGCTACTACTAGTAGCTATGAAACATTAGCTATTGTGCAAATTAGATGTGTTAACAAGACAGAGATAGTTAGCTGACCAGGTACTATGGTTAGATAGGTACCATGGTGTCATTATCTAAAAAAAAAAAGATCAGAATCAGTGAGTAATCGATCAATTGCCGATTGAAAACAGTACAGGAATTAACCATGTAAATTCCAGACAATTGAGATGGCCTGTTGTCTAGAGCTGAGGACCTCCAACATGGACGCAAGAGGGCAAAATGTGTTATCTGAAAGCCTTCTAGAGCAACTCTACTGTGATTGTCAGTGCGGAAAAGTTGGCTGCAGCTCAACGTTTGTGTGTCAGCAGCCAAAGAAACAAGACGACCTCTGTCAATATCCACTGACATTTCTTTGGACGTAGAAAATGAATGGATTGAAGACTGGTTTCTTCAATTGGGGTGTGTTGGTTGGTCTTACAAGGTTTGAGGAATCAAACCTAGGACAGAAAGAGTGTAATTCCAATATCCCAGGACCATTGACCATGAGCTACATATCATTTTGACTGCTTAGAGGGGTCAGGCATTATATGGTGGGGAACAGGGCAGTATAGGCCAAGTCAGGCCTCTGTCACTGCCGATCTCGATCTCTCCCTCCCTCTGTCTCTGCTTCCCTCTGCCTGTTTGGCAGGAAGTCAAGATCTGTGGAGCCTCGGCCCACCATCTGGACGTTCAGGTCGAATGCACCTAACAGCATACTATCACACACACGCACACACCACTACCGTCCATGGCAGATAATGAAGTTGTTTGGGTTTGCTTTGTTGATCCAACTACAGGCACACAGCGGCAGACATATGGGGCTGAGGGGCAGCAAATTTGCTTTATTCACATAGCAGCCATATCTGATGTTTACTCATGCTCGGGTTGGGAGACCCAGAAGACAGCAAAATCATCTATGTGTCCCTGGGAGATTGCTGACTCTGGTCCTTCAGGGTAACACTTAGCATATACTACATATATACTCATAGCATACACTATGTTGAGTGATAGTAGACCAATAGCAATATCCAAAATAAGAAGCCTGACGTTTTGTAATAAAAATATGTTAGTGGTTTTTATTATATGGCCGGTAGATTCATACATTTTAAAAATGAAATGTCATTAAGTCAATATAACTGATAGCCAGGATTATTTTTGGAACTGTTCCTAGTTGTTTTGTTCCGATAAGAACAAAACAAGTAACGGTTCAAGAAAGTATTCGATTTTGGGGCTTTCAAATTATATCCGGATTCAGGTTTTTTTTGCCTGTTTGCCAATTATTCTGTTCTTAAAATGGGTGAAATAACATGTTACTGAATTTTTGCTATTTTGATAACAACCATGGTGTGGATGGTGCATTAGCTTAGCATTCAAGCATTTCATGGCATTGTGAAGCAAAGATAAGTATGGCTAGTGGGGCGTCCTGGTGGCTAAGTGGGCTAAGGCACGTACCATGTAAACACAATGTCAAATCCCACCCACTACACTACTAATAAGCATGTTAATAAGCAACTCATTAATAGTTAATGTGTGTTCCCTAATCTAAAGTGTTACCATTCTTATTTTTCTATTTATTTTTCAGATTTCCTGTAAAATCTCCCACACAAAACAGCCAGACTTAGAAGCATATCATGTAAATGTACTTACCATTTAGCTTTGGAGCTGCTACAGGTTCTCACTTTGTCACTTTTGAGATAATGCTAGTGGCCAACTATTACTTAACATAGTGGATGCTAAAGTGTTGGCATGAAGCCTACTATTACTCAACAAAGTGGATGCTAAAGTGTTAGCATGGAGCACTGCAGCCAACGATCTACCAGGGACATGTGGATGATTTTGGTGGCTATGTTCTCATTACTTAATGGCTAAGTGGACCAATAGAAAACTCATCATATTGCTTGAAATCTTTAGCTGGATTAAAGCGCACCACAAGCAGTTGAAATTTTTGAAATGATATATAAACACATTTGTGGTTTCCAGGTTGGATAGAAATCCTCCTCCCTTTTCTCTCCTTCCTTCCCTCACTAAGCTGAATAGGCTGAATGGAGCTGGCTGATATTAATAACCACTCTCCTGCAGAGGCTGTTATTGACGTGACCTGTCCTCTTGGATGGGCTCTCCCTCTGAATTTCCTCTCATTTAACACTGTCCTCCCTCTATTACCGTGACTACATGTGTTCAACCTTCTTCTAATCATCGGAAGTGAAAAGAAGAAACAGCAGGAGGGGAGATGGCATAAGACATGGCATTAGAGAATGAAAAAAAAAACAGGATGGAATGAAACTGTACAATTATCAAGAGTTCAAAGGCAGAATACTTTTATCAAACTAGTACTGCTTATCAAACAGAGATAGCATTTTACTCTGTCTGGCCATACACGAGACAAATCTACTGCTATTTGACTGAGCGAATGAGAGATGATAGTTGGCATTTGGAAAAGTAAAAGCCAAAGGAAGTTTCAAGTCTTTTTTTTTTCAGGCAAAAGGTACTTAGCTCTGGTAAGCATAAAAAAAGAGAAAGTGATCTACTTTAAGTTCAACGTTACCTCCAGTCTGCCTCAAAAGTCCTCTCACAAAGAGGTTTTCTGTAGCAAAATAATGTCTTCACTCCAGGCTACACTTTATATTATAAAAAGGAGTGCACTCGAATGGATGTTGTCCCCCCCCCCCCCCCCCCTCCCCCCCCTTTTCCTCCCCTTCACTGGAAGAGAAGTTTACTCATCCTTCTATCAATGGCAACTGACAGGAGCAGAGCAGAACAGAGAGCTCATCAACCTGATGTGCTTTGGAAAGACTAAAAAAGCATGAGAGAGAGAGACAGAAAGAGACAGAGGAAGATGTATATGACCACTACTCATGTAAACAGGCACACACAGAGTAGTAGAAGACTCTTGTCAGATGTTGTAACATCAGCCGCTTGGTAGTAGAGTGGAGACAGACTCACATTCCAAATAATAGGCCAAAGCTTTCCATGCCTGCCTGCTTGATTTCCATATGGCAAAGACAACACTACCATTCCCTCCAGGATTTCAGAAACAGAAATTAAAATAATGCAGGTTAAATGAAAAACAAAGTGACTCAGCTTCATAGCGGTTAATATAATGTATCACAAATATTCTTGCAAATACTGCAAATTCCAGAAAGGACTGATATATCCCTTACAAAAAAGTCACATGTTAAAACCCACATGTGAATTCAAAGCATGTGTTGTTTTTTTAACACATTGCTTTTTCACATGTGAAATTTCCCATTTCCCCTCTGAAAATGACATTTTTCGCAAGTTTTCACATGTGAAACAAACATTGCCGTACGTAACAGCAGTTGAAAATGTGGAACTAAATGTTGACGTGGAGAAGAAAAAAACACGTTTCACGTATGAACTGAAATTTTCTGTTTTTTTTAAAACTGTCAGTCATGTGTCCATAAAGCACATGTGCTTTGAATTCACATGTGGACTGGGTTTTCACATGTGACTTGTCTTTTGGCAACCTTACAAGTACAATAAATTAACTACAAACATTGTTAGCTTTATTTTCACAACCCCCAAAAAACAACAACAAAAAAATACTGGTTTTATGCTCCCACATTTCCACTATACATCTAACACCCATCTTGATAACTGTGGGTGTATCTTTTCCATTTACAACAGAGCTTTGATTGACAGGCTGATGGCCAATCACACACATGGAGGTGACCACACAAATTATGGAAACTGTAAACAGTGTTGGACATGCTGGACAGACGCTAGCATATGAAAGCCAACATTAGCTGTGAATAAGCAGTCCAGTACTTGCCAATGAAATAACCAAGCTCACCGTAAATGTTCCTCTTGGGCTTTGTGCAGGTTGACACTCTGGTATTATACAACGATGACTATCTGCCATGTTTGATTAGTCATTGAAGTAGTAAGCAAAATCATTAGCTTCTCAAAAGTAACTCACAACAGACCGGGAAAAAAAATGCAACCAATGATATTTACCGTAATTCTTGAAATAAATACGTCAAGAATTTCACCCAATTCCAAGTCAATTTTGAAACCACAAGGAGCCAATCCAGATTTTTGTCATACAATGTTTATTTAAAATATCACAAACCCTGATTTTCAATATTAATTCATGCCAATTTATAGCCCAAATGCCTCATAACCAAGCACAAAGCGGGAAAATTGCATTTTTCAATTGAATGAACCTTTAATGTAATAGAGATGACATTATATTAAACCTGTTGTTTCAGTTTTGATACATACTTCAGCACAATTAGTATGCAATACTGCAATACTTTTAAGTAGAAGTTTTTACTTCCACTAGAGTATTTCTACTTTGATCTAAGACAAAAAAATCTTCTTCCTCTCTGGCTCATACTGATCCTGATTCTGACAACCAGTCCATCAGTACCAGAGTGGAAATTATGTCAAAGCTGCCCAGCAACAGGGCTTGCAGTGTGTGTGTGTGTGTGTGTGTGTGTGTGTGTGTGTGTGTGTGTGTGTGTGTGTGTGTGTGTGTGTGTGTGTTAGAAGCACACCTCATGACTCACCAAGGCATAAAGAATCCTTAAGGGGTAGCACTGCTGAAGTAGTCACAGTGCAGTTTTTAATCCCAGTGGACATGCACTACTGAGAAGCAGCTCTGCCTGTTAATGATTGGTTGACTTCATCTGCCTTTTGCTTTAGTCGTTGAGGGGATGCTGGAGCGCCACATGTCATTATCACTGAGTGTCACTGTGTTGCTTTCAACAGAGACACAGCGTTTAACCCACAGTGTTTTTGCAATAGAGTGTCCCCCTGTTGGAGGTCAAAACAGTGGATTGTGACGTTTTCTAGTGGCAGCATGGCAGCAAAATATGTGAACTACACCCATGCACACTGCACATACCTGTTCTAATCAAAACGTTCTGAGAAAGTATACTCAAAATGCCTACTAAATATCTGGCACTATGAGCTCTAAGGCGCAATTCTATTGTTTCCTTTGTACCAGGCAAAATCAAGCCATGTATTTCAACTGGGTATTTTTTACAGGTGTATTTATAGCAAGTCCTGATGACAACATGAGGTTTATGCTATTGTGAATAAAGCATGTGTTTCATGCGTTGAATAAAGTATGACAAAGTAAGTAATGACAAAGAAAAATGTGAATAACCATCTGCATTATGACTGTATAGCTGTAGACCGAAGGCAGGTAATTTTTTGGCACTGACTGAATCAGGTCGGTAGGCTACTACCGAGTAAAATGTTGAGGTAAACGGTGCCAACTTTCGATACTTTTGTATTGTTCTGGTTCAGCCAATCTCTAACCACGACGAGCCTTTACAGAGGTGCGCATTTACGCACAACACAATCTTGCACAATGCTTGGTGCAGGTGGTGCTGTCTCTGTTTTTAGCAATCTAGCTAACGCAAGCTAAAACAGAGGTTGCACCGATTTAAGTAGACATGGCTCATTTTTCAAGCTTCATTGCCTAGCCTAGCCCGACGAGTCAGACCTATGGAATGCTACGTAAGCTACGCCTCCCATAGGGTCTGACATCTACACTTTGGCTAATTACAAAATTCGTCTCCCGGCAGAAACAACTTACAGAGTTACTTTGACTTGACTTTGCTGGTGTGTGTAGGTCTTGTCTCTCTCCCTGCAATGTCTTTACGACAATGTAAAAATAAAGTATGGGGAAAAAAGCAGATTATCTGCGTGTCTCTGTACTAGCTAATATCTTTCCCCAGTGTAAACATACTATATCTTGCACATGAATTTCAAAATAAAAGCCCCCTGTACGATGCCTTTACTCGCACTTTGCAAACTAGTCCCAACAATTAAGTTGATGCTGCGATGTGAGAAATGACAAGACCCACAGAAGCAGGCATACGTTGGTTATGTAGGGTTAAAGGGCACTTTCTCCTAAGAGGAAAATCGGGCAGGTGCCCTGGCACCAATGTGTGCACATTAGGGATGGTAAGATTCACCGATTCGCATCGGTACACCGGCATAAAAGTTCAAGATGCAATTGCCCCGATTAAAAAAGTGTGCACCGGATACAATTTGGGATGAACTCGCGATACATCGGTAAAATCAGATTTATTTATATATAATTATTAGTAGAGGCCCTATGCCTTTATTATTTAGAAATGTGACCAATAATTTGTTACCAATAATTTGATATGTAGATTGATTCCTCCTCTCTAAACTGTTTCTCAAGCGCGCTCTCTCATCTCCACTGCTGTCAGTGGCCGACGTCAGAGGGCAGAGGCTACTACGGACGCCGAGGCGTGTCACATTAGAGATCAACATGGAGGAGGAAGAGGTACACAATCCACCGAAGAATTCCTACAAATCAAATGTTTGGCGACACTTCGGATTTTTCAAGAGAGACGGACAACTGGACAAGACGCATGCAATTTGCAAAATATGCCGTGCCGCTATAAAGTACACAGGCAGCACAACGAACTTAAACACTCACCTGAAGCGGCGACATGAGACGTCTGCCTCCCCCTCCCCCTCCCCCTCCCCCTCCCCCTCCCCCTCGGATTCAGCTCTGGCTAGCCCCAGCAGTACCGTTAGCAAGACTGGTGAGCAAAGTATCGCAACTTTTTTTCACGCCCCGCTGGCTAACAGCTCCACCTGTTCTAAGACAATAACCGACGCCATCGCCTTCTTTATTTGTAAAGATATCCAGCCTTACAGTGTTACAGAGAACGAGGGCTTCCAATACCTCCTCCACATTTTGGAGCCGAGGTACCACATACCAAATAGGAAGCTATTCACCGAGAAACAAATCCCTGTTCTGTACGACAAAGTGAGATGAGAGATAGCTGAGTCGCTGAGCAATGCCCAAAGAGTTGCAATAACAGTTGATGGCTGGACGTCTTGCGCCACTGACTCGTATGTCACGGTCACGGCACACTACATTGATGACGAGTGGGTTTTGCAAAACCACGTTCTACAGACCAGAGTGTTCAACGAGGCTCACACAGGGAATAATTTAGCAGTTTTACTGCAGGACGTTTGCCGCGAGTGGAACATCGAAGACAAGAACCCAGCGCTGGTCACGGATAACGCAAAAAACATGATACTGGCTGGAGTTGGTGCAGAGATGGACCCACATGTGTGATGCATCGCACACACACTAAATCTCACCTCGCAAAAATCCCTGAAGGTGGACAGGGTGTCAGAGCTTCTGGCGAAAGTGAGGAAGGTGGTAACTTTTTTTCACAGAAGCCCAAAAGCAACTGGAGCTCTACGTGAAATGCAGGCCCAGTTACACCTGCCCTTCCACAAGCTAGTCCATGATGTTTCCACAAGATGGAACAGTTCCCTTGACATGTTGGAACGTTTTTGGGAGCAGCAGCCTGCCGTGTTGAACACCCTGCTGTCAAGAAAAATAAAGAGGGGAGAAGGCATGGCCAGCCTGACAGAGGAAGACATGACACTGATCCAAGACGTCATCAAATTGATGTCCCCTCTGAAAGTGGCAACCACACTCCTCAGTGAGGAAAAAAACCCCACCATCTCAATGATCTCCCCAATCCAGGCCAAACTGCAGAGGCATTTCCAGCCAGATGAGAGCGATCTACTGGTAATTTCCCAGATGAAGGAGCGATTCAGACAGGACTTTGATGGTCGCTACACATATCTCCAAGACCTCCTCCACTATGCCTCAGCGCTTGATCCACGCTTCAAAGACCTGGCTTTCCTGGATGACAACGACACTAAGGACATGATATTCATAAAGATAACAGCAGAGGTGGTGAAGATGGATGGAGAGGTAAGAATATACTCAGTATACTATAGCTAGTCTCTCTCTCTCTCTCTCTCTCTCTCTTTTATTTACCTGTGTCTTACTTAAATTATGTTTATTTGTTTAGTTTAAGGAAATCTAATAGCTAGTCTCTGGATTATACTGATTATTGTCAGGCAGGGGACAGTGACACACTGAATGAGGGCCAGGCAGCTGAAACAGAAGGTGACAGGAGCCCCCACAGAGAGGAAGAGACAGGTTTGTTTTGATAGGAACTGCGCCAAAAGGTATAAAACTATGTTGATTTGAAGATGCATGTGTTATTATTGTATAGTAATGTATGTCATAATTTTTGTAGTATAGTATTGACTGACATAATTTTTCAGCACAACTGATAATCCCCTCTTCTCTTCTGTTCCACTCCCTAGATGATGTCCCTCCCAAGAAGAAGACGGCCTTGGACCAGATGTTCGGGGATTTCCTCACTGCAAGAGCACCGATGAAGACCACAAGGGAGAGAGCTAAGGAGGAAATCTTAAAGTACAGAGAGAGGGATTCTTTAGGTCTGAGTGGTGATGTGTTGCATTGGTGGAAAAAACAAGTGGATCTTCCACTGCTTTCAGCATTGGCAAAGAGCTACCTGTCCATCCCAGCAACAAGTGTACCCTCTGAAAGAGTGTTTAGCACAGCTGGTGACATAGTTACAGCACAGTGCAGTTTGCTTCATCCTGATCATGTGGATCAACTAATATTCCTGAAGAAAAACCTTAAAGTAGGACATATGAGTTAAATTTAGTGTGAGGTGAGGTGTTATGACAGTGAGACTGGTGTTTACAGCAGCCTGTGACTGCCAATAATAGTTTACCTTTTTTTTACATTTGTAAGAAGTTATGAAAGACCTGTTTGTGAAAGGTTATTTTTATTTTTTATTGTTCATATAGAAACCGCACCACTGCTTTCTGCTCACTGCTGAGTTAGCCTACCTGCTGAAAGAGTGTTAAGCACATCTGTCTGCTGGCAGTAGTTACGGCACATTGCACTATCTTAATTGTTATTTGCACATTGTTAATCCTGAGCATCCTTAAATTGTTTAACTGTTAATTGTGTGAGGTGTTGTAAAAGTGTATTGTACTGTAAACTGAAGACAGAGAACACTACAAAGGACTTGTGAAAAGGCCTGTTTGTGAAAGGTCCAAGTGTTTTTTTAGAGGTCAAAAAGACAGCATAAATGAGATGCTTACTGAGTTGCAGTACTAGAGAAACAAATATGTAAAGTAAAAATGGCACTTTTTTAGTTAATTTATGATTTGCTGCTTAAGAAATAAAATCAAACTCTCTGTACCATATTGAATTGCATAGCATCATTCTTTTGCATCGCGTTGAATCGCATCGTATCGCGCTGAATCGCATTGTGTTGAATCAAATCGTGTCGAATCGCACTGGATCGCAATAGGGGTGAATCGTATCGTATCACATTGGTAGTTGCTTCATATGTATCTTTAATGTATCGGATCATTGGCAATGCATCGAGATGCGTATCGCATCGGCCTCAGTGATGGAGATGCACATCCCTAGTGCACATGCCTGCTTCCAACATGTTTATCCTCTGCAGGAACGGGGAGGGGCGACAGGAAACAGTGGGATTTATGGGAAATGTGGTCTTCATTTTTAAAAACACAAATAGCTACAGTACATGTAGCACTTTTAAATGTAAATGTACTTGATGATTGAACTGATTCTGATTCTGAAACGTCTCGTTAGCTAAATATGTTGTCCTATTGGTGGCATGGACTCTTCTTGACCCTCTGCCACTGTTAGTTCTCTTCAACCTTTGGTGTTGGTAACTGAACAAACTCAATGGTGACCTGAGGCAAGAATCCACAAATGAGGCACCACTATCGCTCAGTCGTTTAGAACAGACATCAAACAAAATGGTAAAGTGGTTGTGAGCAGGTTAGCTTGGCAACAGTTCATCTGCCCTGGAGCTAGGAGTTCACAACATGGGTGAATTTAGGTATGGCGGCCTATGGCTTATATTTATATATTTTGCTACAGAAAGAAATAATTCAAGAGCACATGCATTACTTGATAACACAAATAATTAATCATGGTCTGATTACATTCATTCACCTCACTGGGTCAGAGTAAGTATCAGAACCATCTTCTGGCCTGCTGACACAGGGACTCTGACTTTTGTGTAATACTGTTTGTGGCATAGGAATTAGTCAGCCAGGAAAAAAAAGGAAGGTAAATGAGTCCATATAGGGAGCTAAATATTGTTATATTGTTGTTTATTGCCTCAAGGCAGATTTAATACTTTAATCAATGTAAAATGAAGACAAGTCCTTTAGATGGGTTTTTGGAAAACATTTGACATACCCCTTGCTTTGCTCTAAAATAACCCCCCTGGATCACAAACCTGTCACTTTAAAAATTCCAGCTTTAATATCAGCAAATGTTTTTCTTTCTTTCTTTCTTTTGCTTGTTTATACAATTGTCTGTACACTAAAAGCATTTTTCCATTTTCTTTATTTTCATTGTCTTCTCTTTGTATGCAGTACCTTGGGTAGGCATTCAATTCTTGGCAAATTCTCTAAAGATGCTAGATGCAGGATTTTCTTATTGTTCACTGCAAAAGCAGTTAAAGTGAAAGAGTAGTTGTGAAAAGTAAGGATGATGACACAATCTAATGCTAAGGGAAAATACAGCACTGAGCAATGAGCAAAGAGTATTGGCGAGCCACTGACATGCAAAAACGCACAATCATGGACAGGTCAAGGCCTTTTCCATGTGGAAATGCTAGATACAATGGTCAAACTCAGTATATTTACATTTTTATTTAAAGAAAAACTAGTTGGAGAGTCAGATTGCTTTAAATAATATTTCAATTATTCATAGACCAATCAACAGTTTTACAGAGCCTCATTAGTTTCTTTCATGTTTCTGTGATCCATATCCTATTTGATGTTTTGGCAATTAGTCTGCAGATTTCTTGTTTTACATCAAGAAACCAATGGGAGCTCTAGATGTATTGCAGGTTTTCTGGTGCATAAAGACAGGTGTGTACCAATGGACTTCAAAAGAGTCAAAATCTGCGTATCGTAATGTGAGGTTAGACATGCCTTGATTTACATATTCATCACCTCAAGGTCTCGTCTTGCAGGGGGTTTTGTATCCTGACAGTAACTCCAGGGTTGGAATCAGTGGTTTGGGGCAGGGCGCAAAAACCAACTTCAGCATCTGGACTGGACCCTTACTGAACCTAATATGGAAAAACTTGAGTGCAAAATTAGTGAGCCTTACTGGTTTTCTTTGTTCATTGCACATGCTATATGCCTTTGTTGATTGTG
This sequence comes from Centroberyx gerrardi, assembly GCF_048128805.1. Lineage (NCBI taxonomy): Eukaryota > Metazoa > Chordata > Actinopteri > Beryciformes > Berycidae > Centroberyx > Centroberyx gerrardi. The sequence continues at coordinate 2,041,628 of NC_136014.1, forward strand.
CTGGGAGAAAAATACTATGTACTTACTATAGTGGATATAAATGTCCCATTCCATGTCCCATTCTTTGTGTCTATCATCACTTCTTCTTTCTATCGCCCCCTCCTCCTCCTCACACAGGGAAACCTAGGCCTCTTGCCAGCAGTATAAAAAAAAAAAATCACTGTGCAAGGACGGTTTTAACAGTTTTAGGGTCTTAGTCTAGTTTTCTCCTTCCTCCGTCCTTCTCTGTCCTCCCCTCTCTTGATCTCCTTACATCTTTCATTCCCTCTTGGACGCTCTGTCATCTCCTTTCCCTTGTATCCTCCTCAATACAGTGTCCTCCGCCTTCATTTGTACTCTTTCTCCCCATACCTAACCCTTTCTCTTCCCTTCTTCTTCAGACCTTTCCACCCCCTGACACCACAAGGGAATGCAGATCAATCCTCCTCTTCCTCTCCCTACAGTGCCACAGAGGCCCTGGGCCATCTAGTATTCTGTTTTCTGTGTTTCATGTATAATGCAGTGGGCCCCTTCATCACGGTGAAAGAACCTGTCAGAGCACAGGGAAGGCCAGAGCTTTACTGGGAGGGAGCTAGCAGAGTCCAGGGAGATCTGACAGTTGGGCAAGTGGGGGTGGAAGTTGTTGTTGCTGGTCATGGTAGTGACTAGGGTTCGACTGATAAGGGTGGCTTTACGATTGCATTGTATAAGTGGCAGGAAAGTTGAGACGGACAACTTCTCTAGTTGACTACACCAACTTGTGTGTCATTTATTTTAACCACAGAGCAAGACAATTTACTTTGCGCTCAAAAACACAACATACGTCGAGCAGACGTCAGACTCAGAAAACCAGACTTTCTTAAAGGGACCGTGCCTCCTTAACCCTGAGAAGCATACACTATAACTGCGTGTGTTAAACATACCCAAACCACAGATTATGGTGAATAATGTCTATAGAGTCCGCCACACACATCCCCCCAGAATTCACCATAACAGAGAAAGTCAACGTGGAGGGGGACGGATGACCCGGCCACAACGGCTCCGCAGAACGGGAGTGGGGGCCGGGGCGCCCACAGGAGGAGCCTTGGGGACCCTGCGGCAGCGTGGGGGCATGGTGGGTGGTGGAGGCAGGGCAGGGGGGTGCCCCCGCCGCGGGGGTAGGGCCAGGCCAACGGGTCGGTCCAAGTCCAGGTGAGCTGGTTTGAGGCGGTCCACAGAAACGTGCTCCGGCTTGCCGCCTCCAGGACGCGGAACGGGCCGTCGTAGGGTGGTTGCAGGGGCCCATGGTGGGCGTCATGGCGGATGAAAACATACCCTGCTGACTGCAGACTTGCTGGGACATGAGACCATGGGAGGCTGTGATGCGAAGTGGGGACCGGTGCGAAAACACTGGTGTTGTCCCGGAGCGTGGCCCGTTGGCGGGCTGCAGACCAGGGAGCCGTGGTGTTAGGGACGAAATCCCCTGGGACCCGCAGCGGCTGGCTGTAAAACCAGTTCGGCAGACGAGGACTGGAGGTCCTCTTTAGGGGCGGTCCTGAGGCCCAGCATGATCCACGGGAGCCTGTCGACCCAGCTGCTGTCCTTGAGGCTGGCCCGAAGAGCGGCCCGAAGAGCGGCCCGAATAGCGGCCCGAAGAGCGGCCCGAAGAGCGGCCCGAAGAGCGGCCCGAAGAGCGGCCCGAAGAGCGGCCCGAAGAGCAGCCTTCATGGAGCGATGAAACCACTCGCACAACCCGTTGGCCTGTGGGTGGTACGCGGTGGTGCGGTGGAGCTTCACCCCCAGGCCCTCTGCGACTGCGTTCCAGAGCTTGGACGTAAACTGTGGGCCTTGGTCAGAGGAGAGATGGGGTGCCGAACCGGGCGACCCAGGACCCGATGAACGCCCGGGCCACATCGGCTTCCGGCCATCGAGTGGTCCTGTCCACCATGGTGAGGAGGTAAGTGAAACCGTGGGAGGGGGGAAGGGGGCCCACCAGGTCCACGTTGATGTGGTCGAACCTCCTTTCAGGCACCGGGAACTGCGCCAGGGGGGCTTTGGTGTGGCGGTGCACTTTAGAGCGCTGGCACTCCATGCAGGTGCCAGCCCAGTCTCTCACGTCTTTTTTGAGCCCGTGCCAGACGAACCTGGCCGCCACTAGCTTTATAGATGGCTTTTTGCCCTGGTGGGAGAGGCCATGGACGGCGTCGAACACACACCGTCTCCACCCAGAGGGAACGACGGGCCGAGGCTGACCCAAGGAGACGTCGCACAGGAGTGTGGTGCCGGCGTCGTCGAAAACCACGTCCTCCAGCTGCAGCCCTGTGACAGCTGTCCTGTAAGCCTGCACGTCCGGGTCGGCGGCCTGATCAGCTGCCATGTGAGTGTAGTCAAGTCCCAAGTGAATGGACCCCACGATGGCCCGGGAGAGGCAGTCGACGACGAGGTTGGCTTTGCCAGCGACATGCCGTATGTCCGTGGTGAACTCCGAAATGTAGGAGAGCTGCCGCTGTTGGCGGGCGGACCACGGTTCGGCCACCTTAGCCATGGCCAACGTCAGCGGTTTGTGGTCAAAAAAAGCCGGGAACTGGCGGCCCTCCAGCAGGAAACGGAAATGTCGAATGGCAAGGAAGAGGCCGAGGAGCTCCCGATCGAAGGTGCTGTACTTCCGTTCACTGGGGTGTAACTTGCGGCTGAAAAAGCGAGCGATTGCCAGGCACCGCCCACCCACTGCTCATGCACCGCGCCGACGGCATAATCCGAAGCGTCTGTAGTGATGGCGATCGGGGCCATGGGAGACGGGTGTGCCAGCATTGCGGCGTTAGCCAGAGCAGTCTTAGCGTCCGTAAACGCCTTGTCCCTCTCCGCGGACCAGTCCACCGCGTGTTTGGGGGCCTTGCCTCTCAGAGCCTCGTACAGGGGTCGCATGAGTCGAGCAGCTTGGGGGATAAAGCGGTGGTAAAAGTTCACCATGCCGAGGAACTCCTGCAGGGACTTGATCGTGAGCGGGCGCGAGAAATTCGTGACGGTGTCCACCTTCGACGGGAGGGGGACTGCCCCGTCTTTGGTGATGCGGTGACCAAGGAAGTTGATGGTGGTCAGCCCGAACTGGCACTTGGCTGGGTTGACGATCAGCCCGTGCTGGCTGAGCCGCTTGAAGAGAGTCCGAAGGTGGGACAGGTGTTCCGCTTTGGAGGTGCTGGCGACGAGGATGTCGTCCAGATAGACGAAAAGGAAAGGCAGGTCCCGTAGCACCGAGTCCATGAGGCGCTGGAAGATCTGTGCGGCGTTCTTAAGGCCGAACGCCATGCGCAGGAACTCGAACAGTCCGAATGGGGTGATCACCAACGTTTTGGGGACGTCCAGCGGGTGGACGGGCACCTGGTGGTATCCACGAACGAGGTCCACTTTGGAAAACATGACTTTCCCCGCCAGGTGGGTGGAAAAGTCCTGGATGTGCGGAACCGGGTAGCGGTCCGGCGTCGACACGTTGTTGAGAGGCGCTCCATAGTCTTGAACTCCGTCCTGGCGATGACGAGCTTGGCCGGGTCGAGGCACCGGGCCGGGGTGTAGACCGGGGGGCCGGTGGTGGCGATGTGGTGTACCACCCAGTGCTTGGTGGTGGATGACGAGAAGGTGGGCTGCGTGAGGTCTGGGAACTTGGCGAGAAGATGGATGAACTCGTCCACGGCGGAGCATGCTAGACAGTCTGATGGAGTCTGCTCCACTGAGTGTACATGCGTATGAAGGTGAAGGTGACAGCTGCAGGATGAGACTGTTGAAACAGTCAGAAGGTGACAGCGTCGATCAAGCGGCGGTGTTTGACATCCACCAGCAGTCCATAAGCGCATAGGAAATCCGCGCCGAGGAGGGAGACGGACACTTTTGCCATGACAAAGTCCCAGCCAAACCGCTGTCCGCTGAAACACAGCGCCACATACCTCGTGCCGTAGGTGCGGATGGGGCTGCCGTTAGCGGCTACCATGGGGGGGCCGTGTCCGCCGGCCAGGATGTCCACTCCTGATGCGGGCAGGACACTCCTCTGTGCGCCCGTGTCACACAGGAAACGCCGTCCGGAGATGGTGTCCTGGATGAACAGCAGCCTGCCTGCTCGGCCGATGCTCAGGGCCACTACTGAGCTCCTGCCACGCCGAAGTTGCATGGCGATCGGCACCGCTTGGCTTTGGGCCCAAACTTTGCGTGGTAAAAACACAGGCCGGGGTCCAGCCGCCGATGAGGAGCTGTTGCTACGGCGGCGACCGTTGTGCCTCCAGGCAGTGGTGAAAGAGCTGGGGCAGGAAGCAGCGCGGCCGCGCAGTGTTGTTGACCAGCCAGGAAAAATTTATCAGCCTCCTTGGCCAGAGCACGGCAGTCAGTGATGGCGGTGTTGGCCAGGGCAGCCCGTACCTGGGAAGGCAGCTGTCGCAGGAACAGGTGGACGAAGAGGAAATCGGGTTTGTGCCCACCCAGGAGATTCAGCATCCTGTCCATGAGCTCAAGGCTTGCTGTCGCCGAGGCCTTGCAGAGAGAAGAGCCGGCGTCGGAAAGTTCAAAAGCTCTCAACAGGTGGGCTTTGAATGTCTCATATTTATCCTGCAGCGGGAGAGTTTTGAGGAGGTTCACCACTCGGGATGCAGTTGAACTCCCAAGGGCCGACACCACGTAAAAGTATCTTGTGGCGTCCGCGGTGATCTCCCGAAGCGCGAACTGCGCTTCCGTCTGGACGATTCCCAGAACTCCGGTAGTTTGAGGGAAACTGCGTTAGTCGCCATGTTCAAGAAGAGCTGTCACTGGAAACGTCCAGCAGACAAACGTCGGGGTCACCAGTGTAGAAGTGGCAGGAAAGTTGAGACGGACAACTTCTCTAGTTGACTACACCAACTCGTGTGTCATTTATTTTAACCACAGAGCAAGACAATTTACTTTGCGCTCAAAAACACAACATACGTCGAGCAGACGTCAGACTCAGAAAACCAGACTTTCTTAAAGGGATTGTGTCTCCTTAACCCTGAGAAGCACACACTATAACTGTGTGTGTTAAACATACCCAAACCACAGATTATGGTGAATAATGTCTATAGAGTCCGCCACAGCATCACAATTGTCCCAGGAACCACGTCTGGTTCTATTATGTAGGTCCATTGGAGAATTGGCTGTTAGTTAATAATGTCTAAATATATAACAACCAGGTAAAAAAAAGAGAGATACCTGAAAAAGACTGTTGTGGTGTAGCTGTAGATCCATTCAGTAACGTTACAAGGAAAAGTGAATTGTCTAAACCAGGGGTATTCAACTAGTTTGGAATTGGGGCCAGATAATTAAAATGTTACCAGTTGAGGGGCCATAGATTTTCGATTTCTCATTTTTTTAAGTATAGCTGCTCATGTATGTTCACAAGTGCAATTCACAAGTGCAATTTGGTCTTCTCATCTAGTTCACATTATTTTTAAACAAAGTATAATTCCAAAGTGGAGTGCAAAATACTGTATTACGCAATCTAGTAGGCTTATCTTTAATGCTGCATTCCATTGTATTCGGAACTCTGAGAAAAACGACTTCCAACACGGAAAAGTGCAACAGAACGGTCGTTCAAGTCGGAATTCCCAGTCGGAAACTCTGACAAAATTATTTCCACCCGAGTTGTCCGACATAAACACAGCTGACGTCACAGCATCAATCTGTAGGCTGATTTTACTTAATATGTTTTTGTGTGTGTTATGAAAACCTGTTGTAACAACTTTTTAGTTTCCCTTTGTAACGTAATTCAGTTGACTTGTGCTTCGTTACTAGATAGAAGTCTTTGCTGTATGAACTCGCCTGCTAACGTAACTAGAGCTGTCAGATAGCTACCGTTAATGTTAATGGGTAAAGGCCGTTGCGTCCATGTTTTCCCGAGAAGACGCACTGGAACGCATTTAGATCAGAGGTCGGTAGTTCCAAGTCGGAACTACCGACCTCCGACTTCCAATGGAATGCACCATATTACCGTGTGAACCGACCCTTAAGTTGTATTCCTAAAACACAAACCAGTTTCACTGCACAGTAAGCACACAGGCTTCATACCAACTGGCACAAACAAGTACTTGTCAGTCCACTCACTGTTAAACTGCCGAATTTCTGTGTCGACGTTCCTCTTTTTTAATGTAGAAAGTGACATTTTGTTGATGATTGTGTTGCTAGCGAGCTAGCCCGCTGTGCAGCAGGAGACAGCAGGCAGGTAGTTTTTTTCTCTGACCCTGCGCACTATCAACATTTAGTCACTGTAGCTACTCCTATTGGCTGTAGGGCGGGACAAATGGGCATTTGCAGGAAAAGTCCAATAGTGCATACAGATGAAATATAATGGATGAAAAGTTTTTCTCTGCATTCATGGGAATTAATCAAAGGGCCAGTAAAAAATCAATTGCGGGCCGTATCCAGCCCACGGGCCGCCAGTTGAAGAGCCCAGGTCTAAACTGTCTTGTCTTTAGCCCTAGTTGCTACTCCAGAACACTCTTGAGTTGTAGCTAGTTAGCCAAAACAGTTGAGTTTTGGCACACATCTACGTGGGGCGATATGGTCACTTGTGATTGGTGGAGATTTCCCCTGGTCTAGGCATGAGCCTATTAGAACGCTTTTAGCTTGTTAAAGCAACAGACACCCACCCGTGTCAGGGAAATTTCGGCAGGGCTAGAATTAGTGGATTATTATTTACAGAATGATTTTGACTGAACATTCAAACGTCCGGTCGAAACTTCTGACCGCACCCGGACAATGCATCTGAAAACTGGAGAGTCCGGTCGAAAACCGGGTGTCTGGCAACCATAGCCCACGAGCTGAGGACTCCAACACGGCCGCCAGAGGGTGTGCTACATCACCTGAAAGCCTTCTATATCGGCACACAGATATATTGGTCTGAGTTTACTGAGTCTGATTAATACTAAGAGAGAGAGAGAGAGAGAGAGAGAGAGAGATGATAATGGAGGATCTGTTGAATATGTATTACCTAAAATCAAGACAGGCTGGCACGGAGACCTTCAGCAGACATTTAGAAACATTATCATTAACCACTGCCATTAGCTAATTAGGACATAACTGTTAAACTATTCAGCTGTGTAGTTTATGGAGCCCTCACTAACATGGAATTGATGCTGTAAATGAATGTTATGGAGAGCAATGGTTCTCAACCCTTGTCCTCAAAACCCTGAGTACTGCTGGTTTTCTAACCTACCTATCCTACTTCTATCTATCCTACAGGATTGAAAACCACCGGTGTAAAGAATGTGGTAAAGCAATCATATCAGAAGTGATCGAGAGACCTGGACAAAATAGTTGTCAAATACATTTCAGGTCTTTGAAAAAACACCACAAAGTCTGGATTTTTCATCTTGCAATTGATGTTAAGATAGTTCAAATGTCTGATATACAGTAAGTTAAGCACCCCCCAACATCTCTAAAATTTTCAGCCTCCAAACCAACTACCATCCAAATGAAACCTTTAATTAAAATATGTATTGAAATATGTCCAACATGTCATTTTGACGATGTGTTGATAATGTTGTCCTTTTATTTAAAATCAGATACATATGGTCAGGTCGTGGTGTGGTCAACCTCTGATATGATGGAGGTTTCTTTCCTTGACCACAGCTAGTCAATATGTTTTTGTCTGACCAGAGCAATGATTCCAGGGAAGGATTTTACTCAACCGTCTGTAAAACCTGCAGTGAAACCTGCCTCACCCTGCCTTAAGGAGCTGCTAACTCAAAAACAATTTAATTGGCTTTCAGTGGCGAGTTTTATTGTCTCATGATGGTCTAAATGCACTTTCAGAGGCTTTTCCACCATGAATACTTGCATTTTTTTTGTGTTTGGCAATGAAAGTTGTCAAATTTAACGATTATTGCATATCAGCACAAATATTGGCTATGCGTCAATCCAAAAACATTGCTGTCGACATCGGCCTTCATAAACCCATATCGGTCAAACCCTAGTTGACAGAGCTGGACTGCGCCAAGAGACTCTCTCTCTCTCTCTCTCTCTCTCTCTCTCTCTCTCTCTCTCTCTCTCTCTCTCTCTCCACACACTGCTAACAGCTTTTATATAAACGTCTGCCCCCAGCCATAACCATCAGCCAGCTCTGTTATGTCAGAATATAATCTCACCATACTGTTGGACCAGAGCCAAATTATGACTCATATACACACACACACACACACACACACACACACACACACACACACACATTGAGAAGTGTAATTATCATAATTGTGTCCAGCGTTCTAGGAAATACCATGGCAGGCCCAGACTCTAGAGTTTAACCTGCAATACAAGGACTCATTTCCCTCAAGCACTGTGCTGTTGACTCCAAAATAGACTGGACCATTTCCTATGAGCACAAGATTAGAGCCCATTTACCAAACTAATCTAATAGAAACGGACATGGAATTCATAGTGGTAATTTTTCATTTTCTAATACTCGAAGAAGATTGGGAAGATGAGACTTGCTCCTTATTTGTGAGAGAAAGCAAATAAAACTTTTCATTAACCTTAGTTTTCATTAACCATACTGAACTGCATCCTTAATTTAGGAATTAACCACTATGTCTGGCTGCCCTCTTGTTTGAAATGCAAATTATGAAACAGCATCTAGTCTGAGGCGGAGGTAACCTGCTTCTGTAAAGCCTCCACAGGCGCTGAAGAAGGAGACGGAGAACGCAGCCAATCTGCAATAAAAAAACATGAAACACGCATGTTCATTGTGTTTTTGAACATTTAACTTCACTGTTCTTTCCTTACTGCTTTCCTCCATTGCCATTGTTGTGGTGACTTACCTGCTCTGTGGCTGCTAGCCTCACCTGGATACACACAACCCAGCTCACTGCTGGCGCCCCAAAACGTCCCAACATCATTGAAAAGACAATTACAGTCAAACAGTAGGATTTAGACATGAACACACATGGTCACAGTCTGACACAGACTCATTATGTATGATATATCCAATATATTTATTGGTATTTTAATGTCAAATTGCATTATTATTGCAGTTTTAAATAAAAAGGTTGGTAAACTATGATTTCCAGTCGTTGATCATCATTAGGTCAATAGCCACCAATATAACCAGAAATCATCTATATTTTCATCATCACAATATATTTTCGGAAAAGCATTCATTTTATGCCCCCTCCCCCTTAAATGACGCTATCCTCATATAACTTACATCAGTTTGAGTGGGTTTACCCTCCACCACATCCCTGGTTACATTTATTACGTTGTGTGTTGGCAGACATTAATGGTATGTTCTGTTTTCTATTTCCAACAGGACAGTTTCCCTGCCAGATTTGGAGGGATCCACTTTGTGAACCAGCCCTGGTACATCCACGCCCTCTACACTGTCATACGGCCCTTCCTCAAAGACAAGACCAGGAAGAGGGTGAGGCCAGAGCATGTTTTAGATTAAATAGACACCCAGATGTCACAGAATGAGGAAAAACGTTTCTATATTGGCACTCCAGTTAAACAAGAATTGGTTTATCAGCATTACAAGCATTCTCAATGAAAACAAGTGGGTAGCAAAGCCATAATAGAAACCTTTTCCCACTGTGACAAGTTCCAGTTGAAGTGAATTAGCAGAGTGAATTGTACTGTAAAATGTCCCATAATGACACTTGTTTTGTCTGACATTTTATATGAATTTCCAAAATCATTTGGTTGGATACCTTATCCACAAAGTGTTACTGCTCCTGCCATTTTTCACAGCTGGTATTGCAACATATAGATTTACATACATATAGCAATACATAAACGTACTTAACTTGATCTTTAAAGGAATACATCAAGTTTTGGTGGATTGTCCTGTTGGTCAACTTAGCCATTAATTGATGAGAGCATGGACACCAAAACCACTCACTCACATGTATCCCGGGTAGATCATTGGCTACCGTGCTCCATGCTAACACTTCAGAATACACTATGTTGAGTGATAGTAGGCTCCATGCTAACACTTCAGAATACACTATGTTGAGTGATAGTAGACTCCATGCTAACACTTAATATACCTACACTATGTTGAGTGATAGTAGACTCCATGCTAACACTTAATATACCTACACTATGTTGAGTGATAGTAGGCTCAATGGTAACACTTTAGTAGGCTATACACTATGTTGAGTGATAGTAGGCTCCATGCTAACACTCTATGTTCGATAGAAGGCTCCATGCTGACACTTTAGAATAGTACACTATGTTGAGTGATAGTAGACTACACGCTAACACTTAGCATACAGTGTTGAGTGATAGTAGGCTCTGTGTTGTCTGAGAAGGAGGAAAGACAGACACAGCCACACACACACACAGCAGCGTAAGCAGGACACACACACTCAGGTAGACATATTCAGCCACAAACACACTCATACAGACAGCAGACAGAATGAGTAGACATGCAGAAACCAGGAGGCAGTCCTTTGTTGGCAGATTCCTATGTTAAAACTGTTTAAACTAAGGTAGAAGAGACTGTGTCAGCCTCGAGCTAACTATGGTAGTTCATATAACAGTGAGAATAAATACGTTTTGAGTTTGGATTTGAAGATATCTACAGAATTGGCTTCCCTAATCGTAACTAACTCTGCTCAACTAACATTAAAATACTGGCATATCATCAATTCAATCAACCCCATCCTCTTTGTGAAGATCTTTGTGCATGATTTTTTTTTAAAGATACTTAAACTCATTCCTCTGATAGAAATGTCCTTCATCCAAGTTCAGTGGTGTAGTTCTGAAATAGGTGTAGCTGCTAGCACAAATTTATCATGCTAGACTCACATAGAGAGGAAGCTATAGTCCGTGCTAACAAATATTGTAGGCTACCTGAAAATTGAGCTATCAAAAAAAGTTACCTTTTGGTACTGTACCAATTTTTGCTATCAACATTGATTAAGTAATCAAAAATAATCAGAAGTCATCTAGTCTTCTAGATTATAATAATTTATTATTGAGGAAATCAACTGAGTGTTGTCTTTAAAGCTTTGTTGATTGTGCTACAAGAGCAGCAGATTTTTTTCAGTCTTTGGGTTCTTCATGATTCATGAGACATGCACCTTGGAGGTGCTGCAAGGTTGCGAGAGATTTTATTTAATTTTTTTGTCTTTTTGGATCTGAAGTATTGCAACCTTCATCTGAAAATTTTAAACAATACCACAATACCATGTATCTGTCCTTTATTTTCCTTGATCTGTTCTCTTTGCAGATCTTCATGCATGGTAACAACCTGAACAGCCTCCACCAGCTGATCCACCCTGAGATCCTGCCGTCGGAGCTGGGTGGCATGATGCCACCGTACGATATGGGCACATGGGCGCGAACGCTGCTGGACCATGCCTACGACGAGGAGACCGACTACTGTCCGGAGTCCTACACCCTGTCAGTACAAGACCTGGAGAGAGACCTGGAGAAAGACCTGTCCCCGAAAACCATGAAGAGGTGGGGTTGTCACTTTGAACGCATCCATAGGTGTCATTTACACTGGGGACGCTGGGAACATGTCCCCACCACTTTTTGAAATGGCCGATTTTGTCCCCATCACTTTTTAAAAGCATAATTTGTTAAAAATGTTCTGAAAAATAGCTTGCACCAAGAAATGTTAACTAACAAATGAGAACGCTTTGAGAAAGGTTTATTTGCACAATAAGAAAACATACAATGCAATGTAAATATAGAAGAAACAAATGCGCATTGTCCAAAAAAAGTAACATAAGCTAAAAAAAAAAAAAGAATCCCCCCTAGCCTACTGATTCTAAAATGACCCAAAAACGTGCATGCGCCGATCAGTAACTTTAACAAATTCTTGACTTGTGTTGCAGCTGTGGATGTGATGCATATGGATGACTGTACTTGTGCGGTCGACGTTGTTGTGCGTTTTATGCTGAGTATTTTCGTATTGTCGACTCTGTAGTAGCCTAGGCTATGCCCTTTTGATGCGCCGTTATGCAATTTTTTTCTCGCCGTAATTATCTACTCTGACCTCATACTGATCCCCCCATTACATTGCCTAAAATCGCATATGCTGAAGACCGTTTAAAAAATGTTTTTTCAACCTTTATGTCCCCACCACTTTTCTTTTTTTTTTTAATATATTTTATTTTGCGGTTTAACAATAGACATACAGACGTGTAGGAAAAGAAAAAAGACATGACAGTACAAGAAAAAAAGAAAAGAAAAAAAAATATATGTATAAATAAATACAACAAAATAAGAAAAGGGTGTAACACTGGCTGACAAATCAAATTATGGATTATAAATAGGCATTTACAATTTGCAGATAAATAAAAATACAATCTACGCACAGACAGACATACTGCCCACCACTTTTCAACACAAAGTGACGCCCTTGAACGCATCCATGTCTCTAGTTTGGGACAACACACATTGCTGTTACTTTTCAACACAACATACTGTATGTTGTGTTGAAAAGTAACAGCAATGTGTGTCAGTAACAACAGTTTTTTTTTTTTTTTATAATTTTATTTTTTTAAATCAGGGAGATCATACACAGTGAATATTCATGTCAGATTCAGTACATTCAGATATTACACACATCTACATACGCATACAGAATACACTGCACAAGTATCATTGAGTAGTCCAAGACATGTTTCAATAATACTGACCTTTCAGCTTCTGCTTTCCCTGTCATTTTTTAATTATATTCTAAACAGATGTATACATTTCTGAACCAAAAAGCAACTGAACAAATGAACAAAGAAGCTGTCACTCTCGCCCATCCATTCATAAAGGTACACTCACAACCCGATCTATTTGGCAATCCTGTAGATGCAATATTTTATAGAAGGATAATTAAAGCAAGTCTGGTCTCTGTGGACCGATATACCCGACCCATTTTGTCCACCATCTCAGAAATTTCTCCGATTGCATCTTTATAGAAAATGTCAGTCTTTCCATGATGTAAATATCGTGTATAATTTTATACCAATCATCTAGTGTTGGAGCATCTGGTTGTAACCACTTTTTAGTCATGGCCTTCTTCCCTCCCACTAGTAAAATCCTCATTAAATATTTATCTGCTGCAGATTGAATATGCAGTTCTACCTCTCCCAAATACAATGTGAAAAAGTCAAATGGAATAATTATTTGAAATACAATTTCCAAACATTTATGAACTTCTCGCCAAAAGGGTGTCAGTGTCGGGCAACCCCAGAATATGTGGTAATGATTGGCTACGGTTGAGCCACATAACCTCCAACAATTTGTACCAGCACCTTGATATCTCTTTTGAGCAGGAGTTATAAAGAATCTCATGGTACTTTTCCATCCAAATTCCCTCCAGCTATGTGAGTGAGTAGTTTTCCACTGTAGTTTACAAATATTCTCCCATTCTTCTTCAGATATTTGCACTCCTCCTTCTCTTTCCCATTTACTTTTAACATGCTGAGTGTTTGAGTTTGAGGAGTTCTGTAAATTTTTGTATAATTTTGATATCAGTCCACGTCCACTCCCAGATACATAGGCTGTCACAAAAACATTCAGCATGTCACTGCCCAATTTTCCTGATCCCTCAGCCATGATCTCATTCAACCGATGCCGTATCTGTAAGTATCTGAAGAAGTCTTTGTTCTCCAATTCATATTCCCTCTTACACATTTCAAAACTTTTTACCACTCCCTTTTGTATTAAACAACAGTATGCAGTTACCCCTGTACTCCTCCATGTTTTGAATCTAGAGTCTGTCCTATTTGGCTTAAAATCAGCATCATACGCACACCACCGCAGTATCTTCTCTGCACCCTTCAGGTTATGGTTTTTAACTATCTTCTGCCATATTCTTAGTGTTACTTTTATCCAAGGGTTGTCTTTATCATGGAATTTATTTATCAATTCACTATCTGCTATAATGGCTTGTAGTGGGGGTCCTGTAGAGTCTGTCTCCTCTATTTCCTTCCACCTTGCCCTAAATTGTGGATCACAAAGACACACCAGTGGTCTCAATTGTGCTGCATAGTAATAATCCCTTAGAATTGGCAACGCCATACCCCCTTTTTCTTTTGCTAATTGCATCGTTTTGTATCTTATCCTTGGTCTCTTACCCATCCAAATATAACGAGAAATCAATTTATCCCATTCCATGAATTGCTGATCATTTATTTCAATTGGTAGTGTCTGGAAAAGGTATAACAGGCGAGGAAGAATAACCATTTTAATTGAGTCAATCCTTGATGTTAGATTAAGGAAGGGTAGGAGATTCCATCTAGAAATGTCCGATTTTAGTTTCAAATTTAGAGGGACATAGTTGGCTTCAAATAATTGTGTAAGATCCTGAGTGAGATTAACTCCTAGGTACTTCATTGGCTTTGTGTCACATCTCAGACCATATTTATTTAGAAGCTGCTTTGGTGGATCAAAATTGAGGGTTAAAATCTGGGTTTTTTGAACATTTAGCCTGTAGCCTGATAATTGACCAAATTTTTCCAGAGATGACATCAATGCTGGTAGGGACGTTAAGGGCTGGGTCAAGAAAGTTAATACATCATCTGCAAATAGTGATAATTTGTGCTCCTCTCCTGCTATTTTTACTCCAGTAATCTCTGTATTTTGTCTAATAAATTGACTGAGTGGCTCAATAAAAAGAGCAAAGAGAAGTGGTGAACAAGGGCATCCCTGCCTGCATGAACGTTCTAATATAAAGGAATTTGAAAGACTACCATTAATTTTAATTCTTGCTGTAGGAGTATTATACACAGCTTGAAGAGCCTGAATAAGGTTTCTGTGAAAGCCAAACTTATCCAGTACCTTATACAGGAAGGTCCATCTAACTGAATCGAACGCTTTTTCTGCATCCAATCCCATAAGCATCGCTTGTGTCTTATTTTCATGTATATTCCACATGATATGCAATGTCCTTCTTAAGCTGTCTTGAGTCTGTCTCTGGTGGATAAAAACCGTCTGGTCCAGGTGGATGAGTGACGGCAAAATTTTCTCTATTCTTCTAGCTAAAATAGACATAAATATTTTATAATCTACATTTAACACTGAAATAGGTCTATATTGTTTACAGTCTAATTTGTCTTTACCTTCTTTTGGTATTACTGAGATTATAGCTGCTCTCCACGAAGGGGGGATCTCTCCCTTTTTAAGCACCCAATTACATATATGACGTAATTTTGGAGCTATCTGTTCTTTAAAACATTTATACCATTCGGCCGAAAAACCATCTGAACCTGGACTCTTATGTGGTTTAAGCCTTGCTATTGCGGCCTTCACTTCATCATCAGTTATTTCTGTCACTAAGGTTTTATTTTGCTCCTGTGTTACTATAGGTAAATCCAAAGATTCAAGAAAGTTTTCTATTTCATTTATGTTATCTAGTTTTGGTTGTGAGTATAAGTTCTTGTAGTATTCTTCAAAGCTATGTTGGATCTCCTCTAGTTTATACTGTATTTTCTTTGTTTGGGAACATCTTATTTTAGTGATGGTACTGTCTGCTTGTTGTTTCCTTAATTTATACGCTAGTAATTTCATTGCTTTGCTACCTGCCTCATAGTGTCCCTGTTTTAAAAAAAACATTTTCTTTTTAACTTCCTCTGAGTATATCTCATCTATCTCGTTTTGCAGTTTTTTAATCGCCACTCCATTATTTGGTTTCACTCCATCTTTATGCTGTTTTTGTAAGTCTTTCAGTTGGTGATTTAAATTATTAAGCCTCTCTTGTCTGCGCTTCTTTAGTAATGAGGAGTGTAAAATTATTTTCCCTCTCAATACTGCTTTGTATGCATCCCACACTATAGGAGGGGGGACCTCTCCATTATCATTCTCTTTAAAGTACATTTCTATCTCCTTTCCTAATTCTTCTTTTACCTGGGTATTATTTAATATGCTTGAGTTCAATTTCCACAACGTTGATTTTGGGTTACTATTTAAATTAATTATAATTTTTATTGGTGAGTGGTCAGATATATCAATTGTTCCTATATCACATGACTTGATTCTGGAGAGGTCTTTTTTGAACATGAAAAAGTAATCAATTCTAGAGTAGGTGGAATGAGGTGCAGAATAATAGGTGTAATCCCTACTAGTCGGATTTAGATCCCTCCAGACATCAGTAATACCAATTTCTCTTATAACAGAATTTATTTTCTTGATTAAGGGTTTATTGTGATATAAGCTGGAGCCAGATGAGTCCATATTTGTCAATTTTATGTTCATATCACCGCCACATATGAGCACCCCCTGAGATTCTGTTGATATAATGTGAAATATTTTGTTAAAAAATTGCCAATCACTTCCTGGAGGGGCGTATATACTACATAATGTTACCATCACCCCTTCAATCCTCCCTATGGTCATTATATATCGACCCTCCTTATCTTTAATCTCTGAAATATGTTCGTATTGGACTTGGTTTGATATAAGGATGGCAGATCCTCTTCTATGCCCTGACTGATAGGAGGAGTAAAATAGGTGTTTAAATCCTCCTCTTCTCAGTTTTACATGTTCAACGTCTGTTAAATGTGTTTCCTGTAGGAATACCACTTGCACCTGCTCTCTTCTCAGTTTTGAAAATATTTTACTTCTCTTAATTGGATTCAGGATACCATTTACATTATAGGAAATTATTTTTATATTATTATCCACCATTACTTTCGGTGTGGAGCATCTGGATATTTCTAGATAGGGTTTGTGTGACAGCTCCCATGCTGCTCTGAACTGCAGCAAACAAACAAACACAATAAGTAGTTAAGTTTAGAACCTTTTTCAAAAACCACAAATATTCATTGGAACTTCCAATGGTGGGGTTCACAAAGGAACCCTGTGCAAGTTGTTGTACAGCAGCCTTCCCGAGGGGAGACCTCTCTTTTAAGAAAGGGCCCTCAGTCACCATGGTAGCAGTCCTGCCCATGTGAGTGCAAATACAGTCCAAAAGTAAGTCCCCCGACTTATTTGTTGCCATCCTTTCGGCTTTATATAACTAAAAAATTAAAAATGATGAAAACCATTATCCAATTTTAAACTAAAGATATCTGACTCACCCCATAAATCAAAAAGATTAGGCAACAACCAGTTTCTGCCACACCTGAGGAAAAATAGCAGTCAAACATTTACCTAGAATGTCTAAGTATGGCATATATTCCCCCAAACAGTACTAGTGTAGTCGTTGTCTACTCAGCCTTATTCTAGTCTTTCTGTGATGGGTCCCTGCTGAACTTCTGGAGCTTGTCCTTGTATGTTGGTCCTCTTTGGTTACGACTCTGGGTCTGTCTTCGTCCGCCCACGACCGACCATGACAGCCTCCTAATCTGCTCCAGAAGTGTCTCGGGTGGTTTAAGCACAGTAACCTGTAGACCCTTCTCTGCCATCTCCCTCGTCGCGTCTTCAGCTGAGTTGTAAATACGAGTTCCGTCTGGGTAGAAAATTCGAAGTCTGGCCGGGAAGGGCGTCTGGAAGCGAATCCCATTTTCTTTCAGAACTTTCTTGGCCTCCGCGTACTCTCGTCTTTTCTGGAGCACACTCGGTGCATAGTCATTATCCAAATTTACTTGAGCATTTTTCCAGACGAACCCCTTCTTCTGCCACGCTGTTCGTAGGATCTCCTCTTTCATTCTATAACACTGAAATGCAACGACGATGGATCTCGGGGGAGCTCCTTCTCGTGGTGCCGGACCTAGCGCTCGATGTGCCCGTTCAATCTGGAGATCCTTATCACCCGCCAGGGATAGGTTATATTTTAGCAGCTCCTCGACAAAATGTATCATCGACGGGGACTCATTCTCTGACCCCTCCGCTATAGAATAGATCCTGATATTATTTCGTCTGGATCTTCCCTCCTGGTCAGATTGTTTGGCCTCTAGGTGAGATTGGAGTTTCACTAGCTCCTCCATCACTTCTTCCATCGACTGCATCCTCTCCTCAGCACTCAAAATCCGTTCCTCCGCCTCGTCAAGTCTCAACTTTGCCTTACTAATCTCCTCCTTAATTTCTCCGAGTTGTTGTCTGTTGTCTTGACGGAAGCTTTTTATTTCTGTCAGTATTGTGTTTAAACTGACCTCCTCGTCTGCCTCTTCTTCGTTAGCTTTAGCCGGTGGACTGCAGTTAGCGTTAGCTCGTGAGTCTTCCCGACTATCGCTGTCGTGTGAGTCGACGGTCTGTGTGTTTTTCTTTGGTTTCATTTTAGTCTGCCTGTCCCGCATCCCTATTTTGCCCTTATCCATCACTTCGAGTTAGTTTAAATCGTGTTTGTTAAGTTTAGAGGGCAATTTATTTCCAAATGTCGGAGGAGAGAAACTTTTAAGCTGCCATCTTTGCGGCTGCGCAGTGGAAGTCGTAACAACAGTTTTTAAATTCTTAATTTTAAGCTTTATTTATTCAGGGAACGTTGACACAGCTCCATGCACAGTACAACCACAGTCCTCTACTGCCAGACAGACGGTTTAAA